>NC_072028.1:17715000-18915000 GCF_027791375.1 Indicator indicator
GCAGGCCTGCTCTCCAGTGCTTCCAAAAGATTCAAAAGAAAATGGCTTAAAAGCTGGGAAGAGGAAGTGTGTGTCAGGTTAGTTTTACTAATTAGAACTTGGAGCTCATTGTAACATAGCTACAAACCTGTTTGATAGCTCCTTGAAGGCAGATGATTCAAACAAATACATGAGCGTTTCTATAGCCACTTTCATGTCAAATTACTTAGCAGTTCTCTCATGTAAGAGTCAGGAATGGAAAGCATCTCTATTTTGGTTCAGTTTTCTAATTAAAGACAAATTGAGAATTAAATGGATTCAAAGAGACTATCCTTCTGCATACTGTTTGAAAAAGGAATTGGTACTTAGCACCGCACTATGAGTCTAGTCCAAAGCACTGAAGTCAATGGGAAGTATCTTTCAACAAGACACTGTTTTAGATAAAGCCATGTAAGAAAATTCTTTGAATGGAAAATGCTTCAGATCTCTAGAATGCTTCAGTGCTCGTAAAACCAACCACACTTATTAAGTATAGACCACAAGATAAACTGTTTCATTAGGCTCAACTGCAAGAGATTATCTGGCAACCCCCCTGCTGATGGGACTCTCTTGGGTTCTTTATCATAAAATATTTTCTATTTAAAACAGTTCAATGTTATGTATTTTAGTATTGTTAGACACTTTGCTTTTCACATTCTAAATTCACTTTTAGCAGCTTATGCACAAGCACGGGCAACTTTAAAAATTAATAAATGTCATCCCTCCCCCCCAAAAAAAAACACAAACAAACAAAAGTTCTAGAGAAACTGTGAGTCATAGGAGCAAACAGATATGGGTCCAGGCCCCAGTAGCTGTGTGGGCAGCCTGCGCATTACAGAGGCAAGGGGGTGTTTTTTCTGAAAAGAGCTGCTTGATGGGTGTTAGCAAAGCACCAGTACTTCCCAGGAAGAATACAGACACCTCTATTTCCCAAAAGAAAATAATATAGTTCCCAAAGTAGTCAAAACTGGACATCCTTAGCTGGCAGAGAATTCTTTTATTTTCCTCTCTTATTTTATTTATTCTTCACTCCTCCTATATCTTTGTTCAGGTATTTCAACATTCTTTACAGCTACCAGATAAAGCTGGAGAATTTATCACAATTATGCAGTTTCCTGCTGTCTGCAATGAAGCAGGTAGCCACACTGCAGGGGAGCTTTACATGAAGGCATGAGCAATACACATATATGTTCAAAATAATCAAAGAATAGTTAATTTAGCAACCAGATCTACTCACAGATTTTGGCTTAGCACTCTTGAAACTTCTAATTTATTAAGTTACATAGTTTTGGGGAGTACAGTCTGGCAAACACTGGACTTTGGGGACCAGAAGAGTTCCTTTGGTTTGTGCCTTACAGTGCCATGACTATACCTTCAGCTTGAATGACCTTTGCCCTTCTGAGGAAGAAAACCAAGAGGGAAAAATATTGTGTTCACCCTGTAAGTTTCTAACTGTTCATCCAACCAATTCTTGGTATTTCAAATATACTGAAGAGCACTAGTATGCAGGAAAAAAAAAAAAAGAAGAAAGAAAGAAAGAAAGAAGCTATAACTTTTTTCCCTTCTAGAAAGTCATCCAGTTGTTAAAAGCAAATTAATTTTCTGTATGAAATTCAGTTTAAGCAAATTATTAAGCATAAAGTAGTTCTTCTTCTTTGCTTTTCAAGGCATGCATTAACTTCTTTTCTGAATTAAACATCAATAAAAAGGCATGTCATTAGTGTTTATTCTGAATGGTATTTTTTAAATACAATTTCATTGACTTTCAAGTAAGTCCAAATTCTAATACGATTCCCATCCCTCTGTCATGTTAATTTCTCCAGTGCAGTCCATCTAAGCCATTATATAACAGTATTATAAATAATCTTCTAATATCCACTTCGCAACTCTTTAATTGATAGTACTCACCAGAGCACATTATGCAGGTGCTCACTTCTTTTTTTGAAGGAGAAAATGAAACATTTTTAAACAAGTTTCATCTTTTCTTTATCAGGCAATTCTTGCTTCAGCATAATCAAGGCTTACATTGCTGCTACCTTCTCTGCATAATGCCCCAAAGACTGAAAATATCTACTGGCAACATTCAATTCAAGCAAGACACACAAGGGAAGCAACAGCAATATATACTCCTAAACAAAGGTGCATATGTATAGCAAAGAGACCTTGTGCTACAATAAAAAAACTTCTAAGTATAAAATATCTCTGGTCAAGTGCTTTTGGTTTACTGTTTACAGAAAAAAAAAAGGCAACAGTTAAAACACCTGCTGCTGCCAAATTCTTAATGCTTCATACAGTATATTCTAGAAGATTGGACACATAGGGAAGATCCATACCTACATTACTCTTGTCACATTTCTGTGAGCCTGACCTACACATCAGTATCACTGGCACAACTAAATGGAAGGTCTTATTAGAAATTATTTTTTTCTTTTACTTCTGCAAAAGTGAAATCTACTCTCCTAAAGTACTGTAGATAGGAAAAAAAAATCCACTGTTATTACTAACTTCCATGTGAATTTTCCAAGTCTGGATTCCGATTCCTGGCAAACTCAGTTAGGTAATTTAAAGCAAGGCTGAAACTTTCTGCTGGTCTGAATAAAAGGCCAGTGAGTGCAGGTTGTGTTTATGCTGCTTCATGTACAGAAACTTGATTAATGTCAATTGCTAATAAAGTTGTTAGTTGTCCATCTGAAATACTTAGACACTGCCAGTGCAATATATCCTCTGGTTAATCTGATGCTTTCCATTGCCCATCTGTTCTTCAGGAATCTGTAACTCCTAGGAACTGAAGTTTCAATACAAAACCAACAAGCTCCTTTCTAGAATTTGAATGCATACATTAAATGCATAGTGAGGCAGCTATGCAATGAATAGCTCCTGGCTGCTGGCCAGCAGGTACCAGGAAAAGATCTACTTGGCTCTGGTACATGAGAGTGAATTTTCTGTTGCTTCACACATGCACCAGCAGTGTGTCCTGCACTGTTTAAAATACCTAAGAGAAGCTGCCAGCTCTGAGGCTACAAATACTCCAGGTCTCCCTTCATCTAGGTCACTAAAGTTTCTCATCTCACCTTGCCCCTCTCCTACAGGCTTTCCAAAGCACTGCAGTAATGCCTTCTGGCAGCTGGCTATACTGGCCACTTAGCTTTTAAGTTGCTTTTAGTCACTGTTTTAGATTTGTTTTCATCAGGTTGAAGCCTCTGGTCTGCACCCTTGAACCTCTGCTGTTTATTACTTCTACCCCTGTATTACCACTGATCATTTGCTTCCCTCCCAAAATCCTTTTGAATTACATTTCATACCTTGTTCCCCAGTCTTATTGTAGCCCTGTGATGTTTACCTCTGTGAAAATCAACTCAAGACTGGCTTGGTAACCCTCTGTCTCAGGAAAAAATCACACACAGGCACAAGAGGACACCTGATTCAGAAGAGAAAGCAGCTAAGAGTGAGATAAGGAGGGCTCAGAGAAAAGCTGAGGGAGTTTTGGGTCTGGAACACAAGGAACTAGGCTTAGATACAGCTTTTGTCAGGGCATGGGCAGGTCAATACTGATTTGCTTGGAGTGCAGGAAATCAGGAGATTGGGAAGACTGACCTGAACAATTCTACATATTTCAGATAAAAGGACCAACTGTGGGCTGGGAATAAACAGGCATGAGGGGACTGACTCTGGAGGAGGTGTGGGGAGAGAGGCCCCACTTTCATGCTCCAAAACAGACTTCCCGTCCTCGTGAGCTGGTGTGTCCTGCTTCTCATCTGTGCTTGCAGTATGCAGCAGCTAGGCTAGTAAAGCAACTCTGTTCCTTATCAGGACACACATTTATGGGAAACTCAAAGGCCCAGACACTGGAAGAGCTGGTGCTTGGAAAACAAAACATTTGCTTCCAGTTACTGGGATATTCAAGTTTCCAACCAGTAGTTCCCATAAGCAGATTTGTTCAGAGACTTGGTCTTCAAGAAGCAAAGAATGAAGACGAGATGCTGTTTGAAGCTATGGAAAACCATTAGGCTCATCAGCAGTAGGGTTCCATCCTTCATAACACTGTATTACTCACCATAAAGAAGGCATCATTACTGCCTATACATATAAATCCAATTTTGAGAGTGAGTTTTAAGCAAAGATCATAATTTAAACCATGCAAATCTGGTGGGGAAAAGCGCTGTTTAAGCCATTTATCTTGCTGGCAATATGGAATGGATCAGATTCTGGAGTCATATCATCAATACAGCCCCAAGAGTGTTATGCACTGGCCCCAGTGGGTGTCAGTAAGATTAGGCCATACATATTCTTTCCCACTATATCTGTGCATCAGTGTAGTGAAGCCTGAAATTCTGCTAAGGAAAAATACCTGCAACACTTCAAAGGAATATGATTGTTTTGATTGATTTTGTTTCCTCTGTAAGTCATAGACATTAGCTATGTTCAAATAACCTAAATGTTATAAACCAGTAATAAAAACCCACAGTCCAGTATGAAGAATTCTGCTTTTCTTTCTTGTATTTATACTGAAGATCAGCTTTAACTCTTTTCCTCCCATTCCACCAAAGTCAGATACTTAAAATTATCAAAACATGAGTCCTACCATTTTCATAAGCAGATTTCCAGCTTTCAGCTTGCCATTGTGATTAAAATGAGCTCTTACAAAGTTTTAGCTCACTGAATTAAAGACAAATACTTGAGATCTTGACACTTCTACAACAATTATTCTCTGAGATCCACTTTTTCCCCCTTAATTGCCAACATACTAATGTTGCAAAATGATATTTCACAGGCACATTACTTCTGAAGTTACTTATTAATGCCAGGATTTTCCCACAGCACTAAACCTAGGTTGCAGTTGTCTCCTTCTTCTTAGTTCTGGCATGACTTTGACCGGTTGAATCCCCAAATATGTATCAGTAATCAAAAGGTATATTTCAGTACAGGAGAACCTGTTTGGAAGAATTCTTCTCATTTCTTCTCTGCTTGTTTTATCTTTGCTTGAGATGTGAATAATTCATAGGCCTCTGTCTGCTTTACAGTCAAACGCATTCTGTCCACCCAAGACTGTTCGACTCTGTGATTTATTATTTAATAATTTGCAGGGCTGCGCTGTTGTAAGGTGAGCATTGTGACTGCTTGCAGAACTGTTACAATCTGGTCTAGTTAGCTGTCCTTTCTTTCCCTCTCTCCAAACAGCAGCAGTTATTGATTTTTTTTACAAACCTCTGCCATGTAATCCCACAGCTGCTGATCTCAAAGCTGTTACTATAAAGTAAAAGTTGGCCCTTCTTCTTGAAAACAAGAAGTCATGTTTTGATTCACTTTTTCTTTCCTTTTTCTTTTTTTTTAACAATTGTTTCTTTTTTCTCCTTCTTTTGTGTCTTAGTCAATGACAATACCAGGAAGTGCCACTGGCTTCTCTTAAGGATAAAAATGAAAAATGAAAGCCTTTGGGGAAAATACATGCTGATCCTTTCATTACACCTGCAAAAAATACCTCTCTGAAACTTTTCCACCTTTGAAACTTTTCCAATGGAAGTTGAGCTATTTCATCTATTATCTTGGCAACAATTACACAGTGTTGTCTCTCGATAATATGATATTTGTGTTTAAATCCCACTGCAAGTGATCCGTCACACACAACGGTGAAAAGAACTACTCCAAAAAAACACAGTGACTCCTAATTCTTAAAGATTTACCATGCTGCCAAGCACAGCGATACTAATCAGTGTGCAATTAGGGCATGATTGATTGGCTGCAACTGACTTTGGATCAGGACCGTAACAGGCACTGAGGGCACAGGCACAGCAATCGTAGTCCCTACTGAATTAACTTCTGTATGGCCTATTTTCTACCTGTCAATTAATTAGAAGATTTCCAGCCTTTGAAGACTAAAGGCATTGCAGGACAAACGCCAAATTATTTCTATGAACCCTCAATAAAGCATCCGTAGAAATATTCTTGTGCCGCCCTCTTCCTCTCTAGACCACACCTTAACCACAGAGTTGCATTAAAGCATTTAAGTGTAGACCAAAACTGGGAGATAAACCTTTCTAGGTCAGTGTGTGAACTTCAATAACATGCTAACTTCCATTCAGCACAAGACATAGTGTGAACTAGCTTTGTGGGCTCAGCCTACGCTGGGAGGGAAACCTAGTCTCTTGGGTGAGACTGGATTTGGTCGTTGTCTGGCTACATGCTTCAAAGACTTGTACAGAGTACTCAGGACCAGGATGCCTCAAAATTTATGGCAGGCATTTGAAAGTTTAACAATAATTTAAGATTTATACAGCATTACCACAAAGGGAATCTATTTCTGATCCTTAACTACAGCATTGTTTTACTGCTCTGCTGCCCCAGAGTCTTCAGTTTTATCTTGGTTATATTGACTTCTCTTTAGCAATGCCTTCTTGGTAGAAAGACTTTCATACAAACATAAGTCTTGTGAAACACTCTGCAAATAGATAAATTTGACTCAGCCAAATACCTTAAATCATGTAATTCAAGTGAGGCTCCTTAATACAAACCCCCTTAGTCTTGGCTAACTTCAGTTTAGCTAGTTATTCCACAGTTCTTGTAAGTGTATGTTTGTTGGTCATGAATGGAAAGGCCTGAAAAATAAACTCCAACCTATAGAGAGTTGTAACAAGCAGTGAGCATACACTGCTGCATGGTAAGGTGGATCCTTCCAACAACAGAGCTGGGATACTGCCTTGTATGCTAGCTGAAGTTTCTGAATTACTTTTGCTATGCACTCTGGAGGCATATTGGAGAAAGAAAACACATCTCTGCAAAGAAAGCCTCAGCCAAGAGGAAGAATTTATTTTCCTTTTCTCTTACTCCTGTCTTCCATTATTTATTCAAGCTGGATAGTGAAAACAGTAGGATTTTGGCAATGACTAATGTTTTACATGAATAGTATTGGAAAATCTTTATGATAGCAGATACTCACATTGCAGGAATACTTATACTCTGCATATTACTAGTCTACTATTTTTTAAAAAATAGACAGTGAAACAAAATATTGCAATAATAGAGCAAATCCTCCAGCTCAGAACAAGGTGGGTAATTTGACTGTATTCCAAAGTAAAGCACTAAAAGGTGCATCTTCTTCCCTTGAGAACAAAAACTGCAGACACTTAGCAGTCTTTTCTCCAGCATTTGAGAAATATGACAGATTTACCTGCTTAAACTATGCATTGTCTTCCACTCTCACCCACCACCCCTCAGCCACAGCCCACAGGCTTGATTTTACACCTGGGAAAACCACTACTCAGAAGCTCTTCCTTTAGACCTCCTAGTTTGAAAGGTCTAATAGCCCAGATAAAGAACAGTACTTAAACTTGCATAATACCTTTAATGACTCCCTGGGGGAAGCTGCCGCACAATTTATTTAACTCTTTGTACATAGACTTTCATCCTGGGTGCTTATATGTTAATGACCTCTAATGTGCAAGCCATTAGCACCTTTCACCATAATCTCCTCCCAATGTCCATTTAGATTACAGTAATGGCAACTAGTAATGGCTACCAGCAATGATATCATCCTAATGACTTCACTGAACTTGCTCCTCAAGTCTCCTGATATATGGTAATCACATACTCTTGCATATTGTTCCCTAACGCATGGAAAGCATACACCTTGTCCAGACACTCCAGTTCCCACATTTTATGGATAGGAACCTTCGCTTTGATGTGGCTACCTCCATGAGCATACTCAATATAGTCAGAAAATGAAATAGTTTAGCCTGTATTTCCAGGAGTAAAGGAAAAGAAAGTAAACTAAAAATTTAAGTACCTGTTTTTCTCAGACAGAAAAGACAATACTACGAAGTCTAGGAATAGTTTTGATGGCAAAATATTACTGAAAAGGAGAGAATCCTGGAGAGGAATCAGGCCCTTCGACTTCAGCAGCAGGACAATGACATTAACAGTTAGCTTGCTTCTGGATACAAGAAGCATACAAGAAGTACACACCAGACAAAGTGCTTCTCACACTGCACAAATAACGTCACTGAGTAAATAGGTAAAAATTGTCAATTACGTCCTTTTTCAATTACCTTGGTCCATAAATCTACATTGTACCTTAATGATCTCCCTGCTAATAAGCCATTGTCCGGCTGAAGAGCTAGCTGACCGATTTTTGACATCCCACACTTCCCACCCCCCCGCTTTTGTTTTATACCCTGCTTAACTTTGAACTGTGCTTGGAATTTGCGAATGTGATCTTTGCAGGGGTTTTGTCCCTTTGCAATGTAGAAATGTGATCAATACACACAGAAACAAACAGTTTCAAACGAACTTAGCTATTAGTGGGGGGAGGGACTTTCCCTCGTTTCTCTTCTATTTATAAGGTCCATGTTCATATATCAGAAACTTATCATCGTCCCTAAGTCTAAGCAGGTAAATCCCAGCCCTTAGTACAGTAGCAGATAGTAATGGCTGAGAGATGGATGAATAATTAATAATAGAAATAAATAACTGATTATTAAACAAGTAAATGTTTTCTTCAGTAACTGCTAATGCAAACAGTTTCTAGGTTATATTCGGCTTTCCAGTGAAGGTTTCCAAACATTAGCTTCAGTACAGACAAAAGCACCTCAGATAGTTCTTTCATACAGAATGGTAAATTATGTTACTGCTTTTGTACACTATTCCCAATGCTTATTGCATATTCACTTGTATACATCTAGTGCAACATTATTATCTTGTTTTGATTTTCTTTCTTCCTCCACCCATACCCCCCTAACCTCCTGTCAACAGTTGGGGAAGTTGCTAATACTGTATTGTATATTCATTATCCTAGCTTTTTCTTTACAAATATCATTATAACATCCTGCATTTGTAAAGTAAATAATTAAACGTTCTAGAAAGTCTTATAGGACACAGTAATCTAACAGATGAAAGACATCAGAAATGTGAAAATCAAATGGAAGCACATGTAATACGTATCTTTTAAAAGAGTTTTCATAAAATAGGGTTAATGTGTTAATCAACCATATTTAAAATGCTAATTAATCACTGACTTCGAGTCTATTCATAAATAATTGAAAGTCCTATTTATGCAGAATTTCTTACACTTGGAAATGTGTGGCATTCATCCTGGTCCTGCAGGATACAGCACAGCATTAGCACTCAGCAAACTCTTGCAGCTCTGTACCTGGACGCTGCAACCACAGGCGCCTGGCTGCTTAGCTACAGTTGCCAGTCACGTTCCTGTAATTAACCTGATCTGTCCCATCACAGCATCGATCATCAGAACGGCAAAACACAAAGAGAGGCATTAACCATCTCACTCTGCCAGCACTACAAACATGGAAGTGAGAGGCACAGAAGGTGAATTTTTGGGGTGAATCAAGCCAGTTATGAATATTCTATTTCTTTTTCCCTTCCCTGTTTTTAAGGTTATCTCCCCCATTCTCCTTTAAAGGCCAGTCATGCCCTTACACATGGGGAAGTCATCCATGCTCAAACAGCACTGGGATTAGAATCAGGTGGCCAATGTTACAATACACATTTCATCCTTCTCTAAGGACTCCATCTTAGAGAGTGCATGTCAGTCCTCAAATTTACACCCATGAACTACTGGCTACTGAGATCTACTCATGTGGAAAGGAGAAGAGAGTGTTGGTAAATACAGCAGTTAAACTCCTTTTGAGAGGATGAAAAGAGGTGATCCCTGACAAACAACACGAGTAGGGCTCTCAGAAATAGTAGAACATTTCTCTATGAAAATACATGTATCAAAACATTAAGCCTTCATTATTGTGATGATACCCTCAGGTTTTAAGGCTTCACAATTACTTAAAGTAAGTGTACTTATACCTGCAAGACAAAAGAAAAAAAAAAAACAAACCAAAGAGAGGGTAATATACGTTTTCATGCTAATAAAATGCAAACTCTTAGAATAAAATCATAGCAGTACAGGAATTATCTGAATTCTCAATGCACATCTTAAGTGTGAGACTTTTTTCCTGGTTTCTCTCTTTCCTATGAAGAGGTAAATTACTCCTTGCCTAATGTGATTTAGTGGACAGGCTGGCAATGTAACTTGTCATTAAAGAATAAGAACAAGAAGAAGAATAGATCCCTCCTTCTAATCCATCTTGACAGCCTAACAGAATACCAATTTACCATTTGATGAAGGCTTCAGGATGTATGAAACCTCTACAGGGACTTCAGAGTTCTGTACAGAAATGGATGAAGATGAGATACAGCCAAAGTTGGTAGGGAAAAAAAATGGCTCTGGAACAGGAACTGTTCAATAAATGGCTGGTTGCAAGCCAGCTGGCGTCCTTTAGAATACTCCAACCAACTCCGTAAAGAGGAACGGAACTGGTGGACCTTTTGAAGAATTATTCAGCTTTAAAAGAGAAAGAAAGGATAGCTTCAAGCAACAGAGAAAGCCTTCCAAAGCCCATCAGCATGTTTGGGAATATTTGATATGGTTGGTCATGTTTCCACAATAGAGAAGTGTGATTATCACTATCAAATGGTACATCTTTGCCTTTAAGGCCTTCTTAAGAAAGGATTTATGGTCCAAAATTAATCCAGACTAAATATTTTTCTTCTTTTCCCTACTGGGTAGGTAGTACCTGCACAGCTAAAGCTGACAGAGGGCCATACTACGTTAGCTGGTTTTCTCCCCAGAGAACATCCACTGGCTACTTCAAGCAAATAAATAGTGGTCTAGAAAAGAGCTAGTTTTAAAATATTTTGCTTTTATCTTGCTTATCCAAGAAACATTGATTGATGCTGAAGTGGAAATCCAGCATGCAAATGGAGTTCTCACTTTGGAGGATTTCTGTGGCAGTTCCAAGGAAAAACACAACTAGTATTCATAGAATCATAGAATGATTTTGGTTGAAAGGGATCTTTAAAGGTCACATAGTCCAACCCCTCTGCAGTCAGCAGAGACATCTTCAACTATAGCAGGTTGCTCAGAGTCTCCAACCTGACCTGGAATGTTTCTGGGGATGGGGCATCTACCATCTCTTTGGACAACCTGTGCCAGTGTCTCCCCACCCTCAACGTAAATTTTGAAATGCAATTTATTGGCAGCTCTCAGAGTTATTTTTCAATAGTCCTCCTCCCTCAAGAGCCTGATTTAAAAACCTGGACTTAGTGAGTGCTGCTTATAACACAACAAAGTCTTATTTCCAGCAACAAGGCAAATTGGTTTGTGATCCACACGACTCTTCTGGCGGCTTTGTAATTTAAAGAACAGTGACTCTGCAAGAAGCAACAATTCTAGTGGAAATGATCCTTGGTCGATACGGAGGCTTTAGTAGTGGTGAGAAATGCAAGGTTCTCCTGCAATTGTTAGGCCTTTTGCCAATCACACATGATGCAGTTAATATGTTGGTGATATCTCTAACACATTGAGTCGGTGTTTGTGTCTATCCACTTCCCTCTACTGGACAAAATCAGAGCTGTTCAACTGTTTATGGTATCTTGTCGTTATAAGTGGTTGGCCCAAGAGAGGGATATGTGCCCTGTGACAATGAGCAACTACTAATGGAGATTCTCCTTTAGCTCAAGTGATAGAAGCTTGTGCTGCTGGAGCAGAAGGTCACGAGTACAAGTCTTCCTGTTCAGTTATGCTATTAAGCTGATAACCATGATGGCTGCATGCCAGCAGTGAACAGATACACCTCCACCCTTTGTGTTCTGGGTTAGCACTGTTCAACCTCCTCTAAACTGCTCCCTTTTGTCTTCAAGCTCCTTTTTCAATCTGAGATGAAAGGAAAAGAAAGAAAAAGGAAGAGAAAAGGCTGAGAAAAGCTCACTGCAAAAACTCAGAAAAGACTCTCCTGCACTGGTGGGCCAGCATCACTTCCTACTCTACTGAAAACAGCCCTTAGTCATGCCAGAAGCGCTAAGCGTTACTCTAGATTTTATTTGGGAGTTTGCTTGCCCCAGAGTGGTGAAAGAAACCAGAGCTTTCTCTATACCACTATATAACTCAGAGGGCTGTGGTGATGTTAGATGTAGCTTTAAAAGAGACTTTCCTGTCTTGCTATCAAAAATAGGGGTTCTGTCACCTCCCTCCCCCTGCCAAGTCAGAGCTAAGGATAGAGGATGCACACTGCTCATTGTTATCACATCTTTGTTCTTTCTCTCGATGCCCTTTTTGTCTCCCAAGCTCATTTCTACATCCAATCCACCCAGCAAGTAACAAGATGGAATTGATAACTGATTTCCTTTGTGAGCTTTGGTACTAAGAACCTAATACATTGCTTTCCAGGTACTAGAGTGGTTGTATAGGGTATTTCAGTCCCAACTCGTCTCTATTTCAAAGTCATACTTTAATCTGGAATGTCAGGTAGAACATGGAACAATATTAATCTATGCTACATAAATAATTTCCTTCAATTATCAGGAAAGAACAGCAAGACAAGAATTTTCAAGTTGATTGAGTTTTAATCTCCAAGTACAAAAATTAATAATTTAAGTAGGTGAGTTGTTTTTTAAAACAGAATACTAAAGTTTGATATTTCCCTTCCTAGAGAAAGAAAAAAACAAGAAGAAAAAGATAATTTGGATCCAAACATCAAGGACCATTCATAGATTGGAAATATTATGATTATGAAATTATTCAGAGAAGAAAATACTTAGAATTCAAGGCAAGACACCCAGGTTCATCACAAGGCACAAGAGATTGACAATCTATTATGAATGCCTCACATCACAGATAAATATTTCAATGCAAATAAATAAAGGATGCTGAGTGTTCTCTTCTGAATGACTTTTCACAGCTCACTGAACACAATAGTTCTGGGACTCCTCTGTGTCCCAGACTCCTGTCCAAACTTCAGCATCCCCAAAGGTTTCCTGTGCTGAGCACAACCAGGTTACACTGTGATTTCAATTTGGAGTTACAAAGAACCAATTAATCAGTTTCCCTCCAACAGAATGTAAAAACATTCTTTGGTGCATGAGGACATTCACGGACATTGTGAAAGCAGCCTGGTTTTGTTTTGTGTTCCCTTGTAATTACTACAAAATGTAGCATTCTTGTCAAACCTAATGACTTCTTTTTGGTGCAGGGGAGAAAAGAAGAGAAAAAGACAATGATGTCTCTAAGCATATGGCTGTTTCACTCTGCAGATGGATACAGGAATAAACTATGATGTATGCCTGGTGAATTATGCTCAGATAAAGCTTTTCTGTTACCAGTTTCTTGTTTTTCTTGATCTGTGTCATACACTAAAACCCTGGAAGAATAAAAATACTCTATGCCAAGATTGTTTTTCACATGTTCTCAAGTAAATGTTTTAAAAGGATACTTTCAGAAGAAAAGGGTTTTTTTTTCTTTCTTTCTTTCTTTTTTTTCCCTTTTCTTATTTTTAATAGGGACCTGCTTTGGACTCTTAACTGTTTTCATCTGTTAAGAGTAATCGTATTATTTTAACCACCAGCAGGAAATTCCATGCTGTGTATTGCTTCATATGAAGCCATTTGTAACTTTACAGCTTTTTAATTTTGCAACAGCTGCATAGAAAATGAAAATGACAATGTAGAATTACATCACTCATGGCTGCTTCTCCATTAAAACAA
Source organism: Indicator indicator (assembly GCF_027791375.1). Taxonomy (NCBI): domain Eukaryota; kingdom Metazoa; phylum Chordata; class Aves; order Piciformes; family Indicatoridae; genus Indicator; species Indicator indicator. Next base: position 17,728,561 of record NC_072028.1, read on the forward strand.
TATAACTAGAAAAATGTTTGCATGTTCACAATAAATGCTGGAAAGTACATTTGAATGAACAGAAAGAAACATTTTCAGGACTTGCAGAGGTACCAAGCTGTTCTAGAATGCTTTCGATTTAAGACTCTAGCAAATGAGAGCTCATGAGCTACTCATTTGAACTCTTATAAAACTTAATGCTTTTTAAAGAACAGAGAGCTAAACTCAGGAAATTCACTGCTCCTCTGATTACAACTGTATGGAAAGATTTGTTTGGAAAATTGCCTTTAAAGAATTAATTGATACCAACATACAGGAGTAAAACGTACAAAGGATGCTAGAATATGTATAAAATACTATTTTATAACCAGATTATAGGCACATTCCAAAATCTTTAAAAACAACCACTCAGCCACAATCATACTACAATCCAAAGACCTAGATTTGATAGATGGCTGACTCACAGAATGGAAGTTATGCACTGAAGACCACTCTTTCAGATATCCACAGCCCAGAGTATTACTATGTCATGAGTCTGTGATGAAAGTACCAGAACTAAAGACACAGCAAAGAACATCTCTGATCAGCTGGCAATTCTGGAGAGTACTTTGCTGCTCATATACTTTCTGAATCATGACTGGTGTTATCTAGACTGGGGAGGATGTGGGAAGAGTGGAAAGGAGAAAGACAACTGTATTGCTCTCAGACAATGATATTGAATCCAGATGGACAAAATTTATAATACATTTCTAGACTAGAGACACACAGAAAATAAGAAAACATGGTCTTGACATATTATTCTCTGAAACACAGAAAGCATACAAAGATTACCCTATAAGCTAAAAATGCATACACAAACACATATGTGATCATGTGGTAGAAAACTGTATGTTCATGTCTAAACTATTAGTTCTGAACTACTTTCAAGTATAATCTGAATGAAGAAATATCTCAAAGAATTAGATCCTACCACATTAAATAGGCTCAGCTCCTACAGAAGTGGAGCACACAGACCTACATTTCTGTCCAGCAAGTTCAGATTTTTCAAGTTTTACTGTTTACAGAATTATTTCATAACCCAACTTCCACAGCATGAGTTGGTGTCTTTCTGCCCACTAGCTCTCATTTCCATCATTTTTACTGCAAAATTTCTCTTGCTGAGAAGAGGTATGTTCACAGTCACCTCTCTGAAGCAAAGACACTAGTAGCATATTTTCTCCCTCCTGCTGGGCCACCTATTTTCATGAAACTTAGTATTACAAACTTTATATTTCTGCCAAACGCAATGAGCAGAATGGTTTAAAAATAATTAGTGGAAAACACACAGACAAAAACACATATAATTTTCTTGGGAAAGCAGATTTTAAAAGAAAAATCACAAGCGTTGAAATTTGGAAGTTCTAACCACATAAATTCACCTAAAAGGAAATTTTGTAGTGGCCTTCAACTCCATTGCATGGTAAAGCCCATTCTAGAGCATGAATTCAATTGGCTTAGATTATGGTCTCAAATACAAGCTCTAGAAAATCCTGAACTTCATAGTAAAGCAAAAATTAAGCCATATAGTGTATTTCATAGATTCTGTGATAATTTTTTTCAAACAAACATTGGCAAGTATCAATGGCAGAAAATAAGGGTGGTGAGAACCATGATGAACCACAATATGACAACAGCTGAGGCCAGTTCCCCAGAAAAGCCAGCCAGGACAAGGGAACATATCAGTTTTCAGTACATGAGCTGTCACTGAATGAGATGTTCTGTGCTATAGTTGGATCAGGTAACCAAGATTTATCATCCATAAGTAGAAAATAAGGAAAGCATAAAGAGAAACAGCTTTGCACAAATTTCTGATATACCTTTATGTGTGTCACAAATATTGATTGTTATTCATTCACCACTTTCCCACCCAGTTCTCCTTCATGGGACACAATTAACATGCAGACATGACATTTTTATGTCACAAACACCATCTTACAGGATTTTGCTCCAGTAGTATGGCAGGTCAAATTCAATCATCAGGCATAAGGCTTAGGTTCCTATTTGATCCCTTCACCTTAATCCAAAAATATACATTTGAAATCAATTCTCTCTGTTCAACATCACAGGAAATAACATATACCCAGGACTGATTCAGGTATCAGTTGACTCAAATTACATTTTCTAATGCACTGAAATACATGTTTTGGTAATGACACCAAGGAATAAGGGAAAACAAGATGAAAACAAAACTTATACTTATCCCTGATATGCAAGCACGATTGCTGGCTTTGTTGTTTTCTTTTTTCCCTTTTCCATTTACAGTGCAGTGATTTTTGATATGAGAAAGCTGTCAAGTTCTCATTCTAAAATTTTTAACCATGTGTACTAAACTTCTAAAATGCAAACCTTTATAGTTTCAATGCAGCATTATTTCTCTTGTGCATCCACAGAGATATCAGTGCTGATTAAAAGCATCCATTGACTTCCTAAGTATAAACCTACTCCAACCTACAGAGAACAGTTTCAGAGAAAAGCTCCTGAAGTCTAACACAGGAGGCCAGTATTTCATATGTGTGCTGGTTTTTGTAGTTAACAATTGCTAATATGACTAGTATTACTTTTAAAACAAACATATGAAAAAAATCAGTGTGAAAAGCTACGTTCCTTATTTTCAGGATTAAGCTTTTCAAGCTCTGCCAATGCATGGAGGCCTCTAAAGAGGGTCCTTAATTCTGACAAAGCATTTCCACACGTTCCTAAGCCAAGCCCATCCACATGTGGGATGCCCAGCTTCGCCTAACACTTCTGCTCCATCAGCATCAGCAGCACAGAACCACATGCCCAAGTGATGTCTTAAGCAGGGACAGCTTTCCAAGCTGGGACAGACATAGACAATGGCTAAATACTTCTGAAAATCTCATCTGACATTTCTGGAGAGTGCTTTTCTTATCCATTTCTCTTTGCTCAATAGTAAAGTTTTCATGTTCCCAAGGTCTACCCCATATCCAGCCCAATATCACATAGGATCATCCTCCCAGGTATTTTTAGATACTTTTAGATATTTTTAGATACCTGCTTCCAGTATTGTCTGTCACAGAAACCTTTCTGGTTTAATCCAAATAGACATTCTAAGTCTAATTGCTTCACATAAATGGTTACAATTCCTGATTTTCCTATGCTTTAATAATCTTCCAGGTCAAATGGGAAGAAGCAATACTTGTTTCTTTGAAAAACACAACAGTAGTAACTACTTCTTCTACAAATAATTCATCCTGCAGTATTTCCATGACTTTATCATCTTATTTGTTATGCATGACACAAATGTTAGTGGGTTTCACTTTTTCCTGTGTAAAAATTTAGTAAGTACTTTGTTACGAGGAATATTTTATTAGGTGTACTTCCCTAAAATTTGTTAGAAGTTCCTTTGGTAGCAGTTCCCTTATGTTTTGATAGTAGTTCCTTGTTTTTACTGATATGGAGACCACATCCTTGTTCCACCCATTCACAGTAACTGAACAACAAGCACTTGCTTTCAAAGCCCTCAAATTCCAGAAATCCCTGAAGTACACGCTGACCTTACTGAGTCCTTTGCAATTGTTTTGAACAGACCTCTGAAAGTCATTGCTGGTCCAATATCAGTTTGTACTGATCCTCTCTACATCACCATTATTCAGATAATCATTACTCAAATATGAATCATAAAAACAGTAAAGGTTTGAGTTTACGGACAAGTTCTTGCAGCCTAAGATCAGGCATGGATTTATAAGCATACCAGGCTACCCGGCAGTACTTTCTTTTGCACATATCCTTATTCCACAGTAAATATGAAACTGCATATCTCCCCACCTTCACTGAGCTCACTTTTACTGCATCGTAAGAACAGGGACAGGGGCAGCTGTTACAGATTGGTTATTGGTGCAAACCTCCCAGGTTGCCTGAGGATAACTTGTGCTTGTAGCCTTTCCAAACACTAATCCCTCTCCCTTATCAGCTCCATTTGGGCAGAAGGTTATTTGCAAGCAGAACAAACACACAAAGCGGAGAGAAACAAACTCCAAAGTGCATCTATTTCAGCAGGGAGTTCCTCGCACTGTTTCCAAGCAGACGCTCACACTCTGCAATCATGCCTAAGAATGGAGGGTTTCAAAGAAGCCAGAAATATGGTTTAGTTCATTAACACCGCATCATTAGACACGGGATTTAATTTTGAAGTTAGCTGCTTATTGGACTGAACTGGAAAGGGCTCTGCAGCAGTCATGTTGACTAATGAGGTACTCCAAGAAGTAGCCAGTTACTCACTTTTCCAACATGTACATACACTCAAGCTTTCAGAATGACTTAGTCAGCTCTTGAAGATGGGTTTTGGAAGCCTGTTTACATTATTGTATGGTGCTGTACATACTGTAACTGCATGTACTTAATAATCCCAGTAGTTAGTGCACAAATCTATAAACCAGCAAATAATAAATAGTTGGGTTCCCAGAAGCTGAGAAGCTAGCTGCAATGTTAAACAAGGAATTACCATCAGACCACACTGGAAATTTCCTAATACCCACTCTTTAGACTCCAAGTGTGCTTCTGATGCAGACTCCCAACTCCCCTGACACTCACTGTTTCATAATAGATTTTCCTGGATGCATGCATTAGCTCTGATGGCAACCAGACCTCCACTGCTACACACACTCCATGTCTTTAAAAACAAAGGTCATTTGGTGAAGACATTAGGTACTGCATGCGATTTTGTGGTGTAGACTACTGTATACTGTGATGTAAGTTGGAAAAATGATGGCAGTGAATAGATGTAATTATATGTAGAACCAGCGACACGCCACATACAATTCAGAAAGTACAACACAATCAGAGTGTCAATTATTTAAACCATAATTAACATAGCTCTGCATGTCTTTCCAGGACTTTCACAGAACATAGAGCATTGTTATAGTGGAAGAAAAGAGAAAATAAAATATTAATGGAGGACTGCTTTGTTCTCAGCACAGTGAGATAGAGGTGGTTGTAAAAACCGGATTCCTGCAGTTGCTACCGCTTTAATTAGGAAGGTCGCTATCTTCCTAGACTTCCTTGGATTCCTTTAATTTCCACAGAGGAAAACGGCTTCTGAATTTTATTGAACACAGTTGAATTTTTATTTCCAAAAATCAAAACAGAAACATTTCTTGGCATCTGTTATGAGCACTGGGTGTTATTTGCTCTTTAGAGATAAAGCTGTTTTTATACAGGGATATAGCTTGTGGGGAAAAAAAAAAAAAGAAGGGCCAAATATATTCGTACTGGGAAAGCTGCTCAACAGGGATATCACAGTCAGCAGAAAATATCTATCCAACCTAATTCATCCCATTCTAGAATCCACTTAAGGCCAAGGAAATACAATAGATAATATATAGTTTCACAACACTGATCCAAATGCTGCCTTTAACTCATTCGTTCCTGGAAGCTCACAACTTGTTTTCTGGAAAAAACAGCCCAACTCAAATAGGCACAAAAGCTTCACCATCTGCACACGCTGGAATGGAGATGGCAGTGGCAGGAAATCACCTGTGTTTTGTGACTAAATGAAAGCTAGGCTATTCCTTATCTAGATTACAGTCCAGAAAGAATTACTGACAAAGCACACCAAACCAACACCAAAATACAAAACAGTGGCAGAAAAACAACTACACAGAATTTCATATCAATGTTATATTAAAGATACTTGGGGCTTCAATTATGTACATTCCATTTTGCATAATATTAGAAAGATAGCATGCCTGCATTAATGGGTAGACAGACTGATACATTTTGGTTACTTCAGGCTTGTATTTTTACATTGTATTATTATTGTTTATGGAGCTAATCATGAAAATGAAGTATAAATTATGAGAAGATGACACATCTTACATTTGTATTTTTATATCCTTTCACTTAAGTGTGGAATGGAGGTACTAGTAGTTATTCTTCTACAGAAGGAATTCACAAACTATTGTCCATCCAGCACTTGGAAAAAAATTACTTTTTTTTTTTTACCAAGCACATCCTCCCACTATGATCTTTCAAATGAAGTGATGCAGACAGGCTTCCAAGCTGCATCCAAAATCAATAGAGGAAGGATGCACAAGTTCAAACTCAGGGAGGGAGTTTTCCACAAAGGAGGAAAAAAAAAATGTCTGCATAAAATCTGCATTTCACCTTTGAATGCTATTCTTGCAGAACCTTGCAGTTCATTCCTGGACATCACTCCAGTCACAGTTGTGCACATATGAAAACAAGATGGGAAACATGGGAAGATTATCCAAATGTTAATCAGGGTAGCTTCAGCTCTGCTCTCTCTGCCTTTGATTCAAGAAAGTGTTTCCCAACTCTAAGCCTGCAATAGTCAGCACTGCTTTTCATTTGAGAAGCAAAGATTGTTGGATATTTGAAAGAATCCAATGCAAATATGATTAGGATGCATTTACTCATGTAACTGAACACAGAATTACCTTTCATGAATCCAAGATGACTGGAGTAGATTAAAATTTTAGAGGTTTTAGAAGATGACAACCAGTGCCACTCTTCACACTTACACTCCTTTGCTCCAGTACAGTTTCCATGACGTGGCTTGTAATGACAAAGATGCATGCAAATGGAGCTCAAAATCTATCTAGAAAGCTTAAAAGATTTGTTGCTTTTGTGATGGTTTTGTATTTAAGTGAATTTCATTCAAGTATTGGTGATCTTATTAACAGATCCAAACACTTCTGCATTACCATTTTTACTAAATATGTCTTGCTAATATATATGCTTTAAAAGTAGCTCAGCAGCGAGAGTTTTGTCTTTTGTACTATCATCATGAAGCAGTTCCCACAAGAAGAAATGGCACATCAAGACACTGTTTGCAACAGTGCATATATACCCCTGAACAACCTGCACACAGACATCCTGACACACAGACAGGTAAGGCAGGCAGTGGATAAAGGCCAGGCAAGTCTCAAGCATTGCTTTAGTTGCAGGGCTTGAAAAGATTTGGGTGTCTTCCAAAACTTTGTGGCCCAAGACCTGTGCACCAGGCCAGCACTCCTCACAGCACTCTTGTCTTCCCTCAGAATTGACATAATTTCTCTTGCCATGTTGTCTATTTGTTCCTGTTTGTCCTGCTTTCAGGGGCTACTTTGAACTATGATTGTCAAAATATAACTTCCAGATGTTTTTCCTGATTTACATGAGGCAGCTCTTCTGCATATACCAGCAGAACAGATTATTGAGGCTGTAGATCACAGCTGTGGGGTGGGAACTGTGGCTGGCTCCTGGTGGTGGGCACCTGCACAGCACAGGTCTTCAGCAGGAGGAACATTTGAAAAGGACTCATGTCTGATTCATTGCAGCTTGCACAGATAATAGCAATGATCTCATTTTATGACCTGCAGGCCCAATCCTGTCTCCACTATAATTACAAACGTGAGAAAGCACAAACACGTCTCTTCCATTCCCCACCTAAAGTTACTTTATGTATTTATTTTTGACAGCTACTTTATAGACTCTCTGTAGCTCTGGCTGACAAAACTTTTGCCACTGACTGCTATGGAACTGGTTCTATTTGTACATGATCTAGGTAAATACAAAGCAAGAAGCTTTTAATTAGAGAATTAGAGACCTCAGATAATTTCCATAATAACTTTCAGAGCAAAATGTTACCAAAAAAAATAGCTCAACAATTCAACTTAAGTAAATACTTGCTTTATAGGAAGAAGGCTGACAGAAACAGAAGGAACACAAGTAGAAGAAAATAAGACATCTGAAAAGAATGTCATAAAATAGTGTTCATTTCTTCAATTTATAGTAATTTCTGTGGGATGAAAAAGAAAACGAACATAGCATTTGTAACAAGATGGCTCAGTGGCCCACAAGTGCACTTAATAAATGATGACAGTGCAAGCTGAAATTAGAAAGAGAGGCTGCCTATCAGCAAAAATGGGATAAACAGCTTAGCCAAAATACTACTTCCCACATTTTTTGTTTCACAGGTAGTGAAGAATATTTTTAAAATTCTATAAAAAGTTTGGGTTAATTTATTCCTTTCTTTCTTTCTTTTTTTTTTTTTTTATAGTTAGACAGAAGTCCTGGCTCTTATTCACAGCTTCAGCACAAGAAGTGCCTTGTTGTATGTCCCATGTCAAGGACAAAGAAAGCCAATAAGTATAAGCAATACAAAGTGGTATTATTCATTACTATGCTGATACAGATCAAGTTCACCACCACCTTGTAAGCAAGAAAACAAGAGACCAGAGTTAACATTTAGGTTGAATAATTATCAAATCACACTGTCCCAAACTCTTAGAAATATAGACCCAGCCAGGTCCCAAGCAGTAGGGCAGGGCAGGCCAGGCAATTGTGCTGCTGAGTGAAGAGGATGGAAAAATCTATCAGTCTGCTGCTTTTCCATGGAAATTCAGAATGCATTTTGCTCCAGAGCCTAGTACTGGGAGAGCATCCTTAAACCCTGGCATGTGAGATTCTTGGCTGGCAGAAGCAGCCTCTCACTGAAATACACAGCACAGTCCTGAACATCATGTCTTGGTTCACCTGCCTCCATAGGCAATTGTAGGGAAGGGACATGCCAGGGCCTCAGGCTTGGGCACAGCCCAGCCGAATGCCTGCTTCTGGGCAAAGGCATGGTGAGCTGCCATGATGAATTCACACGGCTACATTTGCAGACAATTTTCAAAGAGAATAATAAGAGATTTCATGGGGAAAAAAAACTTTAAAAAACATATTACAGCTGTTTTGGATACGTATTTTCAGAGAATAGCTACCAATAAGAACGGCTAATTTGAAGAGACCCATGATGATTTCAGAAATACAGCACATGATAAAGCCACAGGAACTGAGCACTGTGTCATGTTCAGTGCAAGCAAACAAGGCTTTTTCATATCAAGTACTGCAAAACTGGAGAGAGCCTAATTGGAACCAAATAATTAGACAGGTCAAAAGGACAAGACACAAAGAAAAACATAAATTTTAAAAAGTAAAAATATTGAAAGTAAAATTTTATAACTTATGAAACAAGTTCAGGGAAAACAAAGTCTGATGTTGCCCTAAGTCAATAATGATGTAAGGGACATCCCAAGGAAATGTCAGCAGGACAGCGTACAGAGAGCAAAGTATTCCCTAACGATGGGACATAAATTAAATAGTCATGGCCTGATTAAAAGCTAAAAACAGACAAGAACTATCAAAAATAGAAGGTGCTCCAGCAAAACTAACAGTCACATCATCCTGCAGATATATGATGCGTGTTACTAAACAGGAAGAAGGCAGCACTGCTTACACATAACAAAATAAGAGCTAGAAATACTACAGGTAAGAAACAAGGCCAGGATAACTAGAAACTTTTACATGCTGCAATTCAGAAGAAAATGGTACCATGCTTTTATTTTTCTTTTCTATGTTATCAAATGAGAGTAATCTAGCTGCAGGAATAAAAAGGGCCAGGATAAAAATCTGGAAAAATTATACTTCCTTGAAATAAAGAGGGGGCAATAGCACTGCCTTTTTGACAGAGCAAAGGAAGAACAGCTTGTCCACCAAATTGCTTTTAGCGATACTGGAGAAGAAATGATCCAGGACTATACATAACACAGACTCTTTTACCTCTTTGGGTGTGCTTAGTGCCAAATACAGTACTAAAGAATCTGAAAAGGACTCTGTGAAGGTCAGACTTCTGAAAGTAGATGGAAGAGCCTGAATAGGCAAAATAGCTCCCCAAAACTATGGACTATATACGAAAAGAGAGTAAGGAATCGGTTTTTGCATGCTTAGAGAGATGGGGTATGGAAGAGCATTCTGTCAGGTAAGGTAACAAGCCCTGGTGTTAACAAAAAAGGCAGAAAAGTTGTGGAAAATAAGAGTCTTGCAGAAAGTAGCTCCTGTATGGCTGCTGGTCCTTGTCCCATAGCAATCAGCAAGGAGGTGAGTAGGCTTTCAAAGCAGGCTTAGAGTGGGGAAAGACAGCAAAACAGTAAAACCATTAATAGTGATGTGAGCACTGTGTACCACAGATGAAAAAGGGGTTTCTCTCGTTGAGGTCAGGACTGAACTGACAAAGATGTATGAGCAGGCGTAAGTGGAACAAGGAGCCTGAGCGGGCACCCACTCTGCAGGGACAGCGCACAGGTGTAGTGACTAGGAAATGCGTTTTGGTTTCACACAAACTTGCCAGCAGCTCAGAAAGCCTACAGATACACTGTATGTAACAGTATTTGACACTTCAGAGAGAAGAAGAAAAAGAGCACCTGATGACGTACAATGCCCTACAACAAATAGCATTTTGAATGTGATACTGGTTCACATTTCTTGAAGTACTGAAGCAGTACTTCAGTAAATTACTTGAATAGCTATAGATAACATCAGACACTGTGTGTTTTACCCTTCTGTGTATCTAGTGCAGCACTGTCCATTTAAGAGGTACTACCAACGTCACCATTTTCCAAGCCAATATTTATTGATGCTGATTTTTCTATCTAGCAAAGAGTCCAGCCTCGCCATGCTGATAAAAGAAGCTTTTAAAATTTCTTCTAGTTCTTTTGTTTAATTTTATATTTATTTTTTATCTCAGAGGGGTTTTTATTCTGCCTGGTAAACTGTCCATAATAAGAAAGTTTAGCAAAAAAGCAAACTCAAGTAATTTACTAACTGCCCTTTCCCTAGGATTCTTTTCATTCTAAGGACAGGGAAGTGTGCTAAATTCAGATGTCACCATGTGGTCAGGACTGACAAATGCAGACTATTTCTTAGAATAATACTTATACTGTAGCTGTCTTGTGTGGTCCTGTGGGGTTTTGTTTGCTGGTACGTTAGCAAAACAGAGATCCAAACATGGAACCTTTTTCTCCTAGATGTGGGTGTTCAGGAAGTTGCTTGCCTGTGAAATCCATAGGATACAAGTGAAACAGTTTTACAATCTAATGAGAGAGAACTCAAAATAGGCCCTTTGTGGTATTTGCACATTGAAAACAATTGGGAGTTTTGCCTGAAAAACAGCCAAGGACTGAACCCCCAGAGCAATATTTTCACTGTACAAAGTCTACACCAGTGCACCATCAGTCTCACTTACGCCTCAAAAATAAGGCTTAAAAGGACACGAGTGATATATAGGCCTTGGGCTTAGTCTCAAAGCAGGAGTAAATTTTCCCCAAAAGCAATTTTATGTTGCTTTCATCATCACTGGCAAAGATACTTGCTCACAAATGCTATAAACTGCTTTCCTGCTCTGTGCCTGATGGCAAGCAGTCCCTCTGCTAAGTTTAACCAAACAAAAGTAACAATAAAACGTTGTTTGTGCCCATCAGGGCAATTATCACTAGATGCTGGAAAGTAATAATAGTCTGCATAGATGGTGGTTTTTCCAGAATGAAATTAAACTAGGTCCAGAGCAGGAACTAGTTCTAACCACACAATAAAATTCAGCTAGAAGTTGAAAAACGCAGTTCACTTTGGGAATAGTCTCCTTGTCTTAACTCTTGCTGTTTCATCTCTCCTGCTGCTCAGTCCCTGAGCCCTGCAGAGTCTTTGGTGCTCCACAGGGAGTTAAATAGGGGCCTTGCTCAGAGGCCTCTGAAAGCTCCTTATCTACAGCTCTGAGCACCTTCTTTTGTTACACTAGTCTCTGTTTGTTTCTCTGTTAATCTCAGCAGAGTCTTGTATTCTTTTAGCTTTTTGCCCTTTCACGTGAGGGATTAACACTGTCGCTTGCAGGCTTTGGTTGAGACCTGTGTGTACCTGGGATAAGGCTGCTGCCCCTGTCACAACAGCATCGAGCTTTCGCATGGCCTCCTTAAATAATGAAGCATCCCAAACCCAAGAAATTCTAAGCTACACTGATCTTTAGTGGCGATACAGAAGTATCACAGAGAGCTGCAGATGACAGAGGAGAGCACAGGTATCTCTGCAGGATTGTGGGAACAGAAGTGAACATACGGGCACATCACACAAGTGAAAAGGTGTGGCACATGAGCAGTGTAGGTGACAGTAGCAGCCTAATGCTGCAGGAAAGGAGTCGTGGCATACATGACAGGAGGGAGCAAGTGACAGTGTAAGTGACAGTGAGACTCAGTGCGGAGAAGCAAGCTGCCTGACAGAGTGCAGTAACACAGAGCATGAAGGAGGGATGCTGTCAGTGCTGGTGTAGCAGAGAATGCTGGAGGAGATGAAGGTAGCTGAGTATCAGCCCCGCCAGAACATCACAGTTTTCAGGCAACAGTATTGCACAACCTGCTGTGCGACATGAGCCAGAACAGACAATCAGAAGAGTATGACACAATTGGTGAACATCTACGAGAAAATAAAAATCGTGTGACAAACTGAAAGGAGGTGAAAGGAAAGGAAGCAGGGTGCAATTATAAGGCATTTACAAACCCACACATGCTTTCAAATGCTGCAAGTACAATGCAAAACTCATTGCAGGATCTGGATCCAAAAGAGCACCAAGAAGAATGTGCCTCTGCAGTTTTACTATGATTCCACATATGCCACAGCTAGAGTGAGAAGAACTGCACACCAAACAAAGGGTTTGATGCTGGATTTTTAACTTCTGTTTCACACTTTTCTATTAAAAAAGAGATAGAGAAAGGCTGCTATCAAATAAGCTTAGTCTTTCTCATGGATGTTTATTTAATCTCTAGTTTTATCAGAAGCCCTTCCCCTCCATCTCAAAAAAAACATTCTTTCAGTAAAGCAAAAATACTAACTTCTATTTCAAGGCATGCAGTTACCTCAAACAAGCATGTTAGAAAAGCACAGATTGTTTGGCAGGGACTGTTGCCAGCTTTTAAACCTGTGCATTTTCATTCTCTCTTTGATTAGTAGGAAATTAGCAACAAACCAATCAGATGAAATTTAAACCTAAATGTTTTTGAGGCAGTTCCCTTGTCCAGTTTTTCTGTACTACTTTTACATCAGATTCTGAATCTATTTGTTATTTCAAGTGTTGGCCTATTTTCAGCAGTGATTATGATGGTACCACAATGTGCAACTTGACATCTCCTCCTCTCCTCTCATTCAAAGTCTCCCAGGGCCCAGCCATTTCACACAGGCTTGCTTTAGGCATTTATTAAATATGCACCTTCCAGTAGGGTTTAAAAACACCAACTAATCTCATCAGAGGCCAGAGACCTCCAGATATGTAAATCTACATCTGTTCCTCTTCAAAGGAAAGATTCTCCTGGATTACTCCAGGAGAAATGCATCCCACCCGGATATAGCCACTGAACCAGAGAAAAAGAACTCCCATGGCAAACGTGCCACCTCAAACTCACCAAGATCCAACGACAATGAAATTACACTTAATGTAATTCACTGTTAGCTTTAAGAAGCAATTAAGTAAAAGGCAGTACAGCACTTGCCGTAGGCTGTTGGTTCCAACAGGGGCCAGTGGAAAGAGGCATATAATGTAAAAATTGGTAACATTAGTATTAACATAAGGACGAACTGTAGGTGGCTGTTCAACAACAGTGCTTTAAAATAGCAGAGTCCATTAACAAGCAGCATTCCCTCTTTCCTTTTTTGTCTTTTTTTTTTTTAATGTCTGCTGTAGATGTTTGCCAGTGAAAATATGCAGCAATATAATTAGATGCCTATTAGCTTTCTATAGAAATCAAGGATTCCTTTTCTCCCTCCCAAATGCCCCACCAGTATCTTCACTTTTCCATACTGAGAGGTAAGATCAAACAATGTTATGAAAAATATTTCAAAACTAATAGAGGTACTACACATTTCACTGCAGCAGAGCAGTCTCACACTCAGCATATACACTTCCCAAGAAGGAACAAGCTCTTATTTGGCGTTATACATCTCATTTTGTATTAAATCATTTTAAAGGCAAGAACAAAGGACTTCTCAGCACCAAGTCATGTTTTGTACACATATGAGTTTCACGGTAAATTTAGAGATGCTTCACTCATATCTAAAACAGCCTTTAAAGACACAAGTTTGTTATCCAGAAATTATAGTGAAATCATTCATTCATATTCACGTGATGTTATTGACTACAATTTAGATTCAGAATTTGACTGTCGCAAAAACTAATCTGACCTCTTCTTTGTCTTCCATTTTCACATTTTTGTGTGGGGTATCATTAGTAAGCTGCAGAATTTTTGTTTGAATCAGACAAATAAGTAAGTCTGCTTCCTTGGAGAAAAAGGTATAATGTACATGTAAATATTATTCCAAAATAGTCTTGAAACACAGCAGATGATTCTATGATTCTAAATCGTTCATTCAAGCTTTAACTACTTAGGATACATTTATAGTTCCGAAATTCTGAAAAGTATCTTGGCTGATGCCATGGTACTATTTCATATAACTGGAAGAGGCTGATGCATTGATTTTTATATGCTTAAGGTTTATGAAAGTACAACTTTATGATTAAAGGGTTTGAAGATTTTTATTTTATTTATTAATTGGAAAGGCAAAGTGTAGCCACTACAAAGACATAGGGAAGCTATCCCTTGGGAAAGACAGAAAAGAAGTGAAAACTTATTTTGAAAAGAGTGCAAGACGTTTTAAATGATTTAAAATAAAAATCCACGTCTAATGAAGCCATCACGTAAAAAGTGAAACTTGTATGCTCAGTTAGGGCTTATATTTTTCTCACAGATAAGATCTCAGTGATGTCTTTAAAAGTCAACATTATCTGTCATAACAGCAGTTCTACCTCTCACATTGCAAACAAACTACACAAAAAGGAGGGAAAGATGAAACAAGGGATATGGGCAGTGTGAATGGAGCCTAAATCTTTTAATTAACACCCTCTGAAAAGCACACTCTTTTTCCACCAAACTAATAAAAAGTGTGAGTGTGGGGTCTTTGTTGTTGTTCAAGCCTTGTCTGTGCTCTAAGAAACTGAGAAAAGGCTAATCAGGGTTATTTAAAGCCACTTTCTACTTGCCAGGCTCCAATATCTCATTAATTCACTCTTAGTTGGCATCATTGTTTGATAGTGTTTGAAAATCACCAAAGAAACAAGGATTTCCCCTAATCCTGTCCATCAGAAGTAACTCTCTGGAAGACGATACCATGCCACAGTGGGTAGGACATGGAATTGAAATGTGTGCACAGGGAAATACCCTGTTTTCACTGCAAGCTACCATGTCCTGTGGCCCAACACACCTGAAAAATCTAATGAGAAGGTGCTGATTTAGGCCTGAACTTTAGGAAAGAAAGAACAGACATCACAATAACAGTTTAAAGAAATTATCCTGAGTAACAATTTCTCCTTTAAGCTATTGCCTGCCTTCTTTAATCATGTTGGCAAGAGCTTGACACAAGCAAAATCTATCATTTTCCATGTGTATGTTTGACTTGAGAAAGAAGAGAGATTTTGATCATGGTCATAAGCCAGAAAAGCAATTGCTTCAATGACTGTTGTCATAAACTATAGCATTCAATTAAAGATGAGGGCTGCCATTCTGGGATACTTAGAACAACACTAACTCTGGTGACTGGAAAAAAAACCTTGATTATACTAGCACACTTGTCTTCAGCTCAGCACTCATCTTTGTCACATCTAGAGACAGTTAAACTGAACTTTAGTTCCCTTTCCAAGAAGTTTTTCTTCTGTACAAGCCACTCTTTTTGGCCTATCCGTACTAAACCCATTACTTATATCCAAGTAATCTCTTAAAGCAACAGGATACAACTGAGTGCTCTCTCTCCAATGGTTTCTATCACTCACCTTTCTATGGCTAATCTTGTGGACCAGCTGGCCTTCAAGACTTAATTCTTCACATAGACGTCCTAGTGGCCCAAATTTCCTTTTAATTCTTGTAAAGGGAACAAAATCAGATTTCCTTACAAGCCAAGTGCAGTGACAGAGCCAAGAAGAGCCACAGCTGTCAGTCTAGCATCATAAACATTTTTACAACACAATGCTTTTAGCAAATGTTTTTGTCTTGTGATACTTAGCTTGTAATGTATATCTTTGCCATCTAATTTCTTGATTTTTTATTAGGTCCAAAGTGAAGCTCAAAGCAATGATGCAAAGTTTTCATTATGTAGTTGTGTCCCAGAATATGTGATTGTTGTGGCCATCTTTTTGTGAATGTTTACTGTGGATGCATGTCTTCAGTCCACAAATCCCTCCACAGTTTTCCAAAGCCAAAATCTCTCCTCATTGTTCTATTACAGGGTGAACCAAAAATTTTGCAGGAGTAACTGTTCTACATGTACCGTATACACAGTGACCCATGGCAACAGTAATGTTGGATTATCATATTATTTCAAACATTCCAGATTAGATGCTGGTAGCACTGGATTTATTGTCAGCCTCAGAATTCTCAATGCCATTAATGGTAGGTTTGGACACTGCTTATGGTTCCCAGAAAAATCCCGTGCAACAGGGTAGTTTTCTCATGCAGTTTTTGTTTCCCATTTCAGAATAAGAACACTTGCCACTGACTTATATTTCCCATTTCTAAGTAAATTCTACTCTGTACTGCTGGCAACAACAGACTTCAGTATATAATGCCTTCAGTACCAACAGCAAACAAGTACAGCAGTGGCACCAAATAGTGCTGCTACCACAGTGCTCTGATACATTTTGAGAGTTGCATATTTCCTCTGTAACACAGACAACTGTCCCAAACTCAAAACTCTTCCTTCAGTTTTTCACATACCTAAATGCAGTTTCCATTTTAATCTGTATCTTTAGAAAGAGTTTACTTAGTCTCATGCATTTTATATGCTCTTTACTGCTATGGGGAAGGAAAACCTAAGTATTGATTCTGGACCAGGTAAGTTTACTTAATCACACAGACATATGCTAAAACCGCAGCATAAAATGTATTCTATAAAACAAATTGTTTATGAATCCCTATAGAAAACAGTGCTGTATATACCACAAGGGAGAGAAGTCTTCATACCAAGCAGTATGCAACCTAAATAATACAAATTTTCCCCTGCACCTGATAAAAAACAATGTACAAATAGGAAGAATACACCACAAAATTTGTAATTAAATTAATAGGCAAACCAGGCACACTCACAGTGTAAGGACATGAAAATTCTGCTTTAAAAGGCAGTGGCTTTAAATATTTGGAATATTTTTATAAATCTTGTCAAGGTTTATGGCTTCATTAAAAGCTCAGTTAGTATTTACATCATACCCAAGCAGTGCAGACTGCAGAATAAAAGGTTTCACATTTAGATTGCAATCTGTACCATTTCCAAAGATCCAAGTTAGCTAACTTTGAAGCAATTTCAGAAGTCAAAAAGATTAGCTTTTTGTGTATTCATGACATAATAAAAATAGATACACCAATTCCCCATATAAAATGAGAATCCAGTCAGCAGACTAATGTAGATAAATGGAGGCTTTCAATTCTGGTGGACGCTTCACCTTATTTTATATTAGAATGCTACTTTATTGCCACTGCTGTGGTTGAGAAATGTCACCAAATCTTTGGGTAATTAAAAGATGGGCAGCAGATTGCCATTAATGAGATTTGGCTTCCACAAAATAAGGCTCTCTTGGTGTGTGGCTGCGTAAGTCAGCTAAGAGAATCAGACCTCCCCTTAGATGAAGGGAATCTCTACAGATCACATCGAAGTAAATCTAAAAGTAATCCGCTGTATAAAGGAATGAGCTTTTTGCAATTGTATTTCTGAGTGTATGCAGGGGTCCCCCTTCGGGTTTTGCAGCCACAAAGATATCCCTCACTAGAGCGGGGACACTGGAAGAAACATAGAGCCAGCAGAAAACAAAGATTTAGCTTTCAGGCCTGCTCCCAAGTATATGAGTACATAAAAAAAGCCCAAACCTAGCTAAAGCAATTCTTCTCCATTCTCGAGCTGTGCAACAATGGTGGGGTAAAAAAGATACTAACATTAAAATTTGCCAATAAAGAACTTCTCTTAAGACTTTTATCCCCAGTAAGACCTTTATTCTTCTGACCTTTTTTCAAGATCAAAAAAGACAGACCTTGATCTCTTATGTGGTAATGATCCTATTTTACCAAGCTACTGAGCCCATTAAAAAAAAAAAAAAAGTAAATTAAAAATGCTTAGCACTTTTAACAACTCATACCTAGAAAGACAAAATCATACAGGTTGGGACCAAAGACTGCTGACTTCAGGGAAGTCACACCCAGATCATCAGCTTGAACAAAAGGGCTGTAACTTCTTTTCCTCCTAGAAACACACTAATGGTTAAGTTTTCTGGAGGGGAAGCCCCAACACAAAGAGCAGCTAGGATGGCCCAATTCACTGGTGACCTCTTCTGTGTACCAGGACTTAACCCTGTGGGTTCCTCATTCCCTGTGTGTTACCTGAAGCCTGCATTTGCAGAGGAGTCTACCCAAGAAAGGGCTCCCACAGGTGCTCCATAGGAGCCCCTTCAGGTTTCCATACCAAAGCTGAAAAATCTCTAATTGAAATTGCAGAGGTCTGTTGGAGGGTACATCCTTGTACAACTCACCTCTTAAATCTATAAAAGTGTACTAATCTCTGGATTACATTTTTCCTAGTCAAATTACAGCTGGGATGAATTCAGTTCAAGATCATACAATCACAGAATTGCTCTGATTGGAAAAGACCTTTAAAATCATTGAGTCCAACTGTCAACCCTGAACTACCATGTCATCACTAAACCATGTCCTTCAGCACCACATCTACACAGCTTTTAAACAGCTCCAGGGATGAGGACTCCACCACTGTCCTGGGCAGTCTGGTCCAGGGAAATTTTTCCTAATGTCCAGTCTAAACCTCCTCTGGTGCAACTTGAGGCTGTTTCATCTTTTCCAGTTGCTTGTTACTAGGGAGAAGAGACCAACCCTCACCTTGTTCCAGCCTCCTTTTCAGGGAGTTGTAGGGAGCAAGAGGGTCTCCCCAGTGCCTCCTTTTCTCCAGGCTGAATAACCCCAGTTCCCTCAGCCACTACTCAGACACCAGTGGAGTTACTCTCTGTTCTCAGAGCTTTAAGTAACTCTCAGCAAGACAAACATATGCACAGGATATCAGTCCACATGCAATCAGAATGTAGGCCAGCAATTGTCTCCATGGGGTTACAAAAACGTTCTACGTCTTCTTGTAATTACCTCATTTTCTATTAAGTGGGATAAATATTTGCTGGATCATTAGAGAGTGGCCATTGTTTGAAACAGGACATCTGCCTACACAGGCTATTGAGCTGACCCCAGATAGCAGCCCTTACTTCCCTCATCTCAGCAATATGTAATTTTTTATAGATATAATCCCTTACATATATTTATGCCATATGTATATGATATAAAATATACATGATATACACAGGAAATTCAGCTACAGACCTCAGAACTGATAAATACAGACCTCCTCCCAAACCTTCCCAAT
This sequence comes from Indicator indicator, assembly GCF_027791375.1. Lineage (NCBI taxonomy): Eukaryota > Metazoa > Chordata > Aves > Piciformes > Indicatoridae > Indicator > Indicator indicator. Next base: position 17,747,854 of record NC_072028.1, read on the forward strand.
CTTTTCAACTTGCCTTTGTGCAGCTGAATTTGACAACAGTTGGAGCTGCAATTTGAGGGACTTGAAAGTTCAAAGTCACATCACAGCTTCAGTCCCCACTTTCTTTCTCCCATTTGTTTGAATTGTTTCTACTTCTGTTTTCTTAGGAAGTATGTGTTTTTAGCAGGTAGCTCAGGGGACCAAGTCAAGGTCTGTTTCCAAATTTGTAGATAAAATACTGAGAAGTTGGTTTTGCTTTCCTCATACAGAAAATAAAAGAAGAACTTAAGCCACTGGGTTGAGACATGATGGATCTTCTGAAGTACTTCAATGTCCACGAGTTTAATTTCTGTTATATTTTAACAGTTTACAAATAAACAGTAAACTATAGGAACAAAATATATTCAGAGAAGTGTTTTAATTAAAGGCACTTTGGTGTCCACATTCAGGATACTGCAATTCCTAGGAGACTGCTGATTTGATATACAGCACACAGATGACAGACAGAAGGATCAATAAATACATGCTTTTTTCATACCATATACACCTTGCACTTGGAGAACTTCCCTCCATCAGAACAACTCATCTCCCAGTGACACCAATGTAAAAAGTGTAGCTTTTTCATGCCTACATTTACAACTCATCCATCATTAGTTCATATTTCCAAGTTTTAAATTAAAAGTGCAAAATGCCACAAAGAATGGCATTTTAATTTTAGAAATCTTCCAATTAATAGCAAAGCTTAATTAAAACATCCATTAAAAGTCCATAATATTAACTTAATGGTGAGAACCTACAGAAGTGGTCAATTAGAGTTTTTAATGTGTAAAACTAATATTAGTGACTTCTAACAAATATCTCAAGCATTATTCAAAGAACAGCTGCAAAAATTAAAGCCAGACAGAAATTATCAGAATTTTACAAGTGGGGGACAGCAAAGCCTCGTTTGAAACACATCAAATATTATTCAAAATAAATACAAGCATTTGCACAAATCTTTGATATGTATAAAATAAAGCCTTTTTTTCCCCCTACAAATGCCTAACCTTTGGCCACTCTTTAGTGAAGCTGCATTTTCTACAGTGTACTCTTGGAGAACAAAGTACAACAGCAACTGGGAAAGTTTTTGAAAATACTACTGGGGGGAGGCTCAAGGAGCCAAAATCATTATTTTTGTATGGAGTGTTTCCTACCAAACACAAACACTGGGGGGTCTTGACTGAACTCTCTTGCCCTCCTGCCGTTTATGCCTATGATATTGGGTAATTACATATCTTTGCCAGAAACAGTATGCTGGAAAGGAAAGTTCTCATGTACTGGGGGGTATGGACTGCACTTGTCAACAAAAATGAGCCCATATAGTAATTCTAATGAATTTAAGGGGCAAAACACCTTGCTTCTCTCCCAAGATCTAGCTGCCTTCTGTTTATTCCTTTCTTTAAATAGGATATGCTTTGCTCTATATAGTTTGAAATTTAAAGGAAACCCAAGTTCCAGATTAATGTAAAACTACACCACAAGTAAGAGCTCTATGGCTGAATAAGCCTGCGGGAGTTGCAATTAATGAGACTTGGCAGTGGCTTTTGCCAGCATGCTTACACTGCTGCTGAAACACACACGCACAAGCACAACACAGAGCCTTAACACGTTGCAAGAGAACTATAAAGGACAGGTTCCATTAATCAAACTACTTTTCTTTTACCCAATAGTTATCCCATATACATTTGCATAGTAGAAAGTTTCTCAATGATGAAAGTGCTATGTGTAATCTTCTTGAAGACATCATTTAGGAAAAGTTTGGGGTTAACCCTATTTTTTGTTTTATTTGCACTTTTAGAGGGGAGCTCCTCATGGGAAATTTCATGATTTCTCCAAAGATTTCCACTCCACACTACAGCTTTCGCTTTAATACACACATACACCCTCAGATGTATCAACAGTAACAGATGCATAGCTTTATAACTATATACTTAGCTCTTCACTTGCATTTATTCCCACTACTGTTAAAAGAACCAATTTTTAAGCCACCTTGCCTTTTGCACAAAAGTGTATCTATTTTAGATCCCAAACCAGAAGATTAAGAACTACTGAAACCCTCATGCTGCAATTCCTCCACTCTAGCAGGACACGCTTTATATGTCAAAGTATACACTGGGCACTCTACAGTTGGTTTCTGTCATAGAACTAAATCAAATCCCACTGTTCTCAAGGCCAATGCTATTGATTTCATTAGGAGTAGTACTGAACCCCAGCATTGGCATCACCCTTCCTGACTGACCTCAGATTATTACCCAACAGCTCCTCAAGGTCTGTGATAGATCCTAATTTAATCCTACTTGATCTAATAGGATAGCAAAGGATCTTGAGTCGTAAGTGGCAGTGAGCAAGCCTCTCACAATACTTCCTGCTAAGGAAAGCCACCTGAGGCAAAGAGATTTTGTGCCCTCTACCAACTGAACTCCAGGAACACTGCAGGGCTATTCCAGAAAGCTGGGGGGAAATAGAGACAAATTTGAGTTCTGGAGATTGCTCTGTAACTACTAGAGGCATCAAGCTCTCCCCATTAGGTCAGGGCCAGAGTAGCCCATGAGAGGGTGAATGGTCACCAAGGCCATAGAGGCTGCCCTACCATCACCTTTGCCTCCTACAGAACCAATTAATTTCACAACGGTGGTGCCAGGCACTTTCTGCCAAGCCACAGCTAGGCAACACACTGACAAACGTCCCGGAACCAAACTTTTCAAAAACACAAATCACAAGTGCAAATTAGCTTAGCCTATCAGCAGTGGTATAATTGCTGGTTCAGGAAAAGGGCAAGCAAGACCACAGATAACTTACCTATTTTCTCATTGTTCTTTTTAAGTAAGAGTCAACTTTGCAATTACACTACTCCCTAAAAACACACATTGAAATGAATCTTATTTTGTTAGTAGGTCTGAGTGCTGGCTTTGTGCCTTATGGAAGGAATAATTATTACTCTGCAAGTAAGGAGTCTAACACCTTATATACTTTGAAGACAGCCATTGCTATAATTTTTGAGTATCTCTTCAGAAAAAAACAAAACAAAACAAAACAGGGTCCTTTGCAGCTATAATATATATTCACCATTTCTCTCCAAGTGTGAGAAACAGTACTTTTCCTTCCTACCTGGCCTTTTTCTTAGTTACACAATGGTAAGGTAAATGAAGCACTATGTCAGCCTATAAAATAGTGATATTCCTCTAAATGGGTAAGCCATTTTGCCCATATGATGGCACAAGCCTTGTATAAAGTACTTCAGCAGCGTTAAGCTATCAACATTCACAGGCTCCGTCAGTTTAAAATATCATACTAGAAAAGCAAATGATCTCATCCACGATTAAACTAGAGTAGCATTGCTCCAGCTTTCTTTGGTGGCAGGTTTGATTGTTTGAAGCACACCTCTTTTCTTATTCTGCTGATTAAATGTACAGTAGAGGTACAAAACTATTTTAGAGATGTTTCAAGAACCCTTTAGTCCCTTTCCCACCTCAAATGCATAAGCTTTCTTTATGGAGTAATCACTAACTAGGACAAGCAGCAATTTCACAGAACACACGTCCATCACACATTCAGCATTGGAGCATGCAGAGGCCGATATGGTCTATGTATTGTCCACTAGAACCAGTCATACTGGATTTGGTGCCAAACTGGTTGTAATGAGAAAAAAGGACAACCATTTACTGCTTTTTACTACCCTGAATAAAGTTTTCAGGTTTATAAGTGCAACAAAATATATCCAACTATTGCATTCTCCCATGTTTCATGTAGCTCCATGTGATTTTATGCAGAGAATTCAAGTAGCCAATTTGCAAGTAGAGTAAATATTTGCAGTATTCAAGCAAGCGGTTTGTAAATATTTTACCTTCTACAAGCCATGGATTTTATTTACACTTTTCTAATGCTCTGCCAAATTATTATTATTACTATTTTAAAATAATGAGGACATGCAGAATAAGATCCCAACACAGTCGCATACCAGTCTGAATGGCAAAGGTCTACAGCTAATGAATATCAAACCCATCGGTACTCTTGCAGCCTAGCATTTTGGACTTTAGGAGATAGGACACCTCATGAAGGTCTCAGCATGTTTACCTTCTCTTTGCTTTTGAATAATATTTTATCTAAAAAGTGGACAAGAAAGCAAAGAAAAGCAGTCACATAGGTACGTGACACTCCTCAAGCCAAGAATGGGGTTTTATCTATTCAACACCACGAAATCACAAACAGATGGAAGTGAGAACAGAACCTGATCTGGAGTCCCAGCACTGTGTTGTGATAAAGAGAAACTTGGGCAAAAATGGCGACTGGCTTTTAAAGTATTTTATTCTGCCACAAATTTTGCTATGCTAGAACTATATGAAAACAGAGAAGGCCAAAGGAAAAGGGAAAAAAAAGAAAAAAAAAAAGTCTTAGCCCATGAAGTTGTGTTAGGACATCTTGGATGTTTCACCCAAGAACAAACTACAGTCTGACGCATCTAGCTGTATGGAGTCTTTTCTAATCAATGGCTGATAAGAAAATGTTGGGAATAGGTCTGTGTTGCTGTACTACTTGAACTCGTGACATCCAGTTAAGACTTCTTAACATTGCCAGTGTAAAAAAAAAAAAAAAAAGAAAATCTTGTATACATCATGATCTGCTGAAATATTAGAACACTTTAAAAGGTCCAGAATATTAATAATCTTGCTTACTTATTCTTCCTGTTTTCCCCTTTGTCCCAGCAACAGGGTCCCCTCTGTGAAGGTAGAGTGCATTACTACTAGCTCTTGAGAGAGAGGAAAGAAAAAGATTGAGTAGCTCATGCTGGGGGCCTCCCCCTTCCTTGCACTCACTGAACTCCTACTCAAACACACAAGGCTCCTGGGGGACAAAAAATACACAGTAAACACATTATAAAGCAGTGAGCAATCCAATGGACCCCAAATAACATCTAGTATAGCCTCACTGCTTTCCGTGGAATTAAACCTAGGTGGCTTTTGGAATAACCAGGACAGTAATGCAAAGAGGGATTTTATTCTGGGGTCCTGACTTTGCTGCCTTCTGCACACAACAGGGCGATTCATGGAGAACAAGGAATAGTATCTGCAGCGAGAGGGGGCTCTCCACCAGGATGAGGGATCAAACAGGAGCTAGAGAATGTCTTGGGTTTACTGGCATATTAAAAATAAATAAATAAATCAGGCAGCATATAGCTTACAACAATGTAGCACTGCTGCTTACCTTGAAGTCTTGGTGGTGTGCTTTAAGAGTATTTGTGTTATCACCTGATCTTCCCTACTTAGCATAATAATTAATGTACAAGCAGTGCTCAGAGGGACCAGCTCCAAGGCCACAGAGGGGAAGAAGAAAGAGAACATTTCAAGAGGATTCTTTTTTTCAAATAAATAAAGAGGTACTTGGAAACCATATCAAATATCTAAAGCTGAATTTAATGACCACTTTTTACAGAGCTTTTTTGTTTTCCGTTGAATTATGCAATAATATCTGAAAAAGTAGCATCTACAGTTAACTGACAACAGGACTGAAATTAAGTAGGATGGAATGGTGATAAAAAACCATGTTCTTTATTCCCCCAAATTTTGTGAACGTTGTACTTAAATTGTACTTAAGTTGAGGAGGGTGGAGGGAGCAGAATATAGCAAAAACCAACCAAACAAAAAAAGACCCGGAAACAAAAACACTCTCAATCCAACTCCTAAATACATACAACACTTGTGTTTTTCCTTTTCTCTAGTCTAAAGTACTGTGCCCATGGGAGATTTCACCCATATCCACAAAAGCCAGCTTTTATGGAGCAGAAATAATTTAGTGTAATAGAACTGTTTATTATAGAGAGTATAACAGAAATTATTTTTGCTTTGCCCCATTGTCTGCAGCAGCACAATCCTAGGCTGATTCCACTGCTGTGACCCTGGGTAGGCAGTGCACAGCTCTGCAGGGCACCATCTCATTTCTGTCCTTCCTCCTCCTTACAGCAACTTCTCCCAAGCATCAGCCTGACCTTCTTGCCCAGCAAGTCCCAGTGGGTACAGCAGCACCAGCAATGAGAGACCACTGGTGCAATCATGACCTGCCTTTTCACTGACATGGGGAACTGCAAAAGGCAGTAACAGGCAAGTAATAGATCTTCCTAGCATTGGAGAGGAATTCCTTGTGAGAGGACATTGTCCCTGAAAAATGCCCCACAGAAGAACGCCTCTTTCATAACGAATAATCTGGCCCCGCTGAGCCCTTTCCTTCCTGAACTTCTACTTTTATAAGAAAGCATCCCCTATGAAGATCAGAGTCAGAATAAATTATATTATTTAAGGGAGCCAACACAACATTTTTTAATGTAGACTAGATTCAAGAGAATAAAGAGGGACACAGTTTAACCCTGAGGAAACTATATGAAGTGGTTAACGCTTTACTAAACATTATTGTGAAGCTGTAGCAAAAGTTTCAGTCCCTCCCACTCCTACAGCTTTGCCAGTCTCTGCTTTCTCAATCCTTACCTATACAGAAGGAGCCAGCATACAGCTGCCCCTTCGAACTACTTCACAGGTGGTAAAAGCTACAGATCACTTACCCAAACTTTTCTAGTGATTAACAGTACAGGTTGCCACAAAAAGCAGACAGCTTCTGGCACAGTGAGCTAATTATATGGTTACTACAAAATAACGGAAACAGAAAGCAATGGGGCTGTTGTAAGCATTACTGCTAACACGCTCTTATCTTGATAAGGCTGAAGGTAATTAGCTCATTTCATTACACTGGTATTTTACTCTGTTCACAGTTTTACACCTCAAAAAAGGTAGAAAACTTCCATGATTAATAACCAGTCCAGAAAGTTTATAAAAGACCCAACTGCTCAAGAGACAAAGGACCACAGAAACTTCAGCTGGCCAAGAGATCAAGTACCAGTAACAAATGCACTCTGTGATGGAAAACCTGATTAAAATTTCTCAAAGAAATCATTATGGGTGAGAAACTAATTGAAAGACCTCCCTCCTGCCAGAGCTTTGCTAGAAAGAGAAGACTTCAAAGGCATAGAGGGAGAGCTAATGTTTTCACACTTAAAACTGAAAAAAGGCAATGCTCATGTTTGTGTTTGTTCAGTACACACTTCTCAAATGTTGCCCCCTCACGCTCTAAATCTGCTGGGTGGAAGATCTAAACCTTGAATATACAATGCACTTTAGTTAGGGTGTATGGTGCTATTCTTCCATGCTGTGTGCCTGTCTATTCATGCACTTTTATTCTTTATTCTTCAGACTGATATATAGTAAACAATATGGCCAGCCACTTAAAATTCTCTAGGTTATTAAAATGTAAGCAGCATTTTTTTCCCCCTCTCCTGGATTTCATCTGGAACTACTACCTAATTAATATCCAGAACCCAGCAGGAATCTGAATAATAATAAAAAAAAAAACTTTTGTTGTTCCTTGAATAAATCTGTGTAATTTAAACCATAATCATGGGGATTTCATCAAAAGTAACTCAGTTCTTCCAAATCCCACATCATCATTACAAACAACTTTGTAGTGCAATTTCCAAGGCAAGATATCTCTTCATGTTCATATTTTAAAGGCAATGTTTCTAATGACGGCAAGGATACATTTTATATGTAAAAAGCTAGGATCTGGATGGTTAGAACACAATATGCTTCCCCCTATCTTCTACCAATGCATACACCGTACTGTAAAGGATCAGTTCATACAAATCCTTCCTTCTCTCAAAGAACCATTGTCTTATCAGTCGAGAGCTAAGGTGCAGTTGGAGTATAACGCGAGCCCATTTCTCACAAGCTTAGAGCTTAAGCACTTTGTTATTGGTTATTAGGCTGGACTCCTAGAGATAAACCTACAACTACTGTACTCCAGTGAAGGGCAAATAAGCAAAATCCCTGACAGAAGTCTGTTGTAAAATGATGAATAAGCCTTCTAAATTGCCATAAGGTGCTAGCCACAATGGAATTGTATTTGTCAGACATGCATCGTAACCCTAAGGTTATCATAGTGGGCCAGCAGATACAGGAGGAGTGCTTAACACTATCACCCCCTAATCATATCTCCTACAGGCTAAAAACTCTGCAGGGAGCATTACCACTTAAAGAGGTGGTAGTGTTTCTATGGACTAAATGTAGACAGCATTTGGTAGAAATAAAAAAAAACTATAGAAAAGACTGATAGATATATTCACACAGGTTGTTCACAAGAATACCCTGAATTGAGATATAAAAAACGTTTTGCAAACCATATCCCAAGGCTGGGCTTCTAAATAATAAAATACTGTAGATTACTACTTTATCATTTTTTTAAAAGCTTATGAGAAATTATCTTTTGCCAGTGGGAAGACATTTTGTCTGGAACTATCGTCACTCCAACAGTTTTAAGATATCAAATTTAGAAACTAAGCAGCTCTAAGAAATGTAAGATATTATATCCTCCTACTCCTTCAAATTAAATTCTGAAGTTCTAGCTTTCATAAAAGTTATTTCATTGTATTTACCTTAAGCTTGACCAGCACTGATGTGCACTGGAAGCTATGACAAGCCAACACTATAAATCCTAGATAATATTAGATGTGGCCAAATTCATGACAGAATTCTTTTCTTCCTACTGAAAAATACTAACTCTTGAGGAAACATTTGCCCTCATCTCCTTCTGACTGGAAACAATGCCCAGTTATCAGACATGTACAAGGAAGTAAAAACCAATTCCAAAGTACTTAGCCTAGTGATTAGACCACTCCTGCAAGAAATACAGACATCTTGGCATGATTCAGAAGAAGGAACTGACTCCGAGTTTCCCTGTAGCCCAGTCAACTGTTCTGGTCCCTGTGCTAGACTGTCATTCTTGCTCATTTTCTCTTCCCTCCCTGCTACCCCACAGCCAGTTGAACATTCAATTATTTATACAAAGCAGAATAACTCCAACAGGAGAGATTGAGACACACTGCATGCACCTGCTCTTTCATTCATATTTTGCATCATAATAAAATTTTCAAAAGCTTGACTCTTTTAGGACAAACGATCATTTTCTAGTCAGTAACGTACATTATATGACAAAAGGAAATAAAATGGCCACAGCAGTTGTAACAGCGCATTTCAGTTTTTTCATGGCTGTTTGCAACTCCATGAACTTACAAACACATGTAAAAGATAGTAAATCCTCAGAAAGAAGAAAAAAAATTAAATTAAGCAAAGTCCTTGTTTCCCATGACTGAGCATTATATAGTTCTTATTTTCATTTCAAGAATTACCAGCCCAATTGCAGTATTCTACTTTTCAAACACTAGGCAGAAATTTAAGTCTAGCAGAAATAGCAAAATACAAATACATTCAATGAAACATTAAAGAAGAGAAAGGCCTGCTGCATTCATGCAGGTTTAAAGCATAATTATAGATGATAAGCGGCAGAAAGGTAGAGCTGTGCAATACAATTCTTGATTTAGAAAGAATTTATATTCATTCATGCTTAGGCAAAAGAGAAGTTTAAATATCAACAGCTCTGTTTTGACAGAGCAACACAGTATAAATGTTGGGGTTGTGGGGTACTGTTATGGCTTTTTTTTCTGAATATATGAAGGCACAATTAAAAGCCTAATTTCTGAGTGCTAACTTTAGCTTACCTTATGGTCATTCATATGCTCTCTGGCACTTTATACCATTATATATGTCCTTTGGATTTCTTGTCTGTGATGTAAAAACAAAATGAACATCCTTCACCCAAAATATGAGACAAGTAACCAATTACCTCAAACTTTGTTTAGAGAAGAAACTGGGTTTCAATGTTTGTGAGATTAAAATAACACAGAAAAACTGGTGTGGCATTACAATATTGAACAACACATCTGGGTGCAAGTATAAGTGAGTTTCCTGTGCTCAGCAAGGAGAATAGTCTCCTCTTTGGCCATGAAGGGTGAAAAAGGCAGAGCTCCCTTTTTCCTGGTATCCACATCCCACTGGCTCCACTTTTAATATGATGAAGATTTACACCTCTGGAGTGTGTAGCAATGCTTTTCAGGAAAGTGAGCCCACCTTTTGGCTTTTCAAGTTAAGAACTCAATTTCATTGATTGCTTGATTTACGGTGCAAAACCACTTATTGCAATTTACACAGTCCCTGCTCTCACTCTTCCCTGCTCTAAGAAAACCATTGTTTAAGTAATGGTGACAGTGGGGTTTTGACATGGAAATTAGTATATTGCTGTTCCCCACTTAAAAGTAAAGACTAACGCTATCAAGAAGAGGAAAAGGATAAGACTAAGAATGCAAAACTGCATATCAAGGAAAAAAAAAACAACTCTTACCAATGAACACTTGTGAGTGTCCAACCAATTTTTTTCTACATTTAGTTTCTAGGCTTACATAAACTGTGACAAAGTCACTTTCCCTCTAGCATGCTACAATGCTGCACATATGCAGACAGATATTTAATGTGACATGCAGTGCGAAGCCCATCAAAGCAGTACTTCTAGATTACTGTATGAAATATTCTTTTTCTCTTTAGTGAAAGAGCCAATAAAAGCTCTCACAGGCTGAGCCTCCCCTCCCCCCCCCCCCCTATTTTTTTTAAGCTGCATTTGACAAGCAGCCAGTTTAAGCAGCTGAAGTCCTTGGTCAAGTGGCAGGCAAGTAGATAAAAGCTCCCTGTTTGGAAAAGCTGGGAAAGATCTTACAGGGTGCTGCAAGCTGTTGGCATTGCAGTTCCATTCCAGAAGGACTAAGGATGGGATTGCAAAAGGTGAAATACAAATTGGTACAGAAAGAATTAAGAAAGAACCAAACTTTCCTGTGTGATAAAACAATACAAGAATCCATGATATTTACAGATGAGGAATAGGCATCCTGAGGCATACAACTGATACCAGAGTAGCTTGCTCTGCATTGCAGATACAGAAATAGCGAAAAAGCAATACAGAAAAAAAGAAACACAGAAAAAGCAAACTTTGAGGCCCTAACCTCTGGGACCAGTAACGATGAATCACATTTTCTTTTCAACCCCAAATTTACAAAAATCTTCCTCCCAGGTTCTCTGGTCCTTCTGATGCAGACACTTAAAAGTTACCCCCAGCCTCTTTGAACAGTCACAAAGCAGGTCAACTTCTGCAGGAAAACAGGTTGAAGAGCTACCAATGCCATCACTTACAGCTCCCTCTGTGATATAATGGGTGATGGTAATGTCATTCTATGCAGGGCATCAGCTTTCCCTCAACTACAGAGCACTGCTAAGCAGTTCTTTGTTGGAGCCTTCCTCACCATGGGATGTGCCTTCAGAGGTAATGCAACCTTCACACCTGAGCACCTGGCAAACATTCAGCCTGGCAACTCTTCCCAAACTCCCAAGTTGGCAATACGAGCCTAAAGGATTTCAGACACAGAGGGAGAACAGCTCAGTTTCTAGGTAAGGAGCAGTAGATGGCACTCTCCGCTCTGCCTTAGCGCCGAGCGGGATCTCAGCAGGGGGCACTCTGTAATTAGAGGGAACTTCTGGTGCAGATCTAAACCCAGCACCAGCCACTTACAGCCCTAAATGGTCTTGCAATGTTTTCCCACAAAGAAAAACACTTATCTCAGCATTGTTGTCATGTACAGCATCACAGCCAGAATTATCAATAATTGCTCACGTGCTAGGTTCATTCTGCACAGAGTTACTAGAGACTAACTGCTCCATCCCCCAGAGGAGGCGGTACTTGAGGGATGGGTGACCTCTGCCAAACAACCAGCTCTGCTGGTCTGTGTACAGCAAGCTGTGTGGGTGGCCACCTATGGAGAAGGATCATTTTCCCATATCAGAACTGGATGCTAACTGGAAGAAGATCAAAAGTAGAAGGAAGTACAAGAAAAAAACAACAGGGAATTGGATGGTTAGGAGGGCTGGAGCAAGCATTACCTCAACAAAATTAAACAGAGAGACAGACTGACCAATTTGTGGTATCTCTGTTTATTTGTCTTGTGACATGAAAGCAGACTATGGAAAAGTGATGCACACTTACTCCACAGATCTGCTTTCTAGGGCTGATCTTGCATGTTCAGTCCCTACCAAAGTGGAAGTTCTTCATATTTGTATTCAGGCATTGCATTCGATCATTTTTGCCACAGAGCAATCATTTTAACTGTAAGGTACTATATCAGAACAGAAGGATTTTATGCACCTTTGCAAGTTGTGTGTGCCTATGCATGCAAAATCTTCTCATCAAACAGCTTTGATTCACATTGGAAAAAAACCAAACAATGCCACTGATTTGCACAAACCTAGTCGATGCCTACAATTTCTTGGCCTATTCTCCCACTTTTACTGGATGTCCACCCAGAAAACCACTGCAGTTCAAATCCCACACCTTCCAGACTGCGTACTACCTTCCACCAGCATTCATTCAAATGCATAACGTGCCCAGAAGGCTGATGGATGTCAGCAGTCTGGGACAGGGCAACAGCAGTGCAGGGGAGAGATTGAGTAACAAGGGCTGAGCAGGTCAGGTGTTTCCATTCATCTCAGTGGTGGAATAAACTCAAAGGTGGTCTCCTGGGTAGTCTGGTTTGAAGGCTTTATAAATCATAATGCTAGTTGCTCAGAAATTTTCCTGTGAAACATGTTTCTGGAATAAAATGCCAATTTATCACTACTAAAACATTCTGAGGGTATGTAGACTAATTTTTGAACTAAAATGGTGAAGGACCTCTACCTGACCAACAGATTTCCAATGGCAATCTCAGTTGCCCACTTGCTTGCCTGCCTTGCAACCCATGTTTACATGTGGTTGCTTTCTCCATGGCAGCCTTGTTCCTGAGTCATCAGGGCTTGGACTTAAGGACTGCCTCACCCACTAGGTGCATGCACCACTCTGTTCATAAAACTATCCAGGACTCCCTTCCATGAACTAGCCATGTCACGTACAGCGCACTGAGCCTTACAAAGATTCACAACAAAGGCAAAACAGTATCTCCAAGGCCAGAAGGTTAAATCTGTGGGAAATGTGGGGTCCTTGTTCTCAGAGATCTCCCAGGTGATGGGGAAATACCATCTTGATGAACAAGAGGAGGTGTGTCAAATCACTAAGGTATTGTTTTTAGGAAGATTAGCTTCATCATCAGTAAGACAGGAGGAGAAAATAAGTCTCATGTTGGACAGTAGCACAAAGTTCAGTTTTCCAGAAAAGTGAATAATAGAAAACACTACATCTTCATCTAATCTTCCCCACAGTTGAATCATTTGATTCTTAGGTTTGAAATTCTCAAGCAACAAGCAACATATTATCTTTGACTTGAGAAAAGCATAAAAGTGACTAGGACAGTTTTCTAATTGTTGTTGTCTGTTGGGTTCCCTCTTCCCCCCAAACAGAACTGAAGAACAAAAATAATAGACTAAATTTAAACACCTGGGCATTTAAACAGTCTATTATGTTTTCTAATAATCCTTCTATTACTATGAATTTACCATATGGAGTAATAACAGTTGAAAAGCATTAAAATGCTACAATCATATCTTTGTCTGTGCACTTAGAAAACACAGAAAAAAAGACCAAAACCAACCCAGCACTGACACTTTCAAATGCCAAATACACTTGAGAAGCCAGGAGCAGAAGTGCTTATTTCTGACAAGTCCACTCAGGGACAAAAGGTTTCAGATATGACTTTGTTGCCACATGCTGCCAAGTAATTGTTTTGAGAATGAAATCTGCTAATGCAATGATGGTGAAAGGAACTGCTGAATTCTTCAGCGTACCTTAGCATTTGGAGGAATGCTTAGAAAAGGCAGCAAGCACAAAATTGAATAACATTTTCTAAAGAGATAAAAAAAAAACATTATGAGGACATGAGCTCAAAATAAAGTGAGATGTCTTTATATAATGTTTGATTACTAAATGAGCACACTGGGGGAAAAAAAAAATAATCAGTCTTCTCTCTCCCTTATTGGTTTTCCTTTGCAAAAGCAAAGTCAGAGCTATTGTTATGCTGTCAAGCTAGATCTATTTATATACTGGTCAAAAGCTCTTCCCTGGACTGGTGTCCTTTCACCCACTCAAAATAAATCTACCTCCTCATGAAGAGGTAAATTAGTTGCTATTATGATAGCTCTAAACACAAACCCCATATATGACAAGCCAAACTCTGTTCCTGCATAGACACCAAAACAAATCCAGTGATTTACTGAAGTCACTTTGGAATTGCAGGAGAGTAAATCTGGATCCATGTCACTTAATAGTAACATTTTCAATGTTGACAAAATATAGGAAATTGGAAGTCTAAATTAGTGTAAAATCCAACTGAGAAGTCTGAATTACGAGTGAGAAGTGTAAGATTAGAGAAATCTGCATTATGTAAATGCACACATGATCTGAGGCTTCATTTTACCAGCTTGCAAAGGAAATAATCACAAAAATATAATAATGCAAGATCATGCTTCAATTTTTTTCACTGGCAGGGAGGAACAATGACATTTTCCAAATTCTCAGGTCAGACATGCTACAAAAAATTGCTGCCATTTATAGACATTTAAAAATTGTATTTCCTCTCCAAACTCCCCAAATCTGAAACAACGACAGTGAACCCAATGATACTGGAAACCCAAAAAGTTAAGAAGTTTATGTGAATATCCAGCTAGCATGGCAGTTTGGTTAGTTTTGGGGTTGTTTTTCCAGGCGAGCGAGTTGCTCCTGTTCTGCACTCACTTAAGGTGTGATGTATATTGAAGCCATTGGGCATCTTTTGACAATTTCAACAGATTTTGCATTAAGCTCTTAATAAAGGCTATTATTGGCCACCTTCTGAATTCAGATAGGGAAAAAAAGCCCTGATGAGTTCAGCAACTAAGTCCGTGGCCCCTGATCTCCACCCAAAATCAATGTCTATGACCCATTTCTATTTTCCTTACTTTTGGTTATGGAGTTGCATTGAAGAAAGAAGAGATGGGGAATAAGAAAGTTGCCCTACCACTATGGCACTGCCCCCTTCTCCTTGGAGGAGATGCAATTTGCAAACAGGTCTTCAGCATGTGAAGAGGAAAAACACCATTTCCCTCCTAGCTCTGTATAAACCATTTGGAAAACGTAGGAAGCAATGTTTAGAAGAGATTCTCATAAAATTTTAAAACTGAGAGGCAAAAGAAAATTTGCGAGGGGGTCCTAGAAGTAATGGAAAGATCTGGGAATTCAACATGCTGCATTCCCTTTTATCTATTTAAACACAGGGCTAGAAGGAACCACTGTAATAAACTGGCCTGCCCTCCCTGCACAGCAGAGACTATGGGTCCTGCCTGAAATAATTCCTGTTTCAGTTAGTGTTTTTTCTCCTAAGGGGGAAGCAGGAGGACTCCACAACGAATTCCTTCCACCATTTCAACTTCCCCATGAGGCACGGGATCCCACAATGCACTCTTCACCAGCTCCTGTTATGTCTCCACAGTAACTTTTAACAGAAACTGCCCAGAGTGGAATGCTGTCTACTAACTCTTAATACATTAGTTTATTTTTTTTTTTTTAAAGCGAGCTGAGCAGAGTTCAGTCCACAGTTTCCACTCTCACTGCAAGCAGACCATAGCTTTAGCACCACTGTGGTCTGAACTACTTTCAAAGCCTTTAACCCAGTTCTAATTTTGCTGTAAGCGTAATCTTTAAAAAGAAAAATTGTTATGATGACAGCTAAAGAAAGCTGAAGTCTCTGGGGCCAGTCATGTGTTCACATCAGGAAACTGACCACTGTTGTTAAAAATTAAATGTTTGACATGAACTAAAGTCACAGAAAAATATGATTCAGTCTTTCAGCAAGCACTGTTTATGAAAGCTTGAAAGAGCTGAAAGCCCAATATGATTTATATCATGGGAGCTGGTATGCAACTTTAAACATGTTCTTTTTTCAAGTTCATCTTGTCATCCATAGATAAATATAGATTAGGACAAACCAAAATAAATGGGTGGGTACCAAAATCCACAAAACAACTAACCATAATGGAAGTGCCTGTCCTTCTATTGAATAGCAAAACCAGCATATACTTGGTTTAAATAGCTGGTTGGGGTAAAATGAGTATTACTGGACAGGAACACTTAGCCAGTATGATCCAAACAAGTCAAAAAATAGCTGGAGTACAACCACATCAAACAAACCAGTGACCAGATTTAAGTATAATTGGTCACCCTCCCATGTTTTCGGATTTCTATTATTATAGCTTAGGAGGTTCTGCAATGTACCTTTGGAAAAAGTCGAATGGTTTCACTGGGTTTCTAACCTTTGCACTTTGGTAAAATGATCCAATTAGAATGTTATACTATGAGACTTCAAAAAAGTGAAAATTAAATCCCACTTTACTTAGAGATGCAACAGACACTTAGGTGACTGCTCATCATCACCAGTGTCTCCAACCCTGTTTGCTTAACATATCCGCACTGAAGGCAATTTGTGAGCAATGCTAACTTTACATGTTCCACCATAACAAGCTATCCTATTTTCAGCATAAACGTGGCATTTAAATAAATATTTGTGCCATGTCATTGTGAAAAATAAAGGTCAGACAGCATCCCACTATGTTTCCAGGATAAACAAATCCAGTGATTAGACCACAGGTCTCCAAGAACACTGCTTGCTCAGGACAGCAAGGAGGATTATTTCGCAATGTTATATAACAAGACAGGCTAATTGGGTGTTTTATACACAGGAACAAATTCAGCTGCATTTTCTCCCCTTAGATTTTCTTCAGTTACCCTTTTCCACTTCAACCTGTGCTGTTCTGAGCCTCTATGATGGCACTGCTGAATTCCAAGTACCAAACCCCAGGCAGCTCTCGTCTGGACTGGATGCCCTGCAGCCCTAGGAACATGAAGAAAGCAGCAATGCAGCCCTGCCACATGGCACTACTATACTCAGCCATACAGTGCCTACTAGGTGAGTTCTCACAAGCATCTTCACTATTTAAGAAACTGGGCACATAACACACCAGTGACATTTATTATTTACAAACTGGTTACACAGACAGAAGCCCCACAAAAAACTGCAAAAACACAGAATCTTTCAAACCTAGGGAGCACAGGTAGCAAGAAGCACTTGAAGTTACAGTATGCACGCACTAACATGTACCCATTCCGTAATCTGTTCATGAGACCACTGCTGTTTTGAAGAGGGAAAGAATATGATTGTCTCCATTGTTTTGCCTTGGTCCTTAACTTCTGCCTACCTCCTTTTTCTTCTCACAGCTTGTAAGATCCTCTAGGAAGGGTTTGCTCCTCTTCTGTGCTTTTAAAGGGCCTAACAAATCACAGCCACTAAATGAGCATGTATTAAGTGGCATCCCAATTCTGAATCCCAAGGGACTGGGAAGCACAATTCAAGCAGCTGATTTTTTAAATTATGCATCTGCAAAGGTCAACCGTGACCTTGAATGTATCTTACATACTCTGCCTGTGTTCATCAAAGGAGAGGTTCAACCTTCAGTTACTTTAGAGAGGAAAGAAACTGGTCTAGCTAACACATAGTAAGATGTTCTGTGGGAAGTAAAATCACATCAGAAGCAATGTGGGTGACGGCCAGTTCTTTATCTAATCTTTATAACAGTTGAATCACTCAGTGCTTAGGTTTGAAACTCTCAAGCAACAAGCAATGTATAATCTTTGACTTCAAGAAAGCAGACTTCAAAGGAACAGAGTTTCCTGAGACAAGTGACTGAAATTTTGTAACATACAGAATCTCACAATTAAACATAAAAGCCATGATAATTCTGAAGTCAATTTATAATGCTTCTTTGTTTTGCATCTTCTTTTAAATAATGAGCTTGTAAATCATTAATAATAAGATGGAGAGATTTAAAACATTTGTATGAAATATTTATAACAAAATTTAAAATACATTATCACCTGAGGTGGTGGGAACTGTTTACTTGTAGAGAGTAAACATATTGTTATTGAAATTGTGAACCCAAATTTAACACAATACATTTAATTTTTGTTTTAAAATTGTAGTTCCCACTGAACCAGATGGGAAATTACAAAGTAAAAGAATTCACACTGCATCTGAAAAAGGAATGCAGTATATTCTCTGTACAGAATGAATTATATGTAATTCACAGCCATTTTAATGTGTCATGAACAATCTACAGAAAAATGTAGTCCTGGAAAATATATAATTAAGAATAAAAATGGACAGATCAGCAGTGTAGCAAAATGTATGTTGTGTAAGGCAGTACTGATGCATAGGAATATTTAAATAGAAACTTTGAAAACATTTAGAAAAATACTCTGAATGACACGAGCAAATTCATCTAGAATTTATCAACAAACAGATTTGAGTGGGTGAAACCAAGCTGATTATGTGAAAGATTACATGTCGTGTTAGCAAGTCATCAAATCTCTGAAACCCAGTCCCAGGCAGACCTGCTCACCAGAGTGCAGGTATTTTAATTTCATCAAATGAAGGCTTGTGGACCACAGGCACTGCCTCCTTTCTTAAAGAGAATTTTTATTCTATCCACATTGTCAATCTCAGAAAGGACAAGAAGAGTCCACAGACTCCACTCTCTCTAGTAAAGTAGAATGGACAAAAGTAGTTCAAGAAGATGGTCAAATAATATTTCTTACTACTATAAATGTCTGTGAAGAGGGATTAAAGAAAACAATTGATTCGCTGGCATGGGCTGACAAATCTCCAAACTGGTAGCATCTAACAGGGCCATTGTTTCCAAATAGCATCCCAATCTGGAACCCACAAGTACAGAAGAATAGAGAGGAGTCCAATAGATTGCTTGAAGTCACCAGAGGGCATTTGGATGTATGAACTCAGCTCTTGCCTATGCTATATGAAGAACACCATATTCAGTCCCTGAAGAAGAAATTACCTCTCCTGAATGTATCAGGCTGAAAAACAAAGCTCATACTATAAATCTTGTTAGTTTGGGGAGAAAATAGTATGAATCCTACTGAGAACTGCACCTTAAGTGCTGATTTGAGGGTGTAGACAGGGGTTCTGTTGAGCAATGCACTATACAGAGAAGATTCTGGCTTCTAGCACACAAACTGACATGTTAACAAATCCACAGAAGAAAAACAGCATGAAAGTTGCTACATAAATAATTCAATCATATTGCCTGTTTTTAAACAAAGTCCTACTGCTGAATAAACATGAGTTAAACTTTTTAAAAGAAAATCGCTTTCCTAATCTTTTTCCTTAAACATGAGAACAACACTTTGTTTAAAAATTAGTCCTTATCAAAGATTTCCATTGAGCCTCACCCAGAGCTTCACTGTGGACCAGTTCCAATGCTGAAGTACTTTAGCATGGAGCTTTGCTATTGACCCAGAAGTCAAAGTTTTTGTTACCTGACACTGCTCAGGGTAGGGTCTTACCCATAGTTCCTACCACTGAACTCAAGACTAAACCTGTCAATCAATGATAAAAATTGGAGGAAAGACTTTGGGCTTTGCTTTCTTGTTTGCCCTTCAATCATTATATCTTCAAACTAACATGTTGCCGAGTACCATACACAGGACACTAATTTCTTAATTCAATTAGATGCTATTTTTTAACACACAAAAATCCAAGAGATTGAGAATCTTCCATTAATGCAAACTCCCTTTTTAAAAACAGCACACACTTAAGAGGGCTGCTCCTCTCCATCATAGTGTCTGCCATCAGTAAATCTGGTATATGTCAAGTACTATTACTGAAGCACTGGAAAGGCTTAACTGGCTAGTACCATCAAGAGGTGAGACTGAAAGTGAGGTCAGAAATATCTCCTGGCAATGAGGTATTCAAAGGTTATTGTCAGGTAATGGGTAGCTAGCTAAACTGCTAGCTAAATTGTTTTTAAATTTAATATGCTGGACAGAGTGGGCAATTCGCCAAATTCCTCTCTCAGTAACATACATGTAGTTCTGAATTGACTCTGTTGACCTGAGCACTGAAGTAGAAATGTGAATTTATTACTATCTGAAATGTCTTGCACCCTATCACATTAGTCCTGTGATCCTGTTAGATCCTACAAGTAGAAAAGGTCAAGATGTGTCAATACGCCGTTGGGGGATTGTCAACTAACCTCTAACTAAGTGAAGGAAGATGTGTTGGTACCTGCACTTTCTGAGGATATCTCTTTAAGGGCTTTACCTGTGTGATGCCCTCTCGGGCCCAAACATTCCCCTCAGTTTAGCTACAGTGCAGGAACCTCCATGAGACATTTCTACTCATGGAAGGTTAATGTACGTGACTTCTGCTCATCACTTTTGACGCCTCTTAAGTCTTCTTTAGGTTATACTTCTGAAGACTGCTGTCCTCCTCCTGTATACCCATCTGGGGAAGCTGATCTCATAAGCAGACCCATGCCTTTCCCATCAGATGAGGTCCTCACCAAAGACCTGTTCCCCAAATGACTTAAATCAGTAAATGCCCTTGGGAGTGAAACATTGCAGGAAATTAATGCACCACTAAGTCTGCTACTAGTGTTAAGGCAGAATAACCACAGAGAAGCAGTGAACTCTTTGGCCACATCCCAGATGGAATTTCTGCCCTTGCTGGACACGTGGATGTTTGTGGCAAGGGAAGGAAGTAGGTCTTTGCAGTGAGACGATCTGAGACTCATTCTGAATTTAATCAACTTCAGAGCTTGTTCACTCCCAGCAAAATTGCCTTTATCTGAACAGTCTGATTGGTTCTAGCCCTTGTAAAAGTGACTCTGACCTATGATCCCCACCAGATAAGTTTAAATCTTTTGGATGGACAGCCTAAAATATGGGGAAAAGTCCTGACTGGATCCGAGGTGAAGATGAACTGAATATAAGCTTTGTGCGATGTTAGGTGGCAGTATGCTGCTATGTTAAAGATCTGCTATGCCTTCCAGTGCTCTAGCAACACTTGGGATATTAACCCTGGAGTTTCAGTCAGATTACAAATTTCCATTCTACTTACCTACATTATTGCTGCAGTCTTAATGCCTGTCATAGGCTGGTTTTTGTTCCAAGCTTCTGTTTTTCTGAACAGACGACCCAACACTTCACTGCATGTAGTAACACTAAGTATGTAAAGCACTTCACAATCCTCTCAATTAAATGAATGTTTGTCAGATGTTATTAGTCAATAATGATATTTAGAATATACAACAGAAGAAAAACCAGAAAACTCTCCTAAATCACGAATATTTTTTTCAAGCTAATAGCACAATTTGCCAAAACCCTCCAACACCTATGTGGGTTGTTAGCTATTAAGTAAACCACTGCAAAATACCAAGAAAGGCTAATAAAACACACAGTTCATCAATGCTGAGGATCTAGTCTTTTTACAAATGACAAATGCTTCATTTCCCCTCACTAAGTGAAAAACACCCACACAAAGCTACTTAAGTTTTGCTCGGTCTCTCCACTACTTGTATTTCTTATGTCTCTGTGTATATGTGACAGTTGGATCAGGTCTTATAAACTGAGTTCTCCTTTATTTCTGCGTCCCAAAAGTCAACAAACTCTGAAAGAACTAAGACAGCTGTGCTCTAATTTTAACACCTGACAATGGCAATAATCAATTCAGCTCAGCAACCCATTAATTCCATCAGAAATCAAATAAAGTTCACATGATTCTTCTATCATAAAAAAAACTTAGATAAGAGAAAGATACATACACGGATTTTCCAAGCTTGGTGGATTATAAATAGATGTAGATACCACTGCAAACCTTTGGATACCATTTGCAATGCAAACTTTCCAATACTCAACCAGTTGTAAACAGTGTCTACCAACACATTTTCATTATTATGTCTTCAGAATATCTCCTGCTCTCTGGCCTTTGGGTTCCTATATTTTATAGTTGTACATGTGGTAATGAATCTTTTACTTGCGGTAACAAACAACATCAGTTTTCAGATGTGCATATTCATTATGCTCACAGAATATCTGCAAGCAGCTGCAAGTTCCTTTCATTAAATAGATAATCAGATTTATTAAAAGATATGTAGAGCTTTCTGGAATTTTGCTACTTAATATTAAAAAGTAAACTTTACTGGGAAAGCTAAGGATTTTTTTCCATAGCATATTGACTAACAAATATATTTTTTCTTTTAACATCTTGGCTTATTATAGAGAAGCACACACATTCCCCTATGTTTTTCATCAACTTTGATGTTATATGGAAATAGAAGGCAATTAAGGAAAACACAGCTTTCATTAAAAAAAAAAAAATAAAAGCAACTCAGCTCTCTAACAAATACTAGGTTCTGAATCAGGATTTCTAATTGGAATGTTTCAAAATTGAGAAATGGTTCCTAAAGCTATCATCAATCAACACAGTAAAGCAGCTTTTAAGACTACTAGTGCCACCTAAAAATTGATCGAGCCACATGATACAAAGTGCTGATCTGGTATAACCTCACTCTGCCAGTTTGGATTTCATCAAAGTTTTCTGATGGGATAACTTTGCACTAGCAAAGCACATACTGGATCAGGTATCATCTGTCTGTACTACTCAGAGTTTATGCCAGATAAACTACAGCGTGTCCTTTTCTCACCATAAAAGCATAGAGCTACGACAAGGGCTGAGTAATGTGCTTTGACTAATTCAACAGAAACGTGATCATGCCAAAACTAGCTCAAATTAGACCATCCAAGTGATTCAACAGTGCCCAGGCCTGGTGTTAATGATTGTGAAAATGGCACAGTGACCAGTCACAAAACCACCAGAAAGTTTTTCTCTGCCCTCACCGACAGAACACTTCTTGCCCTAATGTGCTCACACGTGAAATTATGATTTTGGTTCCAGAAAGCAGTTTTGCGTACAACTGAGCTTGCCCTTCTGTAAAAAGTGCATAGTAGAACTCAACTATGAACATGCTCTGAATCAACCAAATGGAAAGAACACTTTCAAGTGGAAACAAGAATATACTCTGATTAAGCAAATAATTTGTGAAGTTCGGTTGTGGTTATTTTTTCCATAATAACCATTTTTTAGTCATCAATCAACCAGTAACAGCAATAATTGACATGAGGATCAAAACCTCAGGTCCTTGTTCAAGGATGCAATAGGGTGACAGAGCATCAGCCCCATTATGGTGGCGCCTGGGTTTTGTACTCCTGTGCAGCTCCACAACCCACTGGCTACAGGGCCAGCAGCTTTAGTCCATCAGCAAACCTCAGGCCTGGTTTAGAGAAATAATGTTCTAAATGTCACATAGCCAGTGAGCAAAAATTTGGCTATGTGATACCTCTGCCTCCTCTGACGTACTTCAATCCTATGCCTATTTTTCAAGCCAAGGCATTTGGTGGCCCCTGTGAGCACCTCTTTGGCAGCAGGCTGTAGCATACAATGGACAGAAGCAGAGCTTAATGTGTTTTACCACATGCATTGCTCTCTGAGAAGAAGGGGACAAACTCTAACCAAAAACTATGTCTTCATTGTTGTGTCTTTTACCCACATAAAATGCCCGCTATGTGGGAATGCTGAGGCTGTGAAACTGCAGTATGCAGAAAATTACATGTTAGCTATCTCTGTTATAACAGGCTGTCATCTTTCAGCACAGACTAGCCATTAATCATCCAACAATCATTCATCCATCCTTTCGGTGAAGCATTAAACTGTGGCCCTTTCTGTCTGTCTCTGGTGATCATCCAGGTGGAAATTAGAAATCCCAGAGTGCTTTTCAGAAAGAACAGGGGCTAACCTGAGTGACCCTCAATAATAAAAGAGAAAACCTGTTTCCATTGTCCACAGCTGTGTGTAAGCTATCACCGAGTACATAATAGGCGCCACATTTACCTACACAGTCACCGCTTCTCCAGCGTTTAACTCATTCATCTGTAGAGTGGTTTGGGACACCCTGAGTATGAAATATGCTTTGTGAAATCAAATTCCATTATCCTTTACAGCACACTGACAAGCATTCTCAACCAAAAATTTCACAGTGCCCCTGTGATTCAATTGTAAAAAGAGTCTGCTCTCCTGGTATAACAATTTGCAGTAGTGCTTCACCTTCGTGCAGGGAAGCGCGTGCTCCATACACCATAAAACATATGCTAATAATGCTGGGCAAAAGTCACTTCTCATGGACAAATGTTTGTTGGCAGGTTTTCTTCTCTTTTTTTCTTAAAATGATTTTCATTGAGGTTAAAATTATGATGCTTATGCTCCCTAGATTGGGTCAAATCTTATTTTTTCTTTTAGAGCTTCTGGATGAAAGATATTTAGGGGCTCAGATAATCACCTTCTTAACTAGGTTTGATCTGATTTTGAGGTAATTTTCATGCATTAGCTTAAAAGAATTACAACAGAATTGAATAATAAATTCTGTTAACATAACTTAGCCTTGAAAAATTGCACTTACATTGAGCAAGTAATATTTTTAATGTTTTATTCACTAAAGCCCAATTCTAAAGACATTTTGATCCATAATCAGCAATATTCTTAAGCACATTCAATTTTTCAGTGCAAGGATGAAATTTAAAACCAGAAAAAACAACAGCAATATAAGGCAGTTAAGTGTCAAAGTCACATTAGAAGTGGGTAGAAAAATCAAGCAACTCACTCCCTTAATGTTTTCACAGTTTCTAGCCAAGGGCATATGAAACAAATGGTGAGGGGCTGTGACCTCCAGAAGTCCCTTTGATCCTACACTCATCTCTAATTCTGTGTGCTCTCCCACCTGCTTGTTTGAGGAAATTTGTAGTACACTGATTCACTTACAGGATTACAATGGATTTTTCACCATGCTCACTATGTTATCCAAGTGACGAATAAGCAAAGAGAGAAACAAACAACTGGCTTTTTACTTAGAGGGTAGAACTATTTTTGGCAAAATTATGTTACATAGGAAAAAGGATGCACAAGCACAGCCACATGTTATAAGAATTAATATTGGCATAGGAACGTACCATTTGCATGCTTTGGACAATATATCTGAAAAATGTCACAATCACAATTACACTGAGGGAGGGAAAAATGTGTTAGTATTCTCTCACAGCTTTTTTCAAATGTACAGATTACGTGGACTGAAGTAATTTCTAATTATTCCCCGATGTGCACTGGAAGGCAAGATGCACATAGCAGAAGGTTCCACAATCATGTGAATTTGTGTACATGCATGTGCTTAACTTCACAGACCATGGACAAGATGTTACAAATCAAATAGCATTAATCTCTACCTAAATCGTGTGCAAAGTTGGTGAAGTTAAGCATGTGCATTTATTGGGGAGGCAAATGTAGTTGGCAACTAGAGAATGAGAAGAATATGAATGTGGGGTGCAGAAAGTGAATTCCTTTGGTAACACTTGTTTCCATGAGCACTAAGCTTTCAAATATGTTCTGCAATAAGGGATTATTTGCAGCATGTGTTGGGCAATAGGACATTCCTTTTTTGTTATACCCTCAACTAAAAAATAAAATTAAAAAAAAAAAAGGACAAATGGTCCCCAAACGCAAAACTGCAGAAAAAGACATTTAAAATAGTGGATCAGAAACTGCAATGAACAACAAAATTCATTAAGTCATGCAGAAGGCCAAGGTGAAGTCAACATAGAGACAGATGTGCACTTAGCCACAGGGGCCCAAAAGCCTCTTGGTGGCAAAACTGCAAGCATCCTGCCTGCAAAGAGCAAAAGAAAACAGTCTGCAACTCCCCCACTTGATACATTGCTGGTTACTTGACCAGTGATTTATATCAGGTGCCGAACGCATCCACTCTCAATTTTTCTGCAATTAAGGAGGGCAGGGCAGGCCAGTGACAAACGGTTTTCCTACAGTGCTTTTGGCTTTAGCTACTATCCCTTAGATATCTTTAAACTAATTCATCCCTCTCTAGAACCCCAGATTTGGGTTGATAAATCAAGTGAGACCTGTGTGTGCTGGGAGCTGATTACAGGGTCATTCCTCAGCAGAAATGTTTGACCATAGTTTCCCAACTTCATATTTTATCTAGCAGCTGGTGATGTATCATCACTAATCCAAATGCAAAGTATCAGGAAATAAAGGAAAGAGGCACTGTTTATAATAAATCACTGACAGGGAAATCCTGACCTTTTCATTTCCTACAAGGTATTTCATTGTTAGACCACAGACAAACAGAATTTTTCATCTAGTGCTTAATATGCATCAGAAGAGCATAAAGGTTTATAAGAGGAGTAGGGTACTGCCTCCACTAGAGAACACTTATCTTTCCATAGATCAAAAAGACAATGTTGTTAATAACTTTTTTTTTCTTAAGAAACTTTTATTCTTATTATTAGATCATAATTTCATGATAAAATGGACTGCCTTACATTTCATCCTGAATGGAGATTCAGAGTCTGTTAACTTTGAAATGCTTCTTTAAAAAGTGTTAATTTTAAGGGAAATGCTTATTTTTAAAAGCAGATATAAATGACTGACCCTGTAATGATGTATAAACACAAAATGATAACAATTGCTATTATTAATGCTCAAGCCTGAAACATACCTACCATATGTTACTACTGGTATAGCAATTGTGGCTGCAGATGGGAGTACTGTTAAGACTGGATGAAGCACAAATACCTAATAAAAGGCTTTCTCTGCGAGTGGCTTCTGTTTTTACTTTTCATACACAAAGGATGGGACACAGCAGTGCAAATCAGACATGATTGATTCAACATTTTTCTTTAAAAAAAAAAAAATCTGCTCAGCTGAGGTGTCTCTCCTAACCCTCCATCAGGTTATGTGGTACCCAACTGCAAGATCCAGCTCCCTGCCAAAGACAGAGCCACAGCATTTTGTTCAAAACATGGATGCTGTAGAGGTGCACATGCCCCTTCATCCTTTTCACCAGCATGACCCACCACCAGAATGAGACACCAGGTAAAGTTGCCTTTGCAGCCCAGAAGGATTCAAACTGGGGCTCTGCCTCACCACCAAGAGCATCCTAAATACTCCTGCCAACACACATATGCAGCTATAACCATATGGAAGCAACTCAGGATCACAGCAATAAGTCCCCTATACCATCTCCTACAGAAAATCACACAGTTGCTCTCTAGGCTTCAGTTCCCTTGAAAGTTGGTGAATTTCTGATATTCTTTCTAGAAGAGGTCAGTTAGGAGATTGGAAAACCTGATGCCATCCATTGCTTCATGTGTTAGCAGGCAGAATGCCCACATCAGCTTTGTTAGTTGCAAAACACCTACTATCACACATGTACACAGCTTCTGTCATTAGGGCAGGGATTCTTGGGGACTTTCTCCCTTCTCCCTCAAGAATCATACCAGGAAAGCTTTATTTGGGCCTCTAACAGACCTTTGCTTCTTGTAACTACCTTTAGTAGGTACTTACATATTCACCTGAATACAAAACAGCATTAATAGAGATGTTTTACTACGGCCTACTTAACAGTTTTTATACCAGTCTAGACACTAAGATTACTGACAGCTCATGTCTCCAGTGGTACCAGTATCCTCAAAGGCAACTGGAGAGCAGAATAGTGGCTTTGCTCCTACTAGCAAGTTGGAGGATATTCTAGTCCTGAGGAAGCATCAGCTCAGTTTGTTTAACACTAAACATGATATTGCAGCAAACCCCTACAGGCATTCGGAGTCCACAGCCTCACCCTCACAGAGAGCTGTCATATCCCTACTGCTAAGCTGGAAGCGGGTTTTTTTTAATTTGCCAGAATCTTAATGTATTTTACTATCATTAGCTGCTACTTCTCTTCTCACACAAAACAGGTTTAGAAAAATCTATTTTACTAAGAGCTAGTATATCTAATTTGTGTGAATTTACTAAAGCTTGTCAGTCACACTAAAGCATTTAATCATCTGTGACATTAAAATAAAACACTTTAAAACCTTTGGCACAGAGTACTCCTGTTAAGAAAGTGCTGTAATGGTACTCACTTTGCTGGCAACACAGAAAAGAGCAGTGGAGAAATTAACTTGAACAAAATACAGTCATTCTCATAAAACTTCCACACTGGTCAAAGTTGAAAAAATCTTGGATGTTCCTTCAAAGACCAGCTAATTCCCACTGTAATGACTTGAGATATTTCAGCCTTCTACATACAGCAGCCACACAGGCAGAGGGAAGCTATTATAAAGTCAATACTAGGGAGTTTCAGTGTAATTAGAACCCCTCATTGCCCAGAGGGAAGAAAAAATAAAGTAGGAAACTTTTCTTCTGTCTTTATATTACTACTGAGAAAAATTCTGAACACTTAAATTAGAGAAGTTATCTTAAGGGGAATATTTTTTTGCCCTCCTATGCTGAACCTTCACTGGAGTCAGAATAGTTAGAAACTGTCATTTAATTTCACTCCTCTCCTCCTGCCTTCCCTTTTAAAAGAGAAGAATAAATTGGAATTGTCACATTCACTTCACTCCAAGATTCAGGTCTCAAGGAACATCACCAAATAAAATAAGCCTCTGAATTAAGTAAGAATTAGCAAAGCTGAGCATTAGACTGTGTCATTTAATGCTCAGAGTGCAGCAAATGGGCAGCTTCTCACCTTCTCATTGGGGAGCAGCAAATGGGAAGCTTTTTTGATCCCCAGCTCACAGCAATGCGGGGAGTCCCTGTACAACCGCAGATCCATAAGGGTGACAAAGCTGATCCCTGTGCCTTAGCATTCCCTGCAAGATAAAATCCTCTGTTTGGTGAGTTTACACTCTGGATTACAAGACTGATAGCAGGGTAGCACATCTTTACAATAGAAAGACAGACAGAAAAAAAAGACAGACAGACAGAAAGGACATACAAGTGAAACAGGAGGAATAAATTGTTGCAACTTCATCTGCATCAAAAAACACCCTACTGAGCACACTCCAAGGTTTGCACAGCTGCCTATAGAATACTATGAATCCTATGTCAATACATTGAAGATAATATTGCTTATAGCCTGGTTTACCACTCCAATTTTCTTTCTTCATGTGCACAGTTTCCATTGCCGTGGATGGGAATTCCCTTCATGTATTAACAAGGAATTAAATTCCTTAAGTTTTAGAACACAATGCTATCTTCTGTGAACTACAATCTCTCAATTTGCCTCTCTGAGACCGTCCCTGACAGTAAGTGAATCACTTCATGTGAAAGGCACCTCTGCATGTCTGCTACAAGAAAGTCTCCCTTCTCTTTAAGCATTAAAGATGTGTAAGGTAAAAGAAAATATATTCAAGCAATGGAGTAAGGAAAAGGGAAATTTGCCACATTCTAAGTTTAATTTAAGTGTTATTATCCGAAGGCCAAAATTAGAAGATGCCATATTTAATTTAAAAATAAATAGCAATTCTTTACATTTCCACTGAGCTCCTGTCTTACACGAGTGTAAAGATGACAGTTGCAAGGGGTACTAAGTTGAACTTTCTGCACTCTTGAGAAGAGCCTACATAGACCTTTAGAGGGACCTTGTTTTTTCTAATATGAAAGGGACAGGACAAATAAGCTCATAGGTAGCTGAAAAAGAGTCAGTCTGAAACAGGAACACCTTTTCCAAGGAAAGTCCTTCATTTCTCAGAGCTCTAATAAAGCATATACTTTCTCCCCACTGAGGTTTTAAGTTTTACTTCCGTAAAAGGCAAATATTGGCTTTCTTCTGGGGAGGGTGCTTGTCAGTGTGATAACATGAAGAGGCAGCAGCCAGACCAAGTAGGGTCTGAGTATCTATGGTTCCAAGAGCCAGGGACACCAAGGGCAATTAGCAGTGTGCAGCACGCTCACAGTGATCAATAGAGATACCCTTCACACAACACTCAGTTAAGCCACACAACTCTCTTGACAGAACAGCATTGATGTTAACGGTTTTCATTGCTTCAGAAATCAAATGGATAAATTCTTAGAAGAAAAACGTGCATCCAGGGCTACTAATTTGAGACTTGCTTAGGAAACTCAGGAAAAAACTCAGGTATGACAGTGAGCATCCTGAAGAAGCATTTACTGTAGGCTTGCCCTGTTTTTATCCTCTCCCCATGATACTCTCTGAGACAGATATTGAGAAGACAAATGTCTTGTCTGACCAGGTATGGCAATTCTTACACAGGGCTGCATGACCTGATTGCTTAGCTTGGATGCTAGATACATGAGGGGCTGAGATACTCATTTAATCTATTCCCCCATTCTCATTTCCAGACTGGTGAAGATGAAAATTCCCTGTTGGTCCCAAGTTTAAAACTAGGAAAGGCTGAACAGCTCTCTGCCATTGCCAGAGCCAAAAGCCAACCAACCACCCACGCACCAACTGCCCTGGTAAAGCCTTCTCCTTTTCCTCTTCTTAAAGTACTTCTGGCAAAAAGGTTTATAATTTCCTGTGCCCCAGCCTCCACAAAGGCCTGGTTTAATATTTTCTTTTTCCCTACAAAGAGAAGACATTTCCCTTTCCCTGCCATGGTCAACCAGAAGCAGTTTGATACCCAGCAGTTTTTCCTCAGCCTGTTGAGATTCCCATTCAGTCACCACGGCAGCCCTGACGGCTGTGGCACTCCCCTGTGCCTGCTTGCAAGGACAATTCCTCCACTTTGAAACGCTTTCCTGAAATTATGAATAATGAATACTTGGACGTTTGCAGTAGCACTGCTACCCTGTCTTCAGTGGTCCAAGGCCAAACAAAGCAAAGCATGAGGACAAATGTGAAATATTACATTGGACTAATATAGCTGGAAAACCAAATAATTGCTTCAGTGCATAAATCTCTCTTTAGGTGACCTTGTGAGTCCAAAGTTTTTGCTTCTTCCTGACAGTTGTTCTAGTAAACTTCTCCTTTGGGATTTTCTTTGGTTTAATATGACAAACAATTCAGCAAGCTTGTCAAGAATTAATTAGGTGGCTCAGGCAAAATAACCAACCAACAACCTCCTCCCTCTGTTTACAACAGGCCTGTACCAGCCTAGCTGCACCTGTATTTCTGCTGCAATTCATAGAACCTGCATTAATCTACAAATTGCCTTTCCTCACAAAAGCCCAACAGCTCTCATTCTCCTCTCCTACTCTGTTTGGCAAAACAAAACTCAGGGAAGAAAGACAATGATATGGTAATTAAATTCTCTTTCTCTTAAAGGAACAAGCAGTCTTTCTGTACTAATCTGCTCCTTGCAAATTCAAGACAAATACAAAGGAATTAATATTGTACAGTTTGTGCTAATATCCTAATTATAAATTGCTGGCTACCAAATGAAGAGTAAGAACAATGATACGCAAGCTGTTATTAAAAACCATTTACAGTAACAGGAAGTTAACAATTTCTGTCCAGAGGATTCTGCTATAGCAGATGGGATTACATTGCAAAAATAAGATCTCCAGTATAATTCTCCAATTCTCTCTTCATCAATCCCTTCAAGATTAAGGAGGTTTTTATGTCATGGTAATTTGGAAGAGGAGGGATCCATATCTGTGGGTACTCTCAGTAGCCACTAAACCCCAGAATTTTCCATGGGTAAACAGAGAAACTTAATCAACAGGTCAAGCAAGTGATCTGAGGGATTTCTGTAACACCTGTTTCCTTATGGCCAGAGGGAACATTTACATCAACATTTTGACACAGCACCAATACTATGGGCCAAACACAGCAGATTAGTGAAACTGATTTTATGATTTTACTTTGAACACAGTTGCTCCTTCTCTGTGTGTTCAGTTTTTTGTGGATTTGGGTTTGTTTCAGTGCAAAATGAGTCAGAACTATGCAGAAAGAATGAAGGATTTTCATTTATCCAATTTTGATAGAATGGAATGCTGTTCAAGGTGTGTTATTTTTCATAATAAAAAGGGAAGCAATGATAGATGATGATATTAGTGTTATACTGGAAATATTTTTCACTTAGCATACATGGCACAGAATTAATTCCAGGGGAAGATGATTGGTAACGTATAATTCACGATTTGGATTAATGTTTTCATCTCATCCTATCTCTAGGATTCAGTGCTTGTACCTTTAGACCCTCTACCTCATTAGAAGAAGTGGTGCAAATCCCTCAAGGTTGCAAAGTTTTCTGTTTTCTCATGCTGGAAATTTTGAGGGACTGGCCCTACAGAACTAAGACAGCAGACTGAGCCAAGTCGCAGATGTGATGACCCAGATCTACTTCAGTGATGTTGTAAAGGCTTACAAAAATCTTCATCAGTTCCAGCACAAAATTTTTGACCTAATCATCAAAAAACATGATGAGTACAGTTCTCAGCATCTCATGGTCAAAGATCCTACATGAACGCAGAAGTGAAGAAAAGACACAGCAGGAGAAGCATGTGAAATCAGCAAAGCTATGGCTTTAGCAAGAATACATTTCTAAAAAAATTTGTGCACTGTGGGTTTTGTCTGATCAGGCACCAACTGCAGGCAAAAGAATTCTTGGTGGTTACTCAGTTTTTTTTCACTTACCTTGGTAAGATTATTCCTGTTTGTATTGTACAGATCCCAAAGGTAACATCAGACTCCAGAAAGCATTAAGGCTGTCATCATTGCTGTGGCTCTGATACATTTCATGCAAAATACCATGGTGGATTACCCGTATTCTGTATGTCCTTATGTTGTAAATACAACTTTCTAGCTGGACGACATTTCCCATGTTGCAACTGTCCCATCATTTGGATAGAAAAAAACAATAAAGCATCATGCAAGACATCTGACCAGGAGGTCTAGTCCCTAAAGGAGGGCGTGAGCATGAAATTGTGAAATTGCAATTCCTGTGAGGTATTACTGCAGCTTTTCTAACCAAAGGTTTCTAGGTCTCAACCCACCCCCCAACTCACCCCCAATGCTGACTTAAAACCAAAATCAATATAGTTGAAAGTCTACCTCCTCCCCCTACCTATCCCCCCCCACCCCCACCTCTGCCCCAATTATAGCTGATCTGGAAAATTTCTTGCCTAATCAATGCTTACATGGATCCTTATACCTGCAAACACTACTGAAATCAGGAAAACACACACATTTCTAGTTCAATGTGACTGCCAAATCAAGCTGTCAGTCAGCAGATAAAATAAAGGCAGATGAAATTAAATTCATTGTATTCAAACAGTAAAATGTGAACTCAAATTAATTATGCAAAGTTAAAAACACATTTAGGGATATGACTAGTTCTGAGTGGTACATTTTGCATACTACCTGAATCTAGTTGACAGAACACAATAAACATTTATTTTGTTTTCTGGTATGTGCTCATTTAGCACAATACACTCAGCCATAATGATGTAGCTAACAATTTTATGGTCTTGTATGATTCATGCTGCAAAGGATACCATGCCACACAGAAACCTTTTTATTATCAATCACTGGGAAACACAATCTTGAAGACTGGCATTAATTAAGAGGGTAAGGATTTACAAACGCTCCTGCTTCATTCGCTAAGTATAAATATTCATGGTAGTATCTATGGATCACTTCTTGAAGTAAAAATTGATCTTGGAAAATGAAAATTTGTAAAGGAAATAGAAACATAATTATGAAAGTCTGTCTTCAAATCTCACAATGGGAATACGTTACAATAATTATTCTTCCTTTTTTGTAAAAGCAAAAATATTGGAATAATGATAAAAATATAACAAAGGTGACCCCAAATTGAGATCTCTTATTAAAATCAGTTTTTAAAGTACAAGATTAAATTTGTATTGATTTTCTTTTTTTTTTTTTCTTAACCAATAGTTTATCTGCTGGTCCTTTGTGGTCGGTTCTTAGACCAGCAGGCCTGTTAGATAGGCACCTCTCAGATGTACTTTTACATCCCCATTCTCTTGTATTCACATTGATACTGCTGTCACTTCTATCTGGCAATTTCCCACAACAAATATTACAGGATTTGGCCATGTGTAGTCCTAGGCTGGACATTAGCCATAACTGAAATAGTTACTTTTCATTTGTATTTCTATTCCTAATTCTCTTTGTGTAAGTAATTATGGTAAATGCATGCAACATTAAGCATACATTAAAATGAACATACATAACTAAATGCATTACCTGCTTGAAAACCCACTGCTTGTTTCAATTTTTATCATTCCAAAGCTCACTAAATAATGGATACAGGGGAAAATTACATATATAGTAATAATAAGGACAGAATTATTGGTTCCACCTCACCTAAGATATGGATAAATAATTAATTTCTTAAAACCAAATTAAGTAGTGCAAATGAAAAGACTGGCAGCAACTAGTGATGGCTGTGGTAAGGAACTCAGTCCTGCAAAGACAACATACCTCATTAGATTGCAGTAAGACAAACACTTTGCTACCCACAGATCTGAAGAAAGTACACAAATCCGAAGTTTTTCCTAGCTTTAAACACAAAAATAAAACTAGGTTTCAACTACATTATTTTCTAGGTCATTAAGAAACAGATGTTTTCCATTTAACATTTCTGTAAGTAAATAAAACTGCTCCTGGTGATAAACATTCAGGCAAAATGACTGAAAACTGTCTTCACAATTGTCCTGAAGAGAAGCAAACAATGCGAACTTGCCTACACTTGATTTCTCAAAGTTTAAAATCTGCCAGTTAACAACTGGCAAAGAACACTGATAAAAATCAAACCAAACTGACTTCTTAGTTCCTTTGATTTTTTTTCCTCCTCTTTTAATGGCGTTGACAAGATTAGTAGATGATGCAAAAATATCTGCCTCTTCTGTTGATCCAGTTTGTCTTTACTATTTTGTTCCAACAAGCATGCCCCAGCTTCTGGATTTCATCAGCCTAAAACATAATTCAGTATTTTCTATTCTAAAAGACCAGCTCTTATTAACCTAAAACATTCAGCACATAATGCCTGTGCCCATGATTAAATAGAACTAGATTCAGGGCATTCGTGTAAGAACTCTGCTTGGGAGAAAAACTGCCATACTGCTGGAGAGCACATTTGAATTTTCTTCCCTATCGCAATTATTTATTATTTCTATTAGCTAATGGTGTTTTACTCCTAATTATGGCTAATTAGATGATGAGTTGTCAGCACAATCCATTCACTTAGAAGCTTCCACATTTAATTAACTCAAGATGTTTTTTGAACATTTAAATGTCAAAACAACACTTAGAAAACAGAACATTAATATGTTGTTCATTGAACTGTGCATTATAGAATGTGACTTAAAGAAGCAAAGGTTTCAGTGTGATGACAGCTCTCAAATTCTACTTGTAGAGAGTCCAAATTTGCTGTACATTTTGACTGCTCTACTACAGCAGCTTCAAGATTAGCAGGTTACCTGTTACAAAGCTTCAGGGTTGATCTGAGAACACGAGCTACCGTGGGATGGGGTGAACAAGGGAAAATTACCTTTATGAAAGTCAGCATCTCAAACCTGCTCCAAATTCAACCTCCACTCATTTTAACGGGTTCAGCGTAAGGATGGTTCCTCTCAACTGAAAATGGGAAAGGATGGTAGAATCAAAACCATCATCAACTGAAAAAGGGCTCTAGACAGAGAAAGGTTTAAGATGGCAAGGCCTTTACACTCTGCCTCTTTCAGAGAAAGAGTATGCCCCGTATGCACTTTTCTATTTAAACGTTACTGTTGCTGAAGCAGCACCTTTGGAAGCCTGACAAACCATTCTTTTGGCCCACAGGAAAGTTCCATGACCTCAGCAGAACCATTTTTTGAAATTGTCTTAACGCATTTTAAGTCTTTTACAAGAAGGGACAAAAAGGATCTGTTAAGACAGTGGAGAAAGCAATCAAGACAGATAGCAGTCTGATATAATCACAATTAAAAAAAATAATTATGTATATATACACACACGTGTATGTATATATATATATACACACGTGTGTGTGTGTGTGTATATATATCTCACATAGCACATTCATACTACATTTGCTGAATAAAGCATTGTAACAGTGGTCTGTCACTATTCAAGCCAATAAAGAGACAGAAGTCAGATTATTTCAGTAGTGCCAAACACTAAATAAAAATAGGTTTACATTTCAAGAACAAGGAAGTATTATCACAAGTACTATTTCAATTGATAATAACCTAGACTTTTTTTCAATAATTTACTGATAACATTTTCCCAAAAGAGGACATTGAGAATGTTATTAAAGATATTCTTCTGCTAAAGATTCAGAGTTGATGTGATTCATCCTGCTCTATTGAAGTTTCAAACTGTTCTCCAGAGTCAGACTTTCTGGCATTGTGGAGGGATTTCTGTGACAGAATCTAACCCATGGTCATCTTTCAGCTGATACATTCATTTGCGTAAATTTCTCACAAAATCCCCATGGCCACCCAAATGCAGCTTTGCAATGTTGAACAAAGTAGCAAAAACAACAACAAAAAAAAACCAAGTCACCAAGTACATCTCCAGCACTAAGGCAAGTCATACATATTTCAATTCACATGGCATTTGCTCTTTCACATCACTGAAAGTTATCCTACTTTTCACTCTGACAAGCTGTCACTGTTTCTAGTAACACGTTTTTGTTTCAGTGTTGGGAGACTTTTCATTACCTTCTGTATCAGAAGAGCTGTTTTCTACAGTACATATCCCAAATGCCCAAGTGAAAGCATGTCACCTGCTTGCTTTAGTACCAAAGCTAGACCTTTAGAGTCAGCACAAATGACAATAAAAAGAAATTACTGAGAATCTGGGGTGTCTCATACCAAGTAGACAGAATAACTTTAAGGCCTATAAAATAAACACAATTTCCTTCTGTTGTACAGTAGGCATTATTCATTACCAGTATGGGTTTGTTGTGGCTGAGCTGTGTTTTGGTACTGAACATCAACAACATGACAGAAATGTTTCAGGCTTTCTATTCTCTTTCTACAAATGTGAATGTAACAGTAAACCCGACTGACAGGTACTCCCACACATCCTGGTATTCCATCAGTCAGGTGCAGTTGGAACAGCATGGTGCCCAGATGGAGCTGCGTAAGCCAGCACCTATTAGCTGCTTTGTTTGATTCTCCTGCTACTGCTCAGATGCGAAGCAGGATGTTGCAAAGGATAAGCAGTATTAGAAACAGGAAAAAAATATTATCCCAAACAAAGGTCAATAAGGTACTCTGAAGGCTTTTTCTCTTCCACCTCCTGTTTTTTAAAACAGACTGTCCTGTCAAGATGCCAATGAATTTTCTGTGTCTGAAAGATAATGCAAGATCTCTGTATAGTTTGAGAAAGTTTAAAAAACAGCAGCACACAGTGTAGTATTTTGGAGTCTTTTCATAAAGGCTGAAAGGTGAAGAAGAAAAGTAATCATGAAGAATGCCTTTTCCTGCTCTTATTTATTAGATTTCTAATTATTTTTATTTCTGTTCCTAAATTCCTTTTATTACCAAACATAAGACACAATTTCCAAAGCTAGCTTCACTTTACAAAGACACTGTTAGGCTGTTCTAGAACTGGGAACGCCACTTTTGCCTTTCTCAAAACTAATAATATCTTTAGATATTATTTTCAGCTTCTAAAAGTGTCCAGAATAAGCTGGGGCAGCAAGATCAGTTTGCAGATATGTTCATGACCGTGCATTCCTTTTTCTCATAATAGCTGTATTCCAGATTCTTACATGTCAAGCTACTATTTTTCAAGTAAATGCATTTAGAAAGTTAAAGTGCATGTGCTACAGGCTGTGAGTGAATTTACACACACACGCATGAACACAGAGAGGAATTCTTGGGAAACTCAGTAAAACTTTTGGCAGTGTGCTCTTTGAAGCTCTATTCTATAAGTTAGACATGCCAAAAGCTGAACCTTCAGTAAGACTGAAATAAATTAAAAATAAATACAGAAATTCTGAGAGGCTGGTATGTATCTTGGAGAGCCTCTAATGGCCAATGAATTTCAGCTTGCACAGTCACTATGCCATAATTGCATGGTTAGGAACTTTTACTAGTTGATTGCTGCCTTCCAACCTGCCCAGTTTTTAAATCATCACAGGGCTGTTTCCGCTCCCACTGGAGCCAAAAGCTACATGCCAGCTGCTGCTCCTGGCACATGGGGCAGGACTATAAACCCTGCAAGAAGAAAAGTCTGTGAAGAACAGGGTCCTGCCGCTTCCACTGATTCCCAGATATTCTTTGTTTCAAGTCAAGGATGTCCTGGATGCTAATGCTAAGGTTTTCTGGGAATTATACACAGAAGTCTACAAAGAGATTTCCCAAACCACCCAAAAAAAAAAAAAATTAAACCTACATCTCAGTTGGTCACAATGATGCAAAGGGTAGCATGGAGAATACCCTTCTTCAATTTTGAGGCATGTTTGGACAGCACTGATTTTATTTCTCTAACACCATATATAATTAGTGTTAGAACTGAAATAATCCTTCAGGCAGGCATCCTGTATAAGAGAGACTTGGAGTTCTGATCTTGACTAAAATATTTTTAGTCTTTCAGAATATAACCACATGCAAAAGTAATAACTGAGGATATGTTTTAGCAGTCTCCCTATTTCTGTGAAACATATATGTAGCATCAAAGTACTGGATATTGCTGCTCTCCAGCAACTTATGTAAATCATTACTATTTTGGATGTAGTTCTCTATGTTAGTACCAACGTTCGTTTGCAAAAACCATTTTTCTATGTTTATGCTTGGCGTTCCTGCTGGAATTATAGTAGTGAGAAATCTCCACAGCCATCTAAATAGGCTTGTGCATGAAGTTCCTGCTCCCTTAAACACTGCTTAAGCCTGAATGACTAATGGTCTTTTTCCAAGGATGACTAGATTTATGCATCTTGTCTGTGAATTTGATGCTCCCATGAAGCCAAGAAATATTTTATTAAAATGCTAGCAATATAGTTACATCTTACTCTCAGTACCAGCCAACCCAAGATTTTTACAGAGCAGAATACTTCCCAGAAGATCAAACTGCAGAACCAGTAAACCAGGAACAACTGAGAATCATACTAATCTCACAGAAAACTGGTACCGCATCTCCAAAAATAAATTCCAGTTCCAAACCTCCCTTTTCATTCCCACGATCAAATACAAGTGCAGCTGTACAGCCATCATCAATGGCGGATACACACAGATGTGCAGCCATCCGATTTGCAAACAAAAAGCACACATGTCAGTAGCATGGATGACCACGTTTTCACTTCAAAGAATTTCGTACTGTACTTTGGCAGGCAAAAACATGCATGTGTTTGGGAAGCTCAACAGTGGAAGAAACAATTCTATGCTCACTAATCAAAATCCAACTGAGGCCTTCTTTGAAAATTTGGCCCTAAATATTAAGCAGTGCCTGGGGGCTGATTAAAATTGACCTCTCCAGGGCGTAGATCATGCAACACTAAGAAAACAAGCTGAAGAAACAGAAGCAAAGACTGCTGTTCTCTGTGCCTTTATTGGTATGAAAACTCCTAGATGCCAAACAAGGAGGGGTGTTTGGGGGGAGACATTAATATCTGAGGAGAGAGATCAAAAGCAGTTAACGTTCCTGGCACTGCACTATGGCATGTGTATCTTTATACTTTTAAACTTACAGTAAAAAAAAAAAAAAAGAAGAAGAAAAAAGGAAAAAGAAACATTTCTTTGTTAAATCAAATATTGCCACATGTTACTCATTTTAAGTTTGCTGTCCTAAGATCCAACTTAATTTAGTCTGCATTGAACATTTCTGATCTGAACATTTAATGTGGCAATGTTTTGCTCTGCCAGGAATATTATCTGAATGTTAAACATGAACTCAATTTATTCATCAGAATATGGCAAGCATGATACCAAAGGTCATTTTGTTTATATTGTCCTCTACCTCCTTAACTTATGGTCTGTTTCTTTCATCTTCAAACCTCAGAACACTCAGCAATATTGGATGTTACAATGTGGATAAAAGAGATGGATTCTTTTTTCTTTTTTTAGCATTTTTATTTGGAAGGGGGGGAGGAAACAGTCTTGTTCAGCACAAGGAAAAGCACAGAAAACATGCAACACTTCTGCTACATTATGAATTGGTAACAGATAGGCAAGATAAACTTGCGCTGGTAGGAAGTATGTGTAAGAAGCTGTATGCCTTATACCTTAATATTCACAATGCAATTAGAGCTTTTTGATTCCTTAAGCAGGTGCTGATCTGCTTTGCATCAGTATAAAACCACAACAACCATGTGAATATTTTTTCATGCAAAATATAGCCACAAAATCTTCACAGAACCCATGAACCAAATTACACTAATTAATTACACTAGCAGAATTTTGTAGTAGTATCACACGCATATGCAGCTCCCCTGTTCAAAACTTTACCTAGAGTAGCAAGATCAACTTAGAAACAGGAACCTACTCTTTAGAAAGCATCATACGCTATCCCTATGATTAGTGAAAATGCTTGTACCTCCTCCCCTCAACACCTAAAAGCAGCTGGAACCGCACAAATGGATAAGCAGGTAGATGAAAGAAATGCGAACAGGAACATGTATTTCAAAAGAAGCAAAGCCATTCTCTTTCTGAAGTGACAGAAACATGTTTCCATTCTTTACTATATCTCATTACTTTTAAAGAATTCTTAGAGGAGTTCACCCCACCTGCTGATAACTCAGCGTTAGTTTATCACTCAGCTTGTTCAGATGTGTAATTTTCTTTTGCTTTATTAAAGAGCCACTTCCCTGCTACAATATTGAATTTATGGCACTTTCACACACTCACAAATCAGATGGCATGGAAGAAACATCCATCTGCTAATGCACTATCACCTAAATCTAAAGAAACCAAACTGATTATTGATGTTTACGCTTTTCAAATCCAGCCTATAGAAACATTCAATATGGTATTGATACTTCCCATCAAAACACTCCCTTGTGCAGTAGAAATGGGAGACTGTGAGAAACATAAATGTCTGAAACCAGAACAAGCACCTTTACAGAGAGCCCAAAGCAAAATGACCCAAATGTCAAAGGCGGCCACATTCAGAAACACTGCAGAGAATGCCCAATAGGTAATGTGATGCAGACGTTCAGAAGCTCAAGAGGACTAAATCCAGTGCAAGGCCCTTCCCAAGTCTCAGAATCCCATCCAAGTGTGGGCTAATCCACAAAGGTATTTTCATGCCAGTGGGGTTTTCTAAAACTGGCAGCAATGAGTTTACTTGGGAGTTGATGGCAACCCTGTCAAAAGCATTAAGCTTTCACTGAAGTCAGTTGTAATCTTAGCTCTGATTGTAGCTTCAAAGCTACACCTATAATGACAGTCTGGAGCATTAAAGTTGTATTTTAAGTCTACAGGCAGATACCACAGTAATATCTCTCCTCAATCACACATATTTTATGCAAGTAGATGGTGACCTCAGCAGTTCTATTTATTCAAAGGCTTCCATTTTAAATTTTACAGATACAGCCACCTTAGGTCTAATAATTTCAAAGATTTTTTTAATTATTTTTTGGTGACAGACAGATATACACAAGTGTGTTAATTGACAGAGTACCTTACTTACCTCCATAATGCATTCCTATGTTTTATATACAGGTAAGCTTCAAGAGTGCATTTCTTAATCCAATGAAATATTTATCAGATCTGAGATCTAAAGTGTACATACTCAATTTTTTATGCACACCTTTACATGATTCATGAAATTCACCCATAATGTGAGTTCTTTTCATTAAATTTTGTTTTTATGTATCATTGTTACCTTTTTTTTTTACAACCAGATTTATATTGAACTGACAAATATCATTCAGGTATCTTTGAACAAAGTAGCTCTTACCTTTTGATAGAAATCATGGCGCTCTGGCACCTGTGGTAGGATTCTCTGTAAATAAACAAAAAAAAAATCAGCATAATGCTACATTTGCAGTGAAGTGCAGAGTATTAGATTACATGAGTTAGTTCATCAAGAACTAACTTTAGAACATCTTTAGAAATATATTCAGAGCTGGCCACTGCTAGGTGGAATAACAGATATTTAAGAGAGCATTCTGAACGTATATAGAAATGCACTGTTTCATTTAACCTCGAGTGGATTTTGGATTGAAGACTGCTGTATTTCTCAATCAAATCTGTGTTCCCATACATCTTAAATGGCACCTGGATTTTTGGTTGAAAGAATGCTTCTATAAATCAAAATGTAAACTCGCGTTACAGATGAAAGGGAGTGTAATTTGCTGGTGAGAAATACCATGACTACGGAGATGTTTGCCTGTGGGTTTTTCCTTACAGTTCTGCTGCCAAATAGGTAAAATCCAGGCTTTTGTCATCATTTTTACAGATTACAGCATGGAGGGTGGCCATATGGGAGGTACCCCATACACATTATGGGAGGACTGTGAACTGTTTTACTCAATCAGTGGTAACTGGCCCACAGCTCAAGAGGTTTGAGCTATCTATGGCTCCACGGCCTTCCATGATGTTCAGTGTCTCCCAGCAGCACTCAGTGAAGCTGCTATGAAATGCCATCCATCAGTCAATATATACTCCTTCAACTGTCTCTAGAATCAGCTACCCAGCCATGTTAACACAGGCCTGAACTCAAAGTCATTACAACCAGGAACACATTGTTCCCCTTGAAAACAGGTAAATGTAGCAACACATCAATACCCTGCAAGCTAGACAAAAAACTGCTTAGGCAGAACAAAGTGTTTATTTATATAAACTATCTAATAGATTGTTGACATCACACCTTAGCCCTTCTGTATTATTGTCTTTTTTATTTGGGGGGATATATAATGCTTGGTCCTCCACACTAAACACTATTTGAGGTAATCCCAAATCATACAGACTCAGTAGGAGACCAAGGCTTGGCACTTGGTATAATCTAGCCCTCAAAAATGCAAGGAACAAGAGTTTACAATGTCGTTTTTCAAACTCTGCTGAATAGCATAAGACCACAGATATTACATTACAGTGTCACAAAATCACAGGGAAAATGCTTTAACTTTCTAAATTATTCGAGACACCAAATTGCACTACTTAATGCTAACTGCACACTGTATTTATTTTTGTTAAGAGAAGGAATACTTTTAAGTACTAACCTCAGCCACTGACCCTTTACATGAACTAATTCCTCAACTAACATTTGAATCACTTTTTCTTTCCCTTGATTTCAATGGGAGGAAAAGCAAATCCAAACACCACCCCTCTTTTCTTCATGGTTAAGATAAACATTTGCACAAAGATGAGTTGTAGGCAGAAGATAGAATGTCTTTATTGTGAAAATGGGTGTAGGAAACATCTCTTAGTTTGGAAATTTAATTGAAGTTCAAAACCAGCAAAAGAATTTTGACTTTTAATACTGACTCCTAGATATAAGAATACATACTGTACAGATGTACATATGTGGTGTATATATAAAACATAAAGTGGAACATATATAGCTTTAAGTAATTCACTGGGTTAGATCAGGATTTTACTTTTCCTTGAAAAAGTATTGTCACAAATACTAGAAAATATTCTTCTGATAATCCTAGTGACAGGACTACCTGTGCAGTCAATGATTTTCACTTTGTTTATGGTCCAGAAAATATTTTTGTAATTAAAACACAATAGGAAAAAAGAGACTTGTTTAATGGCTGAAACCACTGTAAATACTGAGGTTAACTACTCAGAAGAATAGAAAGTGACTGCAAGATTTCCCTGAAATTTTACTCCAGAATCTTGTAATCTGGCATGCCAAGCAATACATTTACTTTTGACAGGGCTATGAAACTCCAGGATTTTCAGATTTGGAACATCACTGAACATTCTGAAACACACTGCAATACTACTTCTAGTTATGATGTTAGGTTAGCTGCAATGCCTAAAGATACTTTAAAAAGAAAACAAATGAAAACAACTCAAAAATTACCTAATTATTCAGCGGTTTAATTTCTCTACTTGCTTGGGATTTGCTAAATTTTCACAATCCTTCCTGGTGTCTCTAGCTTATGGTCATAAGATTGCTGGGTCTCTATAGCTAAAGAAATACTCTCCCTCTGAGGAACAAGAAATATTATTTGGGTATCAAGATTATCCTGAACATGTACTCAGAGAGAAGAAAACTACATGGGTCCGGAAAAAAAGCATTCCTCAAGCTGAGCATGCATGTCTATGGCCTGGCTAAAACTTCTGTCTCACTCTTGCGGAACTCATTCCCCGATTAAATGTTATCAGTGCTGATAGCTCAATCTCCAGGAAACTGTCATTATGCCATCAGAGGAAAAGGACATTGATTGTCTCCTGCAGTTCTCATTAGTGCAGGTGAAGGTAATAAGAGAAGCTGACTTACTCTTTCACTCTCAAAAGGAGAGGATCATCATAGAGATGTCCTTCATGAGAGGACACAGGGTTACCAGTCTGGTGCATAAGTCCTGTTTTAGATTCACATTATAAAAATGAACAAACTCAAGAAGATATGCTGCCACTTTCTTGCTAGTTCAAAGCAAAAATACATTTAAACAATTCATAGTTTATAACAAGGCAGATCACAAAGAATAAAAGAAAATAAATGTTACATAAATCATGTAATCTCTTTCCCAATGCAGTTCATTAAGGGCTTCAAGAAGAAATCAAAATAACCTTGCCAAAAATAATAATTAGGAAAAAAAAAAAAGGAGAAAGCTGAAATAGTTAGATTTGTACAGCCAACTTATTGTGCTAACATTCCAAGACATTTTGAAAAGCACACCAATAATTTTTTGGCTGAAAACATTACTAGAAAAAATCCTTTCCCTCTGAAGAACAGATTAGTGTAGGAGTAGCCCATCCAGACAGCTCCAAGTACTGCCCTATGCTGCTTTTTTGCTTTCCCATTTTTAAAAGCAAACGCATGGTACATTCAGCTAAGGACCCAGTGTAACGAAACAGAAGACCTGAGCATCTAAAGTGACCATGGCACAGAACCTGTGGGCTGGCCACACTCCTTTTACAGAAACCCGGGAAGGCAGGGAGCACAGATTTTATGCTTTCACTTACCCTAGAAAAGGGAACATGCAGTGAGTGAAACCTGCTGGACTCAACACTTACAGCCCTGGAGGCCATGGATCTGCTCTGGGTTTTTTGTACTTTAAAGCCATAGTAGGTTCTTACAAGTTTAACAGAGCTGTGAGAAAGAGAAGCTTAGATATGCCTCAGTGAACAGCTACATACTTTAATAAGTTGCTACATCCTGTACA
The DNA here is from genome assembly GCF_027791375.1 of Indicator indicator. Classification (NCBI taxonomy): domain Eukaryota; kingdom Metazoa; phylum Chordata; class Aves; order Piciformes; family Indicatoridae; genus Indicator; species Indicator indicator. Next base: position 17,792,710 of record NC_072028.1, read on the forward strand.
CTATATAATATTTATATGTCTTAGCATTTTTTAACTTCTCAGAAATTTTTACCAATGAAAATTTCAGCAATTCGCCTGCGTTTGCCCAAAGCTTCTTTCATACGTGGCTGCAAAAAGATCTTTTATTCTGAACAGGCACTAGAATAGTCTATGAAAACCAGTTTGGTTTTCTTTTTTTTTTTTGGTCTTGAAAAACCACAAGCACTTCCTAATGCCAAAGTTCGTCTTCTAGTCTACTAAAAAAGACAGGACACTTCACCTGGAATGCAACTAGAGCCAAGAAGTGTGTCAAAATCTCCCAAGATTTGTTCTGATTTCCCCCCCCCCACAGAAAACAACAGAAATTTCCTTTACTCCAGGCCAAATACTTAAGTTTTTTATTGAAATTAAATTTCTAAAGTCACTGGAGCAAATCTAGGCTTCAGTTAAGACTGTATGCCTAAAATTTTTCATAAAGGTTGGAAAAACACCTGCAGAAGGCCACACTGAAATTTCATTTCTTGCTTCATAGAAAGAATTTCCAAGCACAAAAAGCAGTACAGTGGTGATGCCAATGGTCATGTTACTCAAAATACTTCTTAAATATGCACATCTGTATGTATAGGATGACAGCCTTCCAATTCACTTGTGTAGCACCATTGGTTAGAGATTGAACTCAGTCATTCCACTGTGCAACTCAGCTTCCTCACACACATAGGTGAACCACTAGCAAATCAAATCTCCCAGATTCTCTCAAAAAAAAAAAAAAAAAAAAGTCTTACACAGATCATCACAACATCAGCTCAACTTTCAGATTCTGGAGAGAAAGGTAGAAAGGTAGGAGCAATGGTTCATAATCGCAGCTACTATGGGTGGTTACTATGGGTTCAGAAACTTCTCCGGGAACACTTGCGCATTTGTCTACCTTGTCTATAAGGTAAGATGAGACTAATGCTATTTCACAGACTGACCAAATGGTGAAATACTACAAGAATGGGACATCTGGTAAACATCTAAGATTCACAAATGATAAAAATGGTAAGGAAATATTTTATGCAAAAAATATGCAAAACCAATCAATAGGACAACTAGAGCCAGGCAAGCAGAAACAGATGGAAAATGCTATTCAGAGACTAGAAAAGGCATCACTAAAGTTCTCCTCAGAGAAGGAGACAAGAAACAGAGTCACAAGACTTCCTTTGGCGAAAGAGTAGAAGACAGACAAATGACAGTAAAATGCGTTAATCAAACCCAAACCAACACTAAAAACACAATGAAGTTAAAAATGCAAAACCCTGTTGATTGTTCTATAGAGTCTCAAAACCACAACCCAGATACAGCCACTTGCACAACGTCATCTGGAACAAGCTATTTTATAGTTCAAGAGAAAGGTAATTTAAAAAACTACCTTTGTCATGTGTAGTCTTGGAGCACGCCAGAGAATATTTATTCTGATATTGTACTGGGAAAAAACAGCAGTAGTGACAAAACGAAGCCAAGACCTAGCAGGTACAGCAGAGCAGACTAGCATGTGTCCTGCTTTAAAGCATTTGGCTTATGCTTTGTTGGCTGGTTTTGTTAGAGTTGCTCTTTATTGCAGTAAAATGAATTTGTACTTTTCAGATATCAAGTGCTACAGAACAGATATGACCTGCAAGACAACCAAATAATACAAGAATCAATCATTTTTAAGCACGAGACTTGCAAGAGTTGCCATTGAAGGATCACGTAACACATTGCTCAGCTGCAATGATGGCTGCAAATATCCCTGAAAGCATTCACCAACTGAAAATTGCTGTTTGACTAGTAATTATTAGTCTCTTGGGTTTTAGTCTAACCAGTGAGCAGAAAAAACACCATGTGATTTAGACAACCACCCATTTATGGGCAAAAACTACCCATTAAATGATATTTATAGTCATTCATTAATAATCCACAGGCTGAACTTTGTTCTCTAATTATATTGCAGATAGTTGCACAATCATGAATACAACTGTAGAAACCAGAATGATGCATGGAGAAAAACACTAAATGCATCATATAAATCACATTCAATCCATACACTATCATTAAGTACAGCCCTATATTTAGGAGTTAAAACTAGTGCTCTTAACTTATTTTGAACTTTGTTTCTAATGAGAAACAACAGTGTCTCACAACACATTTTGCATATTTCTCAGTTTTACAGACTGAAGTTGAGACAGATGACACAATTTCCTCAAGCAAAACACTACAGTGGAACCAGGGACGGATCCAGATGTCTTAATTTTCAATTCAGGAATTATTCCAGACTTCATTCTTTCATTCAGTGCTGAAGATAGATGTTACAAAAATAATTTACTCTGCTTTAGGTTTATTTTTTGGATTTCAGTGGAATGGTCTTTTTTATTTGGTAAGTGAAATGAACCCAATGTAATCCTTGAAATAAATCCTGCCATTGAAATTGTGCTTGGAAACAGGAACCCTAACCTGTTATTTGCCCAGGCAATGAACTCAAATTTCAAAATAGCAAATTTCAGCAAAATAAATTGGAAGAGTTCAACCAGACAATATTTCTGTTTGAAATACCACCTTTGAACCTCTGACTTTACACAAAGTATGTAAAAGGAATATGTTTTCTAAAGTATTGTCCATTGTAGGTGTATGTATACTTAAATTAATTTCATTTAACAAAAGTTTAGGCAGAAAAGTTATTAAAGAAGCTGTGCCCCCTCATCTCCAAAGCTGAACTGTGTTGTTAAGAGTGATAGTTCGTGACTTCCTCACATAAAGTCTCAAGAGAAGTCACGCACAGAGAAAAAGCAGAGAGATATATTTCACAGTATTATGGATATCTTTAAATTCATAATGTGTATTCTGTACAGTGCATGGATTATTGGATACAAATGCATGGAAACAACCACGCAGTTGCACTGAGACAACACCACTGAACAGGAGCAAACCAGGGGTCAGGAGCTGCTTGTCCTTGCAAGGAGCAGAACTACAGAAACAACAACAAGGGTAGGTTTCATGCCCTTCTGCTTCCCCTACTTTATGGGGACAGCAAAGCTTCGGGTCCTTCAGAGTATCTTGTCACCTCACTGCTAACCCAAACTGAAATTCAGGTCTACAATGTGAGCTTATTCCCCATTTTAAAAGGATTTTTGTGGTTAAAGCAGATGTATAACCAAGATGACAATCCGCAAGCATACAAATTCATGAAGACAGAATTTCTGAGTCAGGGCAAGTAAAGTCTTTTGGAATTGCCTCAGATTCTAATATTTTTCTTCAATAACTTGCCAAGCAATAATCGAGAAAAAACAAACCACAGTCTGGTTTCTGGGTGGCTAAAGTGGCTATATCCCAGGCATAAAATACCAAACAAAGCTATCTTTTAATAAACTTTCCTTCAAACGTAAAATTGATACTTTTTTCTGGTTTATGGATAATTTAGCTCGATTACCGTAATTGTCAGAAAAATGCTGAAATACAACTCTCCTCTTCTTTAAACAAAGATTGTCTTACACACTTGGGATCAGTCCCTTGACTATTTTGGACTGATGGAATAACGCAGAGGGTCAAGTTTTAAAGAGATCCAGAAATCTGCCTGTCCTGACACAGCAAGCAGTGTTGAAGGAGCATGTCATTCCCCATGACTGCTTAGTGCAGAGGAGGTAAAACGTGCAAGAAGTCAACAGCATCCAAAGCGTTGCCCAACTAAGAGGAAGACAGAGTGCCAGACCTTGACTGCAGGTGCAAAAGCAGCACATAAGACTTTTTAGAGGTGTAGGGCATGCAGGACATGATGTTGCCCCCAAGCCAGCTGCAGGCAGGTTGCCTCTGGCTTCACTCCTAAGACAAAATGCCTCAAGCCAGCACCACTCTGCTGCTCCCTTGCCCACCACCCCCAAGCATGGACAGTACACTTTAACAAACTATTTAACCTATGTGTATGCTTTCCAGAGAAAACTAATTGTCTGTATGGTTCCTTGAAAACATGTGGGACCCTAGGACAGACAATATCGATGTTTTTCAGTCTCATGGTGGTAACTTCAACACCCAAGTAGTCCGTGTTCAAACACTAACAGCACTGCATGTTGTAGACTGACAAACACATCCTCTATTGAAGTTATATCATCTATTAAAAGGAGAGGCTGTACGTGCTCAGCCCAAAGTGTCTGCACTTACAGTTCCTTTGTAACCAAAAGCAAACTCTCTGATGTACTGGAGAAATTGGCTGAAGTTTTATCTCATTGCAAACTCCTCCTCCGAAGTAATGAGTTACTGTGTTTTGCACACCCTCATTCATCTCTTCACTCTGACAGCTTCTCAGTTGCTATTTCTTGGAGTAAAACATGTCATCTCCCTGAAAGCTGAAATAGCAATAGAAACACTACTAAAACATTATCAAACTCTTTCTCACCAATCCAATATTTAAGTGATATGCCACATTTGGCATTTCTACCACTGCATAACTGTTCTGTTCAGAATACTTTACACATACTGTAAATTATTAGGATCTCTTCTAGTGATTAACTTGTTCTAATTTGCTTGAAATATACAATACCTATTAGTTATAGATTACACCTTTTTTTTCTAACCCTCTCATGTTTAAATTTTATGAAGCTTGAGAGGAAAAAATCCAGTCCCAGAAACTGGCAGAATTTACAATCTATTAAGATTTCACATACAATGTTCTTATTGACAGTTCATGTTAAACCAGAAAGAGATGAAATGTAATGTAGATTTCATTAAAAAAAAAATACAAAAAATATGTGATCAAAAGCAAGAAAATGCAGTATGAACAAACTGGTGAGACTATTTTGTGTTAAATTTGATGGAAGCTGTGCTACAATGGGTTCTCCAGTTTGAGTGTATACAACTTAATATTGGTAGGACTATTCTCCACTTAATACTCCTAAGGATAAAACAAGCTTCCCTCACAGTTTGTCTGCATATTAGCAGATGTCTGTTGTTAACAAGGGAGTCTTGCATACTCTATTCTCTCCTGGAGTTTTAATTTCTCTCTTTTATTTCTTTGTCAGTTCCTTTTATCTGCAAGGAAAGTCAACCTGAAAGCATAGTTCCTTGTGCATATGGAATACCTACCTGTAAATGTAACTGTATATATACATGCAGACACACACATGCTTTCTAATTCCATTACAAGAAAAAAAATCAAGGAATAATCTTTGGGTACATGTTATTTACTATCTTTGGAATTTGAAATTTGGATTTGAATCATCATTCACTGCTGCAAAATAGTCTTTAATACATGTTGGTCTACCCGTTTCACATAGATCATGTTACATGTCAGATCATGAAAGTCATGTGAGACCTTCTCATGAAAGTCAATGCTCACTGTTTTTTCAGGTCTCAGATCTCTGATCCATCAATAAAGAGCACACCCCTGTAGTATACAAGGGACAGAGCACAATCCTGGAAGGCCACCACAGGGCTACCTTTTGTGCATTACATAACCATTATTTAGCACTTGAAATGAATGTGCATGCCAGAGAAGCTTTAAGAGTGGATTTCTATTTTATGCATACATTAGCAAGTCTTCAGAGGTTACCTAGCTAATTGAATACTGTCACAATTCCCTGTACTGTGCCTGTGGAAGGAACTGCCATTCACACACGGAACAGGAACAGAGACTACAATATGGCAAATTTAATACAAAGACTTTTAACAGCAACTGCCAGAGGAGCTCTCAAAATGAATCACTTTCAGACTGAACAATGTTGCTAATTCCTATTTAAGTTTGAAATATTTAACATACTGATCTTCTCAGACTGTAGTCCAAAGAGCATACTCCTCCTCTGCAGAGGTAACTAGGGACTAAATTTCTATAATAGGATTGCAAAAGCACCAGGGACATCCTGCAGCAGCTTATAAAGATGGTGGGTTAGCCTGGTTACACAGAGATACACTCCATCAGTTTGGTTCAACAACAATTTTTAAAAGTAAACGAGCCAAAATAACGGGTCAACAATGGTCCCCTTTTCTGCAGAGCAACAGGGCTCATCAATGGCTGATGTTAGAACAAGCTGATGCCCAGGTCTCCCCAAATACAGCAGGCTGAATGCACCCATATATCTATAAAGTTACATTCGGTTTCCCAGCTGAGCAGTTTTTATGTCAAACGGATGCACATGTAAAGTGCTTGCAAAGTCTTTCTTCCTTTTATGGTTTGTTCCCCTTGACAAATAAATATGCTTAGTAGTATGTCTGATCATTGCACACCAGCTGCCACAACTTCCTGCAAAGAAAAAGACATGGGTACCAGGATTCAGGTGAATCAACCAGCCAAGGGCTCTTAGCGCACGTAGTACTGCTGTAATGCCTTCCCTAGTCTGGAGACACTCCCCAAGAACAGATAAAATATACAAATTAAAGAACGCATCAAGAAAGACCAGGAAGAAAACAGATGAATCCTTCAACCTTGGCAGATTTTACCAATGTCCTTAAAGCTGACAGTTGAGAAAAACAGAAGCTCTAGTTAGGAGTTTTATTAACAGAGCTACCAATCCTACTGGTTTCTAAGTGTCATGGAAATCCTCTGATCTTCTTTTAAAAGAAAAACTCTTACAGAGCTTGTCTTGAGACCCAAAGATTCCCATTTGTCTCAACTGCCTTTAGACTGATAGTTCTTTATATTCCACATAAGATGCATGAAAATACATTGGAAGTAATCTAATAAAATCTCTGCTTAATTATGTTCTTTGGAGTAGAACTGTCAGTTTAAGTTTCCTCACAACGTTTTCAGGAAGAAAAGCATATAAAAAGGATTAAAAACACTATGTTAAAAGTATAATAGTTAAGCATTGAAAGAGCTTTGCTAACACTGATCTGTATCAGATAACTCAAAAGTTTCATTTACATTGGTTTCATTCTGAAGCTGCATAGGATTAAAATGGCATCTAAACATTCAGGTGGATCCCACCTACAAATCTCACCCATCTTCTTCTTGTGGAAGAGGATTTATGAGCTATTAGTCTCCTAATAAATGTCTTCAGTTTGTTATGCTAACGCCTACTGTGTACACTGTAACACATACAGTAAAGCATACTGTGATGTATACCATGGCAACAGCACTGTGTGGCATGTGGCACATGATGTCTAGAGCCTATGGAAGGAAGAGATCTGGGAGGCAGCTGTCTACCATCACAGGTAATTAAATCAGGAACGTGTGCTTCCCAGTTATCATACTTCCTTTTAAATAGCACTCTCAAATATTTACACACAAACATACACCAACACATGCAAACACAAACCTTCCAAACACACTCGTGAATGACTTACAGACAATACTGTCTGTCTTCTATAATACAAAATTCCAGTTGCATAAAACAGTTTAGCCAAAGTACATATTGAAAAACAGCTTCAATGACCACAGAAGTTAGTGGGAGGTCAGTGAACTTATACCAATTCACCTTCTTGCTGTACTGTAGATTGATCTTCATTATACGAATCCTGCAGAGTTTTGACTGTAAGGAAGTTATAGATAGCTCTTGTGGGATGAGCTGTTGTTTCCTCATCTACTTCATCATACAGTTACTTGCCCACTTCTCAAGTAGCTACACACTGAAACTGTGTAGTATATATCCACACAGTACCTTTCATCTTGCTAAGTAGGTGATCAAGGTATGTAGTAATTTCTTTCCCTTAGTCACAGCATTGGTCTATGACAGGAAATGCAGATAGGATCTTGCACAAAGATCAGTTTCTAAAACATTATCTCCTTTTTCAGACATCCATAGGCCATGGCCACTAGGCAACATGAGAACAACCACAGTCCTGTCTCCTCTCAGAGCAAGTATGACAAAAAAAAAACCACTCTGGTGGGAACCCTGCTATTTCTGATTCCTCTTTACTGACCAACCACATGCAAGTCAGTTTTTCTACATTTCAGTTACTTCAGCTGCAAAAACCCACTTCATGAAGTCTCACTCTGTATGGTATCTGGACTGAAACTGAAAACTGCACTCCAAGTTCCATGCTACATACCACTTCTTTTCAGGAAGAACACTTCCTACTGCTTAAAAGAAACTAATATCAAGGATTTGCTTCTCCTGCAAATTTCAGTAAAGCACACAGATCTTACAACCTTCAGTACCTTCAAATACCTGGTAGTCAGCTTCAGGGTGCACTTTTAAAACAGAACTAGACTATTTCCTTCTTATTACTTTTACACTAATGCTTTAATCATCACATGCTAATCAATAGGAAAATACAGTTCCTGTTCTTGAGCATGTTAATGTACTAGAAGTACTGATTTTATAAAACTATTCTTTTAATTATGTACTTGAAAAACTGCTTAGATACATGAAAATTAAGTAGATCTAATGAAGTGAAATGGAGTGCTAAGTTTAATTAAACAAATTAAAAAATTTGCAGAAAAGATATGAAGCGATCTTTTGAAATGGAAATGGTATACTTAGTTCTACACTTCACATTAAGGTTACAGCTGAGTGAGTAAAATACTCCCAGATGCACCCTGGTAAATTCTGCGGGGCAAAGTATGCAACTACACATGCAATTTCTTATAAATATTTGCTCAGATGAACAAATTGTTTGTCTGTGCTTTGTCTTTCTTTGCTCTTAACAAAGATGCTTTTTTCCATACACTTTTTTCTACAAACAATAAGCTTTTACTGAATGTTACAGAAAAACAATTTTTAAAATAAACAATCTCAGCATCTGTACACCTCCTGAAAACCTGAGTACAAGTGTTCTGCTTGCCCAGATACACACCTGGAAAACACCAAGCAGGTGACTGTCACATCGCTTCAGCTTTCCCTCAATGCTTTCACTCATGAGATATTTCTCCTAAACCATTTGCAAACAAGAAAGTCTGTAGAAATTGTCTGGTGAGTCATTCCGAACACACATACTCAGAAAATCAATTACCGCAGAACTGGAATGAGGCTAGACATGAGCATATTTATGCAGTTAATTATTTTACAGCACTTACCCTTATTTTTCTAATTCTGATTCAGCAGCTTTTGGGTTTTCACAGACAATCCCCCCTCAAGGTTATCAGGCAGAGTGAGCTACCCAGCTCTGGATGGGTACAAATAAGTCTTCTGCAGAGCTCCTAAGTAGCCCATTAAGTTTATGGCAACTTTCAGAGTGGCACAGTTTTTCTTCTTAAACTCTCAATTAAACATAAGAAATTGGTACCTCATTAAACCCAAAAAACCCTGCAACAACTTACCTAGCCACTATGTTTGCTGACAATGCAGCAGATGCATGCTGCATGAAGACACTCCTCCTCGCCAAAACACCAGCATTCTTGGGCAGATCAAGTCTGACCCTCCTGGTTCTCAGAGAGGTCCATCACCTCACTTCTCCTGAGCCCCTTGAGGTGGCAATGGTGAGTCCAGAGCCAGTGAGCTGCTCTGCCAGAGGGCATTTTTTTCCCAACAGGCTGAACATCCCTGGATGTCAACCCAAGCATTCCACACTTCCAGACGTCCTCAGGCACCCGTGGGGCTCAGGCTACTGCCTCAGCAAGTCAGGAGGGCCTTGGCCTTCTGGGGCAACAGTCACATTTTGTTTCTCTTAAAGCCATAGTTTGAAGATGTGAGACACATGCTTTGCTCTTAGCATACTACTGTGCATTGTTTAGATAGAAAAGACTCAAAGCTTCTGCTTTGAGATGAGAGTCCGTAGCAATCCAAGATGGCTCCCCTGCGGCTGCCACTGAGGGGCGATGCGTGGTGAAGGGCAGAGGGTGGCAGCCCGTTTTGGCGCCATTTCCTCACTATGACTGAAAGCTACCTCTTTGTCTCCAGAAGCCCATATGGAAATGCCCAGTCATTTAGAAACAGCAGCAGACACGTTGGAGGAAAGGGATGCCATCCAGAGGGACCTTGACAGGCTGGAGAGGTGGGCATAAGCCAACCTCATGAGGTTCAACAAGACAAAGTGCAAGGTCCTGCACCTGGGTCGAGGCAATCCCAAGCACAAATCCAGGCTGGGCAGTGAGTGGCTGGAAAGCAGCCCTGAGGAGAGGGACTTGGGGGTGCTGGTGGATGAGAAGCTCAACATGAGCTGTCAATGTGCACTTGCAGCCCAGAAAGCCAACCAGAGCCTGGGCTGCATCAATAGAATTGTGGCCAGCAGGTCAAGGGAGGTGACTCTCTCCCTCTACTCTGCTCTGGTGAAACCCCACCTGGAATACTGTGTCCAGTTCTGGAGCCCCAATTACAAGAGGGATATGGAGGTGCTGGAAGGTGTCCAGAGAAGGGCCACCAGGATGGTCAGAGGGCTGGAGCACCTCTCCTGTGAGGACAGACTGAGAGAGCTGGGGCTGTTCAGTCTGGAGAAGAGGAGGCTCTGAGGTGACCTTCTTGTGGCCTTCCAGTATCTGAAGGGGGCTACAAGAAAGCTGGGGAGGGACTTTTTAGGATATCAGGTAGTGATAGGACTAGGGGGAATGGAATAAAGCTGGAAGTGGGGAGATTCAGACTGGACATGAGGAAGAAGTTCTTCTCCATGAGAGTGGTGAGAGCCTGGAATGGGTTGTGCAGGGAGGTGGTTGGGGCCCCATCCCTGGAGGTGTTTAAGGCCAGGCTGGATGAGGCTCTGGCCAGCCTGATGTAGTGTGTGGTGTCCCTGCCCATGGCAGGGGGGTTGGAACTGGATGATCCTTGTGGTCCCTTCCAACCCTGACTGATTCTATGATTCTATGATTCTAAACAACAGGCCCCAGCTGAGATGAATTCATCCCAGAACATCAACCACAACTCTGAGAAGTGGCCTAAGGTGAGGTGAAATTTGGGCCAATACCTTGACAGTCCTAACACAATACCAACACATTGTGCTGTGGATCCTGGTGTGGGAAAAGCAGGGTCAAGCATAAGGTAAAGCAGCACTGGGACGAACAGCTTCTACCCCACAATGCTCTAAAGCACAGAAAACCCCACATAGACTGCCTTGGTCTAGACTGGAAAAACACCCTCCTTCCTTAAAACTGACCCAAACACCTGAAAAAAGGCAGCAAAACCACTGTCCAGGGTCTCTGATTCTGAATATTTGTTCTCTCCCACAATTCCCAATTGTAACTAGTTTAGAAAAAGAGAGGGGGGAAAAGGACCTTGTCATAAAATGTAATGCCAGGAAAGCTTTCAAAAAGACTTAAAATACGCATTTGTCTCTCTTCATAATGAGTTGAGCTCAGAAGTCACAGAAAGGTCATATCACAAAGGGAGTGGCTCCTGAGGCAAAGGGAAGCCTTTATTACTTTAACTAACCTCCTCGAGGGCAATTTCACATCCGTAATACAAACTTACTCAAACAATGTGCAGTGGAAGTAAGTAAATGATCACCTTGTATGTGCTCAGATTTTGATTAGCCATTTTATTTTGCTCTATTTAAAATTTGGCAGAGCTAATTCTTTAATCCAATATTTTAAATGTCTTCAGTTATACCAGAAAGATTTCTTTTCTGTCAACGCAGCTGAATGGCACGGTAATTAATAATAATCCTAATGATCAGAGCTTGTGAAATAAATTATTACTGAATAAGCAGAATTAAAGTTTTATATAGTCCTTTTATATCTGAAAGTAATGCTTGCATGTCTCTTTAAAGTGTTATGTTTAATAGATACAATTTTACTGGAGTGTGGTTGTCTTGTAGATATATTGTGCAGAAATGAGAATGATTTGTAGCATACAGTATATATTACAAATGTACAGAGTTTCTAAAATGGCCTCATATTTGTACCACCTTCTTCCTTTTAGTAGGAGATCTTACAGAGTTCTTGCATTTGATAAAATCACCTCTAATTAACTTTTTTCTTAGGGTCTCTGTGTCATCTTTCTTCACAGAGTACTATATACCTTCGCACCTTCTGATTTACAAGAACTGCTTTGTGTGCAACCTTACCTTAATCATGACACAGCATAGTCAGAATTGAGAGGATTAATCATGTTCAATATTTTTGTCCCAGTACCAGGTTTAATACCAGCAGAGATAAACTCCTGTATATATAGTCAGTTCCATCCAAGTATAAATCCCTTCCAAAGACAGTTTAGTATTTTTTATCTCTTCTTGGATAAGAGCAAAACATAACTAGAATGAATTACCATCAATATTTACAAATATTTTTAAAAAAACCCAGCACCAAACTCAACCAACACAAACAACCCCCACCCCTGAAATAAACAAACCAACAAAACACCCTAACAACCCAACCAAAAACAAAAGACAAAAACAAACCCAGCAACAACCAAAATAACCCAAACCATCAGAAGAGCACAGCGAGAGGAGGGAAAGAAATAGCATAAATTAATCAGACATTAGCATAGTTGATCAAGGGAAAGATGCTTGAGCATGAATCATTGTGTTAGAAGAAGGCATCAGAGATGGAGAATAACCACCGATTTTTAGGGGGTACTAACAAAGAAAAGACTCTTGGACAAAATCTGGTAACACTGATGTTTCTTCCATTATGAGGCAGCTGAGGAAAAACACACACCTAATCTGACCAGGACAGACCCAGCCCCAGAAGGCTTCATTCAGTAAAATACATGTTGAGGAGAGTTTCCTATTCTGAGCCTCCATCCAGAGACCCTTGTCACCAGGCTTTGAATTTTGACCCTTGCAACCCAGGGTTTCTATTTCATTTTTTACTTAGAGCAGCTACAAATTTACTTCAGCAGCACAAAATGAAAGAGAATCTCACAGGATTCCAAGAAGCATGGCTTTAAGATCAAAAATCCTAATACAAGAGTATCATTAGGTTTGCAATAAAATTAAAAGACTTGACATCACTGCTGTGCCACCTTTACTGTCTTGAAAGGCTCTGAAGAGATTTTTCTCCTTGGGAAGATCAAATAGGAAATAGGGTACAAGGACTTGGTCAGTATTCTTAAGTGCCTGCAAAAGCCTCATTCCAGCTCCACTTTTGAAGTCACTAACCTGAGTGCTTACAACACTCAAGTGCAGCACAGATTTATAATATGTTTTTATTTAAAGAGAAGAAATAGCCTACAGTACCAGGCATGAGATGATATATATCCTGTCTGTTCCAAATGAACTGCTGTAGCAGACATTAAAAAGAAAAGGTGAGCTTTAAGAATACAGACTTAGAAAAAGCACTCCACCAGCTAAACCTATTTCATCCCCACTTATATCTTACTTTTAAGAAGGGAAGACAGAATGAATTAAATTGAAAGCCATGTATTAAGTCTTTAGAAATTTCACAGAAGTTTATTGAACAAAACTCCTAAGAAGTTGCTTGCTTTTTTATCCACAGAAACCTATTTATAGGAGCTGAATTCTAATAAACACAGATTGCAGTGCAAAGAGAAAAAGGTCAGCAGTGTATGCTCAAAGCTTTATTGATGTCTTGTCAATCAATCTTTTATTTTGTTGTTTAATTTATTTTTTTTAACGAAAAAAAGTGCACATAAGCACTTTTTCTCCTAATAGTAGATTTATTGAGCATTTCAACAAATCAGATCATAGATACAATAAGCAATGATGGCCGATTATCAACTTTGTGTTTTCAGGTCAGGTTGTAAATTGACCCTGTGTTCGCTTCTCTTCTTTCTGGGGAATAGCTAAGGCCTTTTTCAAATACAATAATTTCCAATAAACTTTTTTTTCCTATTTGTTCAACATTCTAGAAGAGCAAGCTTAGTCGGGGCGGGGGGGGGAAGGCAACTCTACTAGACAAATATATACAGTATATATTCATACAATATATTGCCTCCTTGTAAACTAGTTAAAATAATAAACCTAAGGGTGGTGAATCCATGGGATCTAAAACTTTAGAGAAAGGCCTTTAAAACCCCAAGTGTTCTCCTAACGGTTGGCCTGAGTTCTGTAGAACCCAGTAACAGACTGCAGCTCCAGTCCTGCACAGGAAAGGCAGAGCTGCCAAGCCCTCAGCTCTGGTGAAGCGGTCACCCCTTCTTTCCAAGGCAAACCAGCCTATCTTTTCCAGCTGGCTGCAGTCCTTCCTCTGTTTCCAGCATCTCCTTCAGTTTTTTAATTTTGAGAGCTAGTGATCAGTACCTGCATGTAGTAATTCACACAGGACTGCCCATGGCATTACTTGCTTATTTGTCACCTCCTCTTGCACCTTCACCATTCTCTTTAATTTTTTATGTGCAGCTTCACACTGAGAAGTCAACACTGAGGTGTCTAATAGAATAGTGGATTCCCTTGCCTGAGTTGACACAGTTAATTTAGCAGAATGCAACGTACAGCGATAGTCTATTTTCTTGCCTCCAGTATACATTACTTTGCATTCGCTTGCCATCACTTTGTCTGCACACTTCTTCAGTAGGTCTTTTGCTCTTGCAAGTCTTTTCTTCCTAATATAAAAAAAAAACCCTACATGCAGAAAGAAGAAAGCATGGGCACTGCCAGAGCTCCTCAGAAGCCCAGGGAAGAGGGAAAATACCTCACTCCATGAGAAACATCCTCTCCACAAATTATATACCACTTACATCTTCAACTCCATTGATCTCCCTTTCCATCTTTTCCAATTCAGTAAATCACACAGCCTGAGAAACTAACCTTGATATTCTACTTGTTAAATTTCTGCTGTATGACAGCAGCCTAAGCAAGCATGTCGGCAAAAAACCCAAAGACTGCATTTGAAAGTATCATCATTTTTTATTATTTCAAGTTTAGAACGCACTGGAGATGCCACCAGAAGCATACTTAGACTGAGTAGCCTTGGCAGTTAAATCACTTCTAAAGTCAGGTCACAGAAATGCACTTTGTCACAAAAATCATCAAGTTACCTTTCAAAGGGAGAAATGCCATCACACATAGTAATGTGCATTGGAACACCAACTAACACAGCATTTCAGAGCTATTGTCATGTTTGACACCATCTTAATTTTACATTACGAGCATTTGACTTTCCTTATTAGTACCCTACAAGACAATGCCATTTTCTAAGGAACGACAACTGGTTCTGAATAAACCCTGTTGTAGCTGGCATTAAAAAGTGACAGGGAGACCACACCTGACTGGGGTTTTTCTTTATGTCATAAGATATGCAAACAGCTAATGCAGGTTAATGAGAGTTACCTACATAACAACTTCTGAGGGGTCAAACCCAAACTGCAGTCTCTTACACACACTTCATAAGCATCTTTTAATTTCTATAAATATATTTGCATTTGTGTCGGTGTGAGCTGAAATTCCCCCCCCACCAACAATAACCAGGCTAGCTCAGTCTGGAAGCAAATGAAAAGCTGTATTTACAAGCAGATGAAATGCAATGAATATGTACAAATATACAAAATTCACAACATTCACAAATATATACAATCAACAGAAAAAGCACAATCGATCTCCCTTTGCTTCCCCCCAAGGGGATCCTCCCAAAGGGGCCTCCCTCTCCCAGGAGCTTCCCCCCCAGACCCCCCTGGACAGAGAAGCAGAGTTAGTTAAGCAGAAAGTTGTTAACTTAGCTGCCAAGGTCAGTGTGTTATCTTCAGCCAGAAGAGAAGAAGAAACAGCAGCCAGACAGCCCAGCAACTGCCCCCACTGCCGAACGCAGAATGTGCAGAATGCCTACTTTGTTTTGGGTAATAGTTCTTAAACATTTCTATCTATCCAATGGAAGTGTTTAGAACAATCGTTATTTTGCTTTCTTACACCCAATAGTGACTTATTTACATTCTTTCACTTTCTCTGTTCTGAACTTTGCAAGGAAAAATTAAAAAGACAGTTTCAAACCATCACAGCATTTTACAGATCTGGCCAATTAGAATTAGTCTAAGAATATCCCTGGTGAGAATTATTTTGTATTCCATGTTCAGATTTTGCATTAATGGCATGTGATTAGTTACTGAGTATTTTTAGTTGTCTGACTGATAGCACATTATTATTATTTTTTAAACAGAAGTGGAGTAGAACAGTAAATAATGTAAATGCACTGCACTTTCAAATTTTTATTAAACTTTCACAACAATGTGGCATATACCAGTGGCCAAATGAAAATTCACAGCAGTAGATAATCAGGCCCTACAATGAGTAATAAATCAAATTTGGTTCTCTCTTCCCCTCCCTGCTCCTCAAAACCATTTCAGGAATCTGGTTTTTATTATTCAGACAGCTCTGATTCTGTCTCTCATCATGGAGCAAAAAGCTCTGTCCAGGAAGGAGTCCCTCTGGGACAGATCTTGATGTTCTTTTTAAGATAGTTTGGCTGATTACAAAAAAAAAAAAAAAAAAAAAAAAAAAAAAAAGTGAATCTTGCCTTGACAAGATGTTTTAAAAGTTTTCAAAAGAAAAGGTCTCTGTAATTATAAACTGGGACTAGAGCTATCCCAGCACATCTCAGCATGGTTTATCTCTCAGATGCAGGTGAATGTTGCCCTCTCAAGCAAATGCCAAGATAAAAAGCTTCCTCAAGGAATCATTTGCTTCCTTTGTCTAAATTTCTACTATTTTGGAAAGAATTACACTGCTAGGAAAAAAAAATATTTATTTACAATATTCCTTTAGGATTTAGAAAAGTGAAGCCTTTCACTTTGTGAAGCAACTTAATCAGGAAGATGTCTGCACTGGGAAGGAATCTGCACCTTTGGAGTTCTGGGTTTCCACTAGAGAGAATTTAAACTCAAACATAAACTTAACCCTCTATTGTTCACAGAGTGGGGTTATATTTATTTTATAAAATTGATGTAGAAGCCACAAGTTGTTGTTTTTAATTTGCCAGATCTGTTACAGGATGTATGTTTGTTTTACCAAGCATAAACCAAAAATGTCACTATTTATTTCTCCCATATACAGACTTAAGCTTTCCCTCTTGAGAAGCAAGTCAATACTGATCAGGAATGAAAAGAAAACATCAGCTCTAAGAACAACAACGGCTTTCACTTTGAGTCACTTACATTAAGATTCTGTACAAATGGAAGTCAATGGCAAAAGTCCAAGTGACACTGTGAGTTTTATACCACTACTCATACCTTACTCAAGCTGCCATAGCACTATTAGGCCTGATCAAATCTCAGGTTTCTGTCCTGCTGTATTTAGTTTAGCAGTACATACGACCTATATAAGGATTCACTCGCTCCAGAAACATTACCAAAACCAGTTTTTTTCTTTTCTTTTACTCATTTTCATATAAAGGAAACAGATGATTTGCAAAGGGATCTCTGAAGATCACCTAGTCCAAACCCTAACCTCAACTCAAGCAGGGTCAACTGGAGCAGGGTGCTCAGGACCAGAACCAGGTCCTGTTGAGCTTTACACTATCTCCAACAATGGAGACTACACAAACCTCCCTAGACAACCTGCTCCATTATTCAACTAGTCTTAAGGTGAAAAAGTGTGTGGCCTTTTGTTTAAACAGAATTTCTTATATTTAAATTTGTGGAGCTCTGAGAAGAATATGTCTCCATCTTCTTCACTATCCCATTAGGTATTTGTATACATTGACACGGCATCCGCAAGCCCTCTCTTTTCTTGGCTGAACAACCTCAGACACCCTTCCTAAACCAGATGTTCCCTAACCATCTCTGTGACCCCAGTATGCCTATCTCAGTTTTATACTGGAGAGACCTAAATGAGCTCTGAATAATTTTACATTCTATATCGTAAAAACTCAGAAATGCAGATATGCAGATATCTGTAAGTGAACTAACAAAATATTTAATTATTCTTCTTGCCTGGTTTACATAGGCTTTCTGACAGAAATGATACCATGTAACAGAGAAATTGTATGAATGCAAAGAGGCTCCTTGCCTATGATAAAATATTTACTTGCCTCTGCCAACACAGCCGTTACTATATTTATCCTTCCAGCATCCCTTTGAGGTAAGGAATACTAATACACACATTGTACACATGGAAAACAGAAGGACATGGTGACCTACCTAATATTGCACAGGAAGTATGGGGAAGACAAGGAACGTCTGAGCATGAGGCTAAATGTTTTACAGCAGATGCGTGAAGCATAAAGTAAAATACTTAAATTATTAATGGAGAGAACTTACAATGCTGCCGGAGTCACAGGAACGGATTTCCTAGGGCCACTGTTCTGGTTTCCCAGCATTTCACCTGGTTTCCATGAACGCATAGAGAACTTTTCTACCCTTGCATTTTCATTAATACTCTGCTTCATCTCAGTTTGGGAAAAAAATTTATTTTAATTTAAAATCTGTTTTTTCCATACTGTCAGTTAGTTTAGGTACTTTCCTATGTCTCCAATCATTACATCCTAGACAAACCATAAGCCCTCAGCTTTTATTTTGCCTGCTAGAACATGCAAAATCATTTTGCTGCTTCTCAGAAAAACAGGTCTTTCCGTTGCCTTAATAATCCTTGTGACCCTTCTCTACATCTGTTCCAGTTTTACTGAACATTCCTGTCCATGGGTGACCAACACCACACGGTATTTCTGAGGTTGTACCACAGCCTTTATACCAGCACTAGCATTTCCTCTCGAAATACCACTCCTAATGCATCTTAAGGCTGTGCTGCCTTTTTCACTGCTGCATCATTTCTTAAAATAATTCTCTTTGTAACTCACGATACAGAGAAATATCATTATGGAATCACTAGAATTGAAATATGGCTGGTTTTTAAGGAATCTCTTTGAAGGAGAGAGCACTGGACACATTTCATAGATTAACTGAGAAGACTTTTTCAACTGAGAAGCATATGGAGATGTGAGAGTAAAGAGGAGATGGAAAGGGAGAATTGGTGGGTGTTACATACAAATGGAGCAGGAAGATGAGTACATAGGAGCAATGATTTCTTATGTGCAACAGCAGGAGGATGCAGGCTCCCTTTCCAGCTTGGAAGCTCTCTGAACAGTTCTGCACAGAGAAGCTTGCCTGGCTCTCCCAAAAGGGACCAGTTAGTAGAGCGCTTTTCGACAGCTTACTGTGAGAAGATGGCAGACACCAATCAAGTGAAAATGTCAATTCTACCTGTTTGAGTAAACATTATGCAGCAACATGGGTCTCAGTGAACCAAACTTCTTCATCCTTTTGGCTCACTATTCAGAAAGAGCTGTACGCCTTCGCACTGTCATCAGAACTGTGCTATTATCAGGACAAATAGAAATATAGCACCATTTTGTCAGTTACATATATAATAAAAATGATATTGTAGCCTCCAATGTACTTACTAAAAAGCAGCTTTTCATACAGCAGCCACAGTCAGCTGATAAAAATCGAGAATCCAAGTTCATTGGGAAATTCAGGATTTTCTTCCCTCCTCCTCCTCCTTTTTCTAAGCAAAAAGAAGAAATTTCCTGCGACAAAAATCGTTCAACTTAATACCATTATATACTTTCCTCTGAATGTGAAACCACTGCACTACCTTGTACAGCACTAAAATATGAAGTATAATTGTATACGTGTTAAATATACCTAAGTGAATACAAAATAACGCATTCAACGTTCTTGAAATGAAATTAGAAAGCTGTTGATTCACTCTGACTTTACGTAAAGATTTTAGCTGCATCGGCATGTTTCTGTGAAACATCTTTCAGCTTAACTTTCTGATTTTCAAGTAAAAAAGGTTTTATTGATTTTTTTTTTTTTTAAGTTCTAATGAATGTCAACTGGCTTTTTCATAGAGAAAGTCTAGAAATCCTTAGTCAGTCAAAACCCTCATTGATTGTAGCTTCTGATGTTAAAAATTATTCATCGCTACTATATTCTCAGAAAGGAAGATAATGTTGAAACATTAACAAACATGTACTGATTAATCATGCACCTTTTTATACAGCATTTCTTTTTCTTACAGAAACGATTTTCTGAAGAGTCTCCACTGAATGAAGGGAATATCACATCTTGCAACCCTAATCATAAACTTCAATCATCTTGATGTAGATAGCTTTCAGGTCAAGGAGAGACAAGGCCATGTAAATGTAAGTGATTCTTAATGAGTTCTTTACCTATAGCTTTATTAAGGCACAAATAGCCATAAAATGACTCATTCTATTGATTTTGAATGCAACATACGACTTGAGTTATATTCAGACCCTGAAGAACAATGGTGGGGAGATAGAACATCTTTAGCCAGAGCAGTAATTATTACCAGAGTTAGCTTCAAGAATCACTGTCATGTAACTAGCACGTGTAGGAACAACTGCATGTAACCTGGGACCATGTTTGCCACCGTCCAAACCACGACAGGACAGAGTACACCCATACTATCCTTCCTTCTGCCCATAAAACTCCCCCTGTATTTCACTTGAACAACGGGAGTGCAATTCTCCTGGTGCTCATGGATCATACTCTAGTAAAACTGAAGTCAGCAGATTAAAAATTCTTCCTGTGGGTCAGGTAAGTGGTTGTCAGTCTTATCTCTAAGTGGGGCTACTGCTGGCTACTTCAGAGAGGTGAAAGAAACCCTATGCATTATGCAGCTACAGAAAAACTTACATACAAGGAAAATCTTTTCACACACCTGATCGGTCAGAGATTGCCTTTGGTAGACAGACAATCCTGCATGACTTCTGAAACTCCAGGTATTATTTTACACCCGTATCTCTTTCTCTATATATTGATTTCCAGCTGAATGTGTATTCCACAAATTTTCTTAAGAATCCCTAAACCAAAATCACCAATAAATGAAAGATGCCTTTTTCCACCAACTAAAACCCCACAATTGTAGCACATCATTGGTTGGGTTTTAGGAGTATACCGTCTTTTAAAAAAATACATACACACACACCATTATTTCCACAGAACCTCTGCAGGGTTTCTATCTCTTAGCTCCGTTTACTAACTTATTTAATGCCTAATTCTGTTTCTACTCTAAGTCTCCCGCTTTCTGCAAAATCTTGTGACAAGAAATTTTGCAGATTTCCGAACAATTCTTACAGGTAGGAATCACTCTACTTTTCCTTCACTTCTGATTCCACATCACACTACCTGAACTCCCCAGTTTTGTCCCTTGATGCTTTCTCCACTTAAAAATTCTTATGGTGCAATTAAAGAACTTTACAGAAATACTGCTAATGGGTCTAATTATATCTATGATCTCTTCCTTGCAATATATGTATGATATATATGGTAATACCAAACCTTGCTATGTATGCATGCTGCTGCATTTTTTTTTTTTTAACCTCAAAATGCATACTAATTACTACAGCAAAACTGAATTTGCCTGTGCATATGTTAAGGTTAACCATGCAGTTAGTAAGGAATGAAGCACTGAGAATCAGTTGTGTAACCAAGAAGGAAATACAAATTTAAAATCGTGAGCAGGATTTTAATTACTTTGAGAAATAACTTAGTTAATGTCTACTTGAAGAATTGTTTAAATTAAGGATACTAAGCTACTTTCCATGATTCATTAGGGGCTTGACTTCACTGAAAATCTCCTGAAACACCATAATCAAGGGCAGTAAAGTATCTATGTTCTAGGATGGCAGAGCATCTTTGACAGAAGAATGTTATTACTTGAAAACTTTACGGCAAGAAGCAGAAAATTATTGTATTCTTGTATTACAATTTTATTAATAGATAAATTGTCTAAATCACCACAAAAAACATTGGAACAATTTACAGTGTACCATAAAAATTGATGGACGTGGTAGAAACACCATTTAGGTGAGAAAATGCATTAAATGTGAAAGAAAAAGAATTAAATTAAGAAAGTCCTGAAATTGGAAAGTAACTGTATCAATGTTGACTGAATGATTCAAATACAATTCTATGAAACATTCCCTCAACCACATAACTAGTTTGGGGTTTAATTTTCATGAAAACCTGCTGTAAAAAGGAAACAGCAGAGAATTTTCTTGTCAATGCAAGAACAGTCAATGGCACAAAGAGTAATCATCAAGAAAAGACAGTTACAGCTAGGGGAAAATGAAAACTCAGCGTAAATGCATGGGAGGGACTGTTTTTAAAATTGCTACGCAAGTAACTAAGATGGTATCAGTATTTCCCTTATAAAACTCTATTTCTAGAGAATTTATATTACTTGACTCTTAAAATACGTTTTTAGGCAGAAAAAGGGTACACTGTGCATGGGCAAATTTTTAAATTACAAATGGCCTCCAAAATTGCTCCAGCAATTTTCTGCACACAATTGTTTCCATGTGAAAAGATCCATGTGTAGTCACGAAAACATCACATTTCTTGACCAAAAAAATAAAAAGGAGAATTTACAATTCAGCATTCAGTTAGTAGCACTGTGAGCTTCAGGTAGTTCTGTTAGAGACAGACACACTAATGTTAAAGCTCCAGACCAGGCCAATGACAAGCATCAAGCATTGGTAGGTTTGTCCCTAAACATATAGATAAACAAGTCTGGAAGTGCAGTTTGTGGAGTAAATTTTAAATCAACTAAGAGATTATTTAATAGAATCTCAGACCAGAAACCATTTTTTACAGTTGCGTCCCTTGGCAAACATGCCAAAAGCAGAAAAATTATGAGGCTTCAGGTTTTTAATACTTTTTTTTCAAATATTCATTTTTATTCTCTACTTGAATAAATGTGAATCAAATCACATCAGCTGATTCCCTGCCTCTAAATTCATTGTTTTGTCCTTGCCTTCTCAGCTATTGTACTTTTTTAAACCAGCTGGCATTTTGGAAGATAGAATCAATGTTATAAACCACAGTGTGTGTATTAACAAAGACTGTATCATTACAAAAAACATCATCACTTTTAAGTAATATTAACAGTTCTCTTAATCCAAAACGTCAAGTCACTTATCCACATTTTGTTAAACCAAAAAGTCTGTTTTAAAAACCAGCATGACCATAGGAATCCATGGCAACGAATTTCAAAGAAAAATAGAGTGAAGTTGCCAAACTTTTTCTAGTTTCAGTGGAGAAAACACACACACCAAGCAGCAAGCATTTTTCATTGCTCTAAATCATCACTCTCCGTGCAACACAGGTAAATATATGAGCTAGAGGTGCCAAATCATTTACTGATCCTGCTCAGCAATATGTCTCTACTGTGGCAGAACAAGTATCTCTGGAATAAAATGCAAGAAACCTCAATAAAAGAAATTACACCTTCCTCCAGAAAGAGTTTCCTGCAACTAGAACTGTGCAAACATATTTGCTTCTGTATGTATATTTGTATACACACATAACACATTAAAAAATACTCATTTAGAATCATAGAATCAACCAGGTTGGAAGAGACCTCCAAGATCATCCAGTCCAACCAATCCCCCAGCCCTAAGCAATCAACTAGACCATGGCACCAAGTGCCTCATCCAGGCTTCTCTTGAACGTCTCCAGTGATGGTGACTCCACCACCTCCCTGGGCAGCCCATTCCAATGGGCAATCACTCTCTCTGTGAAGAACTTTCTCCTAATATCCAGCCTATACCTCCGCTGGCACAACTTGAGACTGTGTCCCCTCATTCTTCTGCTGGTTGCCTGGGAGAAGAGACCAACCCCTACTAAGCTACAACCTCCCCTCAGGTAGTTGTAGACAGCAATGAGGTCACCCCTGAGCCTCCTCTTCACCAGGCTAAACACCTCCAGCTCCCTCAGCCTCTCCTCATAGGGTTTGTGTTCCAGGCCCCTCACCAGCTTCGTTGCCCTTCTCTGGACACATTCCAGTACCTCAACATCTCTCTTGAATTGAGGAGCTCAGAACTGGACACAGTACTCAAGGTGTGGCCTGACCAGTGCTGAGTACAGGGGAAGAATAACCTCCCTTGTCCTGCTGGCCACACTATTCCTGATACAGGCCAGGATGCCATTGGCTCTCCTGGCCACCTGGGCACATTGCTGGCTCATGTTCAGCCTACTATCGAGCAGCACCTCCAGGTCCCTCTCTGGCTGGATGCTTTCCAGCCACTCTGTCCCCAGCCTGCAGTGCTGCATGGGGTTGTTGTAGCCAAAGTGTAGAACCCTGCACTTAGCCTTGTTCAATCTCATCCCATTGGCCTCTGCCCACCCATCCAGCCTGTCCAGATCCCTCTGCAGGGCCCTCCTACCCTCCTGTTAGGTCAACACCTGTTAGATCAACACTGGCTCCTAACCTGGTGTCATCTGCAAACTTACTGATGATGGACTCAATTCCCTCGTCCAGATCATCAATAAAGATATTGAATAGGATGGGGCCCAGCACTGATCCCTGGGGGACACCAGTAGTGACTGGCCACCAACTGGATGTGGCACCGTTCACCACCACTCTCTGGGCCTGGCCCTCCAGCGAGTTCTTGACCCATTTCAGAGTGAATTTGTCCAAACCACGAGCTGCCAGCTTTGCCAGGAGCTTCTTGTGGCAGACCGTGTCAAAGGCTTTGCTGAAGTCCAGGTAGACTACATCCACAGCCTTCCCCGCATTCACCAGACGGGTAACCTGATCATAAAAGCAGATCAAGTTGGTCAGGCAGGACCTGCCCCTCCTGAATCCATGCTGGCTGGGCCTGATCCCTTGACCACCTTGCAGGTTCTGTGTGATTGTACTCAGGATGACCTGTTCCATATCCTTGCCTGGCACTGAGGTCAGGCTGTTTGTTCTAGCATGTGCATTTCTCTTGAAATATTCATATGAAGGTAGTTTCTGCAGCACCCTCCCACAGACTTTGGATGAAAGACCATGGGTTTTTCATTTTTTAGGAGTTTGGTCACCAGATAAGCTCTTCTGCATGCACATGGCTTGAGTGCAATCTACAGATGCTGAACCTTTGTGCTCTTAATAAAGAAACAGTTTTAGTTTAGAGAGATGGAGGCCTCCTGTATTATTACCCACCATGTGGTGCATGAAACAATTCTTAGCCAGGCCTAAAGGCTCACAGCACTGAGGGCTGTAGACACAGATGAAAAGACAATGCTGGCCAAAGACAGATTACGACGCAAAGCTATTTGCTATGTGGAATTGAAATAGGGCTCCTCAAGAGAAGCCTGCAAGCAATACCAGTTCACTGGTGCCTGAGCCACTGAGGAAGTTTGAAATTTACATTAGAGGTATTTTCTCCCATTCCTTTCAACTGTGTGTAACCGGTCAAAACTAGTCACCTCTTGATGACTTATAGTTAACTAAGCCACTGCAGCCACCAACCCTTTCTATATGCATGTAATTACTAATATGACTATTTCAATTACATTACTATACACCACTGTTACAAAATTAGAGAATCAGAGGTACATGTTAGAAAACCCAAATAAAATAAAAATTAAGCCTAGTAGTGCAGATTCCAAATCAAAAGCCTTTGCCACCCTTCCTTTCTCTCTCTCATTAATGGTTATTTACTAATCAATGCTATTTTAGCCTGGTTTTGCCTTTTAACCATATTTACATTCACAAACTTGAGAACAAGGCTGCTTCCCAAGGGACTTCTACCCAAGACCTTCTGGTTCTAGTGCATGGGATGAAACACAATATACAGAGCAACATTAGAGTTCTTTTGAACTGCATCAACAGCCTTTTTTTGAATGCCAACTCTCTTCCTGCTGTTTCGCAACAAGGTACGAACCAAAGTGGAAAGGAAAACTCTAGTCTCTTTCCAAATAATAATCCCCCACACGCCCAGTTAATGGAAAATATTTAATGATCTGCTATCCTAACACTGTGTAAAGAAACAAAACAAATGTTTTGAAGAGCAAACAATGCCTCTTTATCACTTACCAATTGATTAGATGTTCAACTTCAATTCAGAATTTTTCCATACCTAGATTCCCATAAGTCACTCAAAAACGGGAAAAAAAAGCCTAAATTTGACTTCAGCTGTACACTTCTCCTAGGACAAGATCTTATAGCTGGCTTAAAAGAGTAAAACTGCTAATTGTTCCTTAAAATTGTTACAAGATTAGAAAGGCGTTGCAGTTGTGGCAGAGGAGATCACACCTGCCAGGCATTACCTGAAGCCATAAGCGTAACAGATGTAGGAACTACTTTGAAAAGGAGTTTAATAGCCAGCTCTGCAGGCATAAGAGATCTGACATCAACCTCATGAAACCTTACTTCCCCCTGAAGTTTAAATAGGTACCTACAAAGCCATTTTAGTATTGGACTACCTACGCACAGCTGATGAGAGGAAAATTAGAGAGCATATACATTCTGCATGTGAAGAATTGCTCATCACGTCTTCAGATGTCCTCTCCCTTGCAGCACAAGGGAAATGAAAGGTGAGGCCTCTTCATACAGATTGCAAAATGGAAGTAGAGAAAACTAGGGTGAAGCAAAGGTAGGCACTGGTCAGTGGCAAAGTAAAACTCACTTTGTTTCTTGACCCCAGGCTATAGCTGGGCTTTACCACTGCTTCTGCAGTGCTGTGGGGACTCCCATGGCAGATCAGATGCTGCAAACTAAATTTATGTGTCTGATGCTCCCAATTTTATCGGAAGCTGAAGCCTGGAAATTCATGGAGCCCTAATCACTTCTCAGACAACCTGTCCTCCATAGCCCTTCAGGCCCTCCAGTGCCTGTGGTTTTAGCCTGACATGCACTCCAGGCAGGTGTGCATTTTCCACTTCAAACCTGAAAAGGAAATAAATTCCCCCAAATCTAAACCTCAAGGTTCCCACTCATTCTTTGCAGTATTTTAACTCAAGCAGTGTTTTCTCCTGAAGGGACTTTTCTTTTGATTCTTTGCTCTCAAGAAGAAAATCCAGTGCAAAAGACCAAAATACAACCAAAACGAGCTATGGAGGAAGTAATACAAAGATAAGTCACTTGCAGCACACACTATATTGGCTCTGCCTTCTCATCTCTCCAACAGATCTGATTATTAATACAGCTCATTGTCTAGGCAGATTCTGGATTAACAGATAACACCTTAATAGATGTAACAGCTCATTTCACATTGCGTTTAGCCTGTTCTTAAACCAACTGAAACATTTACATTATTTTCTGAAAGGAGGCCATAGTTGTTTGTATGTCAGTGACTGCTTATCCACCTAATTTTAGCACTTGCAATAATATCAATGTACAGATCAGCACATTGTAAGCGCATTCTTCCCAAACACTACCCAGAACAGCAAGAGTTAAACAGTTTAAAAAAAAAAACAAAACTATTTCCCTGCACTTTCCTTGTGAAGAATATTTAGGAAAGACTTCTTTCTAACCTAGCCATCTAAGGCTTAAAAAACGGGCTGCTTTCAGTTCTTCTCATATGACAAAACACTTAAGCATTTGGAACCAAAGTTTCACAACTGTACTTTTTAAGCTGACAACAATGGACATATGTACAAGCCATTTAAGAGTAGTACAAAGAACAATATAATTTTATAGCCATAGATTAACTATCCACAGGAGGTAGGCTTGGCTGGCCTTGTAGCATGTTCTCTACTGCATAAATATTGCTAGTTCTTTTCCAGGAAATATTGTGGCTGGGAAGAGAAGTTTGGTTCACTGTCTTAAAACTGGGTTTCTTTTCTTGATTGGAGATGCAAATAAGGTGGAAATATTTTTGAAGAGTTTCTTATTATTCAAAACACTGGCATAATTTATTTCTAGTGTGAAAATACTGGGTTTTTTTTTCATGCTGTATTACAGTGAGACCACACTAGTATTATTAATAAAGCACTTGTGTTTAGATAGACAAGTGTTGAATCCTTGGCTATACCAAGAGACCTGCTAATGCATGCACTGATGGAGGCAAAGAATGGGGCAGTGGGTTTTGTAGATATACACAAAGCCCTATCTTCTTAAAATTCCATACTCTAGACTGAAAGAAGCAAAACCCACCAGATTCTGTGCTTTCTATTAAAGCCACAGCTCTCTTAGTTTATTCAACCCATGGGTTAGAGCACTAGAACCAGAGGTACAGGATGCTGTATCCGTCTTAATCCCAACCTATCACTGTCCCGTCTAGTCCTCATCTCAGTGTAACGAAGTGTTGAAGTATTGAGGAGATGCATGCTCTCTTCTGATTTTTTTTTGGGGGGTAGTCATATGATGACATAATTTTGGAATGACACAGCCCTCCTTAAAATTCTACCCTTCCTTAGCAGAAATTCAGTCTGCAAGGCTATTATGCCTTTAGTAACTAAAGTCTGTAAGTATTTCCAATTAATAATTAAGTAGGAGATGGGACTACTTCATCTAAATTTCCCCTAGTTTAATTGTACATGAATAATGCATTAACTAAGCCACTTTCACTACTAAAAAATAGTTTTGAAAAATCCCTACTACAGATAAATTTAAACCTGTCCATTAAATTGCTGTGAACATTTAAGCTTCCTCTGTAAAGAATATAGATGGCACTCAGTGTTTTAAAGACAATTACTCAGCCTACAGGCCTCTTGCTTTAATTGCTGTTGGTATTTTTACATACCTTCTTCATCAACTAATTTTTCTTGTCAGTGATGTCACTGTAATTATTTCTGTTCAGCTTGGATGTTTTACATTATTTATCCAGTCAGAGAGCTGGCTTAGATTTGAATTGTTTGGCCATTTTTGGAACTCAATCCCCTGTAAAATTTTGTTCCCTACTCTCAGGATCGTCCCCAGCCAGCTATCATGGTATTGTTCAGAGGGTAATGTGCAATCATTTCGCATTTCTTTACCCTTGTGACTTGACTATACTGTGACATCAAAACAGTGGCTTCTCTGAGCACACTGGCTCACATCACCTTTTCCTTGGCGGGTCAGATAGCATTCACTGTTTCAGCAGAGGCTCCATGATTGAAAACACCAGCAGCATTTTTGCATTGCAGTATGTCTGCTAAGAGTCATAGGTTTATTCATTGATCAAAATGGGCCCCCTTAACCAAAGTTCCAGGAAGCACTTTTAGCTGTGCTCAATTTTAAGTCCAGTGGCAGTTTCATGTGTTCAAAAGTTGGGTGTTTTCACTGACTGGAGTCTTTGACAGATATAACCAAGTTTGAAAGACTTGCATTTGATTGGTGGTCCCAGAAATCTTGCCCATTTCCCTACACAATTCCAGAGATCAGTATCAGCATACCATGGAGGAACTCATACATTGCTTTGCTATTTTCCCAAAGGATGTAGCAAATAATTATTATTGATAATTGCCAATAATAATTTGCAGAAGCCTTTCTTTTATTGCTACTGTCTCCATTTTCTGCTAAAATGCCCTTTTTGGTTTTGTTTGTTTGTTTGGGTTTTTGTAAGGCTGGGTGAGCAAGGCAGAACATATTGGTAACATTTTAAAAACTGTCTTTTTCATCTAAAGTGACAAAGACCTTTGCCCCAGGGCACCAGCAGAAAACAGCAAAACTCTG
Source organism: Indicator indicator (assembly GCF_027791375.1). Classification (NCBI taxonomy): domain Eukaryota; kingdom Metazoa; phylum Chordata; class Aves; order Piciformes; family Indicatoridae; genus Indicator; species Indicator indicator. Next base: position 17,821,780 of record NC_072028.1, read on the forward strand.
TACTTAAATTAATAAGTTAGAGCAAAACAACTAAAACCTTGGGATTTACCACTTTTTCCAGTTGTGATTTTCCAGAGTCCCTGTTCATCAGTATTTATTATTTACCTTTTAGCTTCACAGTGTTTCCTTTTCACTTGGGATATGGGTTATTGCTTTGCAAATTGTATATTAATATTGCTTATCTACAAATACTTTAGGTACAATCCCAGGGGCAGTGCTGTATGCATTTTAATGAATGTTTGAACTTTTAAAATTCAGCAGCATTTATTTTAACCAGAACTAAAAGACAAAGTTGAATTCCAAGGTTCATGATCAATTTACATCTATTTATATTTAAAAAGAGACTGAAGTAGGGCAAAATTCACCCCTGTGCAGAGGACTTGCACTAAGCCTGTGTTCCATTTAAAACCTCCCAACAACAGATATTATATGCTTGAAAACCTTACTCATGACACGTGCCATGGAGAGAAAATATTAGTCCTAGATAGGGAGGAGCAAACCAAAATGCATCTAAGATATAAATGTCTGCTTTGAACATTTGGGACCATAACAACTTTTGAATAAACCTGGCAGGCTATAAAACAAGCAGTTGCTCTCTCTTTGGTTATTAGTAAAATGTCACGAGGGAATTAGAAGAGCTAAAGTATTCTCAGATGTTTGCAGTGATCACTCCCCACTTGAACATTTGGAAAATGCAATGTGTAAAATTTCCCATAAACAAAAGGATTTTAAAAAGTAAGTTCTGGGATGTTCTTGGCTGAGATTGCTGGAACAGATAGGAATAGGTTTATGACTATGAATAGCTGATGTGGATTGTCCTCAGGAATATTTGTGCTAATATGCCAAAGATAAAAAAGAAAAGTGGAAAAGTAAAATTACAATGCAAGAAATGACAGAGCAGGGAAATCTGGAGCTGGGATTGCCTGAACATTTTCACTCATCCTGTTACAACTCACCATGGCAGAACACATGGTATAAAATCTGACACCAGACACTAATTCTAGAACCAAATCACAGCTTGAATGCTACCAACCAAGCTGTATAAAGGTGAATGAACCTCCCGTTTTCTTGCGGGTCTTACTGGCCTCACCCCAAGGCTTTTGTGCAGTAGTAAGGGGAATACATGGGTGTCAATGTGCCTTTTGCATGGAGATCCTTCTCCAGTTCCTGCTGGTCACAAAAGCTGGTTGAACCTTTTTACTTTCACAAAAAAATTATGGATGGATATTGACATTCCAGGAAAGCGAGTCTATGAGATAACATCCAAAGTTTTGGAAATACAACTGTGAGCAGTAGTGAGAAGTAGAAGGCAAACACGCTAGGAAAAAAGAAGACAGTTTCTTACCTTTCTGCCATGATTTGATTAGCAGCAACAGGCTCCAGTTTTGATTTCTGGCTCTTCTCAGAAACCTAGGAAAATTAAACCAAACTGCTTGAGTGTTCAATGAATAGTACTTTCATCTTTGCCAGTGAATGAAAAAGCATAACTTTACTGGAAGAACAGAAGAGGGAAAAAAAAATTACATTCAGTGAACAGATGTTTTCCCACTAAATATAATACTAATTAGTTAAATCATTATTCATTCACAAGTACAATGAGTTACTAGTCAGGAAATTGATCCTTCTTGACCTAACCCCCCCTCCCTAACTCCTTTAACCTAGAAGGATTTTATATTATCCCCAACCTTCAAGCATTAGATTTTAAATTAGATTAGTTCAATTGCATCACAGGGACCACAGTTAGGTACTAGATTACTAAGATTTTACTGATTCGTGACAAGCATATAATGTCATCAGATCACAATTTTTTTCCCCTCTTTTTTAAAAAGAAAAAATATCCCCAAATAGGCAAAGCAAAATAGAAAGTAAAGGTGATTTAGGCCTCTCTTTCTACCACTGCCAAGAACATTCTTTTCCCTCTGACCATCTGCTCTCTGAAGGGGGCTCCTCACATCTTTTGGGCCTTAGCTGTTATGGTTTTCTGCATTTGAGAAGGGATTTGTGGCTGTGTCTGCACATGAGACCTTTTAGTTGGAAACAATCATAAAAGTTGTGGTTTATGAAAAGAGTTTTTTCTAAATCTGTAAACAGAAAAAATTTCACATCAATCACAATCACAGCTAAGGCTGCAGAAGGTCAGTGCAAGGCAGCACATGAAGCTCCTCAGCAAGGATTAATCACTGACCATCAGTTGCTTTAAAACATAATCTCCTACCACTGACCTGGGAGTTTTCCTTTACACAGCAGCTTCGTCTTCAGGTTTGGACATCAGAGCCATGATGAGTGCAATACAGCTGTCCCTAAATCACTCTTTCAGTGTACTTATCATGTGAACAGCTACATACAAAACCTACTAACATGGGTTGTCTGTAGCTCAGCTTATTTCAGTTTTTCACTCTGGATGACCCAACACTTAAGGATCACTCCTGCAAGGAAAGGCTCAAGTTCACAAACAAGCATACCACAAGGCAGCATAGCAAGATCGACACTATTATTATGCCTGCCTAGCATGCCAACACACGCAGAAAGCTTCTTCAAAGCAGCTAGTCATCTTTTACTGAGCCAACTACACAACCACCGCAGCAATGAGTACCTACCCTGAAGAGTAATCCTCTGTACCATGGCAAAACCCCATACCAGACCCAGACACAGCTGTAAAAGCAGGCAAAACGGGAACCAGGGGTTGCGCTCCTGCTGCCAAGAAGTAACTCGGATGGATCAACATGCCCCAAGGCTGTTGCTCTTTTATGGACAAACCAGCCTGCCTGTATGAGATCTTGCTAGTTGAATATTGTACAAAAGAAAATCAAACAGAATTCACAGAATCTTAAAAGAACTTCAGGTAAAAGAGACCTCTGAGATCATCTTGTCCAGTCCGTGCTCAAACTGGACTGACACAGATCAGGGTTAGGCCACCTAGAGACCTGAACACCAGGCACCACATGCATACATATCCCTGTGGTATTTTTGATCACGTAACTACAACACCCATAACAAGTTCATAAACAGAGGGGGGGGGAAAGAAGAAACTACAAAGAAGAATATTGTGTTCACTGACAGATTCAGACCCATGTTTCCTACTAATCACAACAGAAATACATATTGTGGATTCAATGTATCCAATGCTGTTAAATAACAAACACATCTAAGGAACTCACTGAGGTCTGTTTGCATTACACACCTCGGCCTTGCTGATGTTTAGTCTACCAGAGTTTAGCAGATATGAAAGTAGGAAAGAAAGCATCTGTAAATGCTGCACACTTAAAAACAGCCAGCTGGAGTCTATTTACAGTGCTCAAAAACATCAGAGTATTTTCTATGTCACACTCCAGGATGAGACCAAAGCACCATATTTGGCAGAGTTTGGGTCAGCAACTGGTGTTTTCATTTACTCGGCTTTAGCTGAGACTTAGGAAACATCACTTTAAATGAGGGATCTCCTTTCATGAACTTAATGTGTTAGTTGAAAAGGTAAGACAACAAAGAATGATCCTCTCCAGCCTTAGCTGGGAGCCAGAGAGAGTGGGTAAGAAGGAAGAGATAAGCAGAGTTTCCTACTTGCTTCCAGAGCCACAGCAAAATAAGCATTCTGCTCAATCTCATGGATAACCTTGTTTTCAAATAGGTTAGCCAAAAAGATTTATCTGCATGTTTTTGCTCTTCTCCCCAAAAAGCACTACCACAACTTTACCAAAGATAGAATGAAGCAAAGATGCTGAACATATGGATACTAAAGGAAATGACTTCTCTAGCAATGACCACATAAGAACTCTTAGAATTTCCTTTTGTAGCTCATGACTTTTTAGTGGTTTGCATAACTTTGATAGGAAAAGCAAATATTAAGAATCTGATCTGAATTTTCTATGACATACACAGGAAATGCCAGACAATTTCTTTCATTTACAATAGCATCAATAGCACGCTTCAGCAAGCATCCATTTGTACATGCAACCACTAGACAGCCTGAATATGCACCTGAAGATGATAAAAGAGTTTCTTAGAGAAAGTTTTCTTCAATGTGCAAAAACACTGTCATCATCGAGTCAAATAATGAACAACCATTAATTTCACTAGATACATCTCTCCTGGGTCCTTAGATAACTCCTTTATCAAAATTCAGTAAGATGTAACAAAGTATTTTTGCCCTTGAAAAGGAAGAACAGATAATGCAGAGGTGGAAAGGGTCAGATCCAAGCATTTTCATGTTCCTGTGTGACCTACTTGAGGTGATCCTGCTCTGGCAAGCGGGGTTGGACTAGATGATCTTTTGAGGACCCTAACATTCTGTGATTTTTGTGATGTCTACTGTCAGCCAGTTTTAAGCTTTTTGCCAGGACAAAATAATAGTAAAGCTCTGACAGCACAGACAGCTTGTGCTAAGGCTCTCTTAGCTCAAAAGAAGACATTGGTAAAGATACAAATATATATATATATATAAAAAGATATACTTCAGTTGGAAACAGACATACAAATATTGTCAAATGACGTCCCATTTCAGGCTCACAAGTCTGAGATGATAATAGATATATCTCTATTAGATTTGTAGAACTCACAGAATCTTGTGCTACCCTCAAGCCACAGGCTGTGATCCCCTGCACTAGTTTCTATGTGTAAGAATATCCATGGAAAAAGAAATCTTTATTCTTCAGCCAAGAATGTTTTCAGCAAGTTGCCACACCTCTGGCAGGATCGCTCCAGCAACTGACAACAGCTGAAAACTTGCCTCCTCTCCAGTCTGCATATGCCAGCTTCCAGACCTTGGGTCTTGCCTGGGTTTCATCTGCCTTGACTATAAAAGTCCAGCAGTTACAAAGAGTCCCCCAATACTGATATCTGTTCCCACATAAGTAAACTCAACATAGTGAGTATTTGGCATCTTACTCTTTCACGATCTTCTTTAAAACCCATTCAACCCAGGCACCACTGTAATCTCCATCCACCCCAAATACAGTATAGCAGAAATACAAGAAAGTGCCAATATTCAAATGAGCTCACCACACACAGGACAACTCCAACTCAAACTACCAACAGTTTCACCAAAAAAACCCAACTTCCTGTCCATAAAAATAGAGAATCTGTTTAGCTAAACTAACATATAACTTTCATTTATTTCTGTGTGTTTGCTTTTTGTATAAAACACCCCAACATTGGTGTGCTTGAGGAAACCAAATTACAGGAAATCGTGCAGCTCTGATTCCTTGTTACCATTTACATTTAACGTTGTTTCCCCGAGCTTTTGCCTTACATTAGCTAATTAAATGCTTTCAATAATAATTTGGTCATGGATAAGAAAGAAGTAATTTCTAAAGGAGATTCTCTCTCCTTGTATCTATATTTACTGTGCATTGTGTGAACATTTTCTCCCTAAGTAATAGAGAGCCAGAAAATCAGCTGTCAGGGGATGATGGATGATGAAGTCTGCTACTTAGGCCTCAGGGCCTGGCCCTGATGCTATACTTGACTTAGCCTTCAGTAGGCACTAAGTGCTCTGTCAGATTCATGCCAAGGGAAAAGCATATGCCTGTAACTCCCAAAAGTGTGGGAACCAGAATAAACAGAGACGTTTTTAATGTTACCACACGTTTTAAATCTGCTGTGTCACTTTCCTGTAAGCTTTGTCCATATTTTTGCTATATATACAGTCATTGTGGGTTTGTGGCTCCGTCCATCACTGCTGTTCTTTGTTGTACACTAACCAAGAAAACAAATGACAAGAAGAATGCACAGAATACATGACCACATGGCTGACTGTGACACTCTGTTAGTAGAACAGAGATGAGTTCTTTGAGGTTTCCTCTCTCCCTTGCCCCGATCAACACTTTTGTTGGTTTTTTGCAACAAGGCTTTTCTCACCCCACACAGCTTTATTAATTCAGGGTTTTTTCAGAGTCCCTTTGGGTGCTGTTTCACCACACATAGATATGTTACCAAAGACATATAGTTAAAAAACATCTTCCACTCTTCTTTCCACCCCCAAAATTTCCATCAATCATTAACTTACACTGCTTGGCTTGGATGGACTCTCATCAGGACTCTCACAATCTCAAGCATTTCCATTATAAGCCCCAAGTCCCACAGGTCCAAAGTCAAATGATCATTTAAAAAATTATGCAAATCATAAGCCTGGGTTTCCAATGTGTGTATTTATTTCACATTGCCTAACTACTGATTATAACTAGGCTTCTAAAACAATTTTCTTAACAGAGAATGGGTCAAATGCAGCCATGATTCATTCCCTCAGCCAGGAATATCAATGTATCTCCTTCTCTTTCATCACTGTCTTCTTACTATAAAATATTTATATCACAGTAAACTATTAAAAGGTTTGATTCCTTGTTTAGATGTCAAGAGAAAATGCCATAAAAATCAGTAGCAGTTCCAATTACACAAAACAATCTTGAGGGGTTTTTTCCTCTCATGCAGATACTATCTTTACCAATAGTGACCAGTATATAAGCTTCATGAAAAACTCTAGATTAGACGCCACTTCAGTTCAAAGTAGATATTCCTCAAACCCTCATGCACTACTGTATTATTTCTGACCAAGGTGCTTACCAGCATTTTACTCCCTTCTTGTACCTTCTCACAGCTAGCACAACTCATTGAGATATAACAGGCCCTAAACAGCTGCATTTACATTTTTTGATGTCACCCTGAAGGCATCAGCAGGGCTCCTGCACACCAAAAGGTACATGGCAAGGCAAGCACTATAAGCAACTGAAAAGAAGGGATATTTTTAGGCTACAGCCACTGTCAGAGCTCATGCAAATTCCAAATGTCTTTGGCTTTGACATGAATATTTATCAGAGAATGATGCCCATTCCTGAAAAATAGCTTTCTCTAGTCATATAAGGATTGACATTTGCAACTCTCACACTGAAGACTGAACTAATTTTAGGTTATTAGAAAAGGATCCACTCCTCAGCGGTTATTACTAGGGATTTCTTTTCTACAATACACATTAATACAAGAAGCTACCCAAAGGTCCATTCATCTCACTTTACATAGGGGTTTAGCTGACAGCTATGAGCCTGACTTGTTTTTTATATCAATGCACCCATCCTAGCACCACTCCAGGCTTCCCTACAAAATATGCCTATCATTCAGCAGCTGCAGAATGGCTTAAATGCTCTTATCTGCTCACTTGAAATCCCTCAGGGCAAACTGTTCCCCGAGATGATCTTTACCCTTCTTTTGAATCTAATGCAGTGAGACCTAAAAAGATATTACGGACAGAGACTGCTGCGTCTAGAGTAATAATTACCAGTTCAGCAAATAAGCTTCTCATTGCAAGCACTGCTTGGGCTACACACAAGCCAAGAAGAACCTGGAATCATTGTGTCAGCAACTCGCAAATGCTTTCTTAAATGCTATCAAGTTTAATAACTTTGACAACAGAGTACAGAGTGTACTTTGTGTTCCTTTGAAACTGATGGAACAAGTAATTTTTTTCCAGGTTTGTAGGCATGACATTTACTACATTATAATAAGAAAACAGTTATTTAAAACCATGAAATGAAAGACTGTAATATACATTTAAAGGTCAATAACTGCATCAGTTTCCTTATTGTACATTTTATCTGAGAAGTACCAGGAGACAAAGGAGCTCTGGCATCATACACGTAGAGCTGCATGGTGACTGTTCCCTGCTCTGACTTGGACAAAGAACTACACACTGGTACAGGATGGCCCTGCTTCTCCAAGCCTCTTAGAGAACTGTCTTCACCTATTAAGATGGTGACTTACACCCTTTAAATAACTTCCACTATATGCATTACACTTTGATAGAACTTTTGTGGCTGCAATAGAAGGTCAGACTGAAATACAGTGATTTTATTCCATCTCTGCACTAGGTATTCTTTAGAACTTCCATCAGATCGGTTTTACCACCTCCAGCCCAACTTCTTTTTCTGCAAATATGGAAGGTCAAGATGTCCTTTACATGGGAAGAGAGGCTGTGTTAACTAACATTGCCAAACAGGAACAACAGAGATAGCCAACAATGGAAAAACGATGAGAAAACACCCAGATGAAATAGAGACTTCTCTGCAAAACTGGAAAGAAATCTGATTGAAGTTTTGGCTTTTAAAGGCATTTTTATGTTTCAGCTTTAAAACATATTTATTTCTTCCTGAATATCTTTAAAATCAAACTTGAACTACACAGAGAATACTAAATATTGCTGTTTGTTTTAAATGTTGTTTCTGTGGGCCTCATTCCACGTTCTAGTCTCTTCACTTAAACCGAGAGTAGGTATTTAGGAGGATTTAAGCAGGGTTTATTTTTTTCTAGCAGCACTTAGAGCAATCTTCCTGCACCCACACTCTACAGAATATATACACATGGGTAAGAGTACAGCATCAAGTCTGTTTTGTAACACCTTTCATTTAGTAATAATTGCAACTCGTTTTCCAAATTCATAATGTAAACCCCAATATTTTAACCCAGTGAAATACATATTTCATTAAATAGACCTGCCTATGTTTCACAGACCTTAGAAATCTTAATTAACGTTTCTTTCTAATCTGTGGATGTATACATAGATATTGCATATGGACACCAATATAAATCCATTGACATCTGTGTAATGCTGCAATAGAAAGTAATTTGGATGAGTACAGACAGCTTGATACCTTCAGGCTGTTAATCAACTTTCGAGCATTAAATTCAGCTGGCTAAAACAATATATAAAAGAGATATCAGGAGAGGACTCTTACAGTATTCTCATCAGATATGTAAAACACAGCAGAAAATCACTATCATAACACACAAATCCAGGTGTTTAATGATGAATGCTGTGAAATTGGCACAAGTTTGAAAAGCGCAGCTGTGATTAGGGCATCATTATCTTATGCAAGAAATCCATTTCAGAGCTGTAATTCCTCGCTGCTAGCAACAGGAACAGAATTTTATTGTTTTCCACTCACCTTAATTCTGCAAAATCTGTAGAGCTATAAAACAGTGACTTGGATTCTAGTCTGACTCACGAGTTCTAAACAATTTTTTTTGGTAACTGATTGAATAACAGTGATTTCTTGCAAAGAACCTAGCTTTAATTTTGGATCTCTGACAAAGCTGGCAGCAAACACACCTATTACTTATTACTGGATACATATGGTATGAAAGTACTTGGAAGAAGCAGGGACGCCAGTGATATTTGTAAGTTACAGAGCTGATCTGCATTAAGATTTTATATCTAAAGCTTTTCAGCACTTCAGAAAGACACCACAGTATCAGAAACAATTCTACTTGTGTATGAATGTAACAAAACTTGGATGCTCAGGTTACTTGCTGAGCTAGCTTGCATTATATTGCGCACAGACATCCATAGAAACACACATGTATACCATATGTATATTCACATTTTCAGATCACAGCCTGTTACCATTTGAATACAACTGCAAAACTGCACAAGAGCCATAATGTCAAAACTGGTTCAAGGGAGGCAGAGATGTGGCTATGGATGTATAAATCTTCTTCCACCAGAAGGACAATTTTCTTTTGACACAGAAGAAGAAAAAAACTGAATGATCCAAGCAAAACCCAGTTCTGTCCCATGTGAAGAATCGTTGCTGAGCAAAACACACTATATACAACTAAAAAAAGCAAAAGTTGAAAGGTTTGTTATTATAATGGCTTTAAACATTTATTTTTTAAAGCTTTCTAGTTTTTTCCTCCCTTCTAAATTCTGAATACAAAAGTTCAGATAAATGTGATCCAAGGACATTTCAGGATTTAAACATAACAGTCTGTATCATTTGCAAAGCCTAGAAACTAATATTGGAATCTACTTCTGAGAAAATTAATGTCCAGTTTTAAACCACTTTTTATATTTGGTATGTTTAATGTAAAGAATGTAACACTGCAGACAAGATGAATTTTCTATTATCTTAGTCATAAAATTATACCACTGTTCTACATTCACAAAATGGTTAAATAGCATTCATAAATTAAAATGAGAGTCTAATAATTTAGATTGTCCTAAAACAATACTAAAGGTGAGTAATAATAAAATACTCCATCTGGCCTTTTCAATTAATATCTGCTGCACCATATATAGGAAAAAAAATTCAAAATATATATAGTCAGGTATACCTGGAAAAAAAAATCCTTCTCTCCGACTAAGACCAATTCAGCTCTGCCGTGGGCTCTGGCCACGAGAGAGAAGCTGCACTGGATTACACAGCACTATTGAGACATCTTCTTTAAATAGGTATTTTAAAAAGTCATGATCCCCTTTTCCACTAGATGTTCTCTGTAAACATTTGGGAAATGAATCACTCAGCAGCCACAGAATATAAGAAGAAAAGAGCACTCATAACTGGGGAAAAGAAAAAATAGCTGTATTTCTTGAAAGAGACGAGATGGCTTTCTGTAATATGAAAGTACAGCTTAAAAGATATGTTAGATCCATGGAGATCTATTGCATAAGGATGAAATTCACCCTCTGTGTAAAGAATCCGCACAAGATTTACCAAGTGATTAGCCATGATTAAGTGGTATTTTACAGATTTAGGAAGGCCATAACTGAATAATAGAATATTATGCTGGCCCTCTTTTAAGGTATTTATTTTACCAGATGGAGCTAACTCAGGATATCAACACCTGAGTTACACCTCTTGAACTGGCCAAAGTCAAAGTGAAAATAACTAGACCACAAAATAACCCTTTCTAGACCCACTTTATCACTTCAGTCTCTCATTAACGATTAAAATTCAGACTTTCCTAAACTGTATTTCACAATTATTTTAATGAGATCAAGACTCTGGAGCTGGTTCTCCAGTCACTTGTGGGAACTTAGTGTACAGAGAAAACTGTACTCTAGGAGTAGTTAGGCTACATTCAGTTTGCAAGCCACCCACATTTAGGAAGTAAGACACCAAAAGAATATATAACCTACAATCTGGAAGAGGCTTCCTAGAGAAGTGGTGTCAGCCTGTCAGGATTCAAGAGACGTTTCGACAATGCCCTTAATAACATGCTTTAACTTTTGGTCAGCCCTGAACACAGAGGCAGTTGGACTACATGACCATCGTAGGTCCATTAGAACTGAAAAACACTATTCTCTTCTAAACTTTCCCACTTTTACCAAGTGCTACCTAAAAATACCAGTGTGCAGGAGACAAAGATTTTTCAAGCATTTTACAAGAGCTCATGATAGTTGCATGAATTACAAGCCATAGAAAAAATAGTAAATGGAGCAGACTTTTGGAGTTACGATAGTTTGCAAGTGACTCAGAAATCACTGAAGTCCTGAGACTTCCAGCAACAAGGCAGTTGTGTCTCTAGCAGTGCATGTGTAATGGCATCATTCCAAAGGCCACCATTCAACATGAGCCCGAGTATTCCATGGGCTCTGCTCATTTCTCTAAACTCTCATGGCAATGAGGAGATGAAACATGGGAGCACTACAGGAACAAAAAGTCTTGCCTTCTAAACTCTACATTTAAAGTGGAGTTCATCTGGAGTAAAGATATTCCACAGAGAAGTAAGCTGAACTGGTTTATTAACTCAGGAAATTGCAGTTCTCAAAAGGTGACTAGAAATCTCAAGCCAAATAAGTCTCTAGTCAAATTTTACTGTTTCTGTACCTTCTGCTAATTCTCAACAGGAGAATATGAGGAACTGTTCCTTGTCCTCTCTCCTTTTTTTCCTACTAGCAGGTTAGAAAGGAGACAGAAACTGAACATTAATTATAGCAAAGATTATTTCCCTGCGAAATTCAAGCCTCATTAAAAAAAATCAATTCCCATCAATTTTATAATCCAGTAATATTTGTTCTGAGACTTTGTCTCTTCCCAAAACAGAGAGAGTGCCAGTAAACTGGCTTCAAACTCTGTATTAATCAAAACAACTTTGAGTTCAGCAATTACTGAACCAAGTTAATAAACTTGCAATCTGTGACATACACAAAATATGATGTAATTTGTTTGACATGCCTAGTGGTCCAGGGCATTAATTAGGGGTGTGACAAGTTTAAGGGAAGTTTTCTCTAAACATAGGAAGAGCTCAGATCAGGAAACATTTATACAGACAATTTGGTACTCACAGCCTGAAATAGTAACAGGGCCTCTTGGATGAACAAGTTTTATAGCTACCAAGTCATCTTCTGCAAATATTTAAGTCAAGAACCATAATTTTTATCTATAAAAATGAGGGTTGGGGCAAATTTCGACAGGAAATCATTTCTTGTGTGCAATGATGGTTTTGCAGATACTAATCACACCTTTGGTTTTGGATGTGAAAACATGTAGATCATTTTGGTAGACACCTCCACTCCCCTCTCCTCCCCATTTCCCCCTCTCCTCCTTTGTGGGTGGGGTGAAGTTACAGTACACTCAAGAATTTGAAACTAAAGATTCAAGCCATCTTCAAATAAGGAAAAAGAAGGAGAAAACATGAATTATGATGAACAATGGATTTATTGCAGCAAATTTCCCCCATAGCAGAAGACTAGTAAATATTGGGAAAACAGATCTTCGTAATTATTGACACTTGTGCTGGAGAAAATCTAAGCCAAGTCATTAGGCTGCTTAACCACAGAGACGTGATTAAAATAGTTTTGAGAAGCTGGTTGGGTTTTGCTTTTGGAAATAAAGGTGAGGTGGAAAATGGAGTTCATGCCTGGATGTTCCACAAGAAACAAACTGACATTTATTTTTAATTGTTGAGTATAGAAGGAGGAAACCAAAGACATTTTTCTGTGGTGATGAAAACCTAAACTGAATGTATTATTTTGCAATTAAACATCTGAGGCTTTTCTTCATTATCCTTACAATGTGAATGTGGAGAAAACATTCAAGAGTAGGATACTTGGAAACAGTGATTTCCAATAAAAAGCTCTCTAGATCTTCAGCATGCCAGTTTACAGGGAAAAAGGCAAGACCAAAGTTGCAGTACCTTAAAAAAAGTCAACACTTTCAGAGAAAGATGAAAAATAAGACAATGTCTAAACCAACCCCAAAAGCTTCCTAGGCACCAAATGTGAAATTAGTCATGCCTGAGGCCTAAAAAAACCACCTAATTTTTCCCCAATATCATTGTTCTTAATTGGGATAAACCCAGTTTAGTTTAACTGTGCTGAGCTAATAATCTTTCTCGAGGCCATCTTCTGCCTTTATGGCTACATCTTGTTCCAATTTTGGTTTCATCCATTCCCATTTCCAAACAACCGTAACTTTCATATAGCCTTGCCATCCACCAGATCCCATCTGTCTGTGACCTTGAGTAAACAAGGGGCCTTTTGATGCTCTCATGCATTCCAAACCACTTTGTTGTTTCCAGTGATATACGAGCCACACTGTAGTGACATGCAGTCATTACTGGTTTGTGGAAGTGCCTTCCTGCTTCTTCTCTTGATGTAAGTTTACCATAGAACAAATTTACTGTAATCTTTGTGTTAACTCATGCTTTCCTACAGAGTAAGGAAGAGGTCAGGACAACAGCAAAGGGAGACTGGAAATAGAAACGCTGCACACAGAGCACCCCAACACCCAAAACCAAAGGTCTGCCTCTAGTAGAAGTAAGAAAACCAAATCACGCAAACCCCATTCAACAAACCAAATGGGGATCAGAACAACTTCCTGAAAACAAATATTATGAGGAATTTGTTAACTGATGGATAGATTTACACACCCCACACAGCAGCTTTGTTGTGGCTTTGTGTGTTCATCCTGTTACATTTCAAGGCTGCTGTTCAAGGCTGTTGGGTTTTGGCACTGTCAAAATGAAACAGAGATTATGCGGTACCATATGTCAGGCAGCTGAATAAAAGTATTCCTGGTCTAACATGTTTGCCTTTCTCATCTGGAGGGACTACTAAACCAAATGGAGCAGGAGAGGTGGGTGGGCCAGCACAGGCTGCTTTTGCTCTTGTCCCAACATCTCAGCAAACCTGCATGCACTTCTGAAGTCTGGATATTTCTGCCCCTGTCAAATGCAGGAAAGAGTTCATCCTTTCCTTCAAGACAAAAAAGAAAAACACAAAGCAAACTCCTTCAGCAATTATTTTTTAATGTAAATGCATGTTTATTTCATGCCCTCAAGCCTTTTAGTCCTGGTTGTTTGTGACAAACTTTCCACAATAGACTCTTTAAAGTCTGGCATATGTGCCAGTGCTAAAAAACATACAGCAGAAGACATAAGACAATTAAAATGAAAGAAGACAACAACATGCCACTAATGGTTTTAAATTATTACATTGTAGAATACTTACTGGTACACCCTGGAAGAGCCATCCCCACAGCTCCAAACAAACCTGTGCTCCATCAATAAACTAATCTTTATCATGTAATACATTGGTTTACTGTTACAACGATTGTTTGTATTATACACTTCAGCATCTTGCAACTATGATTAAAATAGTGACACAGCTACACTCCAATTACAGAATCACAGAATCAACCAGGTTGGAAAAGACCTCAGAGATCATCAAGTCCAACCTATTACCTAATACCTAACACCTCCTGACAACTGAACCATGGCTCCAAGTGCCACATGCAATCTTTTTTGAACGCCTCCAGGGACTTTGACTCTACCACCTCCCTGGGCAGCCTATTCCACTGGCCAATCACTCTTTCTGTGAAGAACTTTCTCCTCACCTCAAGCTCAGGTCTCTGCTTCAATGCATTATAGACGTTCATGGTCTGCAGTTCTCTTCAGTCCACTGAAGAGAAACCATCGACTGACTTCTAAGATTAAACTGTCCTTTATAACTGCAGCAAGATGACCTGCAAGCACCAGGGCATCCAGACTGCAGGCACTTGAAGTTACTTGCAGAGTAGCCCATTTTTAGGAGCAATCTGACTGAAATAGCATCTAAAACACACTGTAAATCAGCTCACACGAAGACCTTGGAGGATGCAAGCTAAAGCCATTGATGTGCAAGTTGGCTTTCTGTGCTGCCTTAGGTATTTTATCACCGCTTCATTTTCCTGTGTAGTCCCAGTCCACTGGAGTGCCCTAAACAAACATTCTGAAAATGAGATCTAGGCACCTGAATAAGGAAGGTAGAAGCTACTTATACAAGACAAATCCAAGGAAATGAGTCAGTTGTGATCAGCTTGCTCCACAGTATGAAACATAGACAGGTTTCAATATCTGTTCTTTCTTCTTTTTGAGTTCCTTTAGGGCTTTTTTGGTAAAAAGGGGAAAAAGAACACAGGAACATTCCATCATAACCTATTACCAAGTAACTTGGGATGTAAGAAGCTTGGGTTCAAGTCCTGTCTCCTTCATTCCCCCCACGTCCTTGTCACTCATGTAACTAGCTGTTACTGTATAGCTCACTGTCCTACATACAAATTGCAAAGTTAATACTTTCAAATAAAGATTTTTCAAACATCATATTTCATCCATGTGCTGCTCTACTGGATTTAATAGACAGCACCTCTGAAAAGCTTAATTTTTGAAAGATAAACAGAATTACATCCTCTACTTTAAAAGCTGACTACCAAGAACTCATTTTTCTGGTTCTTCCCTTATGCAATATCTGTGCTTTATAAATATTTCAGAAAGAGTTATTTATTTAAAAATAAAGATATCACATTCAAGAAAGACCAAACAGAAAAATAAAAATCTTAATGCTGTCCCTTTCTGTTACTGTCACAGCTACTAGCAGTAGCGTATTGTTACAGCATTCCTCACCCAACCTATATTTACATAACGACAGCTAAGCATTTTAACTGTAAAGACATGCCAAGCAGCTCTGAGAAGTTTTTACAGAGTAAGAATTTTAGAGCTACATGGGAAGGTTTTCACACGAAGAAAAAAAATTCATATAGCTTTTACCCATTCTTCCATTCCCCCTCCTCTCAGACTTAATTATTTTTTAACTAAAATGAAAACACATACACTTGTCTCCAGGTTAACAAAAGAAGTTTTAAATCCCATGACAGAGACAAGACTCTATGAAGCTTAACTGCTCTAAATTATTGAGGTATTAGAGAGACTTGGAATTCTTAAGCAGTTGTGAAACACATTTGTAAGGAATATTAGCTCAGTTTTAGTGGAGAAGTATTCCTTCCAATGTCCTGTTGATAGCATTGGATCACAGATGACAGGCTTGTCTAACGGCACACAGGAAGTCTGCAGAGAAACCATGCTGGGCTTCTACATGAAAAAAGTGCCATGGTCACTGGCTCATCCTTCCTCTCCAGAGTTCAGTCAGAAGTTAAAACCCATTCTGTTGCTGACAACTGATGAATTTTTCCCTGTCAAAGCTCACCCTATGCAGGACGAAACCCAGCTGGGAACCTAAGCAGCTACACAACTCATAGATGTATTCTTTAAAACTGATCATGTGTAGGAGTACCCACTGCCTGCAGTTTCTTGCATGATCTCTCCTTCCTAAGAGTCGTGTTTAAGCCTATAAACCAGATTAGAAAGCGAATTATATTGTCTAATATGCCTCTACTGAACATTACAAGAAAGCTGATGAATTGCCTCAACAACCATACTTTGGACAAAGGACTCTTCACTGAAAGGAAAATAAATAAAAGATCACCAATCTTGCCAGTGTTTTCCAGCCCCTAGTCTAATTACACAGCAACGTGCTATTTGTGTGGAAGATGCAGCAGCCTATACTTTCCTCTCCAGTAGCCTGAGCTAATCAAAATATTTAGACATCCCTCTGATGATGCGATGTGGAAGTGGAAGCCTGAAGGCAAAGCAATGGGGACAGAATGATTTTTTTTTTCTGGTTAACATCTGAAAAATGAGAAAGCATCTGTTCCTTTCCTCCCCTGTACAGAAATGGATGTGCAAATACACACATGAACCTGGATGAAAGCTAACAAGCAGTATGCAATTTAGCAGTTTGTCAATTGAATCACTCTGCTGAGACAGCTTTCTTCCTAAAGCACTTCCAACAGAGTCACTTGCATTTGCATGAGTTCACCTGGCTGACTCTGCCATCCCAGAAGGCACTGCTGCTGATCTGATCACACTGTACCAGGACAAGCTCGCCAGTTCCTTCACAGAGGGCTGAGAAACCTACAGACACCTATATGTCAGTGTAGGGGTTAGCCTGTCTGAGAGACAGGAGAGAATGTCAAAACTGGGGGAGAGCTCCAAATCGAATGTAATTACATTAAATACTGCAGGACACACTGCTAGCACCCTGATCCTCTAACATCCAAGCTTTTGTTTATAGGATTGTTTCTCCCCTGTGCTCATTTTTAAAAAGATCACTCCCCTCATACATATTTAGTGACCGTGAAACAGAAGTTCGTATTGTCCCCAATATTGCATTCAGGTTCACTCTCCCTCAAGACTGCTGCTGCTGCTTTTGTACACTTCCTTACAGCCTGGCACTGATGGGCACCTGCTCTGCCGTGCAATTGGACCCACAGAGAAACATTCCTGAAATTTTGGCCCCTTGGCAGAAAGTCAGGGAGGCAATTTAAACACCTCTTTTCCAAAATTCAAGAGAGCTGGCTGAATCAGTTATAAAAAAAAAAAAAAAAATCACCTCACTATACAATGTCTAAAGCATCTGAAGCAGACCAGCTAAAAAGGGCAGGAGATTCTCTGATACAAAGAGCACGAGGCCATGCACGAGACCAGTAAAATTATCAAGAAAGTTTCCATTAGCTTTCAGTTTGTTTGCATGGCCCAGATTCAGCAAGACATTTTAATACACACTTTGTAGAGTCAGTTCAGGGCCTGAAAAAGACTGAATAACTATGAAAATTAATTTGGATGAAACTTATACAAACCCGATAGCTATTAATACTTTTAAAAAGAGAAAACATTTAAAGCATTGCTACTGAACTGTTTATATAAGAAGCAAAGACTAAACTCCTGTAATGTATGTTTCAGACAAACCAGAAATCCAGTACTCAGAAGAACAAACAGTCATAAAGTCTGCAATCTAATTTTATACAGCAACAAAAATGTGCAATAAATTTCACAGTCCTATTGATCATAATACCATTGGCATCGCCCCAGCAATTGATTTAGTCATTTGATCAGCTGGAGAAAGGGATGGGGAATATAATATTTTAGTGGACTTCATAAATTCAGAGCCTCAGCTTTCAAGTCCAACCAATAATACAATAAACCATAGGGATCATAAATAGAACAACTAAAGTTTTGTAATTACAACATGGTTTATAATGTAATAATTTAGAAAATGGAAGGCTTGCCTGATTTATGGAAGATACAGGATAGTAGGTTGTTTCTTACCAGAGCTGTAGCAATACATTTTCTAGATAAATATTCAGAACAATCAAGTTTTGCATCTCAGCCTCTCCTAATGGCGATTGCTTGCCTGGTATTGTCCAAATTCAAGGGGGTGCTTGAAAAGTGAAACAGATTTATTTCCCATCTTCCTTCTACAGATTTTTGAACTCAATGTTTGTGTGTGTTTAGTTCATGGAGTGAAATGGGCTTTTTTTATGATAGTAAGACCATTAAGTTACTTAATAGGCACAATATTTAACAGTCTGGAATGGCTGAGAAATTACTTCAGCATCATTCAGTAGTTGCCTTGACATCCTGCCCACTGCCATGTGTCTGCAGGAGGTAATGGGAGAGTAACAGACCCCATCACGCCCATGTAGAATCTACTTCCTTGCAGGGCATTTCTGGTCGGGTGCTTGTCTCTCCTTTAACTTTAGAAAGACAGAGCACAAGGTGCTGGCTCTGAATGGCCTCCAGACTGTGCTCTACCTCAGTCCTGTCACAGTGCACAGGCAAGGCACTGATGCTGTCCACAACACTGCTACCTCAATTTTTGCTCCTATAGAAGTTGAGGGATGTGCTGAGCCAAAAATCCTACCTGAAAATACCCTTGGAGCAACACAGCCCCTTAACAGCATCTTCTGGCTTCACGGCACCAATGCTCTCCCATAGCATTTTACAAGACTTGTAACATATGCTCCTGCATTTTAAGTTTTAAAAAAATGTTATTTATATACAAGGGTTTCAGGGTTTTTTTTCCAATATACCAGCAGATTACCTAGATGATGTCTCAGATCAGATCAGGTAATGGAAGCTTTTGCTCAGTTTTAGACCTGTCCCTTTAGCTGCACTCTCAGAAACTTCATCTGCTGCAAAGAGCCTGATGAGTCCAAGCTCATGTGTGCCTTAGTCACTGGGAGAGTGTGGGCAGAGCACTTCACAGTTTAGAGAGAGTATTGTGGATACAGAGGCTTCTTGAAGTGGCTTCCAATTTGTTAAAGTCAGAATTTTAAAACTATACACTGAGAAAAAAGAAGCCTGCATGCCACTCAGTAAGGCTGCAAAGCAGCCAGCAAACACTAGGGCTTTCAGGAGACAGTTTCAATTCGTGCAGGCTTCGTACCACTTGGCTTGTGAGCTGAGAAAACACTTGCTGTGAACTGGGGATAAGAGAAAAGGGTTATTATGTCTGGCTGCTAATGTCTAGCCCACCTCAGAAAACATATCTCTAGTGAGAAAAGAAACCCTTATTCTCCTGATAACAATAATATCCATTTTCATAAGTTCATTTCAAACTGCAGAAAAAACCAAACCCAACAGCAATAAAGCAAAGCACCAGCCCTACAAAATCAGTTTCATTGTGTTGAAACCCCTGTAGCTGTCCCCAGGCTCCCTGACAGTCAGTTGAAACCAAAAATCTCTTGCTGCAGCACAAGACCTAAATCCATGTAAAGTCCAATTCCAGACAGTGCTGCAGTGCTCCTAGGCAGCCAGTCTTACACAGCACAGATCCACGTTCTTGAATAGCAAGGCAAGGACTTAAGACACTGCCCTTGTCCACAGATAGGTTTGCACTTGAATGGGAGCAAATACTGGAGCAACAGTGATAATTCTGCATGGGCTGCCTCTCTCCTGTTAGATTCATCTGCTGGGCTCCAAGAAAACTTTTCCACTATTTATTTACTCTACGGAGCATTCTTACATTCTGACCAAAAGATCAAACTTCAGACAGATTTTCAAGGGATGTTCCATCAGTGGAGGAAGTGTCTAACCCCCTTCATGCTCCCTCAAGGAAGACACACTGCAGCGTACACACAAGTTGATAACTTATAAAGGAAAGCCACCACCCTGTCCTGTGCCTGTACACAGGCACTTAGCCAGACAGTAGTGAGCGGGGACACAAATCAAGAAGCATCTCAGTCCCAGGGTTTCACAGGCCTCACAAAATTTGTTAGCTGCAAGTTTATAGCACCTCTTAAACAGAAAGTTATGTAGTGGCCCGTCCGCTCCAGAAACTCCACATTAAAATCTCCCACATGAAGAAACCGGGCAGTGACACAAGCTGCCCTGGCAGCCCAGGAAATTTTGGGAGAGAATCCCAAAATCTGGCCTGCTGTCCATTCACAGTTCAGGATAGCATCATGTGAAATACCTGCTTCAGACAGAGAGGTGTCTTCCCTCTGAAGGAAAGGCATCTGCGGCTGGAACAGCTCAGCCCAGCAATGGAAGCTGGTATCACTGCAGGCCTGCATGAAAACAGCTGCCTGACAGTCAAATACATGACTTATTTCCATTAGCTGTTACTTCTGAAGAGGTGCTCCCCCTTTTTAAAATCTTCATTTCTAACCACCTCTTAAAAAAAAAAAAAAAAAAAAAAGGCAGCTCTTCTTGAGTTTCATCAGAAATGACTTGGAAGATCTTCTGTTAAAAGAATGACTTTTATCCTCATTCAAATACATATTGTATTGGCTTAGAAACATCAAAGAGGCAATGTCTTTACATATTCTATTTCTAAGAAAAGAAAAGGAGTTCTCTCTTTATTAACATTGGTAATGTTGAATCTTATAATGAAAAATGCACAAAAGCAATATTTTTGATGAATAGGTAATAGAACAGCACTGCATAAGAGAGCATTAATATATTTTTTCCCAAAGACTCACTCAGATAATGCATCAGGAGGGTTTTGAACTGAGATGAAGTCACAAGCAAAATGAGGTCGGTGGTCTTCCACTCCCTCTCTTACAGCCCAATATTTTTATTGACCTTGAAAAGCCACCACGCAGTTCAAGCACAGCTATCAACATCTGATTGCCACAGCCCACAACGAACACATCAGGAGTGCTTTCTCTCAGGCCAGAAGTACTTTGCAGGAGACAGATAATGCTGTCTGACCACACCAATATGCAAACATTACCTAAGGACATTATTTGAATTATGAGTGGAACAAATGTAGTGGCATGTTACAAGAAACATTTTTGTACCTGAGAATATTTTTAGAGTTTTTATGACACCAGCAACCAAGCTGCAGAAAAGTCTGCAGCATTTTCTTGTAGAGATTGGGCTCATAATCTTTCTATCTCTCCAATGTATACACAATAGAGCCTTTGTGATGTTCCCCAGAAAAACCTATTGATGCACTTGGATTTTGAACATTCCTTTCTCTCTTTGTCATCTTTCACCATTGTCTTTGAATCACTCTGATAACATAATTATAAAGGACCATATAAACAGTTGGTTTGAAAAACAAAAAAGGGAAAAGAAAAAAGAAATTTAAAAATAAATCAGGCATGGCATTACCCTACATTTTTCATTACTTTTAGGCAATAGAAATAATAATCTATTAATTTGAAACAAGAATTGTCTCAGAGGAATTCTAAGGTTTCTGTTGAGGTGTGCAAGAAAACCGTCATACTAGGATAGCATCAACATATTTTTGGGATCCAAGTCCCATACGGAAAAGACTTTAATGTACAAAAAGGAGACATTGCTTTATTCAAAATGTTTTTATTAGGCCTTGGAATTTCAAATATATCAACAAAGCACATTTGGAAAAATCAAGATTTCTACATCAACCACTTCACACCATTTTCTTTGCCCATCTAGTTTTACATAAAATGGAAATTTGTATTAGAAAGTTATGTACATCACAGGAATAAACATATTCCTGCCTAATTCTCCCTCTTTTCCTTTATTTTCTAACAAAAGAATGAAGTGTTTCAGAGTAACAATACCTTGAAAGGCAGAGATGTGCTGGGATGGGTTTGTATGGAAAATAAATATCTATGCAGAAGTGGCAGGTGAAGGGTAAGGATGTATCACAAAAACCCAAACCAGCATGAAAGACAAGGTAGAAAAGCATTAGCATATCTGTGAGGAGCACTGGTGAGAGACTGTACCCTCACTCTATTCATCCTCATGAATCTCTTGCTCTACCATAAACAAATGTATTTTCTGCAGAGGAAGATTTAATCTACATCTTTATTCAAGACCCAGTTGTCTGCTCATTTGTCAGTTTCTTCCCCCATCATTTCTGTGCCTAAAGTACTGCAAGCTACAACCAACAAATCAGATTTGCAGTCACAGATGTGACCCATCAGACTGCACCAAGCAGGTTCTCACTCCAGCCACATTTCAAGTCCCTTCCAAAAGCAATGCTGCCATATTCATTACATGAACTTACACAAAATTTGCCTGTCCTCCTCCTGGTTTTCCTTTTCTCCTGTATCTTTCTGCTTGTCTATCTGTAATATGTACAACACTCACAGCAAGGACTTTTTCTTTTCACTGCTTGGAACTAGGCTCATACAGGGACCTACCATAGATAATAAGACAACAATTTAATCTGCACTCAATCACTGTGATCTATGGAATAGCAATGTCTTGTTTGAAGTGTGGTATTACATTTGGAAATGGCAAACAAGAAGCTAATTATTTTTTGTGTTTGTATCTGTCACTCTTTTTCCTATGGATTGAGCCACTGTCTCAGCCTGCTGACTTTGAGCTTTGAGAAACAAGAGACCAACAGTGTTGAACTGTATGTGTGTGGGGGGGGGGGGGGGGAAGTTCAAACAAAGAGAAACAGTAAATCTAGATGTCTACAACATCTGATATAGTGGCTCAGAGCATGGATGTAATACTAAGTTACACAGTGAGACACTGGCATTTTGTTGATGATGGAGTTCAAAAGATGTCTACAGTCAATCAAATTTGAATTAACAAATGGAATACAAACTGCACAGGGATATGTAAGTGAGATGAGAGAAGAAGAAAATAGTACTGGGATTAGGAGCTAACTCACAGCTTCAGCAGGCTCACAGGGTTTGTAGCAGCTACTATAATTTCTGCATGAGAATAAACACTTCAGAGATGCAAAGAAGGAAATAGAAGAGAACCAACCATGAAAGGAAAGGGAGGCAGCGATCATTCCTTCTGCTTTTAAAACATAAAGCATTAGCAGGAAAAAGTTTCTAAAGTTACTTTCAAAACCAAGATTCATAATAGCTCCCTGTGCTGTCATTAACAACCAAAGATGTTGTCTTAAAAGGGACTAGGAGAGAATTTTCTTAATAATTATTCAAAACTTTGCTTTTAACATACAATAGAAGTTATGAAAAGAGAATTTGCACATGAGAATTCACAGAGCTGTGAAAAATTAAACCATATGGGAAATAGCCAAAGGAACCGTTTCATGTATCTGTGTGTACATTTGTATGCACATTCCAAACAGTGTGCTCTGCGAGAGCTGAGAAGCCTATGTGCCACAAGGAAGGGCTTGTGAAAGTGAAGCCAGGCCTCTCTGGAGGCTGCAAAGCCTGTATTTTGCTCCAACGTGCAGCCTTTCTGTTCCACCACTTTTGGATCCCACACCAACATTAATATATATACATATATATGTATCCCAAGATATTCAGGCACCAAAGCACACAGGTCCAAGAGCAATCACTACATCAGATTCACAGGAAGGCCAGTATTTGTCCAAGAGATGAGAAGGTGAAGTAAATACAGCATTGACATAGACAGACCTGAAGCCACCCAAGGACACAGGCTGCAGTCTGTAAACACTCCTCTCCGTGCCTCACTGTTGCAACTGTCTAAAAATGAGCAGACACACTCCATGTTCACAGTTCCTGCAGCTCCTCTAATATAGATGCTGCAACAGTGCCTATGGGATCTGAGTCAACCAAATCCTGCTGCTTTGCTGAATCCCTACCCATTTGTCTGGCACTTGAGAATTAAACTCCTGGAAATATAATTGCATCCAATATAGATTTTTAGATATTTATCGGCAGATGTCCTCCCCTCCTGCTTCATTTCTACTGCAAATGGGTAGATCACAATTCTTAAATGCACTTGCTGCCACATCATTGCTTTCTAGGGATGTTCAAGAAGGCCTTCCCTCACCATGCACAAAGCAGAGGAGAAGCTGCAAAATTGGCTCAATGCTCTGCATGCCAGAGGTCTGCAGCACAGCAGGGAAAGGAGGCAAGACTGCTGGCTGGAACAAACAGCCCTTTTGCTGCTTCTCCAGTTTGGTACAGATGGACTGTGCTAAAGGACATGACAAGCCATGGCAGATTTTCATTAAAGACTTTTTAAACATCTGTCTTCTGTTATACTCTGTTTTCTTTTTAAAAACATAGGACAGAAGATGCATAAACCATAAACCCTCCCAATTCACAGATACATCCCTGTTTAATTATTCTGCAACCACGAAGGAATAATTCCTGAAATCTTTGAACTGAAAGGAACATGCTATAGCCACAAGGGCAACAACATCATGTGAACTCTCAACTGACATCAGCTGCACAGAAACAGAAATAACAAACAACTTACAACAAAAGGATGAGGCAAATAAAAGATACAACCACACAGAGAAGAGCAAGGAAACAGAGAGGGGATGATTTACAAGACTGTTTACAAGAATATCCAAGCCAAATAGAACAAATCCTATTTCCCATCTCCTGGCACTCTTTAGCACATCATCACTTTACCTTCACAGTGGTAGAGAAAGAGACATGAAGACATGGGAAGAAGGTCAGACAAGGTTATTTCCAACACTACTGCAGGCCCTGAAGGACCAATCTGTTAGACTATCAGCTGTGCTGCAATGAGAGACAAAACATCAGGGATGGCTCAGTAGTACCAGAAGTGGGTTCTCACACTACTGCCAGGAAGACCAGCATCCTGGCTTCCCTCCAGCTACAGAGATTCAGAGGAGACTGAAGAGATTTGGACAGATGTAGAAAACTATCCTGATCAAATTTGAAGGGAAAAAACCCCAACCCAACCCAACCCAAAAACCCCCAACGTCTCAGGGTCCCAAACCTATTGGCAACTTTTCAGAACTGTAAATACAAGGTTTAGCTTGTATCCAGCATTTTACTATCTCCACAGGGGAAAGGAATTTTACAGCACACCTGATCTGCAAACGCAAAGAGAACTTGGGTTGGCTGGAGAGCAGGAAGGAGCTCACACCTTGCAAGGAAAACTCCTTTCCTTAAAATGACCCAAACTCCTGAGCCTAGTGCTGAGTGGTGACTTCCCTGCACCTCCATCATTCCTCCTTTTAGCCCACTCTCGAACATCTCCTATCTCACTGCATTACTTGGAAGCCATAAGTTAGGCTGAGTCCTGTTAACCAAAATATAAGATTGCTACCTATTCCAGTCAGTAATAATTACGGAGTCCTTAACTGGTCTTAGAAGCTGTGAGCCCTAGAAATGTTAATGTTAATGAATGAAAAGAAAAAAATCTTGTATTTTCATTTACCCCTAGAAGATATCCTCCTCATAAGAACTGCAAAAGACCATCCTGATTTCAATTCAAGGACTCTCCAGGCTCTGGGAAATTCTGAGTTTGTTTCCCTCCTGACTGAGGTTCCTTTGTCTGTCTCCATTACAAGAATAAAACACAACACATTTCTAAATTGCTGAAAGCATCATCATTATGTGTGCTCTGCAATTTGTCACGTACAAGGGGAACACTTGCCATCATCTTAAGTTATGGTAGTGTCATAACTACTTGCCACAGCCAGCAAAAGATTATTCAAAAGAAATTACTTCAGGACACAAAAAAAAAAAAAAAAGGGCTTGCTTTTGCTCTGGTAATTTTTCAGCTTGCCTTTTTTGCAGTGGGGCGTGGCAGTAGCAACCATGGAGCCCAAATTCATCTGTTTATACACATCCCACTTCTCAGATGTACAGAGTGCAAACATGCATAATACATAGGGGTCAAGTTTGATTGCTTAGGAAGGAGGCAATAATACTGGACTAATTATTTTCCTGACCTGATGGGTAATATTTTATTTAAGTCCACACTAGGGAAGCTAAACTAGCTGGCGGGAAAGAGAAATGTATTCTCAAAGGGATAATGCAAGTTTATGCGGCACCTTTGATTCTGCATACACTCAATGATTGAGATAATTTCAAAATATTATTTATTCATTATGTTTTTATTTGGGCTCTAAATGCAAAGGTTTCATTTTCCTATTCCCCTCCCCATGCCTAATATTTGTTACAGTTGCATTTTTCAAACCATTTACTGTTTGAAGGGTAAGTAGAATGACACTGCTCATAATGTGCAAATAAATGTGAAATAAGCTAGTCAGCTCAAGTGGAATGAATTACTGTCACTGGTAAAATAAGGCAAGAGGGAACGGCTGCCTTGGGAGCTAAAAAAGACTCTAGCAGGTACTGCTATTGAGCGACTGGAATAACACTTACTATGATTTATCAAAGACCACTTGAAAGCACTTCTGAGGCATTAAATAGGCATGAAAAGAGGCTTTAGTGGCAACGGGACTATGCCAGAACTGCGTGATTAGGAGACTCAAAAGCTTGACCCTAACATGCAGCCTATGAACAAGGAACGCCAAAAATCTTCAAAGACTTGTGGAAGGGAGTGCAAGCAGAGTACAGTCAGTTTTGAAGAGACGGCCACAGAGCTATTGGGTCCCCACTAGGAAAAGCTGAGAGTAACTATGGAGAAAGGGAAAAATCCAGTCCGTGATGACCATCACAGCTATGTACCAGACCACCAGGAAACAGCTTTGTGTGGGAATAAGCACAGAAATGAAAGAAAATGATTCAAATATTTTCAGTGGCAACATCAATGTGGTTTCACAAGGACAATTTGTTGCACCCACAGTTTTCTTGGCTCATCTGCAATTGCAACAATGCTTCTTGGCAGGGACTGCAGAAGGGCTACCAGGTAACGTCCCCACAGTGCCCACTGTCCTCCACCCAGCCCATGCCAGGTCACACCTTAGCTTGCACAGACAAGCATCATGTTTCCAGATATCAGCTGTCTAGCCCCTATGGGTCTGCTAACAAGAAGAAAGTATTTTGATGTGGGCAAGATTTGATGTAGGCAAGTGTGTCCCACTATACAATGTAGATCCCACTACTTGCACTGAATGAAAATACGGGCTGGAGAACATAGCAGCTCACTGACCATGCTGCCAAGCAAACAGCATCTCCCTCTACTTCAGCTGATCACATAGCAAAGGCTTGCCCAGATGCCCCCAACCAGCACCAAGAAGAGAATGCTCCAGTCTGCTCAATGTAAGGCAGACTCTGCAAGCCACTCCATTGTCACTGCTGAAGTCTTGCAGTGCCCAATGTTCCAGCCCCTGACTACACTAGAGGGAGGCAGTCTCACCCATTTCACACTGCATTTCAGTATTATTTTCTTACAAAGAAAAGAAGTCAGTAAGTTACTAAAGTGAAGATTTTAGAAAGGAAAACCTTCATGTGAGCTGGTGTGTGGCAGAGCTCCCAGTTCCTTGCCTCATCTTCAGCAGAATGCTTACCTAGAGTCTGCTGTGGGTGGGGGAAAGTGTTAATGAAGAACTGTGCAGTGGATGGGAGTAGAGTTGTTCTTCTTTTTAGACTGCCTAATAAACTGTATCTCACCATCCAACTTTATGATTTTCTGCAAAAAATAGACATCTCCCTACTTCTCAGCAAAGATTTAATGGCAGCGTGCTGAAAGCATTCTCACATTACTAAGACCTCATTATTTTTACAAAATATATTGCTACCATTTACTTGCACATTATGAAGTATTATCATAAAACAAATCTCTTACAGTCATTAGTATGAACTAGCAAAGTTCTAGTGCACGTCCTAAGACAATTATTACTATTCTGGATCTTTTCAAGAACTAAATCACATCACTGTGCCTGAAACCAAACAGTACTTGAAAAATACATCAAACAAATGCTGACAGTGCAATGCACAAGGCCCATAGCATTTCCTTCCATTCCCAGGAAGCTCTTGGAGAGAGGCATCAGTTACAACACCATAATAATAGTACTGAAGTTTTCTGTAAGTAGCCCTAAACAGCACAAAATAAAAATAACCATAAGGCCATTGCTCCATGGCTGGTAAAGCACAGGTAATGAAAAATAACTGCTCTTCTGTTATTTTGACAGGTGGGAAGGGACCAAGACAGGACAGAAGACTCTCCATGAGGTTCTCCTACCCAGGAACTTGCTGTCCGAGCACAAACTGGTCAGCAATGACAGGTGTGAAATGTCCTGAAGTTGCACCAGCAACTGAACTGTCCCATCAGCACTGAAAAAGGTAATAGATGTGGAAATCTGTACAGTCACAACAGGGGAAGAGATACAACAGAACTTGATTTCTCTGCTTTGAAAAATCTGTTCTAAGGATTTATTTCCCGGAAGTGTCCAACTTTAGAAATATGGGGCAGCAGGTCTGTAGTGTGGGCAAGTTTTGTTTCCTCAGCTGAGATGTGTCACATGAACAGACAGAACACTGTGCAGTCACAGAAAAAAGCAAGAACGCACCTAAGTCTCCTTGAAAAACAGCTGACCCTCAAAACCCTTCATATAATTTCACTATACCTCAGATAGTACTGTTAGGTTGTTGCCTTTGGGTTTTTTTTTTTTTTCTCTTCTTCTATTGAAAATATTCCTAGTGTCCACTAAGCAAGCCATGTCAGAATACAGTCCTCCTTCTACAGCACTGACAGGAATCCCAGAGCTTGGACAAAACCAGTCACAGCCAAAAATCACTGTTACAATCCAAAGGGTGACAATGCAGGATGCCAGCCATTTTAGTGGGCCATGTTTGCTGGGAATGTCCTAGGAGTCTACCACCTCTTTGTGCAGCTGTGTGAGTGCAGAGGGGTTTTCTCTGGAGGAACATTACCACAGTGGGATCGCTCTTGCCAGGCACTCCACACAACAGCGTAAAGAAATGATCAGATGCAGCACAACATTTTCTGGCATCTGCTTTCTAACCCCAAATGCAGTTGGAAGGACATGCCAGTGCTGCTGGACACTGGCACTGCTTTAAACCACTGTATGATTGCCTGATAGAAATATCTGAAATTGTCATTGTATTTCCCTGATGACAACCATGCTTTTTAAAAGGTTATTACATTATTCCTCAAGAGGTTAACTGAAATAGGTAAATTAGTTGTATCTGCAGCTGATAGTGACAGGTAGGAAGAGCTTCACAACATGCACAGCTTTAGTTACAACATCTCTGGAAAAGTCCTTGGGGATTTAGAACAATGAAGCTGTAATTTAGCCAGTCAAAAAAAAAAAAAAGCCATAAACAGATTCATAGAGGCACTTCTGTACGCACAGCCCCTTGTATATTTTATGAAGGAAGCACTATCTGCCTTCCCTCTCTTTCCTTGATCCCTCTCTTTCCTACACATCAAGCTTATAAACAAAATAATGCAAGTGCTAAGAGATTTTAAAAAAAATAAAATAAAAGAAAGAGAGACTTTATCTTTATGGCATTGCTCAGATCTTATAACAAATATAATCCAGCGTGCAATTACTTATTTTCCAAGTAAATCTTTGTTTCAAAAACATCAAAAATACCATCAGTTGTTCTACTGCTGCATGGGAAGGTTCAGCTAACAAAATTAAATGAAGATGCAAGGGCCTCAAAGACAGCGCTGATTTCCTTGCTATAACTCCATTTGATAGCACAGGTCCTAACTTACATCACACAAGGCATTGTTTATGTGCCACTGCACTTTGTATGTTGTGGCAGATATTTCTCTCCTTACCTCCTCTTTCAAAAAGCTAAGCTCCCAAGAATATCCACAGATTTTCTAGGACTTGATGGATAAGGATTAGCCAAGAAGCATGCATGTGGAGATCTTCACCCCCAGACCCCTGCTTGAATAGAGGCTGAGTTGAGCAGCAATAGCAATTAGAATGGGTCTGAAGTGTTAAGAGAAACTTAAAATGATTCTCTGCAAACTCTTGTAATTAGATCACCACCAGCTGTTTAGCCTCTTTGACCCCTACCCAAGATAATAATGATTTCAACTGAAAAGGCTTCAGTCCCAGAAGAAATATGACAAAAAGCACATCACTGAGTACCAACATCAGGGAATTAAGCATTATTTGACTATTATTCTGAGTTATTCTCTTGACAAGGCTGAATGATAGAAAAATAACATTTGGTGCCAACCACAGAAAATTTGGTTGGGAGAAAAAGAATATCCTGTGAGACCGAAAAGGGGGATTTTCCCTGAGTATGCTTCCTTAATTATCCTATTGCCAGGCATCTAAGTACAGTCTGTCACAGCTGGCACAGCTAGCAATATATGAAATCCACAGCTACGAAACATGGTTCAAAATGAAGTGAATATTCCACTTTTCTTCCCTCCCCTCGGAAATTACAACTTACAGGTTTCAGCTTGAAAACAAACATCTTGAATGAATATTTGAAAGAAGAACAAAAGGAAAAGTAAGCTCACAAACCTGATGGAAAAGGTCCTGTTGCTGAGGCACATCTAACGCTGTACATGTGCATCGTAAAGCCTAATGTGGTTGAACCAGGCTCAACCTGAGCCAGCCTTGTAACAATGTCTAGTAAAATTAGTGTTAGATATGACTGGACTGTATGAAAGCTTAACCCCTAGATCAGCTCCTGGATCCAGCTGAAAAAGAAGAGCTGTACTGATAACAAATCAGCAAAACATAGAAGAAGCGTGGAGGAAGGAAGACACCTACAAGTCAAAACCGTTGTAGAATACATACAGAATTAATTTCAAGAGCACAGTATGGAAACAGAACTAATATTTAGAGTTAATATATATGATATAATAGCATCGAAATTAATAGGAACAGAGAAAGCTCCAAGTGTAGCAGTAATTAGTTTCCCTCCCCCCTGCTCAAAGATTCCTCAGCTGCCCACCAGGAATGACATGAAGACAATGTCCTCCTCAAGGCTGTTGGCTGTTGCTTGCTCATGTAACAGGAGAAGTTGTCAGAATACAAAGACTTAAAAAAACAGAGGTTCAGGCTGTTATCCTTCTCAGCCCCCTAAGTCAAACAAAGTAAGCTGATCTGTTATATGACTCTCTCCTCCAGGGAACTCTCTCAGCATTTGGTATGGTACCCAATTCTTTTTTACCCCTCCTCTTCCTGATGAAGTTTTTTGAGCTACATTCAACCCAAATTCCTGAATGGTTTAGGAATTATTAAAATATTTTGCTTACTGGGCTTGCTAGATGTTTTTATGAATTTCCCATTCACTAAACTTTCCTCACTCTACTTTCTGGAGCAACACGTATTGCTTGAATTTCCTCCCAAATGAAAAAGCAAATTATTTTTGGTAAGCTGGTAAATCAGCTATGCTCAAATATTTAAGGTGTATTTGGTTGTGGCAATCAATAGTATTGCTTCCAGGAGCTCTGAATGACCAAACACAAGTTTTTCCTTTACAACTAGAGCATTTATCTTTCTTCGGTTTGCTGTCTGTTTCAAAGTAAGCAACTGAAATATTCTCCTTAGTCACACTTTATAGAAACTTGTGCAATATTTGAGGAAAAATAAAAGGCAGGTGTAGAAAAGAGGATGCACAAGAGTGGCTAACACAGATCACTGCCCATCACAGCTTTAGCAGCCCAGTAGTCCACATATTCTGCTTTCTGCCAGCACTCAGCGACTGCCAAATTACCTGGAAGCTCCTGTACACGTGGTAAAAACAACCCAGCCCAGGTCCCCCTCTTGCCCAGACACAATGTGAGAATAGGTACGTCACCATTAAGAAGATTTTAATGGGCTTTGGAGACATGTGATACTATTTATAATCAGCCCTCCTAGACAGTTGTTTGCATACTCCTCCCTGATGCAGCTTCCCTTGAAGAGAGTTGCTACACAATCATTACAAATTGATTGCAAAAGAGCTAACAATCATGATTAAATCATTAAATTCTTGTCTACGCTTCAGAGAGCGGAGAGAAAATTAACTTCCCACCAACCTAATTTTTTCCTGAACATGAAATAATGATTTTCTGCCCGTCTAATTACAAAGCCAACATCTGATCAAGCCGGCATCCAGAGGGGATTATCACATGCACAAGTATTAGACCTCATTACCAGCTTGAGTGCAAAATTATTACATCTTGTAATTGGATGGTGAGATTTATATACAGATCGGCCCGGTTTCTGTAAGATTGTAATTACAAGCTTCGTTGGTTAGCTACTTATCACTCAGCACAGAAGAGAGGAAAATAAGCAACAGAAAAAGCATTTCATTAACCCATAACCCTATCAAGGGAGAACCACTGTAACATCCATGTCTGCATTAGGGAGAACAGCTAAATTCACAGATGAAACAATTTATTATACTCTTTGCAAATGGGATTTCATTTTGTTTAACCCCTAATGAACTATTTTGGTAAACTGTATAAGCAAACCATCCATTTTATAGACAACTAGGTTCAATATAGTAATTATAAGGGGTAACTGACTGAAATAAATACTCATCTGCTTAGGGGCAAGGTTATTTGATATACAATTGCACATAGATCTGAGCATTCATAACAGGCAGAGTAAATAGGGAGCTTGCCTTGGCTTGTTAGAGAAGCTGGAAACCCCCTTGCACACAATCAGAACTGGGGGAGCATAAGAAATCCAGCTGGTGAGAGCGAGATGTACAAATTGCCAAAAAGCTAAGGTTACCAGGGTCTGCAAGGGTGGAAGCATCCTGCACTGCTGCTCTGGAGATGTCAAAGTGCAGGTATGTACAAGCTCCTGAATGTACAAGCACCTGGCGAGAGACCTACAGCCTCCATTCAAACTGTAAGTTATAAATCAACTTTCTAAGCTTTTTAAACAGAAATAGCAAATTGAAAAGAGTGAACACCAATATTACAGACACATTTGTGCCCGTGTTCTGTTCCACCTTCACTTTCCAACTCTGCTGGCAGCACATCAATAGCTGTTTTATCACTGACTTCAATTCCTGCTTTGGATCAGTCCTGACTTCTTTATTAAGGCAGCCTGACCTTAAATTGAGATTACTACAGAAGCATCACATTCTCTGTGTTTTCTGCCCTTTATTTTTTTTTTTTCTTCAATCATTATTCCTTACTTAACTGGTAAGAGTAAATCCAAACACTCATCCTTTTACAACACCCAGAGCAGAAAAAAAATCACAGCTTTCTGGCACAGAAGTCATTATGACAAACTCTAGAGATTTCAATTCTCTTTTCTTACAGCCAGTAAAAAGTTTCAGGAAGGCAAAAGCCCTCCCATTCTGTTGAACTACAAGTTGTTCGTTTCATCAGTAGCAAGTGAAAAAACCAAAACTGGATCTGAATTAAAAACAAGCAAGCAGCAAGCAAAACCCCACAAACCAACCAAATCCAACACCAAAAAAACAAACAAAAAACCCTAAACCAAACAAAGTAAAACAAAAAAAAAGAGGTGATGCTGAGATGACCTAACTAATGGGAAGGAATCTTGGGCATATATGTAGTCTGTTCTGCATAATACCTCAACACTTTCTATCCTACACCAAAGCCCAATGCAGCAATGTTTTGCTGTAAACCGATGGTGGTTTTGTATTACAATGCAGAAATGCAGAGTGATTCACAAGGACACAGGCTTTTAAATGGTTAATGGAATATTTCCCAACTCCATTCAGTTTTGGAAAGCAACCTTAATTTCAAAGATCATTTTATCACAAACCTAATTACAGTGGATTTTTATCTCATGTCAGCTGTTAAACTTTCATTGATTTCTGTAGTGCAGGGTAAACCCATAAGCAGCATATCAAGATTATCTGTGGAGAGGGATGATTCCCTACTATTATTTCTAGTTGTAGCACCCAAAGATTGCAGCTGGGCTCTGTACTGTTCTGGACACTTATCACACAGATAACAGAAAATATCTGCTCCAGAGGTCTTGGAGTCTTGCAGGCAACTGATATAGAAGAGAATGAGAACGAACTGCTACCTCGAGGGGGTCTCAGCACTATAATTCTTCTTAATACATGCTGTTTGCCTGACAGGTCCTTTCTTTGTTATTACCCTCTCAGCCTGTATGTGAAATATTTCTACGTCCTTCTAAACTCTGCTTGCCTTTTCTGTAGCCTTATTCTCTCCTATCAAACTCGAAAGTCTAAACAGACCCATACACAATCAAGAGGAGAATCAAGGCACACTTTCAATACAGAATAAAAATAAAAAAGAAAAGCATTGAGGTTATATTTGTACTTCAAGGGAAAAAAGGCTTTACAGAGAAGGAAATTATTTAGGACTAAAAAGATGATCGGTCTAGTTATTGAATGCTGTGGGTGGAAAAAACAAACAAACTGGCTTAAGAAAATATTGCAAATTCAAAACACTTCAGTAGAAACTAAGTCAACCAAACACAGCAAGCCAGGTGGCATGACTGCAGACAGCAGCAGCTTGGACCCCAAGTACAGGACATAACTTCTCAGGGCAGAAAAGCACTCAGAATCATTCTAAAGTAAATAATTCAATTCATTTTACAGTAACTATCTGTCCTCAGAACAATCTCAAAATACTCTACCTTCTGGACCAAAAGGCATATACAGTAACATGGACTGCCCCCACACAAGGGCAGTTTCTGCAAGAGCGAAAAACAACAGGCAAAATTTATCTGCTTGGGTTGCAAAACCCTTTCCACTGGCTGTTAGCTCCTGCATCAACCTGACCAATGCCCACCAGGTCTAACATATTTATGGCATCAGGAACATTAATGCAGCAAAACAAGCATGCAACTTCACTGCTTCCACCTGAGCAGTACAGCTTCTGTGGTTAAGGACCCATCCACAGGAGTCCACCACAAACGACATCTGGCAGCACCAGTTCAAGGCAGCAAGTTCATCACAGCATCAGAGGAGTTCCAAAAATCTTCTTGTAGACAGAGCACACGGAGGGAGCTTTATGTTTACCATTTATTATGGACAGAAATGTCAGCATATCAAAATTGTCATGGAGAATAATAAATTCAACTAGCTTCAAGAACAGGGAAAATAAAAAGCAGATATTACTTTAGGGTAATATGATTTTTTTCCCCCCTGCATACTACCATGGTACTTTAGGTCTTCTCTATGTAGACAGAGATAGACTGCCTATACACTCACACATTGCAGTAAAAACAATGAAAAGACCCCAGTTTGTAAAGCTTCCTCTGCTGCAAAGCTGTGGCTGGAATTCAGGCCATGGATGTATAAAAGAAGTACAAGCAAAGACAGCACCCACTGTGCTGAGTCTGCAGCCCAAGTAAATACTTGCAATGTTGTGTTGTTTAGTTTGTTTTTTTTCTTTTGTTTTTGATTGGCAGATTTTAGATGCATTATTTATTAGGTTGCTCTAAGGTCATGTCCTAGCCTCAATGGTTTTTTTCCCTATTTATTGTTATTTATCGTTTGTACTGCAGTAGCACTGAGTAGTTCCAGCCTGGATCCCATTCTGTTCAGTACTGTACCAGTTAAAAGTCTGGGATGCACATTATCTGGGTAGAGGGCAAAATGTCTAAAGCTTTGCAAGCATGGACTCACTGAGCTTCTTGCTTGTTTCTGTTAGACCCATTTTCCCTACATATGGAATAGAATGGAACCATGAAGTGATGGTGAAATGAGTCCAAGAAATCACAAGTTTCAATAAACAAGCAGAACAGAATCTGCACATTTGCATACTCATACTGCCTCTACACAACCACATTTGTAGTACATTTTGTCCCAGCAGACCTGGAGATGTGGACACCTAGGACCCTGAAAAGATGTGGACACCTAGGACCCTGAAAAGATGCATCTGTTTCCACAGAATGACACATTTCACAGCCACATGATAATAGTCATGAACATGGAACCTTGACTTTAAGCCGAGCTGACTGATACTCCCCAGAACTCAATTTTCACTAAATAAATTAAACCAAATAGAAATAAAAAAATGCTCTCTATTGGGAAAGATGTTAAGTCTAAAGAAAAGCATCAAGGCAATTACTGAAGCGATGGTTTGCGTTTCTCATTGCCCACAACGGCAGACTGGATATGGAAGCAGGAAGAGTCTGTCACAGCTTTGGGGAATATTTGGTGTCATTTGACTGATAAGCTCTTAAATCTTAGGAATGGAAAAGAATGAAAGCTATGCTTGTCTCCATTGCTGAGGAACTGCAGGGGAACTGCAAAGCCTATTTGAAATTTCTTGTCAACCTTATTTTTTCAACCAGACCCCAAGCTAAAAGCTGCAGTAGAAACTTGCCTTCTGCTTTGTGGCACCCAAGGCTGAATACAGTAAAGACCAGCAGCTCCCTGCTCTTACCCACCTCCCACAATCCATCTTAGAGATCTCAGGAAATCCACAGTGTACTTGCAGCTTTTGTCCTGGCAAAGCAGCTTGCTTCCAGTTGTGAAGAGTTGAAAGGAACAACACTGATGACTTCCTTTTCTTCCTTCTCCCACCCTCTCCTGATTTCATCTTATTATCTCATATGCATTACAGACTGTTACAACCAAGCTATAGGCAGCAGTTTCCATATTAATTCT
The DNA here is from genome assembly GCF_027791375.1 of Indicator indicator. Lineage (NCBI taxonomy): Eukaryota > Metazoa > Chordata > Aves > Piciformes > Indicatoridae > Indicator > Indicator indicator. Next base: position 17,858,265 of record NC_072028.1, read on the forward strand.
CCTTTGGTATGGGTAGATATATAAACACAGAAAAGGGGAATTAATTTGCTTCCCTCCCCCCAGAGTTTTATGGAAATGGACACGGGAAGGCACCATCTCCAGTGGCAATTGCTACTGGACCCCTGTAGATGATTTATGTGGTTAGATTAATGTATACATTCAGTCCACAAAGTCTAGTTTTAGGGCAGTGAAACTAATACAGAATTCAAAGATGAAGGCAATAGCATTCTGGTCTAGTACACATCCTTTTCCTTTAACATATTTCAGTATATAAAATACATCTGTAAATTGCCTTACAGTGTTTTGACACAGATTTGGGATAAAATTAATAACATCTGCAGGCAAAACCATGCTGAACCCTAATGCAGACAAAAATGAATTTATTTCCTTTGCTGTAGTCATTCTGGTGTCATTCTGTACTTTCTGAAGGAATGGTGTGGATGGTGCCCTGTGCTTTGTTCTTCCACTTGGCAGTGTGTTTCTAACTTCTACTTGCTTATCTGGATTCTTTTCCTCAAGGCTCTGCGGGGAGCCCCTGGAAGGCAGTATCAGTGCAGCCTTCCCCATGCCGCACAGCCAGACGCTGTGATTTGGAACAACTCCTCCCTCACCATCAGCTTTATATCACTTGTTCTATTTCTCTCCTTCCTGTGATCTCTTCTACTTTTGTTTAGGATCTCTCTCTAGCCTTGCACAACTCTTCTGGAAAACAAAAATCATTTGGTCTTATCCCCTCCCTGCTTGAGAAGTGAAATTAAATAAATCCCAGCAAATCTGCTGCCATTATTCATGCATTTATATCCCTATTAAATGCCACGTAATAAATCTTGTGTAATGAAAAATTAAGGTTGGAAAGGGAGAGAAGAGGAACTTACACAGCAATTCTGAAAAATCTAACCAACCTAGCTGATGGGAAGGCATGGTGGAATAGAAAGAGGTGAAGACAAACTGCTGCTTCCCTTGAATTTATTGGAAAAGTAAGAGCTAAGTCAATTCAAGCAATTCTTAGGCATCCATATCAGGACTGGCAAGAACAGTTCTTCATATTTACCAGGTTAAAGCAAGGAGAAATAAATATATTACCATAGTAGAAATAAAAAAAAAGGGCGGGTGGGGGGAGGAAGGAAGAAAAAAAAAATAGCATCATGTACTTAGGTATTAAGTATTGAGTTCTTGCTACACCTCTGGGGAAAAAAAAACACCAACAAAACAAAGCAAACCACAACAACAACAAAAACACACACACACACAAAAACCCCAAACAAACAAAACCTAACAAAAAACCCCACCCAAAACCAGATGAAAAGAGAATGACAGATTGGAAAGGGGAACAAACTAGAGGGGCAAAGAGCCAGCACCATGTGGAGATGTGAATTTGGACAGGAAACTACAAATAAAGTGTTGAAGACAGACAGAAATCAAACAATGGCACAGCAAAATATTAGCATGAAAGAGACAGTCAGTCCCTGGAAACCAGATGTTTTCTCCAGGGCCTTTGCCCATCTCTGAAACCCCATGGCCACAGCATCCACATAGTGCTGCAAACCACCACTCCCCACCTTGCAGGAGAACCCATGGGGAGAACCCATCCCTTTCTCCCTGCACACAGAGCTTCCATCATTTGCTACAAACTGCCCTTTAGGTGACATTGAAACACATACTTGGTAGACTTGCAGTAATTTGTTGTTTTAAAATGTCACTGCACACACTCTGAGAAGCAGTGTTACAGCAGAATCGGATGGGCTCCTCTAAAGCTGCAAACATCCAACCTCATTTTGGGGACAGGAGATGCCCAGCAGTTCCCCAAAATGTCACACGCCACCCCCTTCCTCTCACATCTGCTCTGATGATGCACCCAGGACTTTCCATGCTCATGATACATTTTCAGCTCTGAATCTTGAGCTGTATTTCTTGATGCCTAAAAAGGGGAATGCACCTAAATCATAGGTTTCAAAGACACACTGTGGCTTAAGGAAACTAACCAATGTGCACCCAAGAGTGCCCTGCCATTCATTCACAAAGCAATTAAAATAAAAATTACTGCATTTAGCAGCAGCAGAAGTGCTATGAGCCATGGAACAGCAGCAAGGAGCTCTCTTTATTCAGCGTGGTCCCTCATTATGTATCACTCCGAGAAATCCTGCTGTTTTCTCTGTTTGCAAGGAAGCCTCAAGCCTTTTCTCAGCAGCTGTCACTTGGTTCACCAAAAAAAAAAAAAAAAAAAAAAAAAAGGCCTCTCAGCACCATGGCGATTAAATACCATTATAACTTTCCTCCTTCTGCATACTACAGTAGGCAATCAATATGGGCTTACATTTTATGAGACAAGGAGTTAACTTGTTCAATTACGGTGCAGACAGCTCTATTCTTTTGTAACAAGTAATCTGGGTAGGGAAATCGATACTGACAGGCCCGATGCACGCCAGCTAATTTCATATTATCCTCAGCCAATCAGGTACCTGCGAATAATAGAGTTGTTGTTACAGTTCATTATGGGGAGGTGGGATCAATATCGGTACAATAAGAGGATTGGCAATGCATCTGCTGCATAAGTAACCCTGAAGGGAAAGAAGGTCCCACCAGCACAGCCGGCATGCTCACATTTACATAGCTGGGGAAAACAAAAGTGCCGGAGAGGTCCCTGCTCCCTGACCTGCAATTAAAGATGAAAATACCCCAGAATTGGAGCAGGATAAACAAATCTCCCTTGCCTACTGCCAGGCTAAAACAGAGAGGGGCAAAGTTGAAGAAAACGTTAATAGCAGATTAAAAGGCATGCATATGCTTCGTAAAATGAGATAACACATGCAGGGCTAAATGAACCAGAAACAATCTATTATTTTTTTTGAAGCAGTACATTAATATACAATGTATGTTTGACAAAATACAAGGCAGAAGGGAGAAAACAGGCAGTCAAATTCTGATGAAGATTATATATATTTTATACAGGCGATATTTGATGGAGCATGTTTTCTTTGATGATGCAAAGCCCTGCCTATGTTAACATTTATTATGCAGGGTGCATGAATGGGGCACAAGAAAAATGAGAGATCCTGGTATTCAAATCAGGGCTTAGAGAGAGAAGTCTGTGGTTTAAAACAGCTTGATAAGTAATAGTGTACTTGTTATTTAGTTGGTTTAAGAAATACAAGTGTAATAAAAACATTTTAAAAATTAATTATATGTTTAAAATGGCAGAAGTGCTTCTTTGAAAGAGATGGGTTTCTTTAGAGAGAAAAAAAAAAAAAAAAAAAAAAAACCAGTTTTACCTGTCCTCACTCACAGAATAGATACCAGAAATATCCTGGAAGAGAACACTTACACCTAACATTTCCACAAAACCTACTTTTTCTTCCCCACAGTAGCTACCTACTTTGAGACAACAGTTTTGCTTTTAGAGGCAGGGAAAACTTGTGTTCTTCACTGACTTAGAGTGGAGCTGATCATTAAACCCTATCCTTAAATCAATGGCAAAAGTTTGTTTGGCTTCCCTGGGACAGAAATCCACCAGAGCCGCCCAAAACCACATCAACTTGGGAAACGGTTTTGGAAACACAACCTTTATCACAATGTAAAATAAGACACACCACCATGTGCAGGTACTGTCTTTCTTTGTTCAAAAGTACGCTCTGAGGATCAAGATACAAAAGCTTAAGTGTTAAAATGGGATGTAAAACTAGAGAGCATCTAGAATATGTAGACCTGGAAAAAATACCAAACCAATCCAAGAAACAATTCCACAAAAAAAAAAAAAAATCTGTTCCAAGGACTTTCACCTGTACACTAACAAGGCATTTGTTGTTCATCATCCCATTGTCCTGTTTAAGCTTCCCAGCTTTTCCCTTTCTAAAACTCTAAGTGCTCTGCATCTGGATTTTCCCTGTTCTTTTCAAGAGAACAGTCCTCTGACCAGGGCACAGTGCTCTCTCTCCAAGGTGAGCTTCTTCACAGTTCACCAGATGCCACAATGTCATCAGCTTAGGACTTAGAAACACGATCTTGTATCTTAAACCAATCCATTTTGTGCATTTTGATCCTCCTGTGTCACTTCCATCTCAAGATATTCTAAGATTTTCTTCTTTAAAATTCTCTTCTACTCACTGTCAAAAAGCACTGTGACCATGGAAGACAAATTCACTCCAAATTTCAGAAACACTTTAAGTACAAGGTACTCTTGATTTTCAGATGGACTTATGTACTACATAGATGTGAATTTTCATCAATCGCAAATTTAAACTTTGAGGAAGAGCATCTCCATTTTAAAACCAACACAAGCTGGATTTAAGACTATCTGTATACATCTTTTCTTGTATATCCTAGTCATGAACCCTTGGAATTCTGCAGCAGAAGTAATCCATAATATTGGATGGACACTTCAGATCACCTCACATATTCTGGCAGACTGTGTTCAGAGAAGCCGATCAAAAGAAAATGCAGTGTAAGTTTCCTATGGGATCTGCTGTTCCAGAGAAGACTGAAAGAGCCTCATTCTAGTCAAAAGTGACCCACATGGCTTGGAAATCACAGCATATCTCCGTTTGGTGGAGGTACATTTTTATAAAGATTTGGGTGGGGCAATCTGCATGGCCTCAGGAAATCAAAGCTGAGCCTGCCTTTGGGTCTCAAGTGCAAATAAATTCAGTGGTTTTGACAACCTCTACTTCTCCACATAAAACCCAAACAAACCACCACATTATTTGGTATATTTCAACCTGACCATCCATTTTTACTCCTGAAAGGCTCACAGGCAGGGATATTTGTACACCAGGATTAGATTTTGTGGGCAGAGCAGCCCATCCAACCCTTGTTTGGTACTCTAGTGCTGTTCTGACAGCCAAAATGCCCACCAGCTCAATCCCTCCCCTCTGCTTGTTTTCCCTCCAAAATTCTGCATGGGATACAAAAGCACTGTCAGCATTAATGGCCCTTTGGAGCCAGCCTTAAAAGAATGAGTTTTTGTTAACACTGCAGTTCCAGTTCTTTCTAACACATGGTAGCCTTTGGAATAGATTATTGGTAGCCTCATTTCATTCATTATTTATCCTGAACGTTTTTTAAGTCCATTAATTTTTTTTCATCAAAACATAAAACAAGGCACAACTGAAGAGAGGGGCAGGCACTTGTCTACATGCTGGATTCTCACTGCAAACTCTTAACTCTTTGTAGCTTAACTGAGTACAAAAACTGAGTGCAATAAACACTGAGTACAAAAAAGATTTTATGCATCTGTCACTAATGTGTCAAAGCCATCAAAAATGGAGTTGGGAGAAGTCTCACTGCTAACAGAACTGATACTACTTAAGGTAGAGAAACCAACTGCTTTGTCTGGGCACAAAGCAGCTACCATCAGACTTCATGGCAAAATAGCCTGGTCTAAAAGATGCCTTGGAAGTGTGTCCTCAACTGTGCCACACCTCCATCCACTGCTGACATCAAGCAATGAGTATTTTATTTGCCTGACACATTAAAATGTTGCACAGAATACAAAGAAATATGCACGAAAACACACCCGTATGTTTTCAGTTTACATCTCATTAACATGGAAAACTAGCACAGAGGCTGCCAAAAAAGAGAAAGGCCTCACAAACACTCTAAAAACTCAGCTATCTCGCAAGTTAAGCAAGGCACACAACATAACAGAGAACACAGAAGACAGATCAGCAGATTCATATCTATCCTCGTGTACTCTGGAGTAAAAGTAAATCAATGTATATTAGCTGGGAGCTACCAGCAGCAGCCAGACTTCCAGAGTCTCTCCAGGTGCACTAGCAGGGCATAAGTAAGAAATATGTGCATTTCTCAGGAAGGGATAAATGGTTCTAACTCGTCCTCAGAGAGTCCTGCTGTGTATCAGCACTACTATTCTCCTGATAGATGCTCACTTCTTACAGTTGAGTGTCGTAAATACAGGCCAGCTTTTATATCACAGCTCCCAGGTGAGCATCCTTTTAAATTGTGAATCATGAGAGCTCATCAAAACCTAGTTAAATTAATAGAAGGGTGAAATAAGGTTTTTGTTTTGAATCCTTAAAGCCCTTAGATCTGGAGTACTATAAACATGCTCCCCCATACCCTGTCATGCTCTCTGTGTCTGCACTGGCAAAATAATTTCATCTGTTTTTTAAAAAGGGTTGAATCTTCACATCAAAATGGGCAGTAAACAGCAGGACTGAGTTCAATTAGAACAGTTCATTTTTCTGAGAGCAAAACAGGGCAGTGTTGGAGAACAAAATTCATCTCCCATAACATGTTGTGTAGTCATCCAAAATCCTGCCCCATGGAGGAGAACGCAAGGGCTCAGCACACTGATGTTTCAGACTAGATCATTTAACAACCACAACTGGCAACAAGCCTTTGTGGATCCTGCTTATCCCTCAGTAAAATAAAGATAATTACCCTCCTTTCATTTAATTCTCTAAAAATTCAGCTTTACAATTGCTCCCAATAAAGACACCTGCTGTGATTCTTGCAACTAAAGCAACAATTGATGCATTTGTATAATGATGTGCCATATAAAACATTATAGTGAAGTAATAGCTTAACACCTCCAGCTATGGGTACTGTGCATAAGTATTTCTAACAGGCAACTATTCCATTTAACAGCTATTAAATCCTTGGATATATTTATTAAAAGACACCAAGCAATTCATGTTTAATTACTGCATAAAAGAAACAGTAGTGGAGGAAGAGTTAAATACTGTACTAAAAGGAAGAAGCTACAACTAATCACAATTAAGAGGAAGTCCCAGGCTATTTAAATGCTACAATCCAATTATATCAGGTAAAATGAATTACTCCTTTAATGCTGCCTTTATATGAAGATACCTTCTTATTGCTCTCATTAATAATCATCAGACATCATTTTAGCCCATACTGGCTGCAATAACATTTCTATTAGCATCATGATGTAGCAGGGCTGACAATTAAAATAAAAAATAAATCAAACTCAGAACTGAATAAATGTAATTACAGTTCAGAAAAGAGCTTTTATGACTATTTGATTAGTCAACTGAACAGTACTTATCTTTTAAATCTTAAACTTCAGTTGAATGAAATTTTAGACTACTTATTACAGAAAAGAAACCCAAACAAACAAAAAAACAACCACCAAAAAAAAAAACCACCAAAAACGCAACCCTAAGATACAGGCAGCAGATGGTTTCAGGAGTTATTTAGCTACCTCAGAACCAATGTGTAATATTTTACTTGAAAGGCACCAAATAAAATAGACTTAATAAGGAGGGCATTTAATAAAACCAAACCAACCAATCAATAAAACCTTCTACAGAAGACATAAGTGAGCAGGCTCCCTTGATTGTCTGTCCCTAGGCTCCATGCACCATTTTTATGCCTGGAAACCTTACCATGGAAAACCAGAAAGTTATACATAACACAAGACAAAGGCATGCACTAATACCAAGACTGCCACAGCCCAGCCCATCAGCAGCAATGGAAACAGGAGACCTCTCTAGGCTCAGATGATTTTTATGGGATATAAACAGAGCCTCAGAACTGTAACCAGCAGTTGTGATACAGTGATGAGCTAGTTCACACCACCTTCTATGTAAAAACAAACAGCACTTGGACTTGGCTATTCCAGAAAGGTGAGAATTATTTATGGGCAAAGAGCAAATAATTGTGGCAGCTTACCCATGCCAGCTATGGAATACTGCCAGCCCCAGGCAGCTCAAAGGGATCTGTGAATGTTTGGAAACTTATAAAACAATATTTGATCAACTATGCATCACTATCAAATTTTCTCCAGGAGCACGTTGAAGTTTTACTTCCAGCCTTGAACGTTTGATGCTGAGAAGTTGTGAGTAACTCATTTACACAACAAAACATGCAGAACTGTTTTTCCCCTTCTCTCTTTTTTTTAAGGGGGGGAAAAGGGGGAGAGGTATTTTGATAAGAGTTCGTATATAGTCAAGTTTTTCATCCTACACTGAGAAATCCTATTTTAAACTCCTTCTAAGCTTCAAGAGCTTAAACTAGGAATCTAGTCCCCATGGCTGCAGAAGAGCATTGCAACAACTATATTCTTTTATCCTCACCTTTTATACCAAGACACTTTTACTAAGATCACATTTGAAAGTAAAGTTTCACTCTCCCTCAGGGATAAAAACAACACTAACTTCAGCCATAGAAACATTTACAGTCGGTTTTTCTTTTTTTTTTCCTTTTCCCTGAAAAGTTACCAGCAACAAAAAAATAATCCAAAACCCAACCACAAAAGTTTTCCTGCATTTTCAGGAAACAAAAGCGCAATTTGGTATAAGCAAACGTTGTAACAATGTCAGAAAAATTTACCATCAATAGACAAAGAGGAAATTTTTGAGAAAAATGGCTATCAGGGCATATTGTCCCCCAGCTCCCACAGATCCTTCAACAAACCCCCCTTTCTACAGTTCTAGCAGCCCTCCTGTCACAAGGTACTCATCTGTCATAGAAGTTGTTAATCAAATTAAAAGAAAGTACTTTTATAGTGCAAACTCAAGGAGAAGCATCTGTGCTGCCAAAGGATGACAGGTGTATCCAACCTGAAAATGTTGAATACACATCAGGTTCTGGGTAGGAATTCCTTCAAATTCAGATGTTTTCAGATTCAAGCTTTGAAGCCACACTTCTACTTTGCATCCACCACTGTAGGTGAGTGGCTGCTTGGATATCATTACAGAACCTGTATTTTAGACACCACTCACTGGATAAGAATGCATTAAAGCAGTTACATGGCTTGGCCTTGGGCAGACCTACTATTTGGGAAGCAAGTTTAAGACATGTATCCAGCTACTCTCTACTATACAACACACTTATTACAGGTGCTCTGCCCCAGAATCACACAATATATGACCTACAGCCAAACTCTGTATTGAGAACGGTGTTTTAATACACTAGCCCTTCCTGTGACAGACAGTGAAGTCTAAGAGGCACAGAATGCAAGAGCACAGAAGTGCCACCACATCCTCCTTAGCCCAGGTCAACAGCAATGACAACTTGTGAAACTGCTCTGTAATCTCACAGCTCAAGGGCTGCTTTCTGCTCTTTGTCTACATGAGCTTAACAATTTCTGTAGTTCAGTGATTTCTTGGTCCACTGATACATAAATTAAGTGACAATGCAGGGTTTAGTTCTGGGGGAAGGAGAAAGCATGCAAAAATTACTGGCCTCATCCTCGCTCCAAGTTTATACCTGGCAGTCACTTAAGTAATCAGAGACAGGCCAGGAAAAGATTGGACCCCAAGCCTTTCAGGTCTAACTTTTGTGTAGTCTTCCTTAGTGTGGAATTCTAACTGAGCTCAGAATTCTAAAGCAGCTCAGTTTTAATCTAGACTTGATGTTCCAGGGTGACCAGGCACAAATCTGGCATGCCAAGAGAGGGATTTACCAGAGTGAACAGAGATCTGGCAACTTTTGCTTCCTTGAGTTCAAGGCACAGACAACCCACCTCTTTTTAAAGTCATTCAGCACAACTCGAAGCTGTTGGCATAGTGGAATCCTTGCCCAGTTTTAGCAGAGTTTGTATTCACAAAGTAGGATAGATTGCAAGTGAAAATTATTCTAGCTGAGAAAGGAATTTGATTCAATCCAATTGCTTAAGAGAGAAAAGGAGAGCTATGCTGCAAGCATGATGCTGTTTAGAATTTAACAAAATTCCTGTCCCAAAAAGTTGCAAAGACAGATGGACCAGACACAGGGAGCTCTGCAAGCTTCAGGAGAGTCACTCTCTCTGCAAAGGCAGAACTTCAAAGTTCCTTTCAATTATCAGATGATAAATTTGGATTTGATGCCACTCAAGCCACTGATTCACCAAACTATTCCATCAGCTGATGAGCTGGTAACAGTTGAAGGGCCAGGTGGCATCAAATCTAAGTGAGTCAGAGAGATGGAGACAGCCTGGTCCACCCAGGTGAAATTCTGCAATCAGCCAGCAGGGATTGTAGTGCTGCTGGCTGCAGGGAGCTTTGCATCAAGTCCAATACAAACATAATACTTTGAAGTTATTTAAAAGCAAAACATCACTTCTAGGACTGCCTGTCTTCCACATTGCATTTTACAGTCTTCATTAAAAAAAAAAAAAAAAGAAAACAAACCCAAAACAACAAAACTTTATCACTGAGTCAAAAAACAATTTGAGATCCTGCAATATGCAGCTCAGTGAACCACTCTGTCCCAGATTACAGATCAGAAGTCACTAATTGCCATTTCACAACAGCCCTCTCTTCAGGACTGTTGGAAGTTTCAGTTCATGGCAGCTCAAGCATTGCTGAGGAAGTCTTGCTGCTTCCAACTACAGTAGGACTGCTGTGGAACCACAGTGCTGTCCCTTACTCCCCTAGGTCCCTTTGAAAATGCCAGGGTGGATCTATTTCTGCCACACACTGTTTCACGGTAGAGCTTTTGGGTTACTTTGTTTACTAAAAAACTTCAGTTTCTTCTGCAAATGCCCAACCCTCCATTAAAAGCCCTGATCTCTCTGTAATACAAACATGAGTCATAAATTTTCAAAATAGTAAGTTCTGGATTCTTCCTGCATTGATTTCAAGCATCTCTAGATAATTTGGTTTTTATTCTACTGTTCTCCAGTGCCTTTTAGTGAAGAAAAAAAAAAAAAAAAAAGGAAAAACAATAAAACCCCACAAACACAAAACCCCACAACAATACAGGTTTTAGTTTCAAGACAGAGAATTCTTTAAATCCTTGCAATTTCAACTGTTGATTATTTTATAAAGCCACAGAGAGCACTTTACAAGGAGCCAAACGGGTAATCATTATTCCCCATCAGCAATGAGCTGTGACTTGTGTAAATTGCATAATAAATTAGGTATTCTGAGATAAATGAATTTACAATAAACAATCATGGACTGAAAAGCTCTACTTCTTGTCTCCAAAGGCACAAGCTCTGGTTAAAATCAGCCACAGGTAGTTAAGTGATTGTAAACTGTAAAAATAAATCAACCTGATATAATTGCTCCAAGGAAAAAATTACCAACATATTTAAAATTTCAGCAGTGCACCTTTTCCCATGTCCATTTGGCATTATCTAATTACCTTCACATTTCATTTCCATCAATGATATGACCTGGATTTTCCTTCTATAACTGTCAGGGAGGGGGCTGGAGGGTGGAGTGGAGGACCACAGTGATAAATCAACCTCACCATTAGGACCGAAATGGCTCATCGCTGCAGCTCTAAATCCAGGATTTATAAAGATGTCTAGGCCATATAGCACACTTGTGGACACCATAATAAATTCATGAGCACATTGCCAAGGCAAACTACTTCATTATGTGGCAGGCTGCTAGCCATTAATCTAGCAGAGAGAGATTCCTGGGAAACTGAGACTGCTTGGAAATTTATGCAGGCCTAAAGTTACCCATTTCATTATGGATTTAATCTGCTCTTTCTGCCAGAGTGCATGAAAGGTTTTTACAGTTTAGATCAAGTGCTTGTAACTCCCTATTTTATATTATTTCTTCAACAATAATGTCCTAATTTCCCTCTCAAAAACTATTCAAACTCAATGCCTTCATGCTTGCCTTCCTCTAATATTACACTAGATAAAATATTTATACAATCAATTGACAAAGAGCAATTTTTTTCCCTTAAATGTTCCATTAACATGTAAATTTTCATATGATCTTTATCTCACAGGCAAAATGTGCTTCAAAATGCCCACCTTCTTCCAGGCAGTTAACCCTTTTGTCAGCTGTAAAGAATCCAGATCAAAACAGATTCTGTGGCCTCATTTCTAAAGCCCCTAAAGAGGTCCTGTATTTAAATTACTATTCATTGAAAGAAGATGTAGCTCCTAAAGTAATTTGCTTTCCTTTTTTTGATGGCTCGTTCTCTCCTCCTCTCACGCACAGACATGCATTTCAAGTTCAACTCCTATAAATAAGGTTATTGCAAATTACTATTTTCAACAGTATAATAGAGTTTAATAAAACATCAGTAATAATGCAGAATATTCCAGGTGATACTGTGACTCTGACAGATGGAATTAGATTAATGAGACCAACTATAAAAAACTGATTGCATATTACCACCTTCTGTAAATAAAGATTTATAAAGGTTCCAAGTGGCCCTATTAATTTGTGGTCACTGTACTTATGCTACTAAGTGAGAAACTTGGGCCAAAATGTTTTCAGTGATTTGAATGTAATAATCACACAAAGTGGGAAGACCAAAACAAGAAGCTGGAATAATAAATGTGACCCCAAAAAATCTCCTAACTATTTCACTTTCTTTCATGTTAGGTTGTCTTTCCTGTTATCTCACTAGAACTCCCATTCATGCATTTAGGAAAACACCCCAATGCCTCACTGTGAATGCATCTCAAGGTGACATTTGCTAGCTGGGGTGGTTCTCAGTAAATGCCTGAAGCTAATTTTGATGGACAAGTGTTTCATGTGAATGCCTTTGAAACTGTAATGGCAAGCACCCTCTGCATCATCCTTCTTACAAGTCCTGGTAACTTACAATGTGAGAATGCACGGGAGATGTGCCGCTTGATAAATCCATCACCAGCTGAGGGCCAGCCCTCAGGAAACGGGAACATGCAAGGGACTGAATGGTACATTTGAACAGTTGCAGCAGAATTCCAGCTTTGTACAGGAGAAAAGAGAGATTCTGCATCAACCCAGGAGTTAGGCATAAAACTGTTTTTAGTAGTATTTGTAGTTTGCTAAATGTGAAGAAAGTCAGACATCTTCCATACAGTTAGCCTCAGTCTGAATCAAAAAACCTTAGGAATTGGCTGCACAAGCCTTGACTATGGTCTATTACATTTGTAATCCCCAAATCACCACATCGGTGTTCCACAAACCTTTGCAGCTTCAACACTTCAGACCTCCTAAGAAAAGCCATGATCATCTTCAAATGTTATTGGTGATGTATTTTAGGAATGACCAATAATGACATCTTTCTAAGGCAAGAAAATTACTTTTCGTACTGTGGTCAGATCTTTCTCCAGCTAATCCATCTACCTGCACCTTGGGAAACGGTTCATATATGCAACTGGGATGCATCAAACCTGAAGGAAATGACTCCTCAAACTTCACTGCCAGTGACAACAGAGTTACAATAAACACAGGCCCCAGCTACATGCAGGAGCGTTCCATTCTGGAAATAACCACTTGGAAAGCAAGAAGTCCAAAACTGTTACATTAAGTGCATCTAATGAGTTCTGCATAACTGGATGAAGTGATTCTTCTCAAATCACAGAATGTTAGGGGTTGGATGGGACTTTGAAAGGGTCCAACACCCCTGTTAGAGCAGGATCACCTAGAGTAGGTCACACTCTAGGTTAGTATATCCTAATGTGGAAGGCAAAGATTCTCCAAGTATGAAGAAAGACACTTTACCTCTTCGAAAAACCCCAGAACTTCAACCTTAACAAGATTTCCCCAAACAATTTAACTACATATATATTTTTAAATACAAATTTAGTACATCACACTTTGCTTAGAAGTCACTGATGGTCACCTCTAGCATCACTTCATTTCTAGGTATCTACAACTTTTACTGCTTATTCACATTTTCTCTGAAAAAAATACAAATTTTTATATGCCTTGTATTTCTTACATTTACTTTTTTCCCCCCTTCTTTCCCCACCCCCAGCATTTCCTTTATCAAAGCTGGCACTAGGACCCAGACTCCTCAAACATTTTGAGAGCCTTGACCTGAGATCCACCTCAAATGCTGGAATCTCCCAGATCATTTCGGCAAAGTTTGAATGGTTCCCAGAAACACAGAGCAAGTCCATCCATCAGGCTTTTGAAATACCCAGAGTAGCCAACAAGTCCTCCCTCTGCATTCGAGTGGGATTTGCAGTCAAAGATGCCAGGATCTCACCAGAACACACTGATGTGCCTTTAGAGCCATGGATTTGCTTTGGTCTGGGCCTCGTCACACAAATGGCAAACATTTAAGAGGTTCTCAGAAACGTCAAATCCAAGTTCAGTGGAAAGCCTTCTTTACAACACTTGTAATTCTCATCTTCAGTACTTTTACAGCTTTGGGACTAAGCTATTACAAAGCCCTGTAACACTGTGTTCTTCATGGGATACTCTAAGAAAACAAGTAACTGATTCTCCACACTCTCTGTTTTTTAAGACTTTGTGTATATCTGGCTATACAATAAAAATAAATTTCCACCAGCAAGCTGAACAAAATCCAAGGTTTTAGCTAAATGCAATCCATTTAGGCCAATGCAAATACAGGAAACAGAATACAGCTTAGCAGTGTAAAATCACATAAAACCTACAAAATGTTTCTGAGGCAGTGATGCATGCCAAAATGCCAAGAATAATATGTCCAATAATACACACACAATTTTTTAATGTAGACAACACAAGCCACAGGAGTCACATTTGTATATCTAAATTGGTAGCACCAGCACAGCTTGTTCCAGAGCACAAAGGAATACATCTAACATTAGTTAGATGCTAAAACACATGTATACATCAACAGCAAATGACATCCAAGTAGAGTGAAGTGCTTGGCAAAAAGAGAAGCTTTGAGACAGCCCCCTTACTAGAAATCCTGGGCCCAGAGAGCCAGAGCCCTGCCTCATTTCTTCCATCTTACAACTTGATGAACATACCAGTCACAGACAGACTGATGCCTTCGTACAAACAGCCACTAAATAGAGAGAAAAGATCTCAAACACACTTTCAAGCTCCCAGCAACTTGACGGGCTTCAGTAAATAGATGGTTTGATTATTTTAACACTTTGGCTTGTACCTACCTTGTTTCTCACTTGCTCACTGGGCAGCAAGTGGGTACCTGTGACAGGAGAGCAACGATGGTGGGAACAGCAGTGCTCAGTGCTCACCCACAACACACTGAGAGTGCTCATAACTCCTTTGTATCAGGGATATGTTCTTTCAGCCTGTGCTTTATTGAAGAAAGCTAACCAAACCTCTCCAACAGACTAAGAGGGACTGAATCACATGAGCCCAGTGATTTTGAGGGTTGTGGGTCTGGGCTGAGGTTTCAGCAGAGCTGCACACTCAAACCCATGTAGTACCTGCAAGCAGAACATGAGCTCTGTTAATGCTGACTGGTACCATTAGCTCCTCGGTTAATTACTGGCTGCAGTTCTATTGGAATTCAAAAGAACTGCAAACCCCACAAACTTTTAAAGCAAATAAGCAAAGTCAGCTTAAAGTATTTTTCTGACAGAAGCTTCTCAGTTGCAGTTATCCCATGTAAAAAGCTCCAGACTGACAAAAAGCTGTTTACTACATAAAAAACCAACAGCAACAAACAAACAAAACCAAAATCAAAACCAGAAGTAATAAAGCTCCATTTTCCAGAAAACCTATCATCTGGCAAAAAGTGACTGTGTGAAGAAGGCACCTCAGACATTGCTAGCTTAGCCTGCACAAACTTTAGGGTTAAAAAAAATCGTAAACGATCACAGCTCCAAGGTGAATGCTGCCAACACTTTCTTACCAGGGGGTAGAAAGCCATATGAGTTTAAATACTTCATGTTCAATGAGAGTTATGCCTTTAAACTATTGGCACCACTGGTCCTTCAGGTTGCTGAAGTTAAACTACACTGGCATTGCCAAAAAGCAGCAGCAGCGGGTGCCAACCAGCCGGTCCCCAAGTAGGCTGATGAAATCCGATGCAAGCAGACATCAACACCAGCAGGAGTCAGGCTACTGAATGGATGAGACATTATAAAGAAGAAGAATAAGGCTAGAAAGAAAGAGCTCCCCTGTAATTGTAGGTAAATCCTGGAACAGAAGAAACAACTGAGCACATGAAATACATGTATGTAACATGAGTGAGCAGCACTATTGAGCTACAAAGCTTGCATGCCAAAGGGACTTGAAATTTGCACCACAATCTGGGCAGGTACAAGACAGGATGAATCCCCAGCCACAAATCACACTGTATATTTGGCCCCTTACATTTAAATCTGAATGATTACGGCATTGTCATCGTCTGCTTTCTCTTGTTCATATTAGTATTAAACGTTTCTCTCAAAAATAGCTTTTAAAATGAAATACCCTCCCCCCCCCCCAAATTTAAAGGTCAGAATGTAGCCTGTTAATCTCTTCCCAACTAAATCACACAATCACAGAATCAAACAATGCAAGCTGAACAAGAAACACCAAATGTGTTCCCACTCTGACTTTACAACACATTATATTTATTTTTATTACACTGGTCTTTGGTCACCTTTACGAGTTAAGTATAATATTAATCTTCATAAATGTAAAATAATCCCATTTTGATTTGAAAGACCCCACAAACCTGCCTCTGAAATACTCCCATATTTTGCTTTCATTGCAGCAGTTCATTACAAGGAAGAACTCCTCCAGTAGAGAAAATAAAAAGCATCAACATACTGCCTTGAAGATCTGAATGCTAAAGGCTGATTCTCTAATAGAACTGCACTGCTTGCAAGCATGATCCGAAGTGTTTACCTATATTGTAAGGGCAGCATTAACTCTGAACTAATAGTCCATGAACTTCACAAGGAAAGGGAAGACATAAAATAACAACAGGGATCATCAGAATACAAATATATGTAGAAACAGACCAAGTTCTAAAAACTTGAAGAAATATAAATTTCTATTTTAACAAATTTATAGTATTAAGTATAAATATATATGTATGTATCCTTTTTTAATCTGAAGTTAAAAGAACTCTTCTGTCCTGCCACAGTCAAAGACATATTTTACATTCTGTCCAGAAGGCAGTAATGATACCACATGTATTTGTGCACCATGTTGTATCACAGAATCAGCTCACAAGGGGAACCCTGAAACTTGCTGGAGCATCACTGAGAATCTCTTATTAGCCATAGCAGATATATCTTTGAAATAACCTGGAAAATTACTACTGAGAATATGGAAGTCCAATTTCTCATCAGAGATGTATTTTGGTGTGGAAAGGGCATTTAATTTCATCCTAGTACCACTTTCCCATTGCATCAGAGGCCCTGGATGAGCCTTCCCTAAGTCATACAGGGAAAAATGCTAGGAATTCACCAGCTCCACTCATTTTTTCCTCACTAAATGTTTTCCACATCAAACAAATCAAAGCATCATTATCAGCATGGTCTGTGGATTGTATTTACAGCTACTGAATCCCATTCTCTTTGAGTAGAAAGAAACTGGCCTCCCAAAGACCTTCCTCTCACTGCAACCCTCTCCCACCAGTCCTCATCACTTGCTTTTTTCTGGGCAAGTTTTCCACTCTGTGCTTGAACTTGAACACCAAGGATGGTGCAATGGTTATGTTTTCTTCTGCAAGGCTGTGGTGCCAGGAACTAATGGTATGTGAAATGTTCCATCCCTGCAGGTTTTCCTGCTCAAACATTTTCTAAATAAATAAATAATTAAAACAATGGCATGCGCCACGTTCCAGCCCTGAATTCCCGTAGCAGCTCAGGTCCTTAAACTGAATAATTTGCCTCAGCTTGCGTATTGCAAAACCCATTCAGCAAAAGATTATGGGCCTTTAAGTGCCATCCAGGCCTGAAATATGACTCTAGGGCTTTAAGATGTCAGAATTGAGAATTACTAGTGAATATTCTGTTCTGGCAATACTAAAACTACAGTTATTTAGCAATATGGGAGCAGGCAAATGGGGGCAGGAGAGAGAAACAGTCTGACAGAAGGGAAAGACCATAACTTAGCAGAAACAGAGGTGCAGTTTTCGTATGTGGCCACATGAATTCTTTATGGAATGAAATGCACTTGTGAATCAAAAAGCGGATGCAGATTTATATTCTCACTTAAATCTGCCAAAAGCAAGTAAATGAATACTGAGAGCTCATTTTAGTTCAGGAAACAATTTATGAGGATACGTGGGTGGGTGCAGGTACTGTACATGAACAGTCTCAAGGGGAATTAGCAGCTGCTTCTGCTCCTCATAACGAAGAATAAATAGACTAAACTGAAAATTAGCATCACCTCATTAAATGTAAAACCATCCACATATAAAGCAGCTAGGACTCAATCCTTAAAAAATTCAGAAGGTGCAGTGTAACATGAAAGCCAAAGGAGCTTTTGTCATTCCATCACAAATTATTTAGGCTTCAATTGTGGCATTGAGCCAAAGCTCACAGATGAAGCAATGGTGAGCCATTTTCCCTGGTCAAAGTTGCCTTCTGACCTCAGGATTTTGAGCGTGCTTCAGCTCTTCATAACTTCCATCTCATGCACACCCACATCCCCCTCAGCCTTTCATCATGCAGATGAGGTGATCTGGTCCTGTGAGCTCTGTCAAGTCACTGTTTAGAGAATACTAGTAACTCCATTTATCTCTAAGAAAGCCTGGATGCTCACAGGAAAGTTTAGGCAATATCCCTTTCAACCCAAAGCATTCTATTATTCTTCTTTGAGGCTCCTCAAGTAACTGGTCCTCACTGGGGCCCAGCTCAGGACCTGAAAATGCAGCTATGTGCCTAACACTAGAAGTGTTCCAGAGGTGTTCCACATGCAAGTGGAAATTTGGCACCAAGAAGTCTTTATCTGCAACTTCCAACGTTCAAGCTCCACCTCAACTTTTCTCTTCTTTCCAGCACATTAACAGGGGCAGAATCATGCACAAGCTATGTGGACTCACATGACTGCTTACAAGCAGCAGTGGTAGAGCAGCTCAAGTTAAGAGCCATGCATCTCCAGCATTAGCACACACACATTCTGAACGGTATGGAGTCAACTTCTACTTGAGTTCCCTCCATTCCTTTTGAGGTCATGGAATCACAGAACAGTTTGGGTTGGAAGAGATCTTTAAAGGTCACCTAGTGCAACCCCCCTGAAGTCAGCTGGGACATCTTCAACTCAAGCAGGTTGCTCATAGCCCCATCCAACTTGGCCTGGGACATTTCCATGGATGGGGCATCTACCACCTCTCTGGACAACCTGGGCAAGTGTTTCACCACTCTCATAAAAAGATGTCTTTATATCTTTCAGTTTAAAACAATCACCCCTTTGTCCTATCACTACAAGTCATGCTAAAAATGTCTGTCCTCATTTTTCTCCTAAGCCCCCTTTATGAATGGTTCCCTCATTTTATCTTTACACTCCTTTAGCACCAGATGAAAGTTTCCATTTTGGAGTCTCCAACCTAAAGGGTACTCATGGGTCTCACTTCCAGCAATCTTTAAACACATACTTCTATCATCAGACCTTTTGGGGGTGTCTCAGTTTGGGCTTATGAGTTAAACACTTGGATTGCTGTCACATTTGAAACTCTACACCTCCTCAAGCTGTTTTCTGTATTCAAACCTCAGTGGTTTCATCACATGGGCGATTAAGTACTGATCACCCAAGCTGGAGTTAGATATGACAACCAGGACCATATGTTTGTTTTACAAAAAAACCAACCCTTCTTAAATCCCTGAGAGAGCAGAGATTGCTCTTGAGTCTGAAAGAGCTTCACTAACACAGTGTGCTAAGAACAAGCTCTGATCTATGGTTAGTGCCAGAGGAAAGGTGGTGCCAGCTAAGTCATGGTTGGCACTGTGCCATTTGGGTTTTCCATGGAGAGCCAACATCCCATCACTTTGCCTAGCTTATGAAACTGGATTGGAACTGTAACTAAAAGTGACTTACCTATTCACAATTAAGAGACTTATTCAGAAAACACTGAAATACAGACAATTATCAAGAAAAGCTAAGATAGAAAATACATTAGGGTTTACATCTGATGTTAATCTTCTTAACTAAGAGAACCAGTAACTCTTAATTTATTATGCCTACAAACAAGAAAGTCATTAAATTGGCTCAGTGTTGACTGCATATTATATTGCATGAGAAAAGATAAGATCTTTTACTCAAGTTTTCCGTATTACCGTTGTTTTGAGTTTTCTTTTGGCTCCACACAACAATCTTTTACAAAGACTGGGTATTGACATGATTTCCTGACATCGATGCATCAAAGCAGTTAATAACTCAGACAAGGCATCAAGAGGAAGGTTCATCATACAACCTTCTAGTCATTAGGAGCACCCTGAGGTGACACAAGGTGAAGCTAAAATTGTGTCAGCTCCCTTATGGAGCAGATCCAAGATATACAAGTGCAAAGTCCTTACTAGTCCACAGTTTTATTGAGACAGAAGCAGCAGAGGATTAGATGTGAAAAATATGAGCTACTGTCAGAACTACCTCTCTCTTGGTAACTCATCAAATACAACAGCGTGAGATGACAGAGTATGAACACGTCTGCTAATGGGCAATAAAACAAAGACAAGAGGTGGTGGTTCATACTGTAGCAGAAGGAAAGTTTCTCTCCAGACCAAAGATGTCTTCATTACAGATTCATGCTGCATTAAAGGTATGTGTCTGAACACACATGATCAGGATTAGGGAGTAACTTCAAACCATTCCTTAGATAAAACATATACAAGAAATCGTGTAGCTTTGTATTTTAGTAGTAAATATTTCAACTGAAAGAAAATAGTGATAGACCCTTAGGGCTTAAGCTTCCAAATATTTAAGAGATGTAACTTTCCTGAGCCCTGTGGTTAATGTTCCTGAAGTCACCTGCCGTATGCTGATGTGCTCAGCTGCCTGAGTGTTTGCAGGATGAGACCTTTTACTCCTTACATTCATAAACAGGAAGGCCAGCAGAGACCGTTACAGTCTGGGCTGACCTCCTGCATAAAACAGACCATCAAATTTCAAATGTAATATAATTAGGGTTCTCAGGTTTAACTGATAACAGCAGCAAATACCCCACGGAGCCTTTAAAAACATGTCAGGCAAATTTACACATAGAAGGTGTGCTTTGATATGTGTCACGGAAACATCACCACAGCTAAGCTCATTCATGCCCAGAACTTCCTGGATTTTTAATTTATTTTTTTCTAAAGCTATTCCTGACAGTCTTGCTGCTTCAGGGAAAGCTGCAAGGACTGTTTATTGTTCTTGTCTTCTTCCTTAATATTTTTAAGCCTCTCTCCAGGCAATGGCCTAAGATATTTTTCTCTTTTTGTTATTTACTTGCCTGAAATGGTTGTGAATATGGTGCCTGAGGGCTCTCCGAGGACAGACACTGACAAAGCATTTTTTTATTTTTTAACCCTCACCAATATCAATAGTCTCAATTATGTTGTGTTTTTTTTTCTCTGCTTTTTAATTACTTTTAGCTAAGTGGTCTTGGAAAAAAATAAAAAGCCCTCCAATTAACCCTTACTAAGATAATTGAATTTTTATTAGTATTGAATCACTTAGACCATCACCCAAATTGACTGCTACATTTTTCTCCCCAGTGAAAAAATTATTCCTCGATAATCATTAATGTCATCAAATTACAATTCCATGGAGAGCCAGATCATATGAATATGCCACTGAACATGAACAGAATTGTAAAAGATGAATTGCAAGCTGTCCTGGAGTCACTGGGTGTGAGTTTCATATCTATTTTAGTGTCTTTGCCGGTTTTGAGGCTTCTGGAAATACTTTGTGGTTATTCACACAAAGGTTGAAATGTCTCTAAGGAATCAATAACACCAAAAAGTCTCTCTTTTGGTACAAGCTCATTCTTCCACTGTGATATTACCAATGTTCAACTAGGAGGAACAGAATTCTTCAGCCATGTACTCGCTGAGACCAAATCACAGCCTGAGCTCAGCCTAATCATGCCCTGCATCAATGAGCAGACACCAAAACCCATTTTTCAAGGCAATCATAATTTTGTGCCATACTGAGTGCGATACGTAGGTAAGCAATGTATGTGACAGCATCACAAGACACAAAACAATGACATTTCTCCTGTGGAGGCACTGATGCTTTCGGCAAGAATTTGGAAGCAGGTACAGAGACCTGAAAGCAGTAAAGCTATGTTAACTTTATCAGTTCCCATCCATTAAATATTCACAAACACAGGCTGATCTTCATTAATTTGGCCCAGATGAAGCCACCTGACTGACTGGCTTTGGACTTCTAGTCAAACAATTCTTAAAACTAAGTATTTTCCCCAAATACTATTTGGTTTAAGGAGATGGTTTCAAAATGATGCAGTTACTGGGACATTATGTATCATATTCAGCTTTAAGAACTTCCCCCCTCCAAAGCTGCCCTGGTTCTGAACTCTGTGAGCATGGTTTATGGTGGCACTGCCAAGACACAGCTTCAATTAGGCTACAGTGTGGCTGTCAGGTGCTGCAGCCAATTACCTAACATGTAAATGTTTTAGGGAAGGCAGCACTTTGTCAGGACCAAAATGATTTCCATCCACCAGTTCACCATTTCAGAACCAGAAGCACGTAACTCAGAAACACTAAGTATACAGTAAAAACATCAGGTGCTGATTTACACATATGTATTGACTGATGCCATCAGTGGTGTATTTACCTTAATCAATATTAGAAGATGTGACCAGTGATTTAAATGCTTATGACCAGTGATTTAAATGCTTATCTGTTAGCTGTTCATTTCCTCTGCCCTACTGGATGAATTTGATAGGAACACCTTACTACCAAACATCTTTCTCCGTTTATATTCAAGAGCACATTTCTCAAATTAATGCCATCAATATTTTGTAATCCATGTGTACAGATGCCTCTGCAAGTTGTGAAAACATTCTTGGGAATTAATTGTCACTATGGGATAGACCTGGGAACTTGGTGCTAATGATGAAGAAACATAGATGTCAGAAGAAGTTGTATCCAAGTTGTATCTAAGTTCCTTTCCAGACTCACACTCCGTGAGGATGTCTCTCTGTTACACACCAA
This sequence comes from Indicator indicator, assembly GCF_027791375.1. Taxonomy (NCBI): domain Eukaryota; kingdom Metazoa; phylum Chordata; class Aves; order Piciformes; family Indicatoridae; genus Indicator; species Indicator indicator. Next base: position 17,880,970 of record NC_072028.1, read on the forward strand.
TGACAAATTCTCTGCCATTCATTACTTGATACCATTTCTACTTCTGCAACATTGTTTTCCCTTCCTTGTAAGTGCTACCTGAGTCATCACCCACCAGATTATCTGTAACACATTGTAAGAGAAGGAGCAGAACTATGCTTACACGGGTTGTACCATCTAATCAGCAAAAGTGATTTTTAATTCTAAATCCAAACAGCACTTTACATGTTGCAGCCTCAATTGCTGTGAAAGTTACAGCCAAGCTACTTCACCCCCAATAATGTACCAGGCAAACTACATGGCTATTATTCACAAGTCACTGATAGATAAATTAGGGTATTTCTAGAGAGAAGTATCTGTTTGCTTTATATATCTTCATATAACTCACACCTAACAGCCTAAAGGCAAACAACAGCAAAACGAACAATGTCACCTTACTGTTTCACTGGAATTCTTTGTGCTGTTGCAGACTAGACCAAAGCTTTGTACATCCCGATGAGCTGCGTAGGTGCACAATCCCACGGCTAACAGATGTAGTTTTTATCACCAGTGCATAGTCACACGTTCGACTCACCACAGGAACCTCAAGTCATCTTGCTAAACCCTGTCACTCAAAACTGCCTGTGCTTTGCTTGGACACCTAGACAAATTCTGCTTTTGCACAAGCTCCTGCAAGTCAGACATGAGCTGCTACTTCCCTCAACACAACCCTGGAGTTTCTTCCACTGATAACAGGCACAGAGATTAACAGCGTATGTACCTTATGCCTAATTTTAAAGCATATTGAATTCTGCTACTCCCACTGATGTTTCCATGAAAAACTGATTTAGCCTGTCTAGCGACAAAACATTCCCAGGTACTCTGCAGCCCATATGCTCCACAGAGTCTCTCAGCAGTTCATATTCTCACAGGCACTAGCTGTGTACTCCTGCCTCCCTTTCACAGGCAAACACTCCCAGCCCTGACCTCATGCCACAGAGACTCTCCAGGCCAGGGCTTCTTGCTTGAGTTGTGTGGTCTTGACAACTTCCCTATTTTAGAAAGACAGAAAAATTAAGTCTTCTCTGCCTTCTCTCCCTAACCTGGCCTTGTTGGTGATAATTCTTGATAGTCTCATTTTGACCAGATTTTAGGCTCTCATCCTGACCAGGAATGTCTCATCAGGTGCTTCTAGAGAAATTGCTCTATCAGTATTCAAGGAAAAGAAACGAAAGAATATTTAATGCCTTAGATGACATCTTGAAATTAAGAGTCCCTCCTGGAGCTCCAGACAGGGAGACACTGCCTCTTCTGAAAGCATTTACCCTGTGAACACAATCTGGGAGTTTTGTGGCAAGATCCAGCCAGGAAACTGAAGCTCAAAGAACCATAATTTTTTTTTTTTTTTAAGAGACAGACATTGTGTGCATCAAAATGGCAAGATACCACATTTCTTGTCAAGTATTCCACACCACTTATCAAGTATGTGAACCCCACATTTGGTTTGTGAGGGGTTTGTTGCTGTTGTTTCTCACACACAAGAAATATCTTTCATACAGCAAGGACACAGACATGAGTAGCAGTTTGCAGAACTGTCCCTTCAACAACTTCCTAATCTGCTTCAACAAACCTCCTCATTTCCCTTGATTTAAGGGACTGTTACACCCTGTAGCTCTCAGATACATTAGCCTGCAAGTGGGCCTAGAGAGGATTGATAAATCACAAAAATGGATTTCATGGAGGGATAATTTACATAGGCATGGGAAGCACATTCTGTGCATGTCCTGAGAAGAACACAAAGGGAATGCTTCATAAATCTTCAAAACGTTTGTTTACGGATCAGGTTCTAACTTCAACTGATTTTACAATTGTAAAATGAAAACTATTTATACATAATGGTGTTAACTCTTGTAACTCATAAATTAGAGTATCCTTTCACTTCACAGCACATTATTTGCAAATAAAAACAATTTCCTGCCCAGCTACTGTGTAGCAGCAGTGCCCCAAAATACTGTATGTTTATTCTACACAGAAGTTGCGTCTACTCTAGAGCATGTGCAGCAGCATGAACATTCTGACCCCAATATTGGCAAGATTTTCTGCTTGATTGTGGTAGCAAACTTTGCATTTTTTCAGTTTTTAACTGAGTAAACTTCAGTCAGCTCTCCATGGCAGAGCCTTGTCACTTGAACATCTTTTGATCTTTCCTCACTTCTGAGCTAAAAGCAGAAAAATTATCCTGATTTAGTGAAGTACAAACCAAAAAAACCTAAATTACTGTTTAATTGGGTGCCTATGCTAGATACCTGGCAACACATTGACGAATCTGAGGTCTGAATCTTCAACATCTATACACATCATGAAATCATTCTGCCAGCAGCATGGAGTGAAAAGTGGCTACAAAATGCACCCATATCACAAAGGTAATAGCTCACAGCACAGTAGGTACTGAGTTCAGTATTAACTACTAATTGCACAGGAGTGAATGGGCTAAAAATAGCTTTTAAAGAGGAACAAGTTCCAAACCCCTTACTGGCACTTGGACTACAAGTCTGCTCACAATTCTGATTCAGGAACCACAAAGGAATGGGGCAAGGGACTAAGCTTACTCTGATCATAAAGATTAACCCCAGAAATAATTTTAAGGAAGGAAGCCAAAAGTAATCTTCCAGGTGATGGTAAGAGCATCTCTTCCTATTCAGCAGAGAGGGAGACTTATTGCACAGTGCAGGCACCTAAACAAGGTGGATGGATGCATTCTCACAAACCCCTCCAGGTACTAGCACTATACACCTACTGGTGTGTTTATAAGGGATAGTCCTTTATTTAGAGCCCAGTCCCAGACAGACTCAGCCACATGCTTGTGATTAGGCATTAGAGCAATCCTTTTTGACCTCTGTGAAGCTGCACCATGTGTAAATTTTTGGAGCTAGGCCGTAATCTGCTTGCTGGCTTGCCTGTTCTCATTCCTGGAGATGTGGGAGTGGGAACTAGAAGATTTGGAAAGGACAGTTAGAATTCTCAATAGTCAAGAGGCCCACTCTGTTGTCTTCAGTTGCCGTAATTACTGTGGAAACATCATAGATAAATATGTCAGATCCACAGCAACTGGCTTTCACATGCAGTGAGGTTATGAAGCCCAAGTCATGTTCTGGAGCACCACACACAGCTTTGCTGGAGCAGTGCTGAGCCACAGGATGTGGCTGCAGCTGCACATACCCTCCTACTTCTGCTCCGAGTCAAAATAAGGCCACATCTGGCCCAGGTACCAGGTAATGCCTCAAATTAGAGGAGGAGGACTTGCTCTCCATACAGAAGACTCCTTAATCCAAAATAATACATGTGCACCCATTTATAAGAGGTGCTTAATCTGCGACAGCTTTTCTGGACAGTAAAAATTCTAGAGTATTCTTTCTTCCTTGTCACCGTTATAATACTTTTAAATGTTGTTGTTCTTTCCCCCATTAAAAGGAAGCCATTTCTCAGAAGCAGTAGTGGGCTGTTAGGGCTATAAAACAAGTTTGCACAGACACGTAACACGTTGAGCCACAAGACACGACAGAGCATGTTTTATGGGGCAATTAATACTTGCCTTGGGAGCACAGTGAGGTATGAAGCACTGTCAAACACACCCTGGTATATCCAAATGCAACTTGTGAGGCTGCATTTTGCTTCTTGAAAAATGATTATGGACTTAGCTTACTGATTTTTAACTTGCATCAGTTAAAGAAGAACCTTTTCATGGGAAGCCAAGCTCAGAGCAGAACAGCAAGCAGAGTACTAACAGCAGAAGACACCAACTTCTAAATCATGCTCACTGCTGCCTAGAGAGGTGGTGGAGTCTGTCTCTGGAAACTTTCAAGGCTTGCTTGAACATGTACCTACGTGATCTGCTTTGGGTGATCCTGTGCCGGCAGGGGAGTTGGACTAGATCTTCAGAGATCCCTTCCAACCCCTACCATTCTGTGATTCATATTCCACAGCCTTGATTTTTGGGTTAACATTGCTGTGTTTGGTGGCACATCCTCATTTCCATAATCTCTCCCCATTACAGATCTTATTCCACAGCTCATTCTGGGTTGCTACAGGTATTTCTCAGAGCATTTCCTAAGTGCACCCAAGTGCCCATGTTCCTACAAGTGCAGGGCACAGGGATGTCCCATTACCTGCAGCAGTTACAGTCCTGTTAAAATAGCTGGCCATGGTGCACATGGTGTACATATTTTATAGTCCTTTACAGAACACTGGCTTTAGCTGTTTAAGGGTTTGGAGGAGGCAGTTACTGTTTAGCAGGGAGTTCTCCCCTCTCCCTGTGAAGAGAAGCCAGGCTGTCAGATTTATAAACCACTGCAAGCCACAGTATGCACAGCCACAGCAGAGTTTCCACAACTGATTCAAGTTTCCAACAGTCTGACTCCCACCATGGTGCGCAGTGCCGGCTCTTACCACTCCTGTGGTATTTTGGGATAGCCCAGCATGGCCAAAGAGACCTGGAGCAACCAAAGCCATCATCACTCCCCACTGCACTGATGCCCAGAAAGGGTGTAAAGCAAGTGGCAACTGGAATTACCAGGACAGGTTCATCACACTTCTGAAACACACTCACAACTAATAAATGAAAAGCAAATATTATGCTTTCTTTGTTCCTTTATAACATTTATCTTGAACCATGTGTCTATAATGGCCAGGCTAACAGGGAGGTAGGTGTTCACTGTGGCAGGGCAGCACAAGAGGCTCCCACTAAATGGTACCAATAACTCCACCCACCCGAGTCCACGTTGTGCCAAATCCCTGCCCCAAGAGAGGTGAGCACTGCTGCACCCAGCCTCCTGAGACCACGACATGGCTGCAAGGCCTGGGAGGGGAAGCCCAGTCACAAAGTTGGCCAGGTTCCCTTCTGGCATGTGAGCAAGTTGTCTCTGTATACACACATTTGCAGCTTACACATATTTCATCCAAGTATTTTCTGACAGAAGAACTAACAAGCTCCATGCAATTCCACATATAACTACTGCCATACCAAAAAAAAAAAAAATCCCCAAATTAAAGACACCATGCTGAAGATAGTACAATGCCCTCTGGAAACACTTTGATGCAGGGCAATATCCAACACCTAAAATCTCAGGCACTAGAACAAAAAGTAAACACTACAGTGCAAAAGCCACAGTTTCAGTCCATAGAAACAAGTTATTGCTCTGCTTTTCCAAAGATTGTAACACCAGGGTTGGAAACATAAGCACCTTCTAGTTCCTACTACAACCAGATTTCCCGAGTCTAGGCTGTGAAACACTGAAACACCAGGTAAGCCTCCAACATCTGTCTCAGACATCTGTCCTGAGCAGTCATCACCCACAAGGCTGGCACAAGTTTCTGGAATCTGCAGAAACAGCATCAGAGATATTTTACCTAATTCTGAATTGCTGAGAGAAAATACCACTTACTAATCCAGCAATCCTGCACTACAGATGCTCATAGAATACTGACTCCTACAGCTATGAACAATGATCTCCACTCAGTTACCTCAGCCTCTATCCTCAGCCATTAAACTCAGAGCAAGCTTTCTCTGAGGTAAAGAATTAGGTATTAACTTTACGATTCAATAGTATTAATGCTTCTAAGTAATGCCTACACAACCAACCTTGAATCAGCCATAAAAACTGATTACCAACCAAGACAGTTAGAGAAACACCAAGCTCCTTCCAAACTAATGCATACCTTCAATAAAACTCAGGTATTCAGACTATTATCATGCAGAGAGGACTACATGCTGGTATTGCCCTGTTCTTGCTCATTGTGGCTGAACTTTTATTGATATCTGAGACAGTTTCTTTACCAGACAGACTAGAAGGTCACATTACAGTAGCACAGGCAGAACCCCAACTGAAAGAATGCTTCTTGCACTGGGCTCTATCAATAACCATTTTGCAATCGGATGCAGAAAAGTGTATCATTCATCCACAGTAATGGGACCTTTTATAGCAGACTGAGGACTGAAACCAGGTCTGAAATACCAGTTAACTGCTTGGAGCCCCTGCACCCTGTGTCCAGAGATCAAGAGCTGCATTTCATACCAAAGAGGTCCCAAATTTACTTCTGCAATGGGCATAGGATCACTGCTCTGTGCTTTAACAAGTGAGATCCATCAATCCCAATTCCATTTCTGCTGTCAGGACAGCCCCAGCATTGGTAGCAAATAAGACAAGCACCATGCTTGCACAGCCTGGGACAGCTGCAGATATTTGCTTTTATTCTCTTCGGTTTAATTATTCAATGATCATCTTTACGCTATCTGGGGATTTCACCTATAGACTGGAGCCTGTACACCAACCTCCACAGACAATAGAAAGATTATAAAGATAGTACAAGTTTCCAGGTATACATATTTGTCTCCATTAATCTGCCACCATTACTCACTAATCACAGTCACATTAAATAGATGTCAAAGAATATAAACTTATTTGATTTCTGAGGTCCAATTAAAACATAAGATGCTGGTATAACAATTCCAGTACTTTTTCATAACATGTTCACATCTACATTCCTGCTGCATGCCATTAGCCATTTTCACACCTATTAGAGATGACACACTGAGCACTAAGGAGGTCAAAAACTTAGAGAAAACTGTCCAAGAGGCCCAGAACACTGAAAACATTGGTGGCATTTGACATAATTTATAGCACTAAAGAGCTGGGGAACAGGAAAAGGTTGATGTAGTAATAACATTAGCAGGAACTATAGTCCATGCAAGCCAGTGCTAAATAAAGTGCCAATCAATAGCTCTTTTATTAGTAGGTACAATCAATGTACAGCAGGCAGGCCTGGCCAATTAAGCTTATCGACTGACCAAAGAGTAGCAGGAAACATTCTTTCCTCAGTTTTGTTTTCCTTTCTGCAAGTGAGAAATGAGCTCCAGTTTTATCACTGGATTCCCACCAAGGCATCTCCAGGAGTTCCTGTAGAGTGGAACCGCTGACAAAAAACAGGCTTGAGCTATCTTGGTATCCTTTAACCTAGGGTCAGCCACAAGAGCCAATATAGTCAAGGGTCACTTACAAAGTAATGTTATTCTTTTTCTAGTGACTGTATGAAGTAAAAATGTTGTTGTTCTAGATGAAGGGGAGAGAACTGGTAAAGGAAGAAAGCACAATCCCTTAGCGACGCTTAACCATTAACAGTAAGACCTCAGAAAATTAAGTCTCTCTGATTCTAATTCACGTATGCACTGGCTGAACAACTTGAACAACCTGAGCATCTGTCTTGGAGGAAAAAAAGGCCAAAACTATCATTGCAGTGAAAATTAAACAGCATTTAGGTCCCACATTGTAAAGTCTGCTGAAAACAACAGAAGCTTTAGCATTCAACATTAACTGTGCAGATGTAAATAGGACATTTATCCACAACGCTGCTCTCCCTCCCTGCTCTGATCCCCTCTTCCTCTGTTATCTCTTTCAAAAGGAAAAAGTTAGAAGACCAGATAAGACGTGGGTTCTCAGCCTGATCAAATAAACACTGTGTGGTGGTCACAAGAAAAGAAAACACATTGTAGGAATGAATGGCAAAGATTACATTTTGCAAAGAATCACACTCCAAATTAGCAGCCCACATGCTCATTTCCCATTGATTTAAGTCAGAGGCATTTCAGTGGCCTGGGTTCTCAGCAAAGTGCTGCGTGCATCCCAGAAGTCATCAGACTACACCAGCCTGCTCCTTTCAGAGTCTGATCCTTCAACTTACTATTGGAATCTAGTGAATACAGCACAGTTCACTAGATTTATCGGTTTATATCCCTTCAGTTCTGGCATATTCAGGGCTTTACAGATATCTGATGCCTCCAAAAAGTTGTGGGGAGAGTTGTGAGAATCTCAGCATGTCTGATTGCAGGCATACAATCGCTATGGGATGGGCCAGTGCTCTGCTTCCTATCAGACAGTTCCCCAGCTGTATCCAATTCAGAAAATTTTAGCAATCTGCAGAAGTCCCCTTAAGTGTCATCACACAATCCACTGCTAAAGATACAGGCAAGCACCTCACTTCTTATGCTTTTGTTTGCCATTTTCTTTACACAGAATCACAGTGGTGAGAAGTGACCTCTGGAGACGATCCAGTCCAGCCCCATTATGCATTTGCTTGCATATAATTTCATCTAAAAGACTAAAAAGAGTAAATCAAATAATTTTGCATCCTATCTAAATGTCACAATGTTACACCTTCCCTGCTGCAACTCAAACCAGCTCTGACTGCCCAGACTGAAAGCTCCAATGGGTGTCACAAGTTGCTTTCATTCACCAGAGAAAAATCAACCTAACAGAGTAATCCATTTACTCAGTTTTGCTTACCTACATCCATGAGACATCAAATACCATAACTCCTGGCCCACTGTGACAGAGTTTAGGCAAGCAAACAAGGCAAGAAATAAAGTGGGGGATAGAAACACGAAGCAGACATTTCCATTCAGGTTTTTACATGACAGTTCATAGAGGTTTACAGAAGACAACACAGAAGCTTAGCTTGGGCAGCACTAATAACCCTTAAAGATTAGTATAAAGTAACCCAACTTTCGTAAGTGTTTATCAATCAACTCCTCTGGTTGAGCTTTCCGGGAGCTCAGAGGTCGCAGAGCTTTCAAAAAAAAAAAAAAAAAAAATCAGACCTTCAACTAAAAGCAAGAGGAAAATGGTTTACTCACTTCCTGGCTTCTCAGACTGAGAAGTAACTTCAGCTACTTTGTCCAAAAGAAAGTAATATCCAAATTTTTCCAGTTTTGTCCAGGATCAGAAAGAGCTTTGGGCATCTTTTGGATAAAGGTGGTTTACTCTCACATCCTTAAACAGCTGACAAATCAGACCTACATATTCTCTCCCAAAAGTATAAAGAGAATGAACGTCCCAGGCTCCTTGCTTTACACCAAGCACAGGCCACTTCCAGGGGCAGGTATGTAATCCCTATTCAGCACATCACTCCAGCACAGATTCACTCCAACGTTGCGCTGTGCACAACTAAGTGTCACAGTAAGAATCTAGCCCAGGTGTAGACAAACACCTCTGGAAAGTTACAGATGTGGAACAGTCAGTCCCAAACTTTACTCACCTTTTAGAGTTGCTCAGTGCCTTCCCTGGTGCATGCATCACCTCTCTCATGAGGGACGTGCAGCAAGGCCAGTTCATGGCTTCGTTTGTCACTGCTGGTCACTCCTGTCTCCGAAAGGGCTCATTCCTCTGCAAGTGGCTCTGCAATGCAAAAGACAACATCCTTAGCTTGGGCTTACTGTCTAAGCTGAACTAAGTAACAGGTTGAAAGTTTTTATCACAGTAAAGCTTGCCATGAGAAACAGGGGAACTTCTCTCTTCAAGTTTTTGCAGTCAAACCCTGGTCCTGGTGTACTGCTATTCTTTTAAGACTTAGAGGGCAAGATAGCTTTAAGTCAAAGCACCAGGACATTCACCCCTGGTGCTCCCCTGTAATTCTCAGGCCAGTCCAAAGCTTTCACACATTTGTCTCAGTTTTTTAGGTTAAGAAAGTCCAGCCTAAACTTTGAAGTCTGACTAAAGGTGCTGACCTTGTTACAGCCTGGGAGAAGTCAGCTTTGCTAACGCAAGGCTCCTAAATACTGCCAAGCCAGCTCAAGATGAAAATGCACTTCAGGTTTGGGGCTAGTTTTTCTGAGCTGTTGAGGGGGCTCTCATATATAACCACATCATGGCCAGAAATATCTTCTGGACCTCCATGTAGAAATCTGCCCTTTTGCCAAGAAGCAATGTCCTGACTAAGATGCAGGACTACATCTTCACACTTAACAGGCTCTCAACTAGCATGTGTAAAGATAGAGCTGGACATGTGCTACAAATCCCCCTCAGTTATTCAGAAAAATCCTTGTTGAAACTCCCTCATTGTGAATCCATTTTAGAGTGGAAAAAAAAAATCCCCAAACCCAGAGACAGATCTTCAGGAAACAAAAACTTCACATGGAGGCACTTCTATGAGCATGGAAGGTGGAGTCTGAAGGAGCTCATCACTCCTCCTCCTACTGTTTTCCATGCTTTGTGCCTCTTCCACTGTTATGTTCCCTTCTGCACTGTGCAACAGATGGGAGCAGTTGGTTTTTAAAAGGTTTTTATTTTCTGATTTCAATTTTTCATGTGTCGTTTGAATCTGGCACAATACCATTCTCGAGTGAAGAGAAGACATTGTGTTAAGCTTAATTATCAAAGGCTCAGACCCAGCAAGCAATCAATCATTTAGTGACACACTTTTGCTTTCCCTGATTTGAAAAAATATTTTTTTGTGGCCATTGAAGAAAGGAAAAACTGTCAGAGACAAAACCAGAGTCACTCACTTTGCAGCATATCAAAATATCAAGACTGTGGGGAGATGAGTGAAAAATGTTCATTTGTTTTTTCTGAAACTAAATCCAACTCTTTTTGGCATGTGAGCCCGGAAGTCACGTAAGATGTCTCTTAGTGTAAACACGATCTTTCTGCTGAGGTTTGCCTTATGATTAAGGGTGATTTGAACTGTCACAAAACTTGTTTCTAGGTAGTTTTCCTGAAGAGTCAAGATTGTTTTGTTCTTTAATTTTCTTCAGTTTTTCTCCCCCACCCCCACCCCCCCCACCTTTTTTTTTTTTAACCGCCAGATAAGTGCTCCAGCAGCTGCATTCCTGGGGAACACTGACATCCAGTGGAGAGCTGGGGTCATCCCTAGAGCCAACGCCATGGCCCCCCAGTCGGCATCTCCGGTGGGAGCAACGCCCCTGAAGTCCAAGGGCTGTGGGAGATGCCTTGAATCACAAACAAACTGAGCCTCACCACGCAGTCAAGCAGCACATTCAGTAACAGTATGACCGACCTTGAGCTGTAATACTCATTCTGCCTTCTCAATTGTTGTTACAATGATCACCTTTCTAGTTGTGTTATTTCTAGTGGTTCACCTCTGAAGCTTAGATGTGGAGTATTTTCAGTTGAGGAAATGTTGAAAGAAAAACTAATCAGCAAATATTCCATTCTTGGGTCTGTTTTTAAAGTGACACAGGATGGCATGTCCCATGTGTTTAGACAGCACTTTATTTCAAATGATAGTGTGTGGTCAACAATTAACACTGTTTTTCTTTGGACAAACAGTCTCTGTAAGGTCACCCTGGTGTTATCACCAAGTATAAAGGCATATGACATCACTAGCAAACCACATCAATGCATTTGCAAGCTTATTCCACAAAAAACTCAAATACAAACATCAGATCAAGCTTGGTCTGCAAAGCAGGTTCATAAAACCTTTGTACAATTCTTTTCTTACTCCCTTGCAACAGCACCATAGATCAACTCTTTGGAGTTCTCATTTTAATACTCTGTGTTGTTTAGGTATGCAGCAGACACTGCGACAGCAGATAAATCCAAAAATTACAGTGCTGGTAACATCACCTCAAAACTAGGGTAAACTACAGCTTGAAGAAAAAAAAAAAACAAAACAGTTGTACTGCAAGCTACAAACAAGAACCCTGTTTCATAAGGAAATGTTTGAGGTTTCTAAGCTGGTTTTCTCTCTGCATTGCATTCCAGTACAAAGCTTCAAAACATTTCAACCTTCCATCTCAACATGACACATTCACCCCATTATAACCACAGAGCTAACCACAAGTCTGAGTCGCAATAGACTGGATTTTTCTGAATCCCACAGAGGGAACTTGAACTGGGGACTCCCATGTCCCAGGGGACATCCTTGTGGCTATTTTGGGTGAGCGGCCTCAGCTTGCTCCCTCTTATCCTAGATCTGAGACACTGTCAGACAGATCCATTTGCACTAAAACTTTGTTTCATCACATCAGTATTTCCAAAGAAACCTTTTGTCAGAAATTTCTAACCAGCACCAACCAACTGTATTTACCTTCTGGCCAAGAAAAAAGCTACAGTGTGCTCTGTTCGATGGTGTGCAATTCTAAACCAGCTCCAAAAGGTTGCTGTAAAGATCCTCCAGATTTACGCTGGTAAAAATGAGATCAAATTGTGACACATGTTTCTTAGCTTGCTCTAATACTAAATAACACTGCAGTTATATCCTTTGCATCCCACTTGGAGAAAGCACATGCTCTGAACTATCTCCTTCAGTGCTTTCCAATCAAGAGCAATACTTCAGGACAGCCTAACCACTATCACATTTGCTTCAGAAGGGCTTGAGCACGTACTTAAAAATAGCAGCAGGGTGTGGAGACACTTTGGAAGAATGTACCAAAAACAATATTAAGCCAAGCCTGTGCTTAAGTGCTTTCTACAGTTAAGAGACCAGAGAACATGTCAAATAAGCCATCTTTTTCTTCCAAAAGGAAGAGTCCCTGCTCCAAAGGTGAGTAGGAGACACTTGTTCAGTCCTGGAGGTATGACAGTAAGATTACAGATCTCCCCAAAGTTTATGCTATTTTAACTTGTTTTTCAAAAGCCTACATAAAGATTTTAGTGCTGCAACCAAGCATTGCTTTCCCCATTGCAAGCCAGGCTAGTTCTGTCTTTTGAAGGCAGGATATTTCCTTGCTGCCCAATTTTTGATACACAGATCAAGTAATGAAGAAACCCCTTTCTTTTTTTTTTTTTAATGTTCTTAGTGCCTCCTTCCAAAGGAATTAACAGGGGATGGCAGTCACATCTAGAGCTAGCAAACTATGTGGCTTCTTTTATGAGCTAAACAAAAGGAACACACGAAATAATCATTATGGATTTGTATGAAATTACTGGCTGTGGAATGCAGTAAATCCCCAAACAAGCTTTAACTATAGCTTGCAAGATACAATAATCAGGTAAAACTGCAGCTTACCCTTTGGTAAGATACAGCAGAAACCTAATATTTTATCGGAAACCTTGATTTATGTTTAATAGCTCTGCTACCTACTAAAAAAGATCTTGTATTAGCAAATGGGTACAGATCCAGTCCATTAGCTTAGGACAACTGAAAAACTCAAGGGTTTTGTGAACTAATGCAATAAAATATCATTAAACACTGTAGCATGACAAGACAGACAGAAGGTTTGAGTTGAAAGTCAGGAGAAGTGTTTGAAATGAAGTAAAATGTACAATAGATATGTTTAGGTACATCTGGCTTACATTTGCAGTAGGTCGTCAGAGGACCTTAGTGTCTGTGATGTAAATGAATAACAGAGCCCTCAACAATTTAACTGTCATCAGTATAAATGCTTTAACTGGCACAGTAAAGCAAAGCTCTGGGCCTCTTTCTAAATCTCCATAAGCTCCTGGTCTGAATTATAAACTGGGGCTGCATTACCTGAAGATGAAAGCAGCCAGGTCAATTCACTTAAAACCAGAGAATTACCACTGAGAAGCTGTGATGAGCAGCAAAGGAGCATGTGTGTGTGTGTGCCTATGTGAGACTGTGCTTTTAATGTACAGCTTCGTAGAGACAAGAGGAACATCTGAATGCCCAGTCAGTCAGAATCCAGATTCAAAGGTCTGATGGGAAGGAAAGTCACCTGAGCTAGTTGAACCGCTCAAACAGTAAAACTAAGCCAGCAGAATTAAAACTCTGCTAAGAGGATGCACACAACTGCAAGGGAAGAGTGGTTTCTGTATAACCTAGCCCACTGCTTGTAAACATTGCCCTGTCAGGCAGCACCATCATGCATACACACCAGGATGAAGAAGTCTGGCTACACAAGTTCTGCCACTGACTTAGCTCCAGTCAAATCTCTTTTCTTTTCTCTTATGCACTTTTCCTCCCTCATCTTCTCTCAGCCTTTGAATCACCAATTTTGGGCAGCAGGAACTATCCCTCTCCTGTGCTATAGCATACATAGCACAACATTGCTGCAGGTCCCAAGTCACAGCATACCACAGAATCAAGAGCAGCCAAGTGTAACTCCCTTCACTTCACTTCTCTTGGCTACTCATTTCAAGGCCACTGATCCCACACAACTGTCCAATATGGAAAAAAATGGTGCCAGGGCAAGCAAATCTTGAACAGATTTCACTTTGAAATGCTGCAAGTTGGATATACTGAGTACAGAGTGGTTGGGGAAGTAAAGACAACCAAGCTTAGAAAGATGTGAAGGCAGATTGATCACATTTACTGCGACGTGGCCAGGTTAGCGTATTGTCACCATAACTGTCTGGGCTCAAGATGAAATTTCTTTCCTCTCCTCCAACAACTGCATAGGATGTTCACTTTTATAATAAATTCCAAACAAATTAATGGATTCCAACATGCATCATCAAATTTATATTTCCTCCTCCACAGAGTCCTACCCCTGTAAGTAATCCTTAAAATTCGTCATGAAGCTTTCAAAACAATTTATGCAAACAAACATCAAGCAGAGCTATTTGTATTGGCAGCACATTTCACTTAACAACCTACAACAAGGAACAGATGGTCTGAGCTCTGGAAACAGCTACAAAGAAAACAGTAGGAGCAAGTCCATCAGAAGCACTTTCCCCCCCCCCCCCCCCAATTTTGTGAAGATTACAGACTTGTTCTTGTTTATTTCTTTGATTAGGGTGTTATTTTATGTACTCATGAATCCTTCCCTTGCATTTCATGGAACAAATCCACCAGAAGCACATTCCCCAACTGTGTGTAGTTTACAGAAGCACTGCTTTATGAACTGAGCTATCTGTTCCTTCACTGATCCAGTATGCTCTAAAGTGGCAGGGAAGGAAGTGAAACAACATGCAGATGTCATATGAGGGATTGACAAATTTAAGGCAACCCTCTTAACAATTCATAGTTCTTTTTATCCCATCCCTTGGTCTCCAATATTAAACTCAGTAAAAACAGATGATTCACAGAGTCACATCCATTACACATCGCTTACTGCTGTTACTGGTCTTGTCAGATGTGATGGTCTCTCTCTCTTCCCCTTTTCCAAGGGGATCTTCATCTTGTGAAGATGGATTACAAGAGGCTCAGCCTAAGCAGGATGCTGTGGCACCTACAGCGCAACACGCGGGGTCTGCGCTAGCCGGTAAGGAGCTTGATCAAGTGGAAGTCCAGTTTAGACTCCTGTCAGGATCGGAGGGCTATCCAAGGAAAGAGAAGGCCATGACTACTGAGTACACAGTGTGGGGAAAAAAAAAAATCTAACAAGCAAACACCAGTATTTTGAAGTAAATTGGAGAGGAATAACATGGAAATGAACCAAGAATTACCTCAATAACATTCTTTAAAGGAACTAAAGTCTTCCCTGTATCAAAACAAGTAACAGGAAGTTTTCATAAAAAGTAAAAGCAGTACTCAACTGCAGAGGACTTTTAAAGAAATGTCTATCCCTAATCACCAGTAATCAAGCTTTTCTCATTACTACCAGCATCACTAAAATCACTGTCAGGTCCATGAGTATCTGTGCTTTCTTTGAAAAAAATTCCTATGAATTCATGTGCACAAAGACTCTCAGCCAGCCCTGGATTTAATCTGAATAACATCAGGGTCAGCTAACACACTCCACAGCTATCAGCCCACCACCCACAAAGACACCCTTCTGTCAGAAGTCAGAAGCAAATTAGCTCTCCAGTGTTATACAGGGATGCACACGGACCATGATGTTAAAAATAAATTAAAAAAACAAAACCAACAAACAAACAAGGAATGAAGGACTTCCGAGCAAAGAGGCAATCATGACATCCTGAAGTAGCCAAAAAAAGAAAAAAAAAAAATCTTTCTGAAGAGCATTAACCTGGGTGGAGACAGGGGTCAGCATGGAATGGTTTGGCTTTGAGAACTGAAACCATGTTAAATTTTGGTGGAGCAAAATCAAGGACAAAGTAGACGTCTACCATCTGACAGCTTAATGGGACCTTTGAGCATCCAAGTTGAGTAAACTCTGTTCCACGCAACACTATGTAATTTCTGGTTTGATACACCTGTTAGTGGAACAGTTTCATATCAGGATGACTACAAAGCTGTTTTCACTGGCTGCTGCAGCAAGCCATAACTGTCAGTCCATGCATACTGTAAACACCTTCCACTGGACCAGTTTACAGAGCAAGACAACTAAAATACTACTGAGGAACAAAACCAAACACATCAGAACCACTGTCTTACACAACATCATAGATTCAAGTTTTTCTTTTGGGGTGAAATACAACTAGATGCAGCAGCAAACTTTTGATGCAGCTTTTCATCTGGCTGCAGGAAGAAAGAAGCAAACTCAAGCAGAAGATAAAGCTAAACTAACAGTGCTGTGGAGCAAAAGGTGTATATAGGAAAACAGCTGGAGAAGAGTATCCAGACAAGCTTTGTCATGTAGGCATTGCTCTGAGGTTTTACTTATAACAAAGAAGTAAAGAAAATGTGAAAGTTGGGGGTTTTCGGGACTTGAACTGACTGCAGTTTAAACCAATTTGGGAGTAGATACAACTGTGAGTTCACAATCTGACCCTGTAACGTGATACCCAAACTGAGCAAACAGTTTGAAGTTCACTTCAGTTTTCTTCATTTGGAGGATTATGATGAAGCATTTCCTGAGATGTCATGCTTTACACAGCTAATGGCATGTGACAGCCAAGTGCTTTTACATTTTACATTCTGAAGTTGCAAACACTTGGCCTATCCCACAAGCAGAGGAAGGTCTACCAGCCCTAAGATCTTGACATTTGGGGCCCCGCCAAACTCTCTTACTTTTAGTAGCAGGCACTGGGTATACCCAGGAGTCTGCTAGTGGAACAAAGTTCTCTAGAAACACCTCTTAGCAAGTGGCCACAGGAACTACAGTGGGACTATGGCACTGGAGAAGGCAGAGATGATGACTGGCAGCATGGTTTCTTTGAGCTGGGTCACCCCAGTCTCAAAAAGAGATGATTTATGTCTTTTTCCATAAACTGTTTTCATAAAGTGCATGTGGAGTGATATGAAAAAAAGACAGACAAGGATGACTTTCAAATGTCGAAGTAAAAGTAGATGCCCAATCCCTCTGGTGATATCTGTGAAGTGTCTCTTAAGGCTTTAGGAGTCAATAAAATGACATGGTATCATCAGGCAAAAAAAGATGCAGTTTCACACATCCCTGCCCAAGTTTCCCCAGCACCTCCACAGGCTTGAGCTCAGCAGGGACATGGTGTTTTACAGAAGACAAGCATTATGGCTCAGACTGCTTTCTAGGGAAGGTTGCAAGTTCTGGAGGCACTGAAAAGTCTATGTATATACACTTCTTTTTTTTTTTTTTTTAAGTAACTAATCAAACTTCATCGACAACCAGGGAAGTTTCTAGTTTGTCTCAATCTTTAGTTCAGTTTGCAAAGTTGCCTGTGTACTTTTTTAACAGCAGTATAATTTCTGAACCACTCTAACCCAAAGAATCACTAGTAATTATATTAAGCAAGAGGTATCACAACATGTATGAAGCACCAGGACCCAGCTGCTGAATGCCAGCACTAACCAGTGCTCTGACACTGATGGCTTTTGCCTCAGAGACCAGAGCCAAAACTATTCTCAAGCACAGCTAAAAAAAATCAGATCACTTAGTATTAAGCTTCAAGTTTCCTTCTACTGGAGAAACGCTGTTTCAGCTGAATTCGGTGGAATTACAGAAGCTGATTAGGTTAACCACTGACTGTGTTTCCTGGAGGGCATCTGAGACTATGCCCTGACCCAAATTATTTAATCTTGATCAGATTTGAAGCATTTAATTTTAATCTCCACATCTCTGGGAAACAAAAAAGGTAATACAAACTTCAGACAACCCTTTAAATATGAGAGGTAGCAAGGGGCAGGGCACAAATGCAGTTGCAGGGCAGCAAAAAAAAGAAAGCTCCAAGTGGAACACTTTGCCAGGGTGGGTCTGAGGGGAGGGGACAAGATCAGGGCTGATGCCAGCTGGGCACACTATCTGTTTTGCAGAATGTTAGTGTCAGTCAACCCTTCCACTTCAGGACTTATTTCTGACTAAAAGAGAATTGGGGCAAACGAGCCCAGGCAGGTTCAGGAATCACCCCCTGGGCATGCAAGCCCCTGTGCTCATGATCTGGATTCTCCCATCCCAGGAGAGGGACCAGACCCAACTGGGGTCCTTGCTCTATCCCACATTATTTATACTTAGTAAAGTTTTAACATTCCCTTTGTAGCTTCAAATGTAAGCTCCAGCTTGGCCCTGAGGTATTTCCCAGTTAAAGCATCATTTAAAAAAATCCCAATTACTTTTCTTTGGGATATTATTTGTCAGACTGATGGAAGCCAGCCACGCTGCATCAACAATGAAGAACCTATTACAGATTCACAGATCACATGGGGTTGGGAGGGACTTTCAAAGGTCATCTTGTCCAAACCCCCTGCCATAAGCAGGGACACCACCACCGATATCAGGCTATCCGGGGCCACAGTGCATCTGATCTTGAATGTCTCCAATGATGGGGCCTCAACCACATCCCTGGACAACCTCTTCCAGTATTTTATCACTTACTAGCCTGGAAAAGGTAAAATGTTTATCAGCTTGCTCGCACCTTTCAACAGCTTGCTCAGTAATGGCATCAAGGAGATGAAAACACTTCAATCTTTGCATGAAAAGGATTTTTAAATGGCACTCTTGAGCACTTCATGTATTCCTGAACTGCATGGCACAGCAGTGTGCAAGACTATGAGCTGTACCTCATAAAGAGTTCTGTGAGACTCTAGAAGCTGCATGGCTGTCTTAGCAGGACGCCCCATACAGCTCATTAGCCCAGGGAAGGAGCATTTATTACACCAGGCCAAAAGGCCCTACAGCTAGGGTGTAACCTCAGGGGTGTATTCACAGTGATTTCACGTGTCTTTCAGCCATGCAATATTGTGCCATGTACCTTAAAAACTGAATCACTTCATTTATCTCAAAACCCAGTTCAACACAGGACAACTTAACCCAGATACTTCACTGCCAACCACACATGAGAGAAGTCCAGTTAAACTATAACATTGAGGACCAGTAGTGTAGGAAAAATAGGATGCTACATCATGTCCCCAGTGATCCTTAAATATGTCTTCTCACCTGCTCCCAGACAGAAAGGTAACATTTAGGACCTCTGGCTGCAGCCAGTGAAGGGTAAAACAGTTCACTTGGGCAGCACCATCTCATCCCAGAAGAATGGCGAAGCACCCCAAAACCAAGATCCTGTGCACAGCCCCAGCCCCACCCTCCAGTGCAATTGCAGCCTTTAATTACATCCAGTGCAACATACCACAGATCCTGAATACACTGAACCCATTCCAGTAAGAGACAGTAATTTTCAGTCTTCTCTTCACAGCCTATAGCCTCAGCAGAGCAATTCCAAAAAAACATGTCCTGCTGAAGCAGCCAAGCCCTCTCCCACACACTCCTGACCTACAGATATGCTTAATATGTTAATTTTTGTTTTGGTTTCAGAACAAAACCTGCCTTTTAAAGAAAATTTTAACAGATTCTAAACCAGAAACACTGCACTCCCCTGAGGCATTAAAAAATGCAAACTGAAGACTTCCCATGTGTCGAGATTATTACTTATTTCCTTCTAAAAACAGAAGAAGTGTTGCAATGGTTGTAATGCTCCAGTTCACTAGGCCAAGAAGATGTTTTCTTTCTACACACTCATTAACCATAGTGTGGAACTCAGTAACTGTTCTAATTTCCTACCTTAAATGTTTTTCTTCCCCCCAGTTTTCATTTTATGCTTTACATTTACATAGGACTACACTCTACCACTTACCTTGAGAGTCTAGGTGCTGTCAAATACAATAAAAAGAAAGGAAAAGTGTCTGGAATCACAGAAGCTTTAGTGTTGAAAATTGTAATTTAATTTCTATAAATGAATTTAAGCACTCAAGGCTTTCTTTGTCAGCCACAGATGAGAAATTGATAGGCTTTGAAGGGAAGCAAATGTTTTTTCAGTCGAATCTCTCAAGTAAATATTTATGTTAGATATAATAAAATATGTTATTTCACACCACAAATTAAATACCAGCTAGTTATTAAATCTGGTGTAATGTTATTAAACTCTCAGGTATTGTTGCTCACAATAGGTGCACTGTAATTAGGCTGGCTTAGCTCCAGGAGGGCTCCTGAGCCTAACCCCCAAACCCAGAGAATCAGTCAAGCTGCTGCTGTGACCTCAGGAGTCCTCAGTACCAAGACTGGCAAGCTCTGCCTTTGACACAGAGAAGAATCACCAATCCTGCCATGCTTCTGCTGCTTTTGTGAGATAATTCTGTCTTCGGAGCAAAACACCATTTCTTCTCTAGACCACAACGTGGAGTCTGTGGAAGGAGAAGAGGGCCCAACCCGGGAAAAGGATGGGACAGGACCCTCCATGCTCTGTGTGGCCCAGCAGCCTTCCTGGCCGGAACATGCTGGATTACATGTGTCCCTTCCCTGAAGTGACACTATCTGTGCACTCTCACACAGAGCCCCAGCTCATTCTTTAAAGTCTTAAAGATGTCAAAGATGTATCCCATTAGATTTGACTTCTAAGAATAAAGATACCAGTATTTGCATGCCTGAGGCATAACAGGGACAAAAACCGCATTGTGCAAAGTCTCCCTGAATCCAGCCAAGCCATGCCATCAGTGCAGATACAGCATCATAAACCTCCATGAGCAGGGGCATGAGCAGAGGAGGCTTCCCCCCTCCAGCACCACTGCCAGGCCAGGCAGGCTGGACAGAGTCCAGACCCAGCACCAGCTCCACCTGCCCTGACACTCAGCAGGGGGTGATACAGTACAAGCAGTTGTAAACGCTGCTGGTTTTTTCCCTTTAAGTATCTTATTTGGCTAACTGCACAATCACAAGGCGGCGTCAAAGCATGCCAAAGAGCAGGATAACGACACATCATGGGTGAAAAGGCCTTTTATTTCTCCTCTTCCTCTAATAACCACTGATGAAGGACCATTATCCTTCCATGTTGCCCTGCCTTGTTGTGTCTTAATGCATATATTTAACAAGATTACTTACAAGTATGGCACAGTGGATGTCTAATAAGGCAAGATCATTGATTTTGAAAGTCCTGATTTATCTCTTATTACTGCATTTTTCCTGCAGTCTTGGCAGAGCATGAGGGCTGTAATGCAGTGAGTTGGGCAGTGGGAGTCCTTTACTGTACTCAGAGCTGCTTCACTGACTGTAGTTACAACACTCTGGTTATGGCATGTTGTGAAGGCTCTTTTGGGTAGGGCACTCGTGCAGCATTCCAAGTCAGGCAGGAAAGAGAAAGAAAGCTTGGCTGCAACAGCTGAAGGGGAAGAGGGCTGAAGGAAACACACACCATGCAAATGCCTGGACCAGTGAATGGAACTAGGGTACATCTCCTAACTGGTGTGCTGGGATCCAGATGAACAGCAAACCTGGAGATACACAGAAGTCAACAGGAATCAGTCACCACATAGCAATACCTCAGCCCAGGCTTGTAATTTGGTGCCCATGAGCAAGACCCCTGAACTCCAAGTTAATACCATGTGGTCAAAAAGAGAACTGCAGCTTTCAAACACAATTTAATCAGACAGGATGACTACATCCCTCTGTCCTTTCCAAACTGGAGGGCAATTAGCAGCCTTGTTGCTGCTCCTGATGAAGAGGAGCACATCTCACCAGCAAGCAATGCTACAGTGTACAGTCACCCAAGACAAGTTATTTAAACAAGAGTTGCTCAGACTATCTCCTCTAACTCCTGAAGTGTCATCAAGTCAAGAGAACTTTTTAGTAAGATCATGTAGATTACAGAGCACCAAAGTACAAATTTCAGCACATCCTTATAACTGGCAGACCAGCACAGTATTTCCTTCTGTTCATCAGGATAATAAAACAGTGGGTAAAGCTCTGCAAATGAAAAAAGAAGCTAGAATTCTGGCAAAAAGAGATAGGAATAGTGCCACATTCCACTATCTATCTACCAATGAGGAACACAAGCACACACTTTTGAAAGAAAGAATGCATTCACACTATGCTAAATACAGTGAGTATTAATTAAATCATTATTAGCAATCAAAAACTAATTTCTTTCTGTCACTTCCTGATATCTTAACTAAAGGCATATTTGCAGTACTATTATAACAAGTTACAGTTCGAGCAACAGAGCTGCTTGCAATAATTCAGAAACATGTACACTTTCATATGAATATATCATGCCTAACTAATGAGATTGCTCATTTCATAACTTCAGTTCCATTTTCATTATTTCATAAAACTGGAAGTCCTTATCCATTTTATGAAAAACACCAAACCTTTGTGAAATTCATTAAATAAGCATAAAAAATTCATTAAACAAGTGAATTGCATTCATGGCTGCTTTGATGCAAATGCCCTTTAAGCAATGTAAAACTCCATATTGATTTAACCTTTCATGTTCTGATATTTCCATGTGGAAATATATATATTATATATAAAACAAAAATAAAAATCTTTATTCAAGGAATGAAATGAAGTGCTGTTCCCTTGATCTCCAGCCAGGGTGAGGTACATCGGTCAATTTAAATAGCCTCTGCTGATCAGCAAACAGCTGAGTTTGTATTAAAACAGACCATGAGGGTTTCTGCACATCTTTGCCAGCAAACAAATACACGTTTCTCACCTTGGGTCAAATCAATACGATGCCCGAAGCTTCCTCTGTAGCTGAAAGTCAACCAAATACTGGCCACATCCTGTGGGACTAGTTATAACAGGCCATACTCATTAAGTGAAATGTAGAACAGCTTCTTCTGAGTACCTAGCAAGGTTGAGCTGCTCCTTCCCACTGCAAGTTGTTGCAAACAGAACAGACAAAAAGTCAGGGTCTACCTGAACCTACCACCGTGTAGCATCTCCAGGCAGCTGCCAAACTGAAGAATCAACTCAGGTTTCTTAGGGTTACTCTACAACGCTTCAGCAGGTGCAGTATTCACTTGCCTCACTTCCTACCCTCAAACTCCAACAAAACCCAATCCTCTCCTAGTACTTATGGCAGTGTGAGGAGTTAAAGAAATCCTTAGTCCCTATATTCCAATCGGGTCACTCTCTTCTTTGTGCTTCCAATACACTCTACTAAAGAGGAGATAACGAGAAAAAGATGAACCCACAATAGACATGCATCTGATTAGACCTGGAATTGCCATGGAATAAAGTAATTGTATTCCTCCAATCTTCCAAAAGCACCTCTTGAAGAGAAGTAATCTTTTCCTCAGAGGCTTGTAATAGCCTAACTGCAGAAAGCCAGGAAAAGACATCCACTGTATTCCAAAAGAACCATTGCCCATGGCTGGGGCTGATGCTGGATGACAGTGATGCAAGGCCCCAACTACTCATCCCACCACAAATGAATGGTACCAGTGTGGCAAGCCTGCCACACTGAGCTTTATCAAAGCCCAGGAAGGTCAATGACTGCAGTGGGGCTCCAAGACCCTTGCTGCTGAGCCAGGCTTGAGGCATGACGATGCAATACAAGCAGACTTTGGTGTCATCTCTTGGTTTACACCTACGCACTACTGTACCGTTTGTTTCTGCTGTGCTTCATGTCTAGTAGTTTCAACTACAAAAGTGTAATTAAGTGCATACACAAAGGAGAGCAGCATACCAGCCTTGTAACTTTCCAGAGTCCACATTTCAATGATGCCATTCCTGAATCACCTCTTCTACAGCCCTTCTATGCCTCATTTTCCCTCAGCCCATTTGGCTCCAGCAAATTGAGCCAGAAAAAAAATCTATTTCCATTTATAACCATTTATATTATAAACAATAATTTTTATGCACCAAAACAGATCTTTAATCCTGTTTCCCTCCAAAATACACCCAGACATCCTTATTCTCAGTAAGCCCAGCCAAACAAATCAAGTTTCTAAGCCAAGCTTTCAGCAGTTAAAAATAAGTCCAAAAGTATTAAAATAAATTTCAAAGGAAAAATTACAGCCAACATATTTAAAGCATTATCATTTTTAAAACTCTTCCTAGTTTTTACCCAATGCTCCAGAAAACACTGCTTCCCAAGGAAAGATATTGGGACTACTTTTTTTCCAAGAGAAAGAAAGAAAAAATTACATTTTAAAATGAGCTTTAGAATAAAGGAGGTGCAGCCTTAATCACAAAATGGCATAAGGCAACATTGCAGAAGGCTGCTCTCAGTTCCATCATCATAACAGTGAACAAAATACAACTGAAATCATCATTTTGCACCTTCATGCCTCCTGACACCCCTACACTCACCATGTCTCAGCTGGCTGAAAACTGCTCCCACCTTTCCCCCTAGGAAGGGTATCTGCAATTGAACAAGCCCAAAAGAGCACCTGAAGCCATTTAACTTAATCATTATTAGTTGTTAGCTTAGAACTCCCTTGACACTGTTGGCCAACAATGAGGCCCTCAGGTACCCTGTAGATCCTCAGGCATCAACAGTCTTAGGAGGGCACATTTCTACCTACAGCAAGATTTAAAAATGGCTTTGTAATAATTAAAAAAAAAGGGGGGGGAGGGATGATGAAAACCTTGGGAGCTTTTTCTACAATTACTAATTTAACAGACAAACTATGTTTTATTGATAGTTCAGTAGTAAAATTGCCTTCCATACACACTGCTGCTGATGCCTAGAATAAGATGTGCAAGAAGAGATAATCTTGTGCCTAAGGCTTTTTCGGGATAATACTCAACACAATCTTGCAACAACTCATCCAAGAGATACTCAATAGAGCAAGGGCTGTTCCTTCCCTTTCTGAATCAGGAAAGGAGCTGCATGTTTCTGCATCCGTGGTGCTATCAGCCTCCTGCTCAGGCAGCCTAAAATCACACGCAAGTCCTGCAGGTGTATTCAGGAAACAGAATTTGCTTTAAGGAAATCCTTAGTGTGACAGCACTGTGTGGCTCTTAAAATCATAGAATTGTAGAATAGTAGGGGTCAGAGGCAACCTCTGAAAATCAAATTCAACCCCTCTGCCAAAGAAAAATCACCTAGGGCCGGCCATACAGGAACACACTCAGCCAGGTGTTGAAAGTTTCCAGAGAAGGAGACTCCACAACTTCTCTGGACAGCCTGTTCCAGTGCTCTGTCAGTCTTATAGTAAAGATGTTTTTCCTCATGTTGACATGGAACTTGCTGTGTACCCATTTGGATCCATTGTCCCTTATCCTACCACAGGACAGATGCCATTAGAAACAGAGGTACAGACTCCAGCAAGCCTGCACCACAAACAACGCCTTCAGCTGGAGCAGTATTACTTAACAGGGACATAAAACTACTCCTGCATATTTTGAGGAAAATTATTACCCTTAAATTCTGTAGGTGAATGAGCAGATTTGGAGTGCCCTGAGGTGAGTGGGATGAATCCAGCTGAAAGTCTGACTTGGGAATTTCCAAGACCCCATTGCCATGCTGACACATCATACCTCAGTCAAACAGATGTCACAGATGTCAGTCTCATGCACACAACTGCACCCGCCTGGGCTCTCCTTCTACCCCAAGTGCTCGCTGCCAGCTCAGCTGTCATGGGGAATTTTTTGCAGCTGCAAATAACCAGGGTGCTGTTAATCTGCAAACATGGCTTTCTGCAGCCTTGTCCTTGCATTTCAATCAGTTTCACTCGACAAAATAAAAAAAAAGAAATCCATTTGTTTTAGCTAGGCTAACTAGTCAGTGATGTGTTTGGCTGGAAACATGTTATGTTTTGCTACTTTATCATGTTGCTATTTCCATGTTCAAAGGCTAGTTAAATTATTTACGCTACACTTCATATATTGCGTACAACACTTGCCTTGACACAAACAGCAGCAACTGCAAAGCCAGCTTCCTTGAGCCAGTGCTTCAGAGTAACGCTCTGCTTTGTGGGGAATGACCTGTTCAAAGCCTCAGCTCTCATTCCACCCCAAAATCAAGAGCCACAGGGACATGAACTGATTTCAGAGCTTCCAACAGCAATGTTGATTTAATTCTGAAGGACGTTACAAAATAAAGAGTATAAAAGGAATAAGCTGAGCATTAGCTCAGTGCAAGAGTCGATCTACATCTAAAATTCACTGTGAATGATAAATTGCTTTCAGCAAATAATACCCAACACTATTTTAAAATGTATATTATAGAACAGGTACTTCAAGAGGCTCTGTGAATATTCTGTTACACCATCCCAGTCATTTACACTGTGTAAGTCTCATTGTACCTGCACTCCATTTTAAGGTACAGTTTGATTTCCTCCCTGTCTTTTTATTTATTTAATCATAGCTCAGTTGAATCACCATTTATTTGCTCATCAGTGACTAGGTTGGGCATAAGCTCCCAAAACTCTGGAAGTACTGTGGCCAGAAAAACAAAACCTCCTCAAGTATGTCAAGAGGTGTGAGTTCACACTCAAGTGACCATCTCTCGCTAAGGGAGCACAAACACCTTCATCTTGCCTTTTTGCAGATGTCAGCCAGCAGCAGTGCAAGGGGGCAGGGTTGTGGCAGGGCTCTACAGCTCTGCTGCTGCAACAGCTTACACACTGGTTTTCCAGGATCCACTATGGACATCTAATACACGGCAAGCCCTTGCTGTTGCTTTTCCCTTGCCAAAAGCACCAACCATCCCTGCAAACTGGAGGATGCTTTTTCAGTGCCACTACATTTTCTGCTGTACTACAGCTGGCTCTGGAATTTCCTACTAAAGCCAGGGCAATAAGCTCAGCACAAACACCAGTGCTTGCTCTCCACAGTGGATGCAATGTTGCCTGTCTGGGATGCCAGTGGAGATCAGCAGGGTGCTGTACAGACATGCACTGCAACACAGTTGTTGCCTAAGGAGTTCCCAGCTTCATTTCCTTTCTCTGTATTTCAGTTTATTGAAAACAGTAACTTGTACACATAGCAGAACAGGGGTCAAAGGCTGTGGAAGGAGATTATAAACAAACCAAATATGACTCTACTTTCCATACTGATCAGTAATCCCAGATGCTGCCATGTGCCTTACTGTGTATTATGAAAATGCAGTTAAGAGGCATTTTACCAAAGCAGGTCAGGGCCTGAGTACTCCCTCCAGTTCAAGCCTTGATATTGTACAGGTCTTGAGAACTGAGTCACAGATATCAAGAAACATTACAAGCCAGATCCATATTTTATAGCCTTCACATAAACTGTAGTCTGAAACTACCAGGATGGTGCTCTGAGCAGAAGCATTAGCAGCAGCTAAAATAATTTACACTAATAAGGTACTGACCCATGCAGTCCGTAATGATCACTTAGCTCAGGCAATACTTTTTATCACTATTGAGCTGCTTGGAGTTGTAGCTTTTTCCAACAGAAAACTCCTACATCAGATTAAGGACACAAGCAATAATCTAACCATAAAGCTCAGTTTTGTTCCATGTAAATTTGTTCCAATTATATAAACTGCTAAATTAAGAAAGGAGGTGTTTAAAACAAAGGGGTTATAACACAGCCAAAAATACACAAACAAACATCACAGAAATTCTTAATTCCGTTTCTTGCCTTGTTTGCCTATTGAAGCGCCATATGTTTCTGCAAGTGCTATGAAAATATCATAAGATCATAATTATAAGGTTTGTTGAATTATAGAGTAAAGAAGCCACTTATTTACATTTAAATGTGAACAGTGGTAATTGGAATGTCAGATGCTTCTCTGTTCTTGACTCCAGCAAAATATTTATCTACCAACAGCTTGACGTGCTTTCAACAACAGCCTGGATTCATGAAAGGAAGTTACTCATATCATTTACTGCTTTTATTTATTTCTCCTTCTGGTTTAAGAACTTAGATGGGGGCTCCTGGAGTGCTCAGGCACTGATGTAACGATGAAGACACTGAAATGCAAACAGGATTGTTACTGAGTTGATGTTCAATAATTCTTTGACTTGTCAATATGGGAAGCCCTGCAATAGCTTTAGGAAATCAATTTTAAATTGACCTTATTGAACTGATGCAAAACCCAACTGCAGATGCATTTAAACTGATTAGCTCTTGTTAAAATCTGGTAACATGTAAACCCAGGTTGGGCTGATGTTGAGTACACACAGAGACTGAAAGCACTGCAACCCTCAATAGATTCTGCTGTGCCAAACTGGCTTATGAATGAGACTGGAAGCTTGACCCTCCTTACACTACCAATACCAGCAGAAAGCTTCAAGAGTTTCAGTTGCACTAAATCAGCTGAAAAATAAAAAAAAAAATGAAACAGAGAAAAGTAGATTGCTGTGAGCAGTGCAATGCTCCTTTCCACATAGGGAGCAATGAGTGGCTGGTCTCAGGAAGGCAGAAGTCAGACTCCCTTGCGCACTTGCTTCTTACAGATTTACCATCACTTATCCTGAGAAAGGCTCTCTAGAAAAATCCCTCAACCAGCAAATCTTTAGCCTGAGCCTTCTCCAAGAAAATTTAGTCTCTCACTGAAGGGAGTCGGAAAACCTGCTCCCCCCAAGGAATGCCCTAAATCCAGCATCTGTGGCAATCACAGAGAGCAGAGAAAAGCTTGCAGCACTGGAGACGGGCATCAAATAAAAAGAGATCCCAGCTTTTATTTCCTTTGTCTAAACAAAAATAAAAATCATAATGTATTTTGCATAATCTCAAAACCCAGAAATTTTGCAAGTGATTTTGTTAAGTATTTTTCTTGTTTGTTACACAATTCTCAGCATGCAAGGACGGAAGTTTGGGGCTTTCTTTTGTAGATCTTTCTCCAAGAGGACTATTCCACTGTACTGCATGAAATCCTAGGGGATATTACTAACTCTGTTCAACAGCCACAAACTCCACTGCCAAGTTAATGGCAAAGCTTTCAGTTAACAGAAGCAGTTTTGGGCTAATACCAAACCAATGAACGTCAGTCACATGCTCTTCTTCCCTCCACCTTTCCCAAAACATTAATTGATTTCTGGTTTAATAATTAAATGTACCAGGACCTTTTTTGAAAACTGAAAGAGAAATCAGGCTGACCAGATTTGTACGACAACAGGTCACACTCAGGAGAGAAGAGAATTGTTTGGGAGCAGTCACAACTTGTATTGACCACTAACAGAACTCCTCAAAGCCATCACATCAAAAAGCAGCAGAGCTGGGTCTCTGCTGAGCTGCGTCACGCAGTTTTGGGGAGAGCACAGACTCCATGGTGGCAGGAATGTCCAATACCCAAGAACAAGAACAGCATCTC
The DNA here is from genome assembly GCF_027791375.1 of Indicator indicator. Classification (NCBI taxonomy): domain Eukaryota; kingdom Metazoa; phylum Chordata; class Aves; order Piciformes; family Indicatoridae; genus Indicator; species Indicator indicator. The sequence continues at coordinate 17,909,943 of NC_072028.1, forward strand.
CAAAGCAGTGGGTCAGTAAATAGCATAATGAAATGTGACAGTAACTTCATTTGTAAAATAGACACTAAAGCTATCAGGGCAAAAGTGCTAAGGGCACTATTTGCATAACTGCATAATGCATCACACATACTGACCTTAAGGCTCTGGTTTTAGATTGACCTAACAATGGCTTTCACTGGTGCAAACCACAGTGGGCTCTGCTACTCTGAGCTGGCACACTGCCTTGGGCCTCAGCTGCTCACCACGCGGGATCACACATAGCGATCCAACAATCCACTGTAACACTGGGTATCACTGGCCAAACCTGATATGAAACATGCTGGGATTCAAATTTTCTTCATTTCTTTGATGTCAAAGATCTGCCAGATAACCCTCACTGTTACCCCTCATTCACTAAGCTCTGATTGCACAACTCTGCTCCATCACTATGCCACACAGGTTAGGCTGGAAGGACAAATAAGGAGCAAACTAACAGCACAAAAGGAGTACAACAGCAGACTAAACTGATGCTACCTTACACCAAATAAACAGCATACCATCCTTTGGCACAATAAGGACAGTTTTTCCACACCAGTTTGAACCATTCCCTGTGGGGTTCACTTGCTATGTCTAGAGACATATGGTTTTACCAGTTTTGAATGCTGCTCCTACAGCTATCGCATCCTTTAACATGAGAGAGACTGACTGCCTACAGTCTGCATGCCCAGGGCTTATTTGGCACACATGACCAAACCAAAGGCATAAAAGGTAACAGAAAGCAGCCACTGCAGTCATGGTGCTACCCAGCCCCAAACTGGAGAGCCCCCAAATTATCAGCCCTCTTATGGGCAGAGTTTCACACACCCCTCCGCACACAAGTTCTTAGTGAGCAAAACCTACCTGGCCAGGGCTACTGGGACAGATTTACTGAGGTTCACATGGAACTGCAATGCCAAGGGCCCCTGGGAAGTTGATGCACAGCCCAGCCTGCACAGCCCCTCCCCAGCACAGCACACGAGGAAGACAATTGCTGTTTCCACAGTGAAACCCCATGTCAGGCTACAAGCAGGGGAAGCAGGTTGGAGAAATATTAAGGCTCAGCAGGAGAGTATGGCTAAAACAATCCATGGGGCAAAATTTTTACTGAGTAATTTTACACAGTAAAACTACCTGTAAAGGGAAAAGAAGCACAAGTGAGCTGGGCAAGGACCTCACAGCGAGACTACTCCTCCAGGGCTGCTCACTGCCCACTGCACATTTACTCAGGCTTGTTCTAGCTCTGCATAATCAAGGAGGCACTGGGAGTTGATGCACATGGAACAAACTGAGCAGAGGAACAAGCCTTTGTCCATTATTTAGGGTTCACCTTGTGGGAGTCTGTGCTGTTACACGTAAGTGGAACCCTGGAGAAGCAGCACCTCTCAGGACCATGGAATGAAGCCACCTCCACAATAGGCTTGCTGAAAAAATGTTATTCACAGGGGTTTTAATAAAAACTTAATTGCTGATTATTACTTCCTAGGAGAAATAATGGGGCCTCCTCATTTTGAAAGTCCATCAGTGAAAACATATCCCAGGTTACAAGTGAAACTGCTCACTGTAACTTCTAAATAATTATTCAGCTCCTCTGAAATTTCTTTCATGGGATTGAAATTTTTTCCCTGTATCAAATTATCTGGATTTCTCATGGATTATGCACTTCTCAAAAACTCACTGTTTGCAGATTAAAGAGAGAAAGGAAAGTTAGAAAGGACACAATAGAAAAAAGATCAGTAAAGAAAAATATTTTAAATATTAATGACCAAGGGGGAAATGGAAACACATTAAAGGCAAATGTGAGAGCTTTTAAATATGTTATTAAAATTGATTTATAGATGAGACTCTTCTTTAACCAAGTGCTTTAGCCTTCACTACTTATTTCCTTCTGCTGTCTCTCCAAGCATTGGTGTCACCATCCAAAGCCTATGGCACTAAGGAAAGATATCCAGAAAATAATTAGGCTGGCAATGACTATGGGCTGTCTAAACAGGAAAACATCATTATACCAAGAATCTCAGAGAAGAAGATGAAAAGATGGCTATTTTCAACTCTTGTAGAGCCCCAGGCCCTTGTAGGACATCTGTCCCAAGCAGGGGTGGAGGCTGGGGGGTCACTGGCTGGAACACAGCCAGGGGCTGCTCTGCTTATCCTGGAGTTACCCATGGGCCCTGGCAGGAACTGAGTGAGACAGAGAACAGGCAGCAGGCAGGCAGTGAGCAAGCAGGTTTGGGAAGAAGGATGGACCAGCCAAGTCCACAACTGCAGACACTAACTAGTTACAAACATGAAAGAAGGTATCTCCCATTTCTATCCTCCTCACCACATTCCCTCTGCATGGAAGCCAGGTCAATGCCCAGTGTGGTTGTGTGCAAGACCCTGACAGGCTCTGGGAGCTGCTCCACACTGGGGAAACCAAAGCAGCATTTCCATTGAAAAGTGCCTGCAGGCTTATGATGAAGGACTGGAGAAGCCTGTCCTGGGCAGCCTGGACAGGAACCCCTACACAGTGCACTATGTGCCACAATCCCCTGCCTTCTTTTCTTCCTTTGGTCCCCCATCTCATGTTCAGGAGCCTGCATTTGGGGGATGTAGCTTCTCAAATTTACATTTCTAATGATGCACCATGCAATCAGGACAGAAGACTGCAGCTCACCACTGCAGCTTCCCAAGCAATAGGCAGCAGAAGGTGTATCTCCAAACCAGCAATGAGAAGTATGTGAGATCATACAGCTCCTGGATCATCTTTTATTGAAGGACAGAGTAGCAAATGTGCATTACACAAACAGTTCAATGAACACAGCCAAAACTGTGGAAATTACCCTTGAAAGGAACAAATTCTGTGCATGAATTGCTGTAAATAGAAAAAAAGGAAAAAAAGTGCTAGTATGTGTTTAACATAATAGTCTATTTAATTTTTGTTTAGCTACCAAAAAATGCTTTATTTTAAAGCTGTTTATCCCTCACAAACAGCTACAACATTAGCGGCAAAAACTCTCAAACGGAACTAGAAAACATCACTGAGAACTATAGATCTCCTTTGTGGACCATTCTTGCCACAAAATCCAACAAAACTCATTCTGAATGTCCTCATAAGATCCTCTTTATAGCAAGTTATGAATCACCACATGATACCTTTAAATGGATGATCAATACTATATTTTCCCATAAAACGTTTGGTTTGAAATCCGATTTTAAGTGCATTAGAGTTTTTGTGCACTGAATGAGTGAGTGTCATAATAAATTGTCATCAAATATGAAAGAAATACAGCTTAGATTAATTGCCATATTTATTTATGAGTCTATAAAACACATTGTGAAAGTCCTGGCACATTTTTGGGATACCAGCTTGAACTTTCTACAAAGTTAAAAGCATTAAGCAAGACTGAAAGTAGATTTATTATTGGAATGTTTTTAATTGCAGTTTCAACCAGACTCAGGTATTAGAATGGCTGTGCCCTTAATGGCCATGTCTCATGTGTTTTTTTCTTTTAAAATTATATACTTTCCATATTTTTATTGATTTTGTAAGATTTATTGTAGATTAGTGCTGCTTGTGAGTGAAATCACAAGCGGTCCCAGCTTCCCCAGAGTAGGGGCTGCAGATGGCCCCTCGCCACAGCAGCTCTTCCCCAATGCCCCCCCAGCACTCAGTACCGCCTGCAATGCTGGTGAAAGGAAAGGCCAGAGTTACCTAAAGACAACCACCAGTGAACCACCCAGCATGGCCTGTTCTGCACTCCTTTCTGCAGATACGAAGCAGAGTCAATTCGGATAGGATCTGGAGGGGGGTCAGGCTGAGCCCCTTCTTTTCTCAGATGTTAACTAATGAAGAGGTTTAAGCTCAACTGACTTGATGGGGCCAGGATGAACTCCCCTGGGCTAAGTAGTTTCTGGTTTTGGAATAAGCTATCAACTCTCCATGTTTCTAATGTACAACCAACTCAGATGGGCTTTTGCAAATTACAAATGAAAGTACCTAAGGAAGCAGTTCTGACATCCACATTTAACAGTTCAGATAAGTCAGTGACAACTCATTGGGAATAAGGTACTGTTGCACATAACTGCTCACCAATTTAAAAAGAGATCCTGGAAATTCCAGCAAGCAGAGCAGGTAATGGAACAACACTGTCATTCACTGCCACAGAACAAGAAAGGCAAACCATATTTGAGGTGATACTAAATGAAAAACCTTCTGCTTGGCAGCCAAATGACTCCTCCACACCAGCTGCACATCAGATGATACAAAGGCCACAAAAGCATAGACACAGCTGGATGGCTGGTGAGCCCAACATCCTGCTCAATCTGCATCACAACAGTGACCACTTTGTCAAAAATTAATAACTATTCAAAATAATTTTAATTTATTTTAATGGAAACTGAATCCACAGCTGATGCAGCCTGAATGTGAGTTGTGACACTGCCCTGACTTTCTTGCTGTAAATTAACCCACATCTCAGCAAAGCACAAACAAGTCCTCAAAGGTGAAGCTCTCAAGAGTTTTGTGTATAAGTGTCTTCACTGGCTGAACTGATACTTTACAGAATAATCTGCAGATAAATCCCCCCAAAAAACAAAAACCTGGTACAAAAGTGCTGGATTACCCTGATGCAGAAGCACTCTTACAGAGGAAGCTATTTTCTCATTAGCCAATTACTGTTTCAAAAGCCAGGTTTAGTGGTGGCCTCAGATCCCAGGGAAAATCCCACCCAGGTGCATGGGGAAGATCCAAGTCCAGCTTCCATCCTCTTGGCTACATCCAGGCACAGAATGGCCCAGATTAAAGCCCCAGGCCCTTGAACTGCAGAAATATGCAAGTCCAACTGTTGATTTTACAGCCATATCCTAAAACTTAATCACAACAAACATAGAGGACTGTTAGGAAGCAGCAGCTTATTGGCACATAAAGAAGTCCACACACAAGTAGTGCTTAAGGATCCCTGTGAATATTATTACCTTTGTCTGTCTCTTAATTTCCAGATGAAATTTTAAATGTCTCTCATTTAGCCATCCATCTAAATGAGAGGGTCTGGAAAAGTCAAGTAAAAGCCCCTCATGTATTTCTTTCACTTAGTACACAACAAAATCAGAGTGAAATTGTGCAGCTTCTTGGATTAAGTAGCCTATGTATACAACCCTCCAGAAATCCACTGACATCTTTTTGTATGTTCCCTGTCAGAAGACAAGTATCCAAAGGCAGCCAAAGTTATTCCTGACATGTTTTAAAAGTGATCCAGAAAAAAAAATACCTACTTTCAGGCTTAGGCTTCAGCCGACAGGATACCACAAGTTATCTCAGCAATTACACCTTGCCCCTAAACCAGGGTATGCCTCATGCTTCACTATGCCAATTCTCCCCTCTGTCCTGAAGACTGTTCTTCCTATTTTCTGCTTGTGTGCTAAGCAATTAAAATGCTTTATCTTCAAGAGGATATTAATCTTAATATTGTCCTAATTTGTTTCATCTTTTTCTACCTCTCATGCAGAAATCAGTCTTGACAATAGCCACTGAGTACCAGCAAGCTTCACAATAAACCATCATATACACTATTTTAGTTTGTCAAAACAATTAGTGTTCATTTTGGTGTTATTCAGTTAAATCTGCAGTGACTGATCAGTATAAATTATGTATTAGGCTGCCCAGCTGTACTTGTTTATTCATGCATGGACTTGAAGAATTTTCATTCTCTCAGTACAAAAAAGCGGCAGCCAAAAAATCCTCCTATACTCTAAAATATAAAGACACTTTCTTCTAGCCACATTTCTGCTACATGTTTTTGAAGCTGCTTTATTCTTACCCTTGTTAGAAAATTATTCTTCCCCTCCAGAAATGATACTCCAATGCTCATTTCAATCAACTTATTATTTCATTCCCAGTTATCGGCAACTACATTTGTAATGGTGGGAAGCCCGTACCATCACTTTCACCCCTTGCAGTTACCTCCCAAGCAAAGCAGGATCAGAGATAAAACCAATTATGTTGATTTTAAAAGCATCAAAAATCACATTGTAGACTACCTTTGAACTCCTGCCTTTCTTCAAGAGAAACCACTTACAGAAATGTTTACAGTTAAGCCTCATACTCCTCTCAAGAACAAAAGTTTGTAAATAGAGAGAGATCCTTTTCTGGTTTTGCTGGTGTTTATAGTCCCACAGTCCTTACCAGGACAACTGGGTGAAGGCAATACCTGCCATGGGGGTGGGATGGTACATGCATGTGGGGAGAGAGATGGCACAGGTAGAGATAAAGGAAAGAAAAATCTGCAGTGACCACGTAAAATCAGTTAGGCTCCTTCAAGATGTGGTGCATGAGCAGAATGGCAATGTAGCTGTTGAAGCAGTTTCCCTGTAATGGAAAGAAACTGCACACTCCTTCCCCAGAGCTGCCCTCCAACAAGCCAGGTTCACAAACCTGGTAAGACAGCCTCTATGCCAGTATCTGCAAGTCACAGGAAGATGTTGTAGCAGTTTTGCCATGGTGAGTCCAGTCACTCAGTGATGGACTGACAGAATGAATGGTGGCACTGCTCAGAAGAACACAAAAAGACAGTGTGTGTGTCCTCCGGAGGAGCTAAGGAGCAAGGTACAACTTCTATTTGTTAACAGGAACGCAGTTTAACATCCCAAGTTGTAAGGGCAATTAAAACGGTCGCCTGGTGGGTGCGTATAGAGCAAAGCATGCTACAGCAACATCTCCATAGGGCAGAGTGCCGTAAGTGGCGAGAGAGATGAGCTGCAAAAGGCCAGCTCCCAAAGCAGGGCTTAGTTCCACCATACCTGACAGGGAACTGACTTGCTTTCACACTGTGCACAGTATTGTCAAGCACAGCGTTTGCATTGCTCTGTGTTATGTCTGCTGTAAAAGTGCTATTGCGCAGTGAATTCTGCCCTGGGTTTGATGGCCGCTGTACCTCTCACGTTGGCAAGGAGGGCAACAGCTCCATATTCAGCCTGCCAGCTGGCACACAGCGTCAGCAACAGCTCCCATGGGCTCGAAGAGCAGGCAGGATGAGCACACAGCCACTCTTCTTGTTTCTTTCATCAAGTAATACAAGAAACGTTCTGGTGAAAAGACTAAATTTTGCTGAATTAAGTGCTTTAAAACAAGTGGGTTTATTACTTTATAATTAGCATAATTTTCCCCATAAGGATTCTTGCAATTAAATAATTAGCAGTAATGTTACCTAAAGGTGTTCTTTAATGAATTTTCTTAAGTTATTGCCCCGGTTAAAGACAAGCTGGGTCTTACATCGCCCGAGTGCTTCTCCTCGCCAGGCTACAGGCGATGTCAGAGCGCTGTCACCAACGAACCTGCACTCCGGACCACTCTGCTCACCCCGCCGGGGCGGGCACGGCTCGGGGACTGCGATCTCCTCGGCCTAGCCCCACGGGCAGCGGACAGGCGCTCTGCTGCCCCGACGGCGTGGGCAGCCAGCTCCGCTCGGAGCCCGGCGGAAGGATTGCTACCGGGGAGAAGCCCCGTGAGTGCCCTGCTCTGGCCAAGGCCGCTATGGCCTCAAGCCACCCTCCACCCGGACCGAGCCGGGACCAGCCGCCCCAGACGCGTCCGACAGCAGCAGCTCTCTCTGCAAGCTCCCGCCGGAGAGAGTAGGGGCTGCCCCGGCTCGGTCCAGGCCGCGCCGATGGGGCAGCACCCGGGGCCGGGCCAGGCCGGGCCCGCCGCTCCTCGCTCGCGGCTCGGCAGCGCCACCCGTCGGGGAGAGGGGTCGCGGGCGGCGGAGGACGACGGACCGGGGCCGCTCTGGCGGCGACAGGCACGGCGAGAGCTGCCTGTCTCCATCGCCCGCCTCCACGGGGCAGGGGCCCAGCCTGCCCGGGACAAGTGCCGTGAGCCGCCCTGGGCCGAGGAGAGTTGTTGGGCGTTTGGGGTATTTTTTTCTCGTTTCTTTCTTTCTTTTTCCCCTTTTTTGTCCCGTTGGATTGCCCCTGGAAGGACACCGTGTCCGGCCGGGCCCGGAGGGCTGTGGCAGCCCCTGCCGCAGGGGAGGCGGGGACACGGGAAATCCCCATTTACCTCCCGGGGATCTCGCCTCAAAGGCAAATTCGCAATATGTAAGTCACTGGTTAAACAAGGGCATCTCCATTTGTTAATTGATGCAATTACGCCGCGGTGGCAATGGGCAGGCCGAGCTGCAGGCAGCCAGCCAGCCATCACCTCCCCGCTGACCTGCCGCCGCCCCGCCCCGCCAGCCCTTCCCGGTAGCACCACTTCGGGTCTAGGAGGGAAGAATGGATTCCCTGCTCAGCACACCTTAGGGAAGGAGGCTCCGCGGCGGAAGAGCTGCCCTCGGGGCCGACTCTTGTCCCGGCCCTTGCCGTGCCCCCTGCCCGGGCCGGCAGAGCATGCCGTGAGGGGCCAGGTCGGACCCCGCTCCCGCGGCTCTGGCCGTCGCGAAGGGCAGCGGAGCCCAAGGTGGGCTCGAGTGCCAAAGCGGTGCCGTGTTGTACAGCAGAGCCCGGTCCTGCGGGTGGGACCCGGGGGCAGCGGGAAGGGCCCGGGGACTGCGCTCTTGCCCGGGGGGCAACTGGCACTGCCGCTGCCCCTGACGTCCGCTCCTCCTCCCTGCAGGTGCGGGGCTACACGAGGGCGGGGGGCACACGGGTGGATGGCCTGATATTCTTCCTCTATACTTTTCCCGGCAAGATAAATTTGGCTTGTTTTTAACCAAGAAAGAGCCGGCGAGAGGGAAAGGGAGAGAGCCGCTCGCTCAGGGCTGATGCCTGCCTCCGCCGCGCACCGCGGTACACCGTGACCCACCGTGGAACAAGTGCAGGGAGCGGGCGCGGGGCGCTGCCTGCTCCTGCCCGCCGCTGCCTGCTCCTGCCGGCAGGGCCGTGACGTCACGCCGCTCCTCGCCCACCGCCGAACGCTAAAGACCTATAGAGCAGAAAATAATACAACAAGCAAGCTCCCTATCTTGCAAGCCCTACGTGATTCCCCCCCCCCCCCCCCTTTGAAAAAGCCCCTTTGCACTTAAAGTCTCTATACATGTGGGGTGGCTTTTCAAACTCTCGCTATACAAACATATTTATTAAGGGCGATGGGAAGCGGGGGGTAGCCGTTTTTTTAAAATCCAGGCAACCACCCCCCCGCCTCAGATGTCTGGCTGCTTTTCTTAAGTGCAATCATCTATAATTGAGGGGAGGAAAAAAAAAAAAGGGGGGGGGGGAAAGCCATACGTGGAAATGTGTGTGTGAGAAGGTGCATCTTGAAGCAGGGTTTAGTTACAATCGATCTTGGGGGGAAAATATTGCCTATGGTCCAAAAATAAGGAGCGACTATGTCCTTCTCTCAGTTCGGATACCCCTACAGCACCACTTCACAGGTAAGGCGAGTGAGCAGCACTCACTTTTGTTCAGATTCGCTGCTGCTGTCCAGATGTCTTGTTCCCCCCTCCCTTTTTTTCTTCCCTTTCCCTTACTTAGAGTCTTTTTTTTAAAGGGCACATCTGGAGCCTTTTTTAAAAAAATGTGCTTGTGTGTTTTTGTCTCGTTTGTGTCGTGTTAGGCTTAAACAAATAACTCGCAGTGTGCACAGCCAAGGCGTTTAGGAACGTGGTAATTCCCCCTTCCCTCCTCCCTTCCACTGTTCAGTTTTAAGTGCAACAAACAAATAAATACATCAGTCCCGGCTGGGACCGCTTTCCGAGCCCGCGGAGCTGCCCGCGGAACGCTCGCGGAGCGCCAGGCACTGCCCTCGCCGCGCCGGGACCGCAGCTCGGCAGGCTCGGGATTTCACTGGCGGTCCTGCGGAACCAGGCTCTATCGCTTTCCCCTCCCTTCCTCCTCGGGTCGGTCCTTTTCCTGTGTTTTATTAGGATCTGTCGGGAAGGCATTTTTCTCCCCCATACGATTTCCCAAGGACACCCCCCCTCACCGCCCCCCCCCCCCCCCCCCCAGGAAGGCACCCTGTATTCACTAACTCGTCGCTATAGCGTACCTCGAGTCACGATTTATTTGGGTGGAATTATTTATACACAGTAATCACTGCAAGATGTGCTTTCCTCGCTTGGGAAGTTAGCTGTCCCCTTGAACTTACTGAAATCAAATGCCTTCGATTGCGTTAGCTGACATATTTACTGCTTTGTCTTTTGTCAAATTAACTATAATCGCAACTTCTTGCCTTTTAAATCAATGCAAACGGACCTAGAGAGGGGCGGGAAAGAAGGAGCTGTACGGATCTTTTCCCATTTTCAAGAGCAATTATTTCTTTAAAGTTTTGCCTGCCTGATTAATCGTGCCCCCTTCCCAAGGGCTCCCGCTTCCCATTCCGTTTATTTCCCGGTGTCTGTAATTAGTTGCTTAAGACCGGGTTTCCTATCCTCCTCCTCACCCCACCCCCCCACCCCCTTCTGCACACAAAGACAGACGCACACGCTCCTAAATTTCCCCCCGATGGGGCAGCCTCAACAGTCTCTCTCTCTCCTGCTCTCCGCAGTTTTTCGTGCCCGCCAGCCCCAGCACGACCTGCTGCGAGGCTGCCCCCCGCTCCGTGCCGGATGCCTCCTCGGCGCCGGCCGCCGCCTCCCTCTGCTGCGCCCCGTACGAGAGCCGACTGCTGGCGCCCGGCCGCGCAGAGCTCAATGCTGCTCTGGGCATGTACGGGACCCCGTACGCCGCCGGCCAGGGCTACGGCAACTACCTGCCCTACAGCGCCGAGCCCGCCGCGCTCTACACTGCGCTGGTGAGTGCCCGCCGGGATGGGGGGCAGGGGGGCTGCAACAGGCGACAAACTTGGCGTTTCGCAGTTGGTGTCGAGGCGGGGGACTGCCGAAGGGCGCGAAACCGGCGCCGTCGCGTCGGGTGCAGGGGGTGTCGAAGGGACTGGATTGCTGCGGGGACCTCGGGCGGCGGGGGGGACAGTGGGGCTCCCCTCCTGCTCGACGCCAACGGCTGCCGCTTTCCTTGCAGAATACCCAGTATGAGATCAAGGACAGCACTGGCACGTTGCACTCGGGAATCGCGCAGCCCGCTGCCTACTACTCGTACGATCATTCCTTGGGGCAGTACCAGTACGACAGGTAAAAGCCCTTTGATCAGCGCCCGGCAGCATTAGCATCCCCCTGCGAGGCAGCGGCCGACATCAAACGGCCGGGACGGGAGGGAACTGCGACCTGACAAACGTTGTACAAAAGAAACGAGGCGCCCCGGGAGCACCAGTCAGTTGAAATCAAAGTTAGGCAGCGATGGCAGGCGGACAGGGGCAAGGCGGGCATATGGGCAGGGCCACACCGGCCTGCGGCAGGACCAGGCCGAGCTGGCGGACTCACACCAGACTCTCTCTGGCCCCCTCTCTTCCGAACTCTCTTCTCCCAGCAGGTACGGGACTGTGGATTTCAGTGGTTCGGCCAGACGCAAAAACGCAACGCGAGAGACGACGAGCACTCTCAAAACCTGGTTGTACGAGCACCGCAAAAACCCCTACCCCACCAAAGGAGAGAAGATCATGCTGGCCATCATCACCAAAATGACCCTGACTCAAGTGTCCACCTGGTTTGCTAACGCCAGACGGAGGCTCAAGAAAGAAAATAAAATGACCTGGTCTCCCAAGAATAAAGCAGGAGAAGACAGGAAAGAAGAAACCATACGGGAAGATGAGGAATACGGCGCAGAGAACGACGGCAGAGGTAGGCAGGAAAGGCAGGCCTGGGACCTCGAAATAGCTCGAAGTAGTGGCTGATTTCGAGCCCTACCCCCTCCTTCCCCCCCACATCCTCACTAACACCCTGCCGCCCCCTCCTCCCTGCTGTGTGTCTAAACAGAACAGAAGAGCTGTAAGGAGGACAAGGAGCTGCAGTTCAGTGACCTAGACGACCTGGAAGAGGAGGAGGAGGAAGAGGAGGCGGGGAAGTCGGAGAAGGGCCGGGCTACCTCCCTGCAGGAAGCCCCCAGCCACGGCACGGCACTGCCCGAGGCCCCGCGAAGCGACTGCAACCTGCCCGACCCCTTTCGCGCTTTCCCCTGTGCCAAGGCCCCTGCTGTGGACTTCACCCCCGCCGCTCTGGCCGGCCCGCCGCCGCCTTACGCACCCGCGGAGAAGCCGCGGATCTGGTCTCTGGCGCGCACCGCTGAGGCCAGCGCGGCGCGCAGGGGCAGCCCCGAGGGCCGCGGGTCGGAGGGAAGCGGCGGCGTAGCAGGGGAGCAGCCCCTGCCAGCCAAGGCCTTTGGGAGCTCCCCTTTCAACCTGCAGCCGCTCCCGCGGAGCTGCGCGTCCCACCGCGGCCTGGGGGAATCGTGCCAGTATGCGGCGGCGGGCGAAGGTACCCGCGGCGGCGGGGCCGCGGCGGGGACAGGGGGGACCGCGGGACGTGTCGGGACACAGGGCGCGGCGTGAGCCCGCCTCCACTCCGAGCCCCGTCGGCGGGCGCAGTGCGACCACAGCGCTAAGCCGTTCCCAGGTGTCAAGCGGGGCTGCGTCCCGCGCTTCCCGGCGGTGCACACGCCGAGGCTTCGCTCTTCGAGGCGAGCGGGCAGGGGAGGGCGGCGGGGTCGAACCGGGCCGGGCCCACCGCGAGCCGCTTGTGTTTGTGCAGGCTTCGGGCGGGGCACCAAGGGCGGCCCAGGAGGCGCTGAGCTGAGCGGGACCTGCTTGGACAGGCTGCGGACGGCGTTCCGGCCGGTGCTGCGGAGGTGAGGTAGGTGACGGGCCGGCGGCCAGGTCTGACCTTACGAGAAGCGTCGGCCCTGGGACATCGGAGGGCCCCCGGCCTGGGAGAGCAGCGGCGGCGCTGCTATTCTGCCGCGCTCCTGAACTGCCCTATATGGGGGCGGAACCATCACCCGCAGTTTCGTGTAGGGCCCGCAGTCCGCCTGAGAAAGAAACACTTATCATTGCTTCTCCTCCAGGCAGGGCCGCCCGCCCCTTCTGAGCGCTGGCGACGGGGCTCAGGCTGCAGCGAGGCTTAGAACAAACGAAGGAGATAGCTCCCTGGGACGGCGGTGACCTCCCCGGCCAGCAGGCACGCCCCCCTGCTCTGCCTTCTCTGCCGTCGCAGAGGACACGGCCCGCCGCAGCACAACGTGCTGCTCACATGGGGCCGAGGGGCGCAGCGGGCGGAGCGGTAGCTCACCCAAGACCGGCCGCTCGGCTGCCGTTTGTGCAACACCCCTCCCTCAACCTCTTTGCCAAGGAAAAAAGGACAGGAAAAAAATACTAGTCTTTTCCCTTTGTTTCCCTACGTCGTGATTAGTTTTTCCTTCCCCTCCGCGCCCCGCTCTGCCAAGGTGGGGTCAGTCGCGGCAGCTCCGCGCTGTCCCGACGTCACGGGAGGAAGAGCAGCGCAGGTTATGCCGCGCTGTTTGAGTCCTGTCGCTGTATATAGATACCACTGGAAGTATTTTTCAGAGTCTAATTAACACGGATGAGTTGGACGCCATGAAGCCGTCCTGTGACCCCGGGAGCTCTGCAGCCAGGAGCCGGCGCAGCCCATGTGGAGCGGCCCCTGGCACTCGCCGCCCGCTCCGGGGCACGGCCGGGGCACCCTCGGGCAGCGGGTGGAGACCAGGCGGCGAAGTAGGACGTTGTTAGTGGGTCACCGCCGTCAGTGAAAAGAGCAGTGCTGCACTTTACAGGACAGACGAGAAAGGGAAACCGCGTCTCTGCATTATTTCTGTTTAATTAAAAGTGTCATCAAACACTTGTGTTCAGACTAATAAACCATGCAGGGATGAGGAAAGAATGTTTCTTTGTTCCTGTCTGTAGAAGCAGTGGCAATAATTTAAATTAATAACTGTGGTAATTAAGAGGTCATCTATAGATCAACCCGATACCTGCTATTTCCAAGTTCACTGGGGTCAGCATTTACATTAAGTCATTTGTGGTCAATAGAATCCGATGACTTCTGCCTTAATAAATCAGGGAAATCAATCTTGAATATCGTGTAGACTTCTATATGTTTATCAAAGGCTACCAAGACAAGTGGGGTGCTAAACCGGGACTCCTCTGGGTTTGCGACCGGAGCAGCTGCTCGTAAAGAAGAAGCTGCAGGTCAACACGGGGGGGCTATTCTCGACTTTAGCTCCGTTTGAAGCCCAGCTGCAGCCCCGCACTGGGGAGAGGAGCAGAGCAATCCCGGGCTGCGGGGCAACCTGTCAAAGAGAGCAAACTTTGTTGGGCTTTCCAGGAGCCAGGGCGGGAAAGGAGGTGTGGAGATGTTAACTGTGCACGAGGGCCAGCAGGTATCGGAGTGGCCAGGAGCGGGGCCAGGTCCCATCGTGAGCCCCGCGGCAGCCGCCCGGCCAAGGTTTTTTTCCCTCCGGAGAAGTCCCGGGTTAGCGGCAGCGCAGAAGCCCCCCGTCTGCTACAATGACCGGCAGCTTAGAGTAGTGGAAATTAAGCTGCGAAAAGAGAAACATTATTTCAAGTCGGATTTGAAGGATTAGGGCTTGTCACAAAGAGTATTAGGCCCTTTAGAAGGATTCTTGCAAGGCGACTTTTTCGCCCCTCCTCTCCCACCAGAGGGAACAGGTATAATCCTGGGATAACAAAGCACAGGGTCCCCACGCGTGTCCGCAGTGGCCGGGCCGGGCCGGGCTTCACCCTTCGCCGACTTCAGGAGGCAGGAGAGAGACCCGGCTCCCTCCGCTTCCGTTTGCCCGACAGCTTTGGAAAATGTTCCCTGGAGAGGCAGCTCCCGCAGCGGCCTTCAGGGCTGCCCACGGGAGGAGACACCTCCACGATCTCCGCGTCCTGGAGCTGGGCAGGAGCTCCCACGAGCTGCCGGCCCTGCCATTCCATGGCCCCCACGGCCGTGCCCGGAAGAGCCGCGAAGCTCTCGAGGGTGGATAATTAGTTGGGTGCAGGCTTCGGGGATCTTTAGTAAGTCGAGCACGAAGGTAACCTCCCAGGAGTATTAAGACTTTTATTTTTTATTTATTACTTTTAGTCCCCTTCTATTAACGGTCAAGCAAGCGAGATGCAGATTATGCTGCCCGCCCAGGACTCCTCTGCAATCTGTCATGCCGGCAAGATATATATCGCAAATCTCTCAAAATATAATCTCCAGGAATCATACTCCAGATACTGTTTTGATTAAAAACCAGAGTAGAGATTGATGGAGAACTAATACGGGAGCAGAGCCTACGAGTGCCGAGACACACAACTAAAATTATAGGCTCGCCCGGGTGTCATAGGAACAAATTCGGTGCTTCCAATGCCATAATAAACATATTTAAATCGCCTTTTGGCGGGGCTTTGCTACAAACTGGGCTTTTTAATGCCTTGGAGCTCCGGGAAGTGAACCCAGGCTGTCCGCCGGAGCGGGGCCATCCCGCCCACTCTTCAGTATGGTACTGGGCGCTTGGTCCTCCGGGGTTAGTTCGGAGCGGTGAGGCCGCAGCACCTCTGGCCCTTAGTCCACCCGAGCAAGACACAAGCCAGAGGCGCGAGGTGCGGACCCCGTTCCCCGCGGCGGAGTCTGAAAGCCGCCGGAAGGCAGCACACCCTCTCCAGACACACTGGATTATTAAGAGCCGGGTCTCCCCCTTCTCCGCAGCCCCCTGGGCCCCGCCTGGCACCGACGGCGCTTCCCCTCAAGCCCCGCATCGCCCCCCAATTAGCAGCCACGGCGGCGGGGGTGGCTGATTGACGCGTCCCCCGCTGGGGTGGGAAGTTTCTCAAACAAAGTTGACGGGCTAATGGCCCCGGGCGGGAGCGGCGGGGCCGCGCACACTCCACTGCGCCCGCTCAAAGGCAGTGCGACCGCGGGGCCGCCGCCGCCGCCGCCGCCGCCGCGCTCGTTAATGAAGTTTTGTCAAAGACAATTACGGGTTCGGTAGGGGCAAGGGGCCGCGATGAAAAGGCGGCTTTGTGCGGCCGAGACGGCGAGGCTCCCCGGGCACCCCGGTCCTTCCTGCGCCCCCGCGGTGACCCCCGCGCCTAGCCCCGCGCCCCGCGGGGCAGCGGCTCCGGTGCCCGGCTCCAGGTAAACGCTGACACGGGCCGGGGCCGGAAACAAGACTCTTGGAGCTGGAGTTTATCGACCTAATCCACGGAGCAGCGAGGCAGCCCTGGACAGCGGAGGACACAGAGAACGGGCACCCCCTGCTCGCAGCTCCGCACTAGCACGCTTTCATCTGGGGGCTTTCTGGCCCTCAGTATGTCCCCAGACCGGCTGCTGCGCCGAGACCCCTTCAGCGCTGTTGCATTCAGCAGATGGGACAATTCACTCAAAAAATGCCCACCGACCTGGCTACGTCTGTCTAAATACAGGAGGGACACGATTTGGGGAAGTGTGGAAGAGCTGGGCAAAATCCATCCTTCACCACTTTCCCACACCCCCCGCACTGGTGCAGTTTTTTATCGCTGGTCCTCAGTCACCCGCTTTCAGCTCTTCACCTCTCTCCCATCCCCCGCCAGCACGAGTGGGACAAAATATGCTGGTGCTGTCCTACAGAACAAAGGGAACCATCTGGGAGTCATGAGAAGGTCTGGACAACACAAATAACCATCCAGACCAGCACTTCCGAGCCCTCTGAAGCACAACCCTCCTTTCAGGAACATAGGAGAGAAGACACCTTCCTGTGTTCCTACAGTCACATAGGTGGAGAGTGGCCTCACACACATGGTCCTGTCCCCCAGCAGCAAGTTTCCCATCCCACATTAAAGGCATGGTTTTTACTGGCCTTGCAGCAGCAAAACCCTTGGAAATGCCTCTTCAGAAGTAGCTACAGCTGAAGTTTTAGCATTATGAGGCTATGTAGGTTATGGAGCAATTAGAATGGTCTCAAAAGCTGCACAAGCAGCTCTCCTGGCCAGGTGTCATTTCAGGATCAAAGCATCTGTTAGGGGAAAATAATTTTTTTGCCATTGTATTGTTTTGGTTTTGTTTTTTATCTACTGAAAATAAATTACAGGCCAGAACAGGTGGATAACATTCTAGAATGATTTAATGATTTATTTAATCTGGATTCTCTTTCAATCTACTTAGGATGAATATTTTATTTTTTTTTAGCCTGAATCCAAAAGCTAGGCTTTTCATCTAAAGAAGAGAAAATACCCTAATACACTGCTCTGCTGCCATCAAGGTGTACTCCCCACTGCCATTTAATGACCCACCTGGAATGCCTGCCCTGCTGAAAGGCCCAAGGGGAAAACCTCCAGGAAACTGTGCAGAAAATTCTAATTTTCTTTTCTTCCTTGCCATCTTCCTAGCGCTTTGGATGTTGACTGCTCTTCCTGTGTCTAGGTAATAAAATAAACTTGATTATAGTGTTCACTTGCTACCCCTTAAGTCTTGATATGTGCAGGTTTAAAACAAAGATGACTGCTTTTTTTTTTTTTTTTCCTCTCATTAGGACAGCTTTGTATACTGCTGACTGGGAGAGCAAGTGGCACAGTAGAGCCTGGACAGACACACAGGAAGACTTCTACTACAGACACCTATGGATCCACCAACATGAAACAAGATCAGGAATCATTCTTTCAAGCATGTACACTCAAGACTGGCCCTGTTCCTCAGCAAGCACGCCCTAACACAGAATTTCCTTCTCAAGCAGACATGGTTTTGCTAAAGAGGGATTAGCAAAAGCATTGCCTCCTTACTCAGATGTGAATTTCTCATAGTTGGTTTCAGCCAGAAGAGGATATTTTATGGGAAGGGTACTGCATTCATGGGGTATCTCCCCAGATAGTTTTGTCTGGTGCTCTGGTCCTACTGGAGCTGCCAAAATGCTCTTAGACACAGGGGAAGGTTACAGCATATGGGAAGGGCTGTAGCTGCCACTGACAGGACATTTCTAGATCATGTCCCCGTCCACTTTATCTTAATAGACTAAATCCATCAAATTCAGTATGTGCCCTAGCAAAACCACAACTTTTGGGGGGTGTGTGTGTGATGATTTTGGTTTGTTTTTTTAACTTAGTTTGCTACTAGACAAGTCGTAAGTTCATGCCATGGCACCAGCTCATTGAGAAAAAAGCACATTTGGAAGAAGTTCCGTGCTGCTAGACAAGACACAAGCAGGTGAACCTGCCAGCCTGCTGCCCCAGGCTGCCTGGGGTGTCAGAAAAGGGACTTGGTGTGATTACCTTCCAGCCCTCTGGGTGAAGGGTAGGTATTCTCAGCCACGCAGGCCATTCAAGAAACCAGGCCCACAGAAACGGGATTCCAGAGTACATGTGAAGTGTATGAAAGCTAACTTCAGGTTTTGACCAAAAATATAACAATACAGTCTCCTTCACCTAACAAGGGTGACACATTCAAGGGGATTCACTTATGAATTTTAAATACACACATAACCTATGTACAACATCTAAAAGATGCCCTCCACAGCCATCAGCTTAATGAAACTTCTTAAATTTATTGAACAGCTAAGAAACAAACAATGACTGGAACTCCCTTTTGCTATAACTGATCCCACTGTTGTTCCCTGCACATAACAGAAACAATGTTCTATGTCACCATGCTTGGGTTTTATTGACAAAAATCATGTGAAGGGCAGTGGTAAGTAATGATTTAGATGCACAAGGAATTGGACAATAAGAAACTCTAAGTCAGCAGCCTGCTGGGGATTCAGGCTTCCCAGTAAATTTTGTTTGCCTGACGATGTGCTTTGCAGCTCTGCAGCCACCACCTGCAATTTGTTCTGGGAAGGTCTAACAATCTGGTCACCATGGTCAGCCAGTACAAGAGCAAGTGCTCCACCTACTGCAGCAGGGTAACCCGCCGCTAGCAGCCCTCAGACCCCTGTTGATGCTCTCTTCCAGCATTCACAGCAGCAGACCTTTCCTGCGGTTCAGTACTACATGTGGAGCATGAGTTTCCCTGGTGGTGCAGCTGCATAGCAGCTCCCCAGAATGAAAAGTGGGTCATTTGTTACACCCACAGGACAACAGGACAAACAAAGCTCTTCTGAGAAGTGTCACTGGCAACAAAGCTACAATCGAATGGACAATTCTGCTGCAGCATTGTATCAGTAGCAAACCAGTCTGATAGCCCACAATCCAAATCCAGCAGTGACCAAGACAGGATGGCTGATTTTTCCTTGAATAGGATGTTTCCAAGGTGAAGAGAAGCAGAAAAAAATGCACTGAGGAAATGCAACATCAGCCCTGACTGCCTACCGCCGTCTGACCATTACCCAAACAACACACAGGCCACTGCTGTTTCAGGGCACCGCTTTATATTGACAAGATCTCTCTGCACATACAGCAATATAATTCTGAAGTGGCCCAAAGCCACTTGGAGTGTGAGAAGATGAGTGAAGGAGACTCCATGATTCACTGCAGCATGAAGAAAAGACCCAAAAACATGAACAATCCATACTGCTGTCCAGCCACTCCCTTAGCATTTATCTGCCTGTTCCCTCCCAAAGAAAGCCCCCTGCTGTCAGAGGGGAAGGTAGTACTCAGATGGTTTCAGCTCTTCAGCTGCTACTTTGACTTCAGCAACTTCATTATCAGTGTTTCTGAGAAGAAGAAAAGGGATACGGCAACCACATTGTGTACGTCAACATCATCGAGTTCCTATAAAGCAGGTGTTTCTGCACCAAGCCCCAACACACCATACCCTTTGTGATTACACAATGCAAAGCAGTGGCACACTGCAGCACGTACATCACGAGCATGTAAAACCACCACTGTGAAAATCTCTCCACCAACTCTCCTGTAAGAACAAGCACTGACACAAGTGAAAGTAGAAGATCTCTCATCTGCAGGGTCAGTCCTTTCTGCCCCTTTCACTGGTGCTACTTCCTCCAGGGCTTTAGCAACCACCCTTCTCCTGCACACAGAGCACAGCACAGGAACCCCAGTTAAGGGACGTGTTGCTGCAGAGAGTTGCCCAGCAACCTGAGGTGATTCTTCCAAAGGCTACACAGGCAGGGGCATCCTACAGACCTCTTCACAAAGGCCTGTCAGCTCCACGGCTCAGCAGCATTTACCAGCACTGAACATCAAGTGTGATTTTTACATCTTTAGCTGATACTGCACAGAGATACAGAAAGGTAAAGACTTACAAAAACATAGCACAATTAGAGAGTGATAGAAAACAATGGCAGGTAGAAGTTAACAGACCAGGATAAAGTAGTGTCTAAAAAGAGAAATTATTTCTTAGAACACATGTCAAATTACTGATTTTCTAATCAGATACTCATATACTAAATATTTCTGTGAACTTTTGGCATTTGGAGCAATGTAGATAATGCAGCAATTGCTGCCTTGGTGGAGTGAAAGGTAGTTTCTACAGACAGGATTTCCAATTTCTCACTGCCTGTCAGAGCAGAGCTGATACACCTTATGCTTCCATTTCATTGTGCCCTCCATGAGTGCATCTCAGTGGAGGCACTATATTCAAGGGCACGTCTGCCTAGCAAGGATTACAATTTACCTGTAGAAAAATCAATTGCCAGTAAAACTCTTCAAGCATCCTCCGGAATTCAGAAATGTAACATATATTACTCCTCTCCCTTAACTTTCCCATAAAATATTGGCTTACTCAGTATTCTGTGGCAGGAAATTAATAAAACTTGTCCTAGTTCCTCTCAATTACAGCAATAATATAACCTCATTTTCTCTTCATACACATTTAAAACTCAGACTACAAATATAATACACGGTATTCCATAAATGAAGCAGATGTAATTACAGTTGGGAGTGTAGTCTCAGGGACAATTGTACGTGGAGCACAGCTCCAAGAAGTAATAACAAAGATGGTCTCTAGCCTGCTTTTGACTCCAAGACCTGAGGCTGACCAAAGGACCAGCTCCAGCTTCACTCAGCAGGGCATTGAGATTGGTTTAATTTGCAAAGGCTCACAAAAGACATTTTAAGGGCTGAGGAGAAGCAGGACACAGCCATGGCCCAGTGATCCTCACTGCTTTGTAGAACTACACACTCTCTTTGTACAGTGATGCCTAAGTCTCAGCTTTCTGGAGCATGATGCAGTGCTAGCTGCTCACAGCCTCCTTCACTGCTCATGGTCATGTCAGGCTGACATAGCCACTAAATCAAACCTGTAAGAGCAATTACAAAATTAGTACCACTTGAATTATAAGTTACAAAATTCAAGTGCTATACAGCTTTCTGCACTATATTCTTCCCAGTTTCACTGATACACACTGATTTTCCCTCCTGGGAAAACGCTGATGAAGTCTGGTGGAGTTTTTTTTGTCTACCATATCGACGCCATCAGAGTTTCACTAAACAGACCTAAATTTCATGTCTGTATTTTTGCTTATGGTAGGCCAAAAAGACTGGTCATGAGTGCAGCCGTCTGTGAACGGATCTTGAGCATCATCTGTCGCATGGTTAGTTTCCTCAGCCTCTCCCCAAAGTAAACTGTGCACACTATTGTTTTTTCAGAACACGCTAGGTTTTGTTCTCCAGAATAGAACTTTCGGCATAATTTCTTATGGAATCAAAGCTCCTGTAATCACTGTGGGAGAAACAAACATCTGCCTACCATTGCATAATTTCTTAAACTGACTAGTGTGTCTCAGCTAACCCTTAGTATGAAGATGTGCCTCCGTTCCAGATAAATGGAGGCGAAAAAGTCTTTGCCATTGACAATCAGAGCAGTTGTAGAGCTGACTTCCTCTTCAGAGGAACATGGAGCAGATGTGCTCCTGAGGCAGACAATATACTGAAATGCCTGAAGTCCAGGGGGATTTAATCCTGGCCTCACAACTGTACTCATGCCCTGTGGTCACTGCAGCTGGTTGGGAATGGAGTGTTTGTTTCTTTGTTCACCCACACACAATTGCTATAACTGATCATGCAAATCACAGTAGTGATGTGCACAATCAAAACCACAACCGAAAGGACATTTTTTATAAAGCTGTGATGTGCATTACTTGGGGGGAAAGGGAGAATTATACTTTAAAGGACTAAAATGATTTTTCAACAAGAATTGAGATATAAAATAGGGGAAAGAGAGGGGAGCAAGAAGTTAAGTCCCCAAAACCAAGAGGTAAAATGAAATCTCTGCTAGAGCTCACTTGTTTTCTTTCAGCCTTCCAGCCAGGTACACCAACGTGACTATACAGCTCTGCTAGTGATAGTTATTTAGTCCAAAGCCTGGATCACAACTTTACCTTATATAAAATTTTCCTCCATAAGATGTTAAGAGAAGTTAGCATGACTGAATTCCCTGCTGTAGCTCAGTCAGTTAAACTGCACATTGGCAGCCTTGTGGTCAGTCACACTATCTCAGGAAAGAAGCACTACAGAGAGTTCCTACTTAGTGCATTGCAAAGGATATGGGTTGTTTGCTCTGAGGTATAGTTTCAAGAGAGCTCTTTGGGTTTAAGAGCAATATACCTGTTTATTATACTGATCAATGACACATTTTTCCTACTTGATTTGTTGAGGACTGAGTGACCTGGCAGTAAAACTGACTTGATATTGCCACTTAACTCTTATTGATGCCTTTTCCGGTTCACCTTTTGTTTGCATAAATGAGAAACAGAAAGAAACCCCTGTTCTGTAACAGAATCACATGGGATTCCCTGAGGAAGGTTGATGGATGTTGCAGACACACATCTCCCCAGGTGCCAACCCAGCAACAACTCTTGTCCCCGCACTCTTGCAGACCCCTGCTCGGTGACCCCTCACCCTGTGTTCAGCTAACACTGAGCTGACAGGCCGGCAGTGTTTGCTCAGGCACAGGTTTGACACTTTAACACGTGAAGTTTGTGAGGAGGTGTGGTAGTTTCAACCCACCACAGGAGGAACAAGAGACTGAACATTAAATTTAAATTTTTATATTTAACCTTACAAATAAATAGGCATTTTTATAAATTCAACTATTTGTGATGGGAGGGACAAGAATTGTTTCTAAAATCAAAACCAGAAAGGCTGCAAGTACTTGCATATCACAGGGGTTTGTCTCACTGCTACAAAGATTGTGACAATATTCCACTTTACAATATCTTAAATAATAGCTCAAAAAAAACCCAAAACCAAGCAGCATTTTTTGTTGCATAATACAAGGGAAAACCCCAGTGAATATAACATGACCTTCACAGAAGTGAGACTTCTACCATGAGGGGACTTTGGCAGGGTCACAACAAAATGTTCAGAGACTCTTTCTCAGAAACCTGATCGCCTCCATAAAATTCTGGGAGTTGACCCTGCCCATGAGTTAAGACATTTCAGATTTAGATCCATGGTACTCACTGACATTTCTGCAGAAAAGTCTTGTGGAATTAAATGGGGGATGAAGTTAACTGTTCATCTTCCTGATCCATGTTCGCCCTGTTCTGTGCACTCCACAACAGTTTGTATATATACTCTGTAAAATTTTATCAGACAGTTTCAAAGAAAAATGCTAAGTGTCTTCATAGTAATGAGATTTTTCCCCCATAAGGCATTTATCTTTCTTTTGTTTACATTCTGGGAGGAAGTGTTGGTAGTGCAAAGAAACAGTGCTGCACAAAAATTAAAAAAACTATCCCAAATGAGATGCTGCAAAACAACAAAAGAAATGAACACGACCAGGAGGAGAAAGCTCTGCAAGAGGGTCCCTGGTGGAAAGAAATGAATGGGGTTTTACGCATACGGACTCATAATTTTTTTGATAAGCAGAAATTTATTCCCTTAAAGTTTCTTTCCATTTGAGTCCTCTCATTTAGGAATCCTCTTTTAGTTTTATACCAGCAGTTGGAGCAAGTGTATTGTTTGTCATTGTTGACTGCTGGAGTGGGACTCAGGAACTCAGGGAATGTGGGCTCTGCCAGTCCTGCATTCCTTCTGTTCAGAAGCTCACCTGGTTTAAAAATCAAACCAGGATTTGGGAAAAAAAAAAAGGCAAAACACACACAAAAAAAGCAAGCCCCAAAGTTTGTGCCTTTCTGTGACATTAACTTTCTCCTGATCCATTTCACTGTGTTATGTGCATCATGTTCTTACAGGACAGATGAGTAATGAGCATTGTGACCTATAAAACCAGCAGAAGATGGGAGGGGAAAACCCCTGCATTCGCTTCCAGATTTATAAACAAATATATAAAAACTATGGAGATATATATATCTATCTATATCTATCTGTAGTTATATAGAGATTAGATAGATAGATAGATAGATAGATAGATAGATAGATAGATAGATAGATAGATAGATAGATAGATATAAAGATGTTAAAAAATATGGATAAACCAGAATGGAAGGGACAGGGCCAGTAGAGAAGTTCTGGCTGTTTATAACTCCAGTCCTTGGAAAGTTTGCAGTTTGGTGAAAAATATGAAGATAACAGGAGCACACCGCACTAGCCAGCTCACTGTACACAAGCAGAAGCTGTCTTATGCATGGCTTTGGGTGGCAAGATGACCAGATATTATTTTAACATGCTCCATCGATTTGCTTGGTCATTTTTGATGGCACCTAATTATGTCAGCACTGACATTCCAAGAGGAATGAAACCAGAGGACCCTTTGCTCATCTCAACCTTTTTTTTTCCTCCTTTAAGAAACCCCACAAACCACTGTCCGAGGTGGAACATATTTCCCCCAATCACAGGCAGTCTGGCACACACCTGAACTCTCACAAACTGCATATACCCTGGTGGACCGGACGCCCTGGGCTCAGAGGTATCTCCAGGAATGCCTGCCAGTGAGGCAGTCTATCTCACTATACCCAGACCTAGGTCTCCACAGCATCAGATTGTCCTAGTAATGAAACAGCTGGTGACCACCAGCTCTGTCTCTCAAGCCTAAAACCTCTCCTAATGAATCTACAAGTAAGAAAGAGCAGCAACCCAGCAGCAGAGCACTGCAATTAGGACACTAGCAGAATCTTAGGCTCCTATTTGGAACTAATCTTAAAAGATTAAAGAGCACAACTACCCACCCTCTCCAAACAGCCTGAGCTAAAAAAGAGCTGGAGAGTATGTCTCACTTCAGTCTGCACTGCAACAAGGAAGCAGGATTTTTGTCTTGTTTGGCATGGTAACACCAAGAGAGATCTCACAGCTGCAGAAGGGTTCAGCATTAACTGTATAAGCCCACTCATCACGTGGCTGGCTTCATCCTGTCATCGTCCTTTTGCTGCCTCCATGGCTTTTGTTACTAAGTGGACTGGATTAAGCCCAGCAGAGATGCACTGCACACCACCAAGTGCCACACTGATGGCTGCCTGAAGGGCTGGATCAGCTTAGTAAAACAAAAAGGAGACAGAGATAGCACGGCGCATCACAGCCAGGTACCAGATCAAATCATAACAGGCTGGAAGCAAAGCAGGAAAGTCTGAACAGTATGGAACAGCACAGTGATGAAGCACTAGATCAGGTGATCAAAGGAGAAGGGAAATTTTCCTTTACACCTCTAAACCAGGACTGAGTGCCCTTCTAGAGGATGTATGCCAGCAGTTCCACAGAGCTGCCAAAGCATCATCTGGCCTGTGATGTGTACAGGGAGAAAAAGCAGAGAATCTGACTGTCCTTGACTTGAAATATCCATAAAGCATCATTGTCAGCTCTTTTTGGAAAAGTAACTTTCCTTACTACCAGGGTGTATAATTGGTAGCACTCTTTTGGTTTTGCTTTGTTTTTTACCTCTCATTCAGGGACCTGAATGCATATTACAAAAGAGCAGCATTCCACACTCCTGAGTTAAGTAAAGATTACTCTAGAGGGAAAATAGTGCAGAGTATTTTCCACTTTAACCTATATGTGCAGTCTGATGGACATCTTTGCAGCTATTGTAGCAAAAGCAAATGAATAGCAGGAATATCTGCAGAAAGTTGTGCTTAAGCATGTAATGAAAAGCCTGAAGAAAAGCAAGTTTTAACTGTGCACTTTTGCCTGTTAGCCTGGGAATCATATTTAGCCATGCAGTGAACAACAAAAAATGACCTAAACTGACTATTTACTGCTCAGACAACAGCCTATTAAAATCACCCTTGTTACTACAGGAATAGTACATATTTACAGGGATTGTGGATGATTTGGATCAGCCATACCAAGCCATGCCTCAACCCATTTCATACTGATTAGAGTCTGGTCATATTTTAAGTGTCTATGAAATTATGCAAATGGAATCTGTACCAGAAAATCAGATTGCCAGATAATTGACCATTAATCTTTGATAAAAGTTTAAAAAAATTAAAGCAATCAGAAATCAGCTTAGTGTACTGTCTCTTGGGCCTTATTTTGGTTTAGTAAGTCTGTGCACTAAGCTGATTTCTGATTGCTTTAAGTTGTAAAAATTGCTTTTTAACCCACGGATATCAATGAGATTGCACCTGGTATAAGTCGGGGCTGAATTTGATCTGCTGTGTGCCTTAATCACAGTATATTTTTGTTAAAACCCAGTATTTGTGTGGATCTGTGGATACTGATTTGTTCAAGCACATGATAATCTCCCCCTAAGCCCGTCAGAATACAGCAGGTTAATAATGCTGTAAGTAGAATCCAATTTATTCATAAAACACCGGAACGCTTTAACCAAACTGTTCTTTTGTGGCGAGCCCCCTCCCGCCTGGGTGCAGCAGACAAAGGTTCATGATGCAGCCGGTGGAAAGGGGCAGGATAACAACAGCATGGTGACTGTCATGCTGTCCATCCCTCTGTTGGTCCCGCCACTGGTCAGCCTGCTCCCTCTTCATCCGTTGTTCTGCACAACCAAAGGCACTGCTGTGACCAGTCCTGCAGTCCATGGTACCTGCTTTGGTGACTAACTACAGCTCCATGTCCACAACTGACTTTGGTAAGTGCCCCAGTGTTTGTGGTGGCAGCAGGACAGTGTAATCCTGTGACAGCATTCTAGCCCATTAACATTATCTCTTAATTAGCATATCTAGCACTTGCTGGGTGTTTATTGGAACTCAATGAGCGCACGCTGTAAAACATCCTGTCCTCTGTGACCAACAAAGTAAATAAAAATCCCACATCCTTTAGTGGGAAGTTAGATTTGCTTTGCATGGACTTAAGAAAAGCAAAGTATTTTCTACTTAAAGACTGCCTGTACAAACTATTATGGTTCATGAACTTTGGGAAACCCTCCGCCTATCTGTGACCCTTGCTCTGTTAGCATAAGGAGCCCTTGCTAGGAATCACCCCACCAAAGGGGCGGTGTACAGAACAGGGATGATCTTACAGCCAAGGGCACTGCAGTCTGAGTAAGGAAAGGAAGAGGGAATGGCAGAGGGACAGACATCAGCTGGAACAAGTAAAGAGTAAAACCACACTGGCCAAAACAACAGAGAACCACCCAAACCACCACAAAGAGATTCAAGTCAAAGGGGACATCCATATTACTTACGATTAAATTAGCAAAAGGATGGTTTATTATGGAACTTTGATTTTTCATTAAGTTGGGTTTTAGGATGTTAACCAAATGTGTGTGTACAATTCTGTGCTATTCATTCATATGCAGGGCCTGGCAACTGTTCACAAGCCAGGGGCACATCCCTCTTTCATGCACCCACCCTCCTTTCTTTTCTCACAAGGGCTGGTGGCAGAGAGAAACAGCCTCATGACACAGAGGGTTGTTGCTCACTTCTTCAGACCATTTTTTTTAACTAAGCCCCAAGGTGACTCTTCTTTCTAGAGTTCACCTCTGCAATCCTGCTCAGGAAACACAAGTTCATAGCTAGCAGGTACCACAGGTGGCTGTGACTCCCACCCTCAAAGGGCAGATACCCATTCTGCACGAGTTATCCTTGCAAAAACATCTGCAAACTGCTGCATGTGGCCCTTCCAGATCCCTGGGGAGGGAAAACAACCAACCTGCAACACAGACTTTGGATTCACCCAAAAGTAAAAGCTTTTGAAAAAAAAAATTACTGCTTAAGACAATTCATACCTTGATCTGACTCCTGAGAAGGAGGTCCATCCTCCAATGTGTTCTAGGATTTCTAGAAAGAAAACTACCCAGCAAACTTTAAATCAACTGAGAGCTTGTGGATGCCTCAGTGAAACCATAATCACAAAATCAATGCCCTGCATTACACAGGTGGCCAGTCTAGAGGCTTGTAAAATTTTCTCCCACAATAATAGTTACTCTGCTGATGGGATAAATTTTTTGCAATAAACAGTCACCTTCAGCACCCAGGGATGTTGCAGTAACAAAGTCTGCCACAAGCTGGTAGGGATCTAAGTGTTACAATATTCTTGCTACAGCTGTACCCAGTGACACCATCACATCTAATCACCATGGGTAAACGCAGTAAAAATTCCATGAAGTTATATTTGGGACAAGCCATTCAAAACACCCCCAGTTAAGATACAGCTGTGTAAATTGTTTGAGCTACTGGACAACAGCAACACCTTAGCAAAAAGGATTTGGGATTTTTTGTGCTCGAAAGCAAGAAGATAAAAAGGACCCAATGACTTGTAACAAAGCAAGCTCAGTGCGTCCTTGGGGTACCACCCTCTCAAGCAAATCTCGCAGTGATAGGGGAGTTGCTGATAGGAATGGTGTCTGGAATGACACAGCACATGATGGGTCTCAATAATTATTCCAAAGGAAAGCCCCAAGGTAGGAATTACAACATTGCCATTGACCAAATGCAGACAATGGACAGAAGTTACATGGAAATTTAAAGCATCACTGACCACTCCAGTGATGAGTACCCACAGTAGTGACCAGTATGGATCACACAACTCAGTGGGTGCCTGGGAATGGGTCAGCAAATGCACAGGTATCAAGAATGAGCTGAAAATGCCAAAAGGTTCATTAGTGATCATGGATGATTTCCAGGAGTCTGCCACTCCAAAGCAGGAGAGCCCTTATCACCTAAGAGTTATTAGATTTCTGACTACATTTAAAACAGCTTTTAAAGTACCCTTGCAGGCATTTTCCAGCAGCATTTTCTCGTGTGGACAACAAAGATTTACAGGGAAAACACTCTCAAATACTCCTGCGACCTCAAAGCCTTAGGGAGGTAACTGGTTTCAAACCACTTTCTCCGTTCTCATCAATATGACAATCATATCCCACCTCTGCTAGACTTCGCCTTTCACCTTTCTTCGTAATATCGTCTGCTCAATTTTACAGCCATTGGCCTATGCACACAATAGGAGGTGACTGTCTTGCTGATGATTTTCCAGTGCTAAGGTGACTAAAAGCGAATATAAACCAGTGCAAAATGAGATGATCCAGTAAGAAAGGAGGCAGTTCAAAACTTAAGTAAGAGACAGAGAACATCTAGTTCAGCACAACTCACTGACAGCAGAACATAATTTTCAGTAAGGGCAACAACCTTGGTGAGTTTTGACCTGCTAGACAAGGGGTAATATATTTAGGCAGGAGTAACTCATGGTAACTTGTTTAAATTTTGCAGGAAAATTTCACTTGCTTCATAAAAAATCCAAGGGACAAATCACCTTCATCCTCTGGCATGTAGCAAGGATCCAATGGATTGTTTCTGTTGGCCACATAAAGCTCAAGTTGTGAAAATGCATGAGCCTCCATGCACAGAGCAAAGAAATCAGTCTCCAAATGCTCAGACAGGGCAAAAAATAACTCTCATGATGTGGGTGGCAACATTACTATGACCACAGAGTCAAGGCTGTTTCTCCTCAGGCATCTCTTACCCAGTTCCAGGGCTCAGCTTCAGCTGTGTGGATGCAGTGACTTGTACACATCCCGCTCCGTGAACACCGACTCTCTTCTGAGTGCATTAACTGAGCAACTCACAATTCTGCTCTTTCCAGTATTTCATTACAGCAAAAAAACATCATCTAAAACTATTCCCTGCTGATAAACGGCTCTCAGACCTCTACAGCTTGAGAGCTTGAGACACTTCGAAAAGTGCTTCAAGACCGGAAGCATTCCTGGATTAGCAATGCAATTTGATCTGAATATTTCAAACTTTCAAAATCTTCACAAGGAAGTTCCTTCTTGTATGAATACATTTGCTCATCCCTTGCCTTTTCTGGAACTTCCTTAAGAAGATTTTGAAAGTTTGAGGAGTATGGGGTGGGCATTTCTCCCCACCTAGAGCAAGACCGTGGAAGAGGAAGAGCTATTGGCAGAAAGCTTTTTTAGAGGAGGGGGAACACATAAGGCCATAAAGTGAAATTTTACAGTCCTAGGAAAGGGTTATCTGGATTTACATAAATAGACTTGGCAGTGAATATGTTAACAGTTGACTATAACTCTTTGGAGAGAAACAAACTGCTTGGATGCTGGCAGCAAAAATGCTGCTTTATCCAATTCCTACAGTGCCAAGATCCTCCACCCTCTCTCAGAGCAGCATTTAGACAAATGCCAACACTTTAAAATTAAGTGGCCCCATCATTATTAATTCATTTGGTATTCATTGTAACAACATTAATCATGGTAAACTGCAGAGCTTTATTGCACATGTAATGGGTAGTTTCCTGGAATTCCCTGTAAAATCTTTGACATTGCTAACAATGTAAAGACAATGAGACATTACAACCAAACAAAACAATAATAAACACACAACTTGATAAATCATTATTCTACCCACAAGTATGTTAGAAAATAAACTCATTTCAAAACTAGAGGAAAAAACAACAGGCAATAAGTGACATGAGTGAATTTGAGGCTTTTGGTTGCAACAAAGAAACAAACCAGCATGCTAATATGACATTTACAAATAATACCTAACCGCAGCCTAATTAACTTATTGTGTGCTTACTAAACTAGCATACATATTATATTAGAAGAAAAACACTTACTTGTTCTGTTGCTAAGAAACTTCAGGCATTTGCATATTTAACAAATTGTTAGAGTGTTTTTAACCAGAACCCATCAGTATTTATAAAAGACAAATTTAAAACATGAGATCAAAGACACAACATTAATTTTTCTTTTGTCAACTGTCTTTGTTCAATGGCTCAAAGAAGCAGTTTTATAGCCAGATGATACATAATGAAACATCTGGTATTATTCTGAATTACAGCAGAACCCACTAACAGGCAAAGGCTTTTCTTTACTTCATACAATCACAGAATTGTTTCAGTTGGAAAAGCCCTCTGAGATCATCAAGTTCAGCCATCAACCTAACACCACCGTGGCAATTAAACCATGTCCCAGAGCATCATGCCCACACATTTCTTCAATGCCTCCAGGGACAGTGATTCCACCACCTCCCTGGGCAGCCTGTTGCAAAGCCTGACCACTCTTGCAGAAAAGAAACTTTTCCTAATATCCAACCTAAACCTCCCCTGGCACAGTATCAGGTCACTTCCTCTCATCCTGTCACCTGGTACTAGGGAAAAGAGACTTACCCCTACCTCACTATAACCTCCTCTCAGGGAGCTGCAGAGAGCAATGAGGTCTCCCCTCAGCCTCCTCTTCTCCAGACTAAAAATCCACAGTTCCCTCAGCCACTCCTCATAAAAATTGTTCTCTAGACCCTTCACCAGCTTTGTTGTTCTCATATACCATCAATGTACTAGAGGGAGCAATCCACCAGCACCTGGATAACATGCCTTTGAAATCACAGCAAGGTGTTCCTGAGTAAGGAGTCTAGGATCCATGCCTAGAACAGGAATGCCACTAATGTTTTTCTTTTGAAGGTTCCAGACGTCAGCCAATTTTAATTGGTCTCATAAATTGTGCAAGAGCAGGAAGCGAAAGCACAGCATGTGGGAGCGAGGCCATGAATGAATCCCAAGGGTTCTCCACTAACTGGGATCCAGTACAGTGACACTGCTGCTAACCATGCCTATGGGGATCCTGTCTGCAGTGCAGCAACCTGTGGCTCCCTGGGCATTAGTCCAGGGCAGCACTGGGTCACTATTTTACACACTACGATCAAGGTTGTTTGCCAGCTCACTGGCGATTAGTACATTGATTAGCAGAGCTTGAATCCTCTTCTTCTACCTCTTCTAGACACTTGCTGGAAAAGCAGGATGTCTGGGCTAGGGAAACTCTTGTGTTTGGGGGACACCCGAATTACATCCAACTGCCAGTGAGCACATTGTGCCAGATCCAGAAATGCCCTTGGGGTGTCACTACCCTGCTACTCTATCTCCAGTGCAAACACAGTCTAGAAGGAGCAAGATGAAAAGAAAAACAAAGTGACACTGGAAGGAAATCTGAAAACTCAAGGTAACAAAACCAAGGTAATCCTAAATTTGCTATGTCTAAAGCTCTCTTCACAAAGCTAACACAGGGGGATTGTTGTTCCGGAGTTGCTTTTTCCACCCACCAAAGCTAGGGGTTAGTCAGGTGTCTCCTTCCTTCCTTACTCTCCCTGCTCTGCCTATCTTGCTATAAATCCAAGATCAAGGAATTCCTGTGGTGGGACAATATCCTGCTGCACTCTTGGGAACAGACTAATAAATTTTGTACTTCCTCCTCAGTCAGCTAAATACTTAGATTTATCATTTGAATCAGCTTCCAAAGAAAATATGTGACAATCAAAATCATTATTTCTGAGAGGAAAACACTGAAAAAAATTAATTCTGCTAAACTGTAGCAGTTTACCACAGTCACCAACAGAGGTTTCTGGGGGATTTTAGAGTTCCAAGACAAAATCTCCTTGCAAGGGAAAAAGGTTTGTAATAGCTTCAGTAGCAACCATGTTCATTAACTAAAAGCAGCAGATGAGCAGAGCGCAGACAGCAGTTAAAGCTGTGTAAGGCTGAAGATGACTCTGCTGTTAAGAAGAGCTGGGTGTAATCACAGTGCCAACCTTGGTTTGGATGTGACCAGCTGTGGCTCTTCCATGCACCCAAGGAGCTCTCACCAGTGGCACACAGAGGGGAGGCTGCTGAAAGATGCTGCATTTTTGGCAAGCTTCAGCACGTCCTGCCAGCTTGCTCCCTTGGGAAGGAGCTGCTCTTACCAGCAGCTCTCCCTGCTGCATCACAAACTGCCTCACAGTGAGGAGCACATTTGTCAGTGGTCTCCACCACAGGAACATGTTACTTCACACCAAGGGGTAGAGTTGAAAGAACACGTACAAGAAGAACGTGCACATATTTAAAGCCTTTGTGGGTTCAAAACATACACAAAGTCTATGGCCTGCAGTGACATTTCTCTGTTAAAATTTCTGGCAGAGGCTGTTTATGACACGACTTCATCTGTGACTCTGCTGGATGGTTAAAAGCTCAGCTTTTCCATGAGAGCATCCTCTCTGCTTCCAGCCCAGCACTTCTCTGTGTTAGTTAAAGCAAACTTTGTCCCCAAAAGCTGTCCCCAAGGGACACTGATGTCAGGTTGTAGCCCAGCTGGGCACATTCATGCTGGCTTTAATTTGCCCAATCAGTGGCCCATCGCTCCATGCCTTCATTGCTAAGAACTTTTCTCCCTTTTACCCATGTTGCCACATGTGTACTGCAGCAGCAGGTACTTTAATCCCTGGCAGTCGATCCATGTTACAAGTACCCCTGGACAGAATGAGACTGCAATCATCAGCAAGGCAGGAGAGTGCTGCCCACGGTCTTCTAATTACAAGCAAACAGCAGAAGTTCAGCTGGTTCAGAAACAACTGAAAATTGGGCAATAAATAGGATGTGGGTAGCCTTAATAGAAAGCAATGCCAACAGTCTCTGTACTTGGAAAATGCACACAAATAAAAGCTTTCACTAATAGCACCAAGTGCTGCAGTTTCTATTTGAGGTAGAAGATTCCAGCTGTAGCCATTTCTTACATTCTTCTGGGATACAAAAGGGGGCTGACAGACAAAAGAGCATCTAATGGAAATTTTGTTGAAAGTATTACTACTACTACTACAAAACATTGGTAGATAAAGTCCCGTAAGACTACCCATAAACCACCAGTTTCTTATGGTGGAAAGTGCCAAGATTTTGCAGTCAGGTGTTAGGGGATGGACTGAAGCAAAGCCTGACTGAACACAAAAAGCTGCTCCCCTCAGTTGTGCCTGGTCACAGGTAGTCTGCTGCCCGCTTCAGCAGGTCTCAATTGCTGTTGCTGGCAGCACAGCTTGAGAGGCACCCAGGGAGTCTCAGGCAACAGCCAAATTCCAGGCATACGCTGGACACACAGGCAAGTTCTGCCAGCCACCCTTAATGGGAATGCTACCCACCTCGAAATGACTTAATCCCAGTTTTATGTTACAAACATGCAATACCTCCCTGCTGGAGCACTACTGCATTTCTAACCCAGCTCCTTGCTGCTTTGTTTTCTGCAGACGAATAGAGTCAAAGGTATGTTTTGGCCTTGGCAGACAGCTGTAGCTAATAGTGGCAGCACCACCAGCATCACAGGAACCAGAAGGAAACAAAGCACCATGAGAATAAATTCAAGACGTTCCAAGCAGTCAGTTTTGCATTTTCAATTTATGATATTCAACACTCAAATGTGTTTTGAAAAGAAAAAAACAAACAAACAAAAAGCCCACAACAGATCTATCTGAAGCGTGTAGGTACAGGAGTAATCTCCCAGGTAGGGAAAGCAGGGTTTCAGTTTTCAAAGGGCTTTAATTCCTACTAACTTCTGAGCACTGTGGTCTCAGGTACAGTTCTCAACCCACTGGTCCCCTACAGGGGAGGATAAATTTAGCTTTTTAAAAACTTAACTGGATCCTTGCTAGTGCAAGTAACTACTGACTTACAAGCAGCTTGTGGCTTTACCTGCCAATAATCCACTTTATCAGACCTTGAATACAGCATGTACGTTTCAGAGAGCTTCAAAATATAAATTTGTTACAATGACACCTTTACAATAGTCCAGCATGGGTTGTGTTACCTACTTTGTCAGGATTCCAACCTTCCAGGGAGATTTTGATTTTTTTTTTTTTTTTACAACCCCCCCACCTTTTCTAAAGCTCCCATCCAGCCACAAGAATAAAGGTATAAAAGAGCTTTCTAATTTTTCACTTGTTCTTCCTCCCTTAAAGACTATTTCTATGCTCCAACTTCATCTGCATAATGGAGGTGGAGCTCTGCATGACAAACACAGTACCACTGCTACATGTAACCCATATGAGTGCAAAGCCTGGCTGGGGACATTGGTATGAGGGACAGGAAAACTGTCAGCCGACACTCGTCTGACACATCATCTAGCCCAAATATTCTCTCCCATCCTCTACACGTTAAAGTCACATCTCTCTTGTAAGCTTCTAACTGTTATAGACTAATTATTACTATCGGTCTACAGACTTCTTGTCATTAGACTTTTTTTGCACCAGCTCTTCCACCTCTGAGATACATTGTCCTTGCAACAGCAGCACAGTTTATTGTTTCTCGAAAAAGGAGTGGGATGACAAGCTGCAGTTAATCAACCTTCAAAGAAAGCCAAAAATCAAATGTCTGTAACATTAGTGTCAAATACTTGGATCCTTTCCTCATAGAGTAAGACAGTGTCCAGTAGAGAAAATCTCACAGAGAAAACCAGAAGCTCTGGAGGCAAATTCAGACAATGATATTGTGATGTACCCTGGCAAGTTAGTACTTAAGCACGGAGTGGGCTGGGTCTGAGGGATGGAGGTTGTGTGGAACTCTTGACAAAGGATACTGTCAGACACCCCCAGAGGAGCCTCCTCCTCCACTGAGCATCACAGGAAGCACTGCAGAGAGGCCTTGCCATGACAAAAATCCATCACTGCACCCACTGATGGGTAAAGAAGTACACAAGAAAGCAACAGAATAAACCGTTCTGCAGGATCCAGTTCAGATGGGCAGGACTGAGACTCTACCAAAGAGCAAGAGGAAAAATTGATTAGTGACTGTGGACACTAGGACAGTATAAGATGGCTCTCAGCATGTGGACTCACTGGCATACCCAGCCTCAGTAGAAACCCAGCTCTCCACCAGCTGGATTCAACATTCAAATACATAACCTAAAACTGTCTGGGTGGTGTTAATTTATCCTCTCAGTGCTAGTGTGTAATGGGTTTTTAATGGGGGCAGCACTGCAGGGGCAGAGGAAAGTGGTGCTGCCAAGTTTTTCCTAGAACTCTCCTCCTTTCCTAGAACTCTGCCAGTCACAGGGTAGTGGCACTAAAGGCTGTGCACAGCATTACCAGAAAAATCACAAAGTGCTACGTGAACTTTCACATTTTGACACCACGCAAAACTGGGTCATCAAAGTCCTTCTTGCTTTCAGAGGGCAATGTTCCCAGCGTGAGAGAGAGAGGTTTTAGGAGATGAGGAGTGTGCACATATGTACAAATTAAAGTAAAAAAAGAAGTCCTTGGGAGAGTGCAGAGAAGGAAAGGTGAAAACCAGTTAACATGAAATCAAGTTGGTAATTGCAGGAAAATCACTGGGCAATTTTACAGAGGTTCTCTTCTCCCACATTTATAGCTGTCATTACATTTCCTAGAGATGACACCTAACCCAGTAGAGCTCCAGCCCTGTCCCTCTCTAAAACTATTTGTTCAAGATCCTTCTTGACAGGCTTCCTGTGACTCTCGTTCAACCCAAACATGAACATGTATCACTCCAGGTTGGTTTGGTTGTTTGTTTAAGTGGTTTCTAAACATTCTCCATTCAAATATACTTTCTGCAAGCATTCGAGTTGGGGTAATTTGATCATGTGACTGTTTGCAGGCAGTGGGCAATAGGGTATCAAGATGACAGAAATAAGCCAGTTAAAAATCCTCTTGAATATTATGTGACCAAATGATACCACTGATCATTCATCTCTAATTGCCCTATCATTTCCCTTCCCTGTTTTTATTTATGTGTCTATTATGTCATTCAAGTTTTCTGAAGCTTTGCAGTAAAACCAGAGCAAATATAACTTTATATTAAATCAATATATTCAGTGGTTATTTGATCATTTCCTTTGGCAATATCACATGAATTGGATCTTGGAGCTACAAGCAAGAGGATGGCACTTCTTGTTTGGAAATGAAGAGCCAAGTTGCACATTTTAAAAATCCATAATGAAACCTTCATTATAGAGACATATATCTCACCATCCATCATCTCCAAACATGAAGGCTGGAAATGAAAACCTGCCTGCCTTTAATTTGATGGGCTGTGCATGCAGTGTTCCTGTCCTGCTGGGGGGAGGGCAGCACTATTTTATTCATTCACATGCCTGCAAACAGACAGGTAAATTCTGGAGCATCATCTCGCCTCAAAATCCTGGAGCCACATACTTGGGAGTAGCCCTGAATCACACACCCTTGTTTCCCCTTGCACCAAGTGCTCCATTGTTTGCTCCCATTAGTGCAGTGGTAGGGGGGCTCTGGGCTGTGCTCCCCTCCCAAGCTGTGCAGCATCTGCTACAGGGTGGGGATTATTTCCTTTTCTGTTTATTTTCCCAATTTTGTTTCTAATCTCTATTTCTTTGTGGTTTCCTGGAGTCCTTCTGACAAAGCCACATATTCTGTCCCTGTCCTTTACAGCACTGGAGGGCACTGCAGAACACATGAAATTTGTTTCTAATTTTACATCTGCCAAAAAGCATTCCTGGGTTACAAATACATGCCAGCAAAATTGGTAGGGTCGATCCCACTAATGCCACAAAATAAACAACACCAAAAGGAAATAAAAAGGGCTAAAATACAGAACAAATATTTTTGCACTTCTTTTAGCTTGTACAACCTTTCCTTTTCCCCCTCCTTCTCCCACACTTTACCCAAGTTAAGCTTTTTGGCATTACATATGTATCTGTTTTATATGTAGAAAAAAGATTACAATATAAGCAACTGAGGAGGAACAATTTGGGTTTTCCTCTTCTGTACATCCCGTACATGAGGAGAAGGCTAGAAATACCTTCAGCCAGAAGTATGAGGAGGATGCCTCCCTCCTCAAGGTATCAATGAAACACTGAATGTTTCAAGTGATGGGTCAAAATCCTGAGGGCCAAAAATCAGTTTAAACTGAAAGGCTGATCTCATGCAGCATGCTTCACAGAAGCTATTTCTTCTCATCATCACAGTTTCCTGAATAATACTTCAGCTATGTCATCCTAAGCTTCTGTTACCACAGCAGGGCAAGCCCTGAGGTAGCCTCTAAGGCAGTAGGAGGCACAGTGCTGCCAGGGCAGCAGTGCTCTTTGGCAGGGCCAGCTAGGGCATGCACAGCACTGCCCCACTGATTGCAGTCAGAGGTCTGCATTTCAGGCTGTGCTTCAGTGTCTCCCTGTTCTCTGTATTTGCTGTACCAAAGTTTCACCTGCACATAAACAGAAGCTCCTAGCCTGGCTCAGACTTCACAACTGTAAAAGTCAACAGACCAAGAAACACAACTCTGGGTTTATTTCCATTAGTAGTAGCACAGAATCATGGCAGTTCAAGGCACTGCAAGTGCTAATTAAAGGCCTTGTCATAAGGAACTTGAAAAAACATTTCAGAGCTGGATCCAGCTTTGCAGCTTGAGTTTATCAGGTAAAATGCCATAGCACAGATATTCCAGCGCTTCCTACAAACCACATTTTCACACTTACAGAATTTTGCACTAGATAAAATATATACAGTTCCTAACAGAGAAGATCATAATTCGCCTGGTCTGGTGATACCCACTGGTTGTCTACAGGCATGTTGGCCATGCAGTGCTGCCATTAAGAGAGCCAAAGCTACAACTAGAGTCGTGTTTCCTCCAGCTGCCAGAGCAGGTTGGATGGCTAAAGACAGAGCAGTTGCCTTCATCTGATTCACAAAAGCCCGTGTCACAAAGTTAAGATTCGATTCCTGCCACTAAAACTTAGTCTGAACTACACTAGAATTCACCAACTTGTGCATGATTCTCATTCAAAACTTCAACCATTCCCACAACATTTCCCCAGATACCAGTATATGCGATCCAACATCTCCATTTCAGACCAGATCTGAAGAACATGCTGCTTTTCATATTGCATTACAGAACTTTTACAGGGCTGAACTGAGAAAACATTTTTTTCAGTTGTATTTGGCCCTTCATGTTCTAACTTCCCCAGTGATCACTCTTGGTGAGACATTTCAGCTATGCAGACTTGCTAGAGACTAATCTGCCTCCATCTGCACATGCACAGCATATCTTGTACTGTACAAATGTCTTTTCCAATATGGATTATGGGCTAATAAGCTCTATGGTTCTGCAAATCTTCCTGGCCTTTACTTTTTAGCTCTTATATAAGAGTCATATTTCCTAAAAGGAGAAACATATGGAATGTATCTATACAACACTAGATGATCACAGTATGCTGTTGAAATGTATTTAGAGAAAAATAAAGCCACCTATAGGAAAAGGGCAAGAATTTTTTTTTCTTGGGGGGGTGGTGGGAGAGGTGGGGTGGAAGTTTGGTTGTCTGGAGTGAAAAAATACTAAAGGGAAAAAATTAAAAAGGGTTTGTGTTGGAATAAGCTAACCCTACACATTCACTGATTGTAGGTGTATGTACTTTAAAAATATTTTCATTGAGCTTGTAAGATTCTGAAGTGAAATGTTATTTCAAAATGCCTTGTTTGGAGAATGCTTCAAGCTTTTGAAAAAAGGGATTTTTTTTTTTTTTTTTTTTGCTTGAAGCAGTACAATGCATGTCATTGAAAGTATTTCTCTTTCCCTTCAGTCATCTCTCATTCTCAGTTATTTTACACTGCTTACTGTAAATACTAGAGTAAAAAAAAAAAAAAAAACAAAAAACCCTGAGTAACCCACAAGGCAAGGCTAGATCTAGCCTCCAAAAGACAGATTAAAAAAAGTTGCAGATACCAAGACTACACAGTATATGCAAAGCTTTGCTGGTTTAACTTTTTATCCTAACTTTGACATAAAAATATGCCCTTCTGCTAACTATTCATCTCAGTTTTCTTATCTGTAACACAGGGATAATAATACTGGCTGTACTTGCCTCAGTGGAAGGGATTAGTTGGTATCTACAAGGATCCTGCCCATTTAAAGCACAGCGATTATTGCCTGAATGTCGGTATCTCCTCCGCTCATTATGCCTTCTGGCCTCAAAATTCAAAAATCAATTCAGTATATAAAATACTTCAATTTTGCTACCTCAGAAATGAAAATCTAAGCCTGAGAAGTTTGCAGTGTGGCCATGCACAGCAGCACACAGTATCCAAAGGAGGAGATCACAGATTATGATATAGATACTCAAGTTGCTTCATTTCTTAAGTGATCAGTGCCAGACCACCAGCACACAAAGCAGGGTTTCTGCCAGATTTCAGTGACAGCACAATGTCCAGTCCTGCCTGTACTGAAACAAAAAGTAAAAATAAAACACACAAACAAAACACCCCACATTCCCCTCCATACTTGCCTACTCATTGTACTTCATCTCTTCTCTAACAATTTGCTTACGAATTCTATCTACTTCTTTAAAACAACATACAATTTATGGCAATCTGTATTTTTACATCTGCAGCTGGAGTTCCAGCCTTAATTCTGGATGCCCAGCTTTTTGTCAGTTTATTGCAGGAATGAGATGTGAAATACATTTTTTTTTTCTATTGATAAAGATAAATGTGATTTGTAAAATGAGTCAAATTAACAATCGATTACACACTAATGGGCTCTAATCAATACATTAATTTAACTAAAAGGGGCGGGGGAGAGGAGGAAAGATGGAACAGTAATTTAAAATAACAGGGCCATTCTGCTGGTATAAAAACCATGGTGTATAAAACAAAGCTGAGCGGCCCTTTGTGGAAGAATGCAATATCCTCTCTCTCGTTCTCTCACCTTGTTTCTCTGTATGATGTGGTGTGTGTTTATTAAAGAATAAAAGAGCAATTATTGCATTTCCAGCAGATTGCAGCCCTGGCTGGGGCGGTAGTGCAGTGTCAGCCTGCTCTCTAGTGTTGTGGGAGGTGTGCGGCAGCCGGCACCCACTGCGCATCCCGGCTGCGCCTCCAGCTGCAGCCGCTTAAACACGGCCCGGGCCCTGCAGAACTCTCCTGGGTGGTAAGGAAATCTCAATTATGCACACAAGGGATGTGGTTAGGGGAAGAAAGAAGAAAGAATGTTTAAATTGTATACGTAAACTGTTTTGTTTTACAGGCTGGAGTAAATCAGCACATTTGTAGGCCATATTTATCTGATCCACTCAGTAACAATCTCTCTCAATGAATACCCTTGATGTGGCATTTATGCCATGCAAAACATAACCAAGTCCTTATATTCAATTAAACTATTAGTGGAAAAAAAGAAGAATTTTTGCTTCTGGGCAGGTCCCTAGTGTAGAATGGCACAAATCTCTGCCATGCTGCTGCCAGGGATTGAGATGAGAGTACATGCTGGGAACAGAGGTAAATTCAGAATTCCCCCTACTCTTTGCCTTCTGCATTCAGGCCCCACTCCCAGCCCCAGAACATTAATACAGGAGCTGTGGTCTAAACAGCCACAAATCAACTCTCTTCACAAACAGATCAAGAAAGGAATCCAGTCATTTTAGAACCAGTTTCCTAACAGAAAGTGCAATCCAGCAGGCTGATGCTAATGGAGCCTTGCACAGACCCTAGTGAGAATTTGGGTACAAGAGGGGCACAAGTAGATGATCAGCTCCATCACCTGGTCTTTCTTTGGACAGCATAGTTCAAGGCTTGTATGTTCAACCCTTCTTAGCTCCTGTAACACAGGGCCCTTCTAGTCTTAAGTGTTGTTACACATACAGAGAAGGGAGATAGTGCTGATTCATGCCAAGTAATTCCAAGAAAATTCAAATAGAAACAAGGGAGCTGTTACAACAGTGCACAGATTTGCCATCTCCTAGCAGAAACGTCAGAGAGAAGAGGCAGCAAGTGCACGCTACACACTACACTTTGGGGGAGAGCACTTTAAAGGCACAACTAGTCCTTGAAAAAGATGCTGAGTTCGGTTATACTTATATAAATCAGGAAAAATGCATGTGGAGCTACTTGTTTGCTACCACTAAAACCTCATGTCCCAGACTTCAGCTCAATCACAGTAACACAGAACACCTCACTTGGTCTCTTTGAAAATTATTCCACTGATTCACTCTGAAACATCTTCTTTACAAGCTGGTCAATACCAGCTTAAAAGAAAAAAGTAGAATACCACATCTCTAGAAAACGCATTTTGTCAGCTGAGGTGAAGATGTGGATGTGGGTGGCGGTGGCGAATTCATCCTGCCAGCTAGGATGCACTCTGATGGGAAACTCCTCTTTCAACAGCAATCTGAGAGCTACAGGCACCTACAGCAGATTATGAACACCAACAACAGTTACTCCTCTTGGGCTGAAGGAGGGAGAAGGAATGGAAGGATGCCAGCACAGTACATTCACAACCAGTGGTGCCTCTGCAAGTAGCACTTCTCAGACCCTTCTTAAAAACAAAGTTTCTTGCCAGTTGAATAGCGCCGCAGAGATGCCTAAGCACCAGTCTCCTCTGGGAGAGCAGAACTACCATGTGTGTACATGCTAGCTGGTGTAACAGAAGAAGCTGCTAGAACTGCCTGGGTTTCATTAGACATAATCAAATATGCAGTTAATATCCAATGTATACCTAAAATCAGCTCGGTCTTAAGGAGCTTTCCCTGATATATGCACAGCTGCTGGAAATGGATGACTTCTTTCATTAATATTTGCTTCAGAAAATAGCTAATTCACTTTGGCTGTGTTTATGTACTTTCTACAACTACAGCAATAAATCAGTGTGCTGGGAAGACCATTTCATGGAAAAGTCAAATCTTGGGTGGGTATTAAACAGCACTCATTCAGAATGAACTCTGAACTTGTGAAATGAAACGCTGAAAATTATATGGAAAAAAATCTACTAATCTAGAGGGTGAGAGCAATATGATGCTAGAACTTACAGATATTGAAGATACTAGCTTTGATTAAGTGCAGCCACAAACTATTCACAGCAAAACAATCACAGCCAGTTTGCTTAGAACAACCTAAAATAATTTTGCTCTGTTGTAATAACTGTTCCTATACACAAATGCACCATTATTATTCATCACTTCAGTTGTTTGTTAACAATGGGTGATCAAATTAATGAATTAATTTAGCAACTAGTGGTTTAGTTTAAGTTAACTTCTCTTAGCGTAAATTGTTATACAGGGTACTGAAATCCACACATACTTACAACCACGCAGGCAAAGCAGTCTCTCATCATTACTGTAGATCAGCCTCTGGCTGTGCAGGGTAATTCCCTGCCTCACTCCAGCTCTGCTCACTAAGCACATTTTCCATAACTTGATTTTGTAACAAAAAATATGAGTTTTATAGGCAGGAAGCAGAAGCCTCTTGTTTTGCTTGTTTTACTGCTAGACCTATGGGGCATTACTTTGTTTTGTCTGAAATTGGATAAACTTTATCCAGTGAACTCTGAACCTGTAGGTATGAATATTTTCAAAACAACCTCTCTGTACAGAAAGTGAGAGCAGTGAGGAGACTATTGTATTTACTAATGTACATTTAGACATTTGCTAAATTTATTATGCTTCTTTGAGTCTACCCAAAAGACAGGTTTTCACCGGAGAACAAACATAAAAGAGTTAA
Source organism: Indicator indicator (assembly GCF_027791375.1). Classification (NCBI taxonomy): domain Eukaryota; kingdom Metazoa; phylum Chordata; class Aves; order Piciformes; family Indicatoridae; genus Indicator; species Indicator indicator. The sequence goes on from NC_072028.1 coordinate 17,953,206, forward strand.
AACTCTAGGAGTTAAGAAAGTCCTACACACAGTGTATGAACCCCCGTGGTTTATTTTCCAGTAGGAAAGGCCACATATATCCTTGTGTGCGTGTATACACACACACACACACACACACACTACTTTTATGTCAGCACTGAGAAGTTAAATAACCAAATACAGTCACTCCCAGCACACCCTAGCTAGGTACCTGGGATATGCTTATTATTGTGCACAAATCAATTAGTATTGTCCAAATCAATTAGTATAGTGCAACACCACTTTTCAGGCTCTTTTATCTTTAATTCCTACTGGCATCTGTCTTCTGACTGCATGCTCAGACCATCCGTGTGCCCACTAGGCCACTCAATCTCAGGAGAATTTCCTCTTCTGCTAATGATGAAGATTTATTCAGTTTTATTTTATTAAGCAGAGCAGAACTAAGCTTGGGGTCAGCAGCAAAGGAGGGTTCCAGACCTCGAAGGAGTGACACATCCCACGGATTAGGCTTCAGCTACAGCAAAGCAGCTGCATTATTCTGCAGCTCCCTCTACTTGCTGCATCCCATCATGGCAGTGTGACAATTTGCCTCTCTAGCATCCCCATCACTCTTTCACAGGTCAGACCATAAGATCAATATAAACAAGAAACAAGAGAGACATGTACTCTTGTAAGAAAAGCCAGGAAGTTCAAAGTTATAGCTGACAGTCTGGATTTAACTCCAACTGATCTGGGAATCAAAACCAAAGCAGAAGGGTGACATGAATGAAGAGTGAAGTGTCAGACTGGAAAGCACTTGGGTTTTATCAGTCGAAGTAAAGCCCTTATGATTAACCCCAAATTTCTCATATTACATAGGAAAAAAACCCCAAAACATTTTAAAAGAGAAGAAATAATGATTTCATAAATGTTTACACATGACAGAGCCCCACACCTCTGAAATGAACACACTGGGACTGTAGCCATTTCAAATTTAGAGCAGTGTGTTCTGCACATGACAGTGACAATATGTGATGATACCCAAACAACATTGCTAACACCAACAGGCCAGTGCTTCCTGTCCAGTTCTACCCCACCTGCCTGTTTGCACAGCATACAAACATTTCATAGGTATAAACATGACAGTGAGTAACAGCTAGTCAAAAGGTGAAGACCAAAAACCACAGTGCATGTCGACCATAGCAGAGAAGGGCTAGCTCTTCAAATCCTGAAGTTAGCATTGGTGACAAATGCTCTCAGTGGGCACACACTGTTCTCCCCAATTTCTGCCACTAGCCTGACAGCTGAAAACACTTTCTGTTACTGTAGCTCTGGGAAAGGGGCAGCTGTGCCATTGGAGCTGAGGGATATCACTGCACTGACTGTTTCCAACTTATGGTGTCCAGGGGGTGATGCCACCCAAACTCACATCCTCGAACTTTCTGATAACACAGCCATAAATCCCTACGGCTGAATTTATTTTGTTTTTCAGACGTAGCTTCTGGGTATTTCACAAACATTTGGATCATGTATTCATTAGTTAGCAAATTAACTTCTTTACTGTATTGATGGGAAGAGACAGAAAAATCATAAAGCATTTTTATTGCAGCTGCCTCAGTTTTGCGTGGTTAAAGGAATCTCCTGAAAGAGTCCATTGAGTTGCATGACTCAATGAATATTTATATTGTTTTAAAGAAAACTTGAGAGCCTTGTTTTGCAAGATTAAGCAACAAATGTCTTATATTTCAACTGAACTGCTCAGACTTAATCCTGCAATTCTTTTCTAATCCAAGCATTCCTTAGGACTACGATGAGATCAAGGTCTCCCGACAGGAGCATGTTTGCAGGGTCAGGGTTTGCTTTCATCTGTGCAAAATGTATGCAGCCAATCACCAGGTGAACTCATTTTGCCCAATTTCTAACCCACTTGAGTATCAAGGGTTTGAAAGTTCAGATGAAAATAAAATCTTTTAAAAAATAAATAAACTTTATTGAATTTCCTTTCCACTTAGACAATGAAATAGCAAGGGAAAAGATGAAAAATGTGTTCAGAGAGAACCGTGATGAAATCTGTGATAGAACCCAGAAATGGAGGTGCTGCTCCAGAGAGTAAAGCAAGTACAAACTGACCCCATTATATATTTCCCCCTTAAACAGAACCTATGTATCCATGTCCAGTCACACATACACACACAGGAAATTCCATCAAGGAACTAAGTATCAGTAGGATCTTTTCCCACCATGATACCAATAACAATTCTTCTCCTGCTGTTTCCTTCCAGAAAAGGTGCAATGTAGTGGTTAAGGACAGAGCTGCTGTGCTCTACACTTGGGTTTTTCTTACAGGTATCAGAGTGCCAGCAATATGAGAGCACAGGAAGATAGAGTATCTGTCCCTATTTCTATCTCTGTTTCTACAACAAAGAGCAATCATGCAGCATCGATTAGTGGTCCTGGCCAAAGCCTACACCCAATAGTTCCCCAAGGAGGACCAGAACATCTCACAAGGAACTGGGAAAAGCCCTATGGAAACAGGCACAAGACTTGGCATCAGAAACTTGGGTCTACCCAAGTCGGCAGCTTAACAAAAGGCTCTGCCACACAATCCTCCACTCCCTCAAAAGGGGCTGCCCCCATTTCCCCCCTTCCCTTGCTCTGTAGTCCCAGAGTGGGGCTCTCCCCACAATGCTGCCGGAAGCACAAGCATCTCTGAGAATGGGTGTTGCAAAGCATTACATGGGAAGGATGGAGACATGGGCAGTGGACAGGGTTACCTGGGATGGCTGATGGGGATGACCCCTTGCAGCTCCTGCTCCAGGTATATAAGTTTACTGCACCTTATGATACTTTTTAAATCAGTTTTTTTTTTAATTAGGATTTTTTTTTGACACATAGGAAACTTGTTATCCCAGCTACAATATTTTAAATCCTAAACTTTACATTTACATATTACAATCACCTCAAAGACTTGCATGTTATAGGCAAGTGCAATAAATAGGCTTTTGCAGGCTTTGGCCATTGTTAGAAAACCTACTTAATTACTTGAAAGATTTGCTCTGAATATGAATTATTACAGCTCAACTGTAATAATTTCTGAGGTTTTTGTGTTCTTTGGTCTTTTGAAAAGTAAGAATTGTTAGGCTGCCTAGTCTAAGCACAGCATCTGAGTTTGTGAGTACTGCTCCTCCTCTATTCACAGGCTTATACTGAATGCAGTTGTGACTGGGGCTGTGTCACGAGGTAAAGTCATTAATTAGAGTACCTAATAAATTGTTATTGATATTGTTCAGTTGTTTGTCAACACCCAAAATGGTCAATAGTGTCAACAACAGAAACAGAACATGGCAAAAGCCAAGCTAAGCTCACATAAATCAGTGGAGGAAAAAGCACAGATGAAGGCAGTGACAACTGTGGAACAAATGAGGGGAAAGCAAAGAGGTGGTCAGAGGATTTCTGTGCCCTGAAACACCACATTCAGCTAATATCTTGAATGGCACTTCACAGGCTCCCCCTCAGCAGTAGCAGGAGGGAACAGATACTGACTTTTTATCTCCCTGCATCAGAAGCCAATACTTATTGTGAGCTGCAGGAGAACTGGGCCTTCTCTGCTATACACTGAGTAGACTAGACTCATCTTTGCCTGAGGAAAATCAAGAACTCAGTGTAGCTGGAAGACATTTTTCCTTCTGACTTTGCAGATGTGGCTGGGGGGAATGCTCCTTTGGAACATCAAAGCCTTTCATGAATATATGCTATTTTGGTAAAGATCCTTCTGTAGTCTAAAAAATTCAAAACAATAATTTTGGGGAGGCTTACCTTTACTTTTGCTTTCAAGTGTTTTCCATAAAATAAAAATCTAAATCTTGACATTAAAATTAAACATTGCTTTTAATAATATATGTCCATAGGTCAAAAATAATTTTTCCCATAATACACTTCACCTTTTTTAAATGCAAGGAGTTTTCCCTCTGAACCAGAATGCAGAGTAAGCTTTAGACCACTGCTCAGCAAGACAAAACTCAGTTTTCAGCCCTCAGCAATTGACACTGTGTTGCCCTTTTTCAACACAAAATGGGACACCTATGTCTGTTTATTTGCACCACCTTTAGCCATCCTGAGGTGTTTTTTGCACTGTCATTGTGCCAAGCAACTCCTGTTGCAAGGAAAAGTCTGTCTGCTTGACATTGCCTTTCCTTCTCACCACACCTCCATCGTGTGGCTTGAAATGCAGGCTGTCCTGTAGTGGTTCAGGTCTGTGCCTTTGAAGGTTTGCTCCTCACTGTAGTACTGGAGTGCCTTCCACTAACACAGTTAAATGTAATGAGAAGCAAGGAGAGGAATTGCCTTTGGGGCTCAGGGAGCTAGGGTGGCCCAGCTGTAAGAAAAGCCAGGGCCTGAGCATCCTGCTCCTGTAGGACTGTCAAATTGTGTTGAAACAGACAAAATCAACGCCTAATTTTATGTGATTGAAAATTACTACAACCAACGTTAGGATCAAAAAATTTGATTTAATGTATTTTAAGTTTACCAAGGAAAGTTTTTTTTCCCCCTCAGTTGCTTTCCTTATGGCTCCCAGAAGGAAACAATGTTTCATAAGCAGAACTAGAACAGCCTGTCATAATCACTCATATCTAATGATGGATATTTATTGCTGTCACCAGAGACTTAAGGTCTAACAATCCCATCACATAAAAATAAAAAAGAATGTAATGACTTTACTGATCCTTTGCTGCTAAAACTGAAGTATGTGCAGAATTTGGATTAATTCACATGTTAAAATTGATAAAAGATGTTGGATTGACCTTGGTGGCTACTGCATGGAGTATTTGGAATACTGGATGTATACACAAGCATGTGCATGACTGTAATGTTTTGTAACTCATTGTCAATTTGCTTTAGTTGCTTCCACTAAGCTGCAGCAAGTTTCATAACTGTTAAATGGGAAGATCATTGGGTCAAGCAATGCACTACAACTACACATTAGGTGCCCATGCATTACAAATACAGCCAAGGTTTTGGGGGCCTGAGTTATTCAGGAATGATGTTTATGGAGGATTTTTGGGAATATCCGATGGACACTATTTACTAGGAGTTCCCCTGGCTCTTGCCTGATTTAGCAGGGCAGAAGCAGTAGCCCTGCTCTGAGCACTTCCCAGGCACATCTGAACTGCTGCAATATCCCTGATTGAACAGCAGACACTGAAACACATAGAAGCATTCCTAGAGGCAACAGGGACCACATGAGGATGCCCTTTTTTAAATAGCAGATATAGAAGCAGCTCTTTTATGCAACAGTACTTTTTAGCTCTCTTTCTTACATTTTACATACCACATGTATCACGCTTGTAACTCATTTAAGAGTATGTTTGGGTATCTACAATAGTTTGGGCTACCGAGTAAAAAAGTGCATTTGGAAATAACGTTTTGAAAACTGAAATAACAAGAAAAATACCTGGAAACCAAGTATATAACTAACAAGGAACAAAGTAAAACTAGACTATAGATAAGAGGGGACTGTTCTGCTCGATATTATTTTTTTCATAACAATAGCGACAACCCTTCTAGGGCACCTATTTCATCTGCTTTAATTTCTTTTTTCTCTTTACCTTTTACTTCATTAGCACTGTTTTACTGATACTTTATTTTAGCTGGTAGTTTATTTTGTCCTGTGGACAACCAATGGGATTCCTATACGTGTTTTTAAACCTTTCATTCAGTTATACACACAGACCTGCATATGAAGACTATGCTTGTGGCCCTGGGCAGCCTGACCTAGTTGGAGGTGTCCCTGCTCAATGCAGGAGGGTTGGACATGACCTTTGAGGGTCTCCTTCAAGCCAGTGTAATCTGTGAATTATTTTATTCTCTGAAATATCAAGATGCTTAAAAGACTTTCTAGACTTTTATCCTTGGCTATGCTTATCCACTAACTTGGGGCGTTTTGACTCATGGAAGTCCAATAACTTTGGATCAGGGCAATAATTTACACCTTAGTGACTTTGTTAGACTCACACTCAAGTTTTCCACTGGTCCAGTGATGGTAGGCCCTGAAATAAAGACACAGCTATCAATCCCCTGTCATCTCTTTAGGAGCAGAGCAATGTGTGAACTCTTTTCATCCTTTTACCATACATGTCATTCCCTTTTATCTCTAGGAAAATAGTTTCCTGCTATTTTTAGCTCAAATCACAGCTTTGTTTTTCAAAAAATATCCAGAGGTCACACTGCTTCTTAATTTCCTACGCTGCAAACAAAGCTGAAAAAAAGTTAAAATATCATTGACTTTTGATCTGTTTTAGTTAAGAGCTTGCCAGGCTTCTCAGATCCAGTTCATAGCCCTCTTTTAAGTACCTTAAGGTAAAGGATGCAAGCCACAGCTATGTCAGAACATGCTTTGCTCACCTTTTCTACCCCCCTCAAACCATTTCTGACCCTGCTTTGGGGGACAATATTGAAAACAGTGAAAATATAACCCTGCTAAAAACATGAATCAGAAAGTCACTGCTTGTGGACATGTTTTTAAAATTGCTTAGTTGCATGGAAGTCCCTTTAGTGCTTGAAGGACTTTAATAAAATTGATTTTCTGAGTATAGCCTTTTAGCAGCTACTGTATAAGCTTGAAATATGAACCCTTCATTGTTGAAAGTGTTTCATTTTTGCCCTGTAACTAATGATCAAGGGAAAGAATGTGTTCAGAATTCTCCATGGTTGCCATTTTCATAATTAAATTGTGCTAATAATAAAGCTTTGCAGACTTTAAACAAACTGGCACTGGAGTGGAATGTAGTTTGTAGTGTTTCATTTAGAGACCTCTGCAATTAGCCCTTAATGAATAAGCATACCACAGTGATAAATAAGACATCTCTGTAAACCGGTTATTTACCAAAGCACAAAACGGTGACATTTTCATTCCAATGACTGAAAATTATTCTCCAGATTTCTTCTGAAGGCTCTTAAGTAATTTGGGAAATTAAAGCCCATTAATTGTCTTTAATTCTTGAAGTGGAATGCCAGCAGTACTGCAGTTTATCCTAAGTATATGGGTCAAAAATAGGCAGCCAAGTCAGTATAGCTGACCAGGAACTTCATGCACTGCTGGTAGTGAATCTCTACTGGTTTTGGCAAGCCATAGAAAACTTTTGAGTATTTGAATCACATTCAGTGAAGAAATATAGCTGCAGGTTATGCTTTCCCCTCGTGTATACTTACTTTCCCCTCCTGTATACTTACTTAAACTAATATTCACACTGAAAGATTCTTTCTTATATTCACTCATTGATAAAATACCCTTTTTTTGAGGCAGCCCCATCCAGAAACATCTCTGGACATACTAAGGCAGTGTTGAGCTGGGAATGACGCTGAGGTATGTCAGTGAGGAATCCAGCTCTGACTGAACACACTATAGCTTTCTCACAAAGGTAACATACTGCCTGTAGGAGGAAGTCATTATTTTCTGGCAAAACTCATTTCAGCATCTAATGAATCAGATATAGTGGACTTTCAGAGCTGTGCTTTGGTTCATATAGCACAGCAGCGTATAGGACCCTGGGATTTTTTCCATGGACTTCAGCAGGTATTGGATCTGGCCCTAGAAAGAGCAATGTGGTGACTGCTGATAGAAGGTAGTATCAAGAAGAACAGACAGCCTGACAGACTGTCAGCAGACAGTTCTCTCATATAGCTATCAGAAGGCAACAGGAAGATAACACAGTATCTCCAAAAGTAACTGCTTCAGCCTAGGTTATCAAACCAAGTTTTTCCACGTTGTGTTTTCCTGACAGCATCACAGCCACTACTGATCATCTAAGTGTGTTTCCTGTCTCTCAAATATTTGGGTAGGCAACTTTGTACTATCACATTTCAACTCTACTTGGGAACTTCTCTTTTTCTGCTGTGCGCAGTCATCTTTCTTTTGCACACACAAAAAAGTTGATGTACATAAAAATAGTGGAGCCTCTGATATATTTTAGGCTTTGTTCCATAACAATCTGACACAAATCTTTTCCAAAAAGAAATACAAGATAAAGACATGGGGGAATATGAAATATGGAAAAGATTTACACATGCAATCTCCAGAACCACTAACAAGAGACAGCAGTTTTGTGCAGTTTGCTGTAACTCTTGTGGCAATGCTTGGCACAAAACCACTGCAAACACTAACCCAGACCCACACAGAAACCTGCCATATCCCAAGTCCTCTTTGCAGTATTGCTTAGCCCAAGCTGGTGCACAGGCAGGTACAGCATATACTGACAAAGGGAGATACGGAATTACTTGCCCAGATACTTTGTACTTAGAAGATGCGAGACCACAAGGTCTCTAGAATCACTGCTGCCTTTACAAAATATCTTAGAAATCTGGTTTCAAAATCTGATCGGGCTCCATTACCCATACAAACTAGGGATGCCAGAACGGGAAAAGCTGGAAAAATTAGGTATTATAGGACACAGTGCAGCTCATGGTGTGACGACACCCCATTGCCTCAGTATAAATGAGCTCAGGTCCAGCAGGGCTTAATTAGCTCCAGTTCACCACCACCAGCAGAACAGTTATGTCCATGTCATCAATGTCCAGCTCAGCTGGACATGACCTGGCTCTTTAGAGAGTACCATTAATTTGAAACTCAATTATATCACAGATTACTAAATTTGGGCTTTCAGCTGTTCCTCTTGAAGCTGCTGAACTTCATTCCTGAGATAGGCACAAGTCATCTGCTTTGAGCTTAAATCTACACCTACCCATCTCATACCTACTTGTTAAGAGGTTAAGAGGCTGTTGCCTCTTACTCTTCTCCCTTTTTTCTGCTGTCTGTATTCCTAGTAGAATGGATAAACTTACCTTATTCTAAGGGATTTCATATCCAGTTGGGATAGGGACAGTGTCATGGCTCTCTAGACATCATTTCCCAGGTATGAGAAGCTGGGTATGTCACTGTGGTGACATGTTATCATGCCAGGTGAAAAACATCTTGTCAAAATCACTCCCAAAGAACCTTGTGAGCAGCCTTCTCTCATGAAGCCAGGCAGTGGATGGATCAGAAGAGCTCTTTCATGGTCATCTTAATTCTGCCTTCATACTGACCCACTAGATCCTGGATGTTAGCAGGCTTGGGATAGAGACTGTCTCCTAGTGATGGTCTAGCCTTTTCCAAGACTATTACTGGGAAAACAGAATCCACCATTATGCCTCCAGAACTGTCTTTTTAAAAATATAAGAAAGGAATAGAGGTAATGAAAACTTAGAACTTGGAACTAGCATTCCCATCATAAAAGTAGTGCAACATAGACACAAACTTTTACACTTTGCCAAAATCCAGCCCCTATATCCAGACAATATCTCATAGAGCCTGCACAGTCCAGCTTGTCCAACTGCACTGATGTGAACTTTCAGGTACTTCCTGTGCAAAACTGATAGCCCTAAACTGGAACCCCAATAATGAATGAGGTGTTTTAGTTATACCAAAGTTGTACCTTGGTACCTGGATAGCTGTTCTACTTATTTTCATTTGTGGAAGAGTCCCATGAGTGCCTGAGAGTATTCCTGCAAACAGGAATTCTATGACTGATCATGCAAGGCAGCAAGAGGCAGTAACCTCTGGAGTAACTTCTTCATCCCTGTTATAATTATATATTTACCTTTTATACATCAGACTAAACTAGTTGGCACATAGAAATAGGACAAGCAGAAGTGCTTTTCTTAAACAGAAACCTCATACAGTTATTCATAAAGCAAATCAATTAAGGCAGGCAAAGAGAATATACCTTAGATGAGCCCGGGTGAAAAAAGTAGAAGTAATACATTGTGTTCATTAAAGCAATATCAAAATTAAATTTAATACAAAGTACCTGAGACAAAACCCCAAAACTATTAACCCCAAAGCCACTAACTATTCATTAGCCAAGTCAATTTTGCATCCCATTATGATTCACAATGTGTAAATTCCCATTGAAATTGATTTAGTAAACCAGCTCTTTGATGGGCCTGAAATTAAAAGGATAGAAGAAAAGATACAACTAATTGAAGAACATAATTTGATGCTTGTACAGGGTGTGAAATTTACTGAGAGCAGACCGGAGCTTTAATTAAAGACAACGGGCCAAATTCACACCTGGGATAACGATTGAGGAATTCTGCTGAAGTCAGAAGAATTGCAGCCACTCCTGGCAGGCCTTAACGCAGCTTCTGGTAGTAGTCCATTTTAAAAAAGAGCTAAGGAAAAAAGCCTTAGAGAAAAAAGATTGGGGGGAAAGTACAAAGTATGTATTTCCCTGCCTGGACACGTTACCCTGACCGGGTTCAACCTTGCTCTACATGAAGCAGAACTGGGGACTTCTAGCAGTTGATTAGATGAGGACACTCCCACTTGGACTCCCAAAGAGTGATGAAAAGAGCTGAAGTTTCACAGAACGGCTAGGAAAGGCACCTGTCTTTTGCACTGGGAGCACAGAAATAACACTGCAGGGTAAACCACAGCCTTTTGAATAAGGCCTTTCCATTCATGTTATCAGTGATACTCAGGCTGTTTGAAACAACTTCATGACTCCTGTTTTCTCTGGTAAAATGAAACATCTGAACACATAAAGTTTTGCAATTGCTTTGTGATGTGTGTTTCTTAGAATATCCATACTTGGGAATCTGAGACTTCTATCAATCATTTGGATTCTGTTTTGTGAAAGGTCTCCCCTTTACTAAAGAAGGAACAGCTGAAAAAACGATGATGGTCTGCACATTTTTGTAGAAGAGTATACATAAGGACATGAAGACATTTCACATTATTTTCCAAGGAACATCAGGACTAAGGACAATATTCTAATTAGCAATTATAGAATATGAAGACCAGGATTAAAAAAATATATTTGACCTGCTTATAGATCCTGACGATGAATTCATCTTCTTTTTGTTATTGCAGATAAACTGTAAATAAGAGAGCATTATCTCTTGCTTATGACTTATAATTATTTCATGAAATCATATACCAGCAGGAGTCACTAATTATTAATCAGTGGTTGCTCAGATGATTAATTTTCTGCATAGACAGTGCTGTTCCCAAAAATCGTCTAAATCTAAATATTCTCAGGGAAGAACTTATGACCAAATGGTTACTGGCAGCATCAGAAAAGAGAATCTATGACTGACAAAGTCTTTCATGTAATAAGGCAAAATAATGCCATGTTTAAACTTCAACAGAAAAAAATAAGGCTCGCTCTTTCCTGTGGCTCTTCGGTAGGAAGTTAAGAAGTAAGAATTTAAAATGGCATGAGGAGAGCTGGGAGAGAAGCAGCAAATTTTACCAACAGTGATATTTTCTGTTGGTACTTTGCCTCACTTTTTGGTACTTCAAGTGTTTTAACACTGAGCTTTCTCTTTCTATAAAGTTGATTACACATTCCTGAGCTGGGTCTGTCATGCTCAGCAGACTGGAATGCTCCAGTAAAGACCTGTGGAATAATTTGCTCAAGAAGGTGAGGTTTTTGAGTAAGCATGAATAGAAGATTACAGTGTCCAGACCTGAAGTTTCAGGAATAGTCCATGTCTGAGACACTATCTGAAGCCATGTCATGGGGATTGTTGTAAAAGGGGTGAAAGATACAGAGCAATGTGAGGAGAAAAACAGATACTGTAAAAAAAATTAAAAAATCATCTACTATAAAATTCACACAAAGGTTAGATTCTTGGTGTCCAACACGCAGACAAACTGGGATGATCCAGAGATGATCTAAACCCACCACTGCATACATGTACTGGTGCAGGAATGGTATGAGCTGACTTGGATTGTCTTGCCTGCATTATTTAAGCACTGCCAGCCCAACAGAGTTTGTAACAAGCCTTAATCAAGAGCACCACAAATAAAGAGCATATTTGTACAGACACAGACTTCTAACTCCTTTAAAATGCACAGCAAAATCTACAGAAACAGGAGTTTTAAAGTGGGAGTATTTGGAGCACAACTTACGGGCCTGCAGTCTTTCTTGGGTAAATCTGTGCTGACATGGATGCATTTCTACCTTTATCAGCTGGTGAGGATTGTCATCTCTACAGTAAAAGAAGCTATTCCTATCCAGAAAGTATCATCAAAGTTAGGAGAGGGTTGAAAGGCAGAGTCAAATCCTGCAGTATCTGTTTGAGCCCCATTAACAACACCCTCATAAAAGCTGTTGTGTGGGAGCAAATAAGAAAAGTTGAATTCTTTGCTGAGTGTAATTCACTTCATTTATTGACTTTTTTTCCCTTTCGTTTGTCAGTGGTTCTGAGATGCCTGGCATTCAGGATGATTTGTAATGTAAATTATATAATTGTACTTTCACATATTTTAACATCAAATGGAATGATTGACTACAGAATTTGAGCTGTCTACAGGTGGGGGTCAATTATCATCTGAATAATCACACTGCCACACAAGAATAGCATGGCCATGGAGTGTGACATATTTTTATCTCTATGCATTTCAATGAAGTCAGGCTGGTACATAAAAGGTTATCACCTAGGAAACATATTTTCCTAAGCACAAGTTAAACATGCAAGCAAGATCAGCATAGATATTCAATTTAGCCAGTCAACCCTAACCTATTAATATTTTAACAAAATCCAGTGAGGATAATTTTTTTTCTTTGATCCCATTTCATTTGAGCAGCCTGGAAAGGGAAGAAAAATTAAAAACAAAATAGTCAAGCATACAGAATGAGGTTATGTATTAAGTGGGCTATTTAATGTTTTTGGCATATTATAGCCCTAGGGAAAGTGTGGATGGATTTAACAATCAAGATCTGTGTTCCCTGGGCCCACAAAGTTCGAGAAACATAAAATAATCTATACTTCTGAGCTGACAAATCTTACCTGACACTCTGCTTCATCTCACTGGGACTCTCTAGCTCAGTATTAATCATGTGTTACAGGGAGTAAAAAGAAAAGTAAATCACACTAAGCTGGAAAGTGAGATGGAAGGTCTTTGGGCAAAGCTTTTAATCAATAATACGTGGGATAATAACCAGGAGCTATTGTTTGAATCTTCAGATATGAAAAGGCAGCAATGCAAAACACAAAGCAACTACAAACTGCTGTGACTTCAAAGGGGTCTGATGCAAACAAAATCAGCTTGGTTTGCTCTAATCCCACCCCCTTCCCACTTCACAGTCCATTAGCAAAATTCTGTATTCATGGTTCACCAGTATTTTGATCTAACTCCAAAACTGCAATTAAAGGTGTGTATCTGATCCTAAAGATAGATTCAGACACAGTGGTATCATGTGAATTAAGTTTGGGGTGTCTAACCTGAGATCCTTTGGTAGCCATTGAGATTCTGAGAACATTCCAAAAGAAGGTCTTACTTTTCATGTCAGTCAATTCCCCTCTTCCCCTGCGAGCTTCTCTTCATACAGTTACTACTAAGACATAAAACAGGCATTATTTTGCCCTGAATTCCACCTCATTTCCAAATACTACATCTACCTCTGTCTGTCTGTTGCTTGCTTTCCCTCCACTCCTCCCCATACATTAGTAACAGGACAAAAAGAATGTATTAATTTCTTGCCTGCTAAACACTGAAGGATTCTTTATGTATTTCCTTACTCTTTAATCTGTAGTTTAAAATCAGAATATGTGATCAGCTGGTAGAAGCAGTATAACTAAACCAGCCTCTGTAGGCTGAAGCCTCAGCCATAAAATACATGGCTGTGATTGACCTCCAGCTATTCATATGGCTCAGTTCATGACCTCTAACTTTCCTCATCCCTTCAATAATGTATGTAATAATATTTGGTTTGCTTGGTTATGAACAGGAGGTGGAGACGCTAGTCCTATCTCATACTTTTGTAATTATTAGTATTATTTTAGGGAGTGGAGAGAAAGCATTACAGCTCAGAGTGAAACCTAACCCAAATCCAGTTCAGGCTGTCCATTAATGCAAACCAGTTTTGAAACTGTGAATGGAGCTCCAGTAATTCCCCCACTGTTGCTCAGCAGGAGCTCAGCAACACAGCTTTCCTGACTACAGTATCTTAAAAAAAAAAAAAAAAAAAAAAAAAATCTTACAACCATGAAAACATTCATGGACCATTTTCACGGGCAATCCTACCAGAGAGGCAATATTATTTTACCACCAAGTGCATGCTGATATGCTCTTCCCTTTACTTTGTCTCTTTTTGGTAATAGTAATACTGGGGTTTTACCTTTTTTTTTTTTTAAATATATATAACAACAACAAAAGGAAAGTTACTTAACAGTCTTGCTCTGCAATAAAAGATTGTGCTGCTTTAGACACAGCAATACCTACAGTTTATTTCTTAAACAGCTATTTGGTGAAGTCAGAAAAACCTTTCAATGTTATCATCTCAGCATATCTTAAACTTTTCCACGAAGTGAGAATTTCTCACTCAGAATGAATAAAATAAGATGGCACATTTTAAAAAAGTTTAAGTTAATCACATTTGTTTAGACAGGTCACGACAGACTGCTGGAAAAAAACCAAACCAAACCAAACCAAAACAACAAACCTGTCTCCACTCTTACAGAGATTTGGTTGGCTCATCAGCAACACCTTCTATCTTTGCTTCAAAGCTCCCAGATCAGCTTTCTTTCATGTAACCCAGGAAAAAAACAGACACAGTCCCAGTGAATTCACATGTTCTTAAAATGACACCAGTTTAATGGCCTAATTAACCCACCACTTTTTATTAGTAGTTAAATTAATTTGTAACAAATTCTTTCTCTGATGACTGTGGACTTTTTTCTGCTCATCATGAATTTCTAAGAGCAATTAATCTACCTTCACTACAGCATTGTCTAACAGTTATTTTGGACTGGTTTATCACACCAGCACTTGCTGACACACATACTCCTTCAGAGTGTTTGTCACTCCCAGCGTGCATCTCCTTGACAAACTGCTCTGGTGACAGTCAAATGTCTGCATTACCCTGGGGCTGAAGCAGATCCTGCTCACTGGACAGGAGCACACCTCGCTACTCAGCATTAGGAAAGGCAAAGGTACCCTTTCTCCACCCTCCAGGAATTCCCGGAGAGCTGCCACTCCTGCATTTTTCCCCAGGTAAGCAGACACCATTCCTATATATTTGAATACACACACAGACACACACTTTCCTGGAGTTTGGTTTTCCAGGTAACACCAAACCAAAAGGAGCAGCAACCCTCTGCAAGGAGCCATTGCTGGCCTTGGCTGGTGGCCTCACCACCATGTGCACAAACTTTTGTGTGTTTCCATTTCTTGCCACATTAGACAAATCTGCAATTCCCATGCATGCAGCTGACACTGCTCTTCTCACAACACAAATTCAGGAAGGAAGAACGTTTTATCGCTCTTCCATAAAATAAGGATAACAATCTCCTTCAAGTGCTTTTCTACTGATGCTAAGTAAAGAGAATTTGTATGCATCCTGAAATTACTATATGAAGCATGAATTTTGTTAATTTTGGTAAATTACTACAAGACTGAAAGGTGTGGCAATTCAGAAGCCTCCATTTTTCAACAGAACTTGCACAGCATCACCCACAGTGATTGCTTGTGCGTCACCCTAATGGTGACGCACCTTTTTCATTGCCTTGGAGCTTTAATTGCAGGGTGACAGACAGGAGATGATGCAGCAATAATTTATTAACACCTGCAGACACTGATCAGCCCATGCTGCTTTATGCCATGGGATGTGGGAGAGTGACACCAAGGCAGGCACTTTTCTGCACATGGCCCTTCCAGTCATTTGCCAGGTAGCCCAGCAAAGTGGCTTTGCCAGGCTGCAGTCACCCTGTGTGAGCATCACCAAAGCATCAGTGCTGCTAATAGGGTTTTTTTCTTAAGGTTATACAAAAAGGATAGAGTTTTGAAAACAAACAGCAAGTTCTTGGGCACTTCTCCCTTTCTTGTATTTGTACATGTTCTACAGTGGTTCCCACTGTAGAGTGAGAGTTTGTTAACTGCTACTTACAGAAGCCTTTAAAAAGGAGCCATCATTCTCTGGTGTTACATTATGGTGAAAGCTGGCATTTTCACGATGACTATATATTCAAAGACACCACTTGTTAATTTGCTAATAGATATCACTCCCCTGCAGCCTTGGTCTCATTTGTAAGAACTCCAGTCTGCAACGAACCAGTCAGGAAAGTGTGTACAGGCTGTGGATGCAGTCAGAAAACTCATCAGGGTTTTCTGCCAGTTTTTATTCTGCATAAAGGAATACCTAAACCCACTAATGTCTCTGAAACCAGACTGAACTGCTTACAGTGAATAGATAGGGAGGAAAAAAATCAGTTTCTTTACAATACAATAGGCTTTTGTATATCCTTTGAGGAAAGTGATAGTGCTGTCTGAATTTAGGCTCAGTGAAATGCTGGAACAGTTAAATTTAATGGTGTTTCCTGTTCTAACCTCTACAGAACTGGACTTGGCAAAGACTAGTGACCAACTCTTTGAGCTTCCAAAGACACCTAAGGTTTAATTGCTTATTTCTGAGAAGGGAAAAAAAAAAAAAAAAAAAAGACAATTCACCAGTGTCATTTACATATACAGCAGGGTTCCCAATTCCTAGAATTACTCAATACTACAGGAAAAATTAACCCAAATCCAGGACAACAGCTAAAATCAAGGGCTACTCTATTCCAGAGTTATCTTCAAAGATTCACAATATTTTCTGATGTTATTTAAAATCTCCATTTGGAACATGAAGAGTTAGCACAGACTGGAGAAACCAGCATAAGTAGCTAAGCCTGTAGTATGTTATAGGTCAAAATTCACTTGGTTACAGGAAAGCAAAAGAAACATCTGAGCAAAATAACCTGTAATATTTTTCAGAAAATATCTATTTGCAGGAAATAAATTTTTTACAAGAACATACCAGTTCTGACAATCTCTTCTGCAGGACAGTTTTGTTAGCTATTCAGCTGCTTTTCTTTCCCCAAACCTAGAAAGCACAGCACTGTCGTAGCAGCTGGAACAATTGTTCAAAGCGTGATAAATTTGGATTTAAGTCCTTCATTCAGACCAGGGACTTCAACCTGGATCTTTCCCATCTCACACAACTGCCCAGCAATTAGGTTTTTGCTTATTCTGAGCTAAATCTATACGTCTCGTTGGGGTTTTATTATATTTTCATTATATACTTTTGCTTCATCCTTACAAGAAATTTTTGCTAGAGCAACATTGTTTGAAGATGGAAAAAGCATTTTGCAAACAGAGGGAGCAGTGCACTAAATGCAGTGCAGGGGCTTATTTTGCTTTTATTTCCATACTTTGTGAGGTAGTAAAAAAAAAAACCAGAAAATTGCAACAGTGTTGTAGTAAAAAGGCTTTGCTTACAATGCAAATTTTCTTCCTGAAGAGCAGTTTATTGCAATGTAGAAAGCTCACTAATTAGATTTACAACAAGCAGGCAGCAATAGTAAAAAGGAATAACGTGAACAGTGAAAAATAAATGCATATTAAATCTTACAGACACCTATACATTTCCTGTGCTCTTCTGAAGAGATGCCAAGCACCTAGTATTTCCAGATTTAGTTTACTTGGTAAAAGAGAAGGAAGGTGTTTACATGTGAAGTAAATAACCACGCAGCTTGTCTACAATCAGCAGAAAGGCTTATCTCAGCTAATATGGAGATGGCTGTGTTAAACTCTAGAATACGCAGCCGAAGGAGGCAAGGAATGCATTGTGCTAATGCATCGTACTGACTTTTCTGGAGTCTAAGCATATGCTGAACTGATTTGCTGAACCAGCTGAAATGAAGGATGTAAGAAATCCCTAATTGAAATACTTGAGCAATTTTAACAAGTCTGTCTTTAGACAGTGTTCTCTAAATCCGGTATTTATCTGCCTTGCATACCAAGTCATCTGTATGCTTTACCCTGCTTTATACACTCTGGCAGAACTACATCGCCTTCTAAACTTTAGCTTTTCGTTTTGAGGGTTACTGTATTTTTACAGTTGAGAGTAGGGTTGAATGAACAGCACGGGGCAGTTCTGTATTATCTTGAGTTGCAGTGTAACCTATCTAATCTTGGCAGGCATAAATACTTTAAAACATAGCTGAAATTCTGCAAAGGGTGCTACTGAAAGACTGTGACTGCAACAGTCACCTCGAAATCCTGCACTTATTTCTCACTTCCATTTGGTGTCATAAAAGACCTCAGCATCAATCATTAACAAGCTATTAACACATGCAGCTGATAAAAGTGCCTGAAGTCAGGTCAATAACAATGACAGAAATTCCTGGTTTACAGCTGGTTTAATCCAAATCTGCAGAGCTCATGCCGGTTATTTTCTTGGCTAAAAAGTGCTTCTCGGCTCTTCCACTTTCATCTCTTCCTGCGTAACAGGCACAGAGGCTGCCTGCTCTCATCCCTGCCCTGCAAAACTGGCCGTTTCTCTCCACTGCCTGCCTTCCTCCTTCTTAGAAGCAGTTTGCAGGCAAACAGAGCCAGGAAACAATCTCACTCAAATGCCATATGATTATAAGGTATTAACACCTTGTAGCAAAGGTGCTATCAAAGGAGTGAGACATCTGAGCTCAATTTGCAATCTGTAAACACAATAAATCAGTGTTTATTAACAATAATAAGTGAGCAGGCTGAAATTTGGACAGCATCCTTCTAAGGTGCTTTTCTCCAGTTCGTTCTCTAAATTGTACCAAAACTCACCCATGCTTCTAAAATGACTAAAGCTACAAAGAGCTTTGGCTAACTGAATGAATATATATCCATATATTTCGTAATTCACAAATAAAATCTCTGACATCATGAAGCCTGAACAGCTGCTCAATCAGCTCATTACTCTGTATGTACAAATGTCACGCTGTGTGTGTGTTACTGACGGTTTTGTCGTTGCCCCTGCTGCAAGTAACACTGTCAATAATTGTATTTACTTGGCAATAGCTTCTTCCCTTTCCACAAAGGAATTTAATGATAGAACATATAGAAAATGACATAAGAAAGATAACATGGGCTCAAGAAAACATGAAAACGCCTATCCTCCATCTGCTTCAGTGCAATACACTTCAGAGCTCCCATTTTACATGTAAAAACATGTAAAATGGGAATGCAGAATATGATTTATAATTTATAACTTATACCTAGTTGGTGCAATCTCTCTTGAAGAAAAAAAAATCTTTGATAAAACACCGGCTGTATGTTATCATAAAACTATTGAGAAAAATCACCGAACATTTGGCAATTTACCTCTAGTACAGTACCTTTGAAGTCTGGATGTTTACATTTTATGCACTTTTCAAATATACTCTATTGCAGAACACAAACAAGAATAAACCTAAAGTGTGAGTCGACACTGCAATGTAATTACATCATTAGCAGCCATAAACTACTGCAGTTATTTAGAGACCTCCATGAAACAGTTAAGGATCAACTCTAATATGATTTTAAATATTCTGTGAAGTGTGGAACATATACAGTTTCCTTGATTTATTTAAAATTTGTAATGTAAGAAAAAAATCAAAGAGAGCAGCAATGCATCCCCTAGACTCTACAGAAGCACCCTTCTTGCTTATAGCTGTGGTGCTTTTTTAAATAAAGTTACAGATGTTGGGGAGCATACCTAGGAAAAGGTTCTGCATCCCTCATGCCTGTGAATCATTTCAGTGCTTAGCAGTGATTATATGTAATAGGGTGAAATTAACTTCTGAATAAAATAACCTTTAAAAGGTTTAAATTAGAATTCTGCTGGGTCACAGGCTGAGACTGCACAGGAATGAATTACTTCTGTGAAAAGCCATTTCAAATCTAGAGGGTTATTTATTAACATAAACGACATACAATCAAGAAGCAAATGGGGATGTAAGGTGTTAAAATCTGCACAGATCAATGTCCTGATCAGCCACGTGATCCTTTACTTAAATTCTGTAATTTTCAAAGCACCTGTCCTGTGATGTCTCAGTTACAATCCTGACTGCCATGCTCCAACAGGCAGAGAAGCCAGAGTGGTTTGTCTTGGTTCTGACAGGTTCATCAGCATACTACAACTGAGAGAAACATTGCACTCCTACTCTATTTTCAGTCCATTTGCCAAAGAAACAGATCGCTCTGGTGATATACATTTCACACCACTGGCTGCTTTCTAAGACTGTGCTGAGTGGCAAGCAGAACTTTAAGAAAGGACCAGAAGGAGGTGATTCTCAAGCATCTCTTTTTGCTTGTGACAGAACTAGTCAGAAGAGCTATTTGAAAAATGTCAAAATAGTGTGGGTTGGTTGGTTTGATGAAAAGTGTTATTTTCATACAAATGGCACTTTTTAAAAGCATCACTTAAATTTCCTTTAGTGAGCCAGCGATTTGTGATGCTGTTGAGACATTAACCTTTTGATATAATCATAGAATGAAGAGAGAGGAATTTCCTGTGTGCTGTGATACTGTGGTATATTTGCAGTGAAGAAAACAAATACAAAATGAAAAAGGCCAAAAGCCTTTACAGGATTTTTCTAATTATAATTCTTTTTAAAAAATCTCTTCAGATTAAGGAGAAAAAGTGGGCAGAGATGACAGAGTTTACCAGGAAGCACAATTCAGGCCGAAGACAGAATGGGGACAACGCAGGGGATAGGCTCACTCCCTTCCACATCCAGTTCCAGGCTGTGCTCCTGGAGGCACTTTACCTCAGAGGCTGCTGCAAGGCTCTGGGCTGTGTGCCATCAGCACCAGCAAGCTGAAGATGATTACATTCCACTGAAATTGTAGTTTGTTCATATTGTACAAAAACATCTCTTTATTGACACAAGGAGTCAGGTAGTAGCCTACAAATTCCTGCAACATCTGGCTGGACTTTGATTTTACCATATGGATCCCAACCCTCCTGTATGGGATGAGATTTCGAAAGGATCCTAAACAACCCAGCAACTCAAATACTGCTGATGCTAGTGGCATCTGTGAGCCAGGTCACAAGAAGTGATCTAATTAGAGCATCCTAAGAAATTTTTATCCTTCATGTGGAAGCTGCCACCTGCTCAGCTGGAAAACTGCCCTTCAGGCTCTCCTAGGCCATTGCTATATCAAGTGAAACAGATTCACAAGTGCTTTGATTATGCTTCAAAATCTCATCCACAGTGCAAAATCCTATGGTCCCTGTGAAATGGGCAAAACTCTTCAGAGTTGGAATAATTTAGCAGTATTAAGTGTTATAAGGCCAGCTAGTCTGGAAAAGGAGAAGGTACATAGCTCATAAACAAGGATTTTACACAAGTGTTTCAGCTTTTGCTTTGTGAGTCACCGTGCTTGCCTACATAAAGACTGAAGACCACAACAGGCGCCTTGTTCTCCAGATGACAAGTCTTTGCAGCAAGGTCCAGAAGCCATTCATTGCCTGGTGTAATTGTGACGTTCAAAACCAAACGAAAGCAATGCCAATTTGATGGGCAGTATTGCAAGACAAAAAAGACTGCATATGAAAATACTGCAGCCTCTCCTTCTTTTGTACTTTTAAAAATATTAACCCCATCATTCATAGACTTGCAGCTGTTCCACTGAATGTTTCAGCCTTACAGAGCAGAGGTTTCTGGAGCACATCGGGACAGTCCCAGCCACAGTACCTGTACCTGAGCAGGCTACCATCTCCTGCAGGGTGGACATCTGCAGTCCTGGAGGCTCACATCTTCATAAGACATCAAAGGAATTCTTGTGGGGTCAAGAAAGGATGACACGAGGGCCAGACAGCCATACTGCTTGAGGCAGGTGATCCACTTACACTGTCAATTTTGGTCTGTGTCAAGCAAGAATTTTTTACTTTATAAAGTGGCTCTGGCTCAAAAAATGCTTCCCAATTACAGCAGCAGCTTTCATCTGAGTGCTTGGCAGCTGGGTTTGTATGCAAATGAGAACTGCAAGAACTGTGCAAGGAGGTTTCAGAAGCCTTGCAGGGGTTGTATGTGTTTACAGGTGACTGTTCCTCTATAAAGCATGAATGTGCTGATTGATTTAAAGCACCTATGTGTTAAAGGACTTGTCTGAAATTACTCATTCAGTAGAAACTGCAAGGATTTTCTCAGATTCCCTATGAATTCCATACTAAAGATGTAGTTTTAGCAATGAAACTTCAAGGCCTTTTTTGCTTACCACCTATAAAAAGTCAGTCTTGGCTGAGCATGACATCTTCACCCCAAAAATGTTGCCAAATCGCTACCTTCTAATTCAGGTAAGCCTCAACCAAGTCCAGCTAATGGAAGCCTGCCATACAACCTGAGAGTTTACTAAATGCAAAGTATGGTTCTCTCTAGCCTCTGCTACTTCACTTCCAGAAAAAGAAGTTCATTAATTCTTTTTTAATTAACCTTTTGAATCTACCTGCAGTCATGATCAAGACATAAGTTTATTTATCAAGTTCTTGAAAAGCCAAGCAAACCCACCATGAACTTCAAAACACTAAGACGACATTAACAGCTAAAACAAATTTGAAGAGCATATGGCCATTATTTAAGTATTGTTTGCATTTATATTTCATGGAGAAGGTAGTTACATAGGCAGGAGTGGACTTCAAAAATCACTGTCCTCTTCAAAGCTGCCATGGTTTCAGCTTCCTGAGAACTTGCCATTGCTACTCAGAAATGTGCAAAACTTTCATATGGAAACTCCAAACCAGGAAAAGCTCATTTGGTTCATTTTAGATGCAATTTTAATTGATCCTGGGCTGATGTATGTTTTCAGGTAGAAGTCATAAAGAACTCACCATTTGCAATACTATTTGTTTTCAAAAATTACCTTCTCCACTATTCATCTCTCTCCCTGCTCAGCTCAGCTGGTTTGTGTGGTCTTTTGAGACCTTAAAACGGAACCAAAGTCAGGAGGAAATAAAAGCAGCAGTTACTTCAGTTGAGGTTGCCAGCCCTGTTCTGAGACCTTACCATGAATTTTAAAAAAAGCTAGGTAGCCCACTGTGCATCAGGAAGAGAAAGCTTAGAGGTCTGTATCTCAACACTTTGAACTTAAAAGAGGTTTTATTCAGGTGAAGAAGAGAGCTGCATTTCTGCCACTTACTTCACTTCAAAATAAATCCAGGGTAAAACTGTAACTTTTCTTACACTGCTAAAAGCAAAGTAACATCTGAAAAATATTACTAGCCAAAGGCCAGATTCTTCAAATATTTTGCAAGAGCTAATACTATTATGGTTACTTATGTGAGTATTCTTGTCACAACTTACCCAGATCAGTTTCAGGGGAACTCTCAGCTAACAGTCACACAAGACAAAAGCTAAAGCACAAAACCTGGTCTCTCACATCTCCAGCTTTTATTGATTTTAAATGGGTGCATGTGTCACTGGAGACAGGATTTGCCCCTAGCTGAGGACAACTATAATCCATACACTAAGATGCTTAAATCATTTAGGTGTTGAGTTTAAGCAGCCTCTTCTATCCACACATATCCATGCTGCTTTATTAGCTTGTTGCTGCTCCTTTCGGGACTGCAATTTCAAAGAACATGAGTTCTCCTTTGTACCCATTCCAATGCCTCTAATTTTTTTACGTTACCATCTCTATTTTCATTTTATTCTCCACCTACACTCTACCTGGTAGGTTCTGTGACAGAAACACCCAGCTAAAGCTGATTTTCTATGCTGAGAGAGGGAAACTAAATATTACAGCACCCACTCCCCCCACTCCAAAAAAAAACCCCAAACAAACAAAAAAACACTACCACACAAAACCCACCACCAAAACACTCAGAAACACAGGGCATGCATAGGCAAAGATGACTGATCCAAGTCAGTCCTTCTGATGTTAATCTTACTGCAAATAATATATGGGGTACATGAGAAAATGCCAAATCCACACTATCTCACAATTGCTGGCTTTCACTCCAACTTGAAACCATTCCGAGGGAAAAATATAAGGGAAAGGCTGAAAGTTTGATCATTATTTAGAAAGTTTAAAAAGAAACAAAAATGTGGCTCCCTTGAAACTCTGCTAGAGGAATATTCTCACAAACTCCCAAAATAATATCAGCATCTATGGCTATTAAAGTTTATAAATGCACAAAGAATGTAATTAAAACAGGTGGTATTGAAATCAGATAATTCCTTCTAATTAATATGTAGATAAATACCTTATACAACACTAAATATTCCATATAATTATTCTTCAAAAATAAAATTATGTGATTAGTAAAATAAGCCATCACTGTCACTGAAAAAAAACATTTCTGAAACGCTTCAGACTTGCAGCCAAACATCTTGTCAGAGCAAAGCATTGGTGTTTTTAACACAAGTTCCACTGAAGTTAAAGTAAGGTAAGCATCTCTGCTAAAATCAATCAGAGCATATAAACTACTTCCAGTTCTAGCATCAAAGATGTCTTTGCTGCAAAAAGAAATGTAAGAGAAATGAAATGGTGAAAAGAGTTGTGACACTTTTAAGGATTTCTTTTGGGAGCTTTTACATCGGAGACCGACTAACCATAAAGTCTAGCTTTCATACACAGCACACGCCAGTGTTTCATCTCCTCTGCCAACTAGATGTAGCTCCATGTTTCCAATCCCTAGAAAGTTTTATAAAGGCAAAATGAACTTTACATGACTGTTCCCCTCTGCTTTCCTTTCTTCCTTGGGTCTCATCCTGCCAAATCCCCCGAGCCCACCAACAGCTACCAACTGTGGGGAGCACGGGTGCTCTGTGCTCCTGGCCCAGCGTCCTGCCTGCAGGAGCTCTCAGCGCCTGGTGCCACTCGTAGGGCAGCAAGCACAGTTCACTAATGTGTGCAGGATGAGGCCCTTAATCACTAACAGCTCCTCTGGAAACTCTAGCAGAGATAAAAAGTACAAAGACACTGTGTTGGTTCCAGTCCCCTTATTGAATTTTCATTGCTCCTTTTATTGTAACTATGAATTCAGTCCATAATGTCACGTGTTCTTTGTTCTCCAGCCTGACATGCATTTTAATACCCCGTGCAATATCTGTGCAAAGACTAAGTGTGTTCATGTGTAGGAGAGTTAACACTTCCCCACAAACATGGTTATAGTTATAGATTAAAAGCAACACTTTCAATGAATTTACAGCTTAATATTTCCAACTCCCATCTCCTTATGAAGGTCCTCCCCCCCCTCCTTGTTCCCCCACCCCCCTCCCATAAAAATCTCTGCACAAGAAATGCTGAGCATACAAATTATGTCACTGACATCTGGAAAGAGACATGACTACCCGAGTAAAAAATAAACCCAATGGAGGTCATGGCTTTAACAGACTGTCGCTCTATATTTAAACTGATTGATTCATACAAAGACATAATTATAGAGAACATTGGAATCAGCAGCTCCCAGCATTCAGGATTGCAGGCACAATCGTGTTTACAGGAAATATATTTTAAAGGCTACATCTGGCACAAGCTAATTGATACACTCAATATTGTGATGCACAAAAATTTAAACTAAAATTGTGAATAATGCCTACTTATTTTCCTGCCTAGATAATAACAACTTTCTTTCAACTATACATGATCATGTATCGTTTTTCAGGATATTCTTTGCATAAATCTATTGGTTATGCAAATAAAAGGCTTTGGAGAATAATGTACAGTAACTAATTTGTATAATCAGTTTCCCTCAATTCAGTGTGATAATGATATGTAAAGCACATCACTAC
Source organism: Indicator indicator (assembly GCF_027791375.1). NCBI lineage: Eukaryota > Metazoa > Chordata > Aves > Piciformes > Indicatoridae > Indicator > Indicator indicator. The sequence continues at coordinate 17,978,730 of NC_072028.1, forward strand.
AGACTGCCTGTGAAATGAATTCTGTCTTAATATGCTAGTCAACTAGCCACTCGACCTTTGCACAGGCTCACTGTAAGAGGACCAGAAAAACCCACACACATTCTTTCAATTTCTAAAGGGAAATTCGACTCTAGCCATAGAACAAAGAAAGAAGAAATAGAAGTAAAAGAAAATCAAAGAAAAAGTGATTTGGATTCAAGGGGATCAGATGTTTCATTTATTGCAGGTTGGAGACCTTCAATCAGTCAAATGAAAGACACATTTGTATTAAAATACCTACAAGGCAGAGAGAAAGCCTTGATCAGGTGTATTAGATTTAAGTTACAGCTCTCTTGCTGAGAGATGTGAACCCACCTTCCAGCCTATCTGTTCTCAATATTGAAGGTTTTCTGTGTTACAAACATTAGATGAAAGGTAGCTTGCTTGCCTTCCCACGTCTCTGCTGGATATTAACTGTACATTTGAAGCACACTCTATAAGGAGATGTGAACTCTGTGTGTGCCACAGTCACCCATAGAAAGGGACATTGAAACCATGACAAAAACTGTGGCAGGGAGGCTCACCAGCGTAGAGGCTGCAGCTGTAGTGGTCACTAAAAGCAGGGTGTTTCCAAATGTAAACCTCCTCTGCTTTGGTGGGAAATGTGTAATTTGTACTGTAACAGGGCTGTGAGCCCTGTGACACAGGTGGGAAAAGCAGCACTACAACAAGAGCCCCTGCCCCAGTTCTTGCTGTGTGAGCACACAGCTCTTGGCTTGACTTCTTATTATGCATTGTGCAGGTGGTAACAAGCCAAGTTACGCCCTCATGCCTCATTTTCACAATATCCACCCCTCACAAAAACTCCTTGAACCCACTGTGCTTGCCCAAACACATAGAAGACTATCAAGCCTGATGGCAGAGGTCAGGTCTTGTACACCTGCAGCCTGAGGATGATAGTTTTGTTTAGATTGTCTGGAGGAGGGTCCTGAGGTTATTCATAAATTGATTACTCTTGCTTGTAAAGTACTGGACCAACATTCTTAAAAAATAATTTATCTTATTAATGGGTTCTCCTCAGAGTAATTATTGGTTTTGATTAAACCTTGGCAAAGACCCATTAGCTTCAAAGCAAATTTTCTGCAGAGACAGAGGCTCCATTTCTGCTGGTCACTCGATTCGAGAAACTCAAGTCCAATCTTTGCTGTGACTTACCCAGAGCAACTATCTGAACCTGGATCCCTTCTAGAGGTGTTCAGAATTCCTGTCACTGCTGCACCACCTCTTCTGAAAAATTCTTCTCTCTTTCCCAGTGTAAGGGACTTGCAAAGATCACATACACTGGGAAAACAGTCCTTTAGCCTGTTGTGAGTTCACAGAAATCCAGCATGCCGGCACGCTAAGAGCAAGAGTTACTGCTTGAACAGATTTGCACGTACACTTCAGAGCCAAGTATTGGGTCATCTCAACCCAAAGTTCATTCTGCCATTATACAGAGCATTTCAGTAATTTAATATCAAGATTAAGCCTACAGGTGCCTAACCTAGGTCCTCTGGCAAGGTAAACACATTACGCAAACTACATGGGTAAATTTCAGAGAGACTCTTTCACTGGGAAGCCTACTCTGCATGCTGCTTCCCAGGCTTCCCCCTGATGAAGGGTGCCTTGACTACTGCATTCCAGAAAGTAAAATACCAAAAATACAGTCTTAACACAGGGCCCAGTTTTAAGTATTAGCTTCTGATATACAACTACCTTCCTAAACAAGTCACTATAAGTCTAATCTCTGCTTTCATGTATGCATAGCTCCAGATATCACATAGTGGTATGAAAATATTAAAGCCACCCTGATTGTTAAATAAAATCTTTCCCATTGTAAAGTTTAGCTGATCTTTTCATTTATGTACCCATAAATTCTCATAAGTCTAGAAGAGGGTTTTTTTTTTTCCTATTTTCTTATTTTTAGTATTTTCTCTTGAAATAAAAATAAATATCCCCTCAATAATATCTGAATAATGCAGCATATCAGTGATATATAGTCTTCTGTTTGGGAGCTGAATAGGCATAATAGAGGACCTGAATAAAGTTTCTTTTCCTTTTATTACAGCTATGTTTTTTGGATCAAACAGAGGACCTGTAACAGTATGAGTTCCATGGCTTTATGGGGGAAATTTACACAGATGTTTGTATCCTCCTTACGTATGATAACACATCATACAATTTCCACAAGTGGATCACAAAGCAACAGCCTGTACATAGCAGTACAACTGATAGACTAAGATAAATTCTACATCTCAGATACGGTATTTCACATAGAGTTAAAATCTGGTCAGAGGGAAAGGAGCTATAAGGCAAGGCTCCCTTTTTAACAAAGTGAACAAAAGAACCCAATATTGTGCAATGAATTCCACAGAGACTTCTTTCTATTTATAGTGAAATCCCTTTTAGCACATGGACATTTAGTGGTTTAGCTTGATATGTCTTTTTTCCATTTATAAAAGATCAAAACATGCATTTCTCTGTCTAAAGCACTTTGCATTTGATGCTAGGGGAAGCGGCCACAGAAGAAGAACATACAATTCTCCATGGAGCAATGCAGAGGCGCAGCAATCTTCTGTTACACTGTCATGTCAGAACCAAAACACAAGATGGTAGCAGGGATACTGCCCTGCCTTTGGAACGCAGCGCACTGAAAGAAGGTCTTACCAGCCTGTTCATGACATTGCCATAGTGCTGAAGAGCTATTATCCATAACTGGGTGACAAAGAGAGAGAAGGCAGGGCATTGCTGTTGCTCCCCGCAATTATAACAGAGAAAACAGTGACATGTCATCTAAAGAAGGAGGAAAACAGAACAATGCAGAAAAGCCAGCAATGCTTTTCCCAAGCAATTGAGTAGGCAGCTCCTGGTATGACACGACAAAGCTCATTGGAAATGACTATGACTTGATGCAGATTTCCCTAGAAGCCCATTGACCCTTTGTGCCCCAGTATTGTCATTACCACGCAAGTACAATTCTTTGACAACTCTTGTTGCAGGACCTGCTGTCATATATAGCTCTTGCCATTTGTCTTCTGAACAATTCTGACCCAAGCAACAACAATAGCAGCAAGACTGGAGCTTCACAAAATACCCCAAAGTAGGTTTAATATTTCTCGAGCGGACCAACTATTTTCACTCAATTTTGTGAGCATCTTAGCACAGTTCTAAAATATCTGAATGTCTTATGAGGCTGTTGTCCAGAAAACATGAGCTTTCCCACCTCCTGGAATCAGAAGCAGCAGAATGTTGGAAAGGGAAGACTGTGTATTTGGCATCTTTTCTTGATTCTCATCTCAGGGGGAAAATCTGCTTCCACCCCACATGGACACTGATCTCATAAACAAAATGCTGGAGGCCATGTAATCTTCAGCCTCCCCTTTCCTCCCAGATCCCAGCAAGCCAAATGTAATGCATGAAACAGCACAGACACAAACTAGCAAAATGTCCTTGAGTGCAAAGGAGATGTGCAAAAACACATCTACACTGACATCAACCACCATTTCTTGCTAGGCTGCCCACATTGTTTCAGGGACACCGTTAAACCTTACAGATGGAATAATCATTTTCTAATCACAGCCTGCCAAAACAAGCAATCTACCAAAGGTGAATCCAATTTCTTTTTTTAATACTACAGACTTTTAGGAGACTGTAACCTGCTCTGACATATGCCTCCAATTTTTGGTAAATAATCAGTCATCTTTGCTTTGATATAGAGATATGTAGTAAGCAAGAAATATTTTCCAATTCCAGTTTGTTACAGTAGATACCAGACTTTCATCCATGCCAAACTGCTGTATCAAAAGATCATCTCAGAAGTATCTGGAACTTCTTATAATGTAAAGGCTTTAGCTAGGCAACATTATCATTCCACTTGTGGCCATTTCAAAAACAGAATAAAATGAAAATTAAATAATGGTATCAGAACCTATGACATAAGGGGTTGTAGGCCAAGGCAAATTCATTTGTATCTTAAAAATAAAAGCCTTACTATTGCAGAAGAATGTTGCTACCATGCTGCAGTGCAGAGCTATCAGACGCAGTCACGTCACTGACACTTCCACGTAGAATGTCACATCTCCTCTACAAAAGAGATATATTGCATAATGTTACAGATGGCACAGCTCATAACAGTCAGGATTACATTTATGAAAATCAGCTGAAATGCTTATTGCTAGATTCAATGATTTTCCATGCAAGGTGACCTGAGCTGCTTTTTGTCTGAGCAGTACCAGGATTAAGATTTTCCTGAAGTGGGAAACAACTAAGGGTAGAGGGTAACCATCACTGGGCATTGATAAAAATTATTACAAACACTTGTTCTAAAACTACATTTATAAAAATTTAAATTTATCAACTGGGTCTTCAGTGTCACTTTTACCATAATTGCTCAGGAAACTGCGTTTTTGTTTATCTGAGAGCTGGAGCAATGGCTGCTAGCTTCACAAATCATTCACACCAAAACTGTTGGGTATGAGTTTCAGGGGTGCCCTTTTCTTTTATACTATCTCCAGTTAATATGAGTGTGGACAATGGAAGGGAGCCAAAAATGCCTCTAGGAATGCCACCTCCTTGCCACCAGCCTGGTCCTTCACCCCCAAACGGAAAAAAACCCTAATTTTTTCCCGAGCAAGCCACAACCCAAACTATGTTTACACAACAATTGAGTTGTTATACATAAAATAAGGGCGTTTATGAGAACAAACCCTCAGCTTCCTATCTGGTGAAAAGGACTGGATTTGATGACCAGCCTGAGTCCAAGGGCTATTGCCCTTCCAATGTGTGTGTGTGTGTGTGTGTATATATATATACACATACATACATACACACACATATGTATGGGGCCATATTCCCTTGAATTTCTCACACTAAATGCAAAACCTCACACACTTATAACACCTAATTTTTCAAAACAACAGATTAATCGCTGTAAAGCAGTTGTTTCTTGAGCATACACTGATAGAGATGCATTTTTACAGCAGACCAGTGGCGAAGGCACAGAAGTACAGTAAAGGTGAACAGATATGTGGAAAACAGCCTGGAAGGCTGAGGCTGTAACTGTGCCATGTTCACACAGGGCTGGGTTTTGTCTTCACCAGCACCGAAAGGAACACTCCCACAGCCCCTGTGGGGTGCACCCAGCATCGGTGAGTACCTGAGGCTCAGCAGGAGGGAAATGCCTCAGAAAACGCAGGCTTTGCCAGCCCACCCTGGGCCTCAGGCGCCAAGCTGTGGCCTGGCTCGGCCCTCCCTGCCACCCTGCCTGAATGTTTCATATTTATTTCCCTCTCCTCCTTTGCAGTAGCAGTTGTAAATCTACCTTTCTCAAAATTCAATAAAAAATTAATTGGAAAGGAAAAAAAAGTCATTTCAACCCTAACAATAAAAGACCAATTGACTTCTCAATTTTCTAGTGGGCAGGAGCAGAAATCAGGCACACAGCAGGGAGAAATTCAATTCCCCAAAGCTCTCCCTGTCAGGATTTCCAGACCCACAGTCTCAAGGGTGCTGTGTCCCCTACCACTTGCTCAATTCCAGCTGGGTATTATTTTCTCAGCTCTGAGGGAAGCAAGAATTCATTCTGCATTATTGATGACTTGGTGCTCAGCTGCTGTGAGCGCCTTTGGTTCAGTGCTTCCCACTGCGGTCACTCACCTGCACCAAGAGCTCCCATTTTGCCAGGGCAGGCTGCTTGCTTTCCTCTCTCCCCAGTATTTCCCTTTCACAAACTATTAGAAGAAAGCAACTGCAACAAAAACTGGATGACATGGTGCAATAATGAACCTCAACCCACTGAGGCATCCCCTACGTGAACTTGAGTGTTAAAGGCAGCAGAGGGCCACGAAGGGCTACGAGGTAGGGAGCCTTGCAAAGTCTTGGGTTCAGTATCACAGGGCATATTTTGACCGGTCCCACTTGATAGTTAAACATAATGCTTCGCCTCAGATCATGACACAAATACATCAAAGGCAAATTGAGTTTTTTGAATTCTTCCAAAAGAATATGTCTGATTCTGGAAACAGCAAACACTGACCGAGCACCTGCCAGAGTAGGGGGACACCCACTCCTCAGAGAGCCAGATGCGCCTTCTCTTCTTTTTTCTGTTGACCCTTGCCTTTCTTTTCCCCTTGGTGTCTTTTGTTGTGGTTTTTATTTTGCTTTCCTTCTCTGTCCTAAACAATTATTTCACTTTCTTTGGAAATCTTGGCACTGAACAAGTGCAGCTCCACACACATCTGTGAATACAGAGGCTGCACAGTTGTAATTAGACCTCAGTGCGTTACAAGTAGAAATGCTGGATACCAGAGCGCTACATTCAATTAACGAACAAACACCACAGATCTGGTAATTGCCAACTAGAATTTGCATCTGGAGCCACTGACAAAGCACAGTACATGCACAGGTTTTGCACAGATCAACTCTGTCCATTGATGTAGACTTGAGTTGCAACGTAGTTCAAGCCCAGACCCTAAGACTTCACAAATGACCCTTAACCTGCTCCTTTCTCCACACTGACCAGCTATTGCTGGGTCAGTGCTTTGATCCGAGGATGTAACTGTTTACAAAGAAGTATGACACTTTCCCTGGTTTTAAGAAACACAAAACTAATAGTTGTCAGCATCTTTGAAGAACGGGTTCACAACAACTGTGATAATGCACTATTCTAAATTAATTGAGAGAAACCTCAGGCTGATTTTTATGACAAAGATCTAGCATGATGAGCGGTTTTTCCTATGTTTTATCTTGTAGTCATAGGAAATTTGGGGAGGAAAATCAGAAAACTAGAGACAAGTAGTATTTAGGCAAAGTGTTGGATCTTAAGTGTAAAAGTACCATAGGAAGTTAAAAATTTATATTCCAATTAATACTTTTCCCCTTACCAGATCTAGAGGATTTGAATCAACGTCTCTCCTCTGCCTGTAATAGTGCAGGAAAATAGATCAGAGAGTTCTGTAATTATGTCTTTATTTCTGTGTGTATACTTGTATCAGCTAAAATTGTCACTGTTTTACTTACAGTCGATAATGCAGAGTGGGAACAACAGTAGAAGCTCTCCTCATTGTCCAATTTGAGGATGTTTTAAATAATTGTTTTGAAATATTTGACAATGACTGTTCACAAAAGCTTGTGTATTTTTGCTTTCCCACCCCAATGCGTTCTTTGCATCCTCTGTGCAATACCTGAACTGCTGGTGACTAACCTTTGAGCTCCTCCATCCAAACTTCTTACATTATCAGTTTTAACCTTGCCCTCAAACTTGTATAAACTGGGGAGAGGCAGTGGTGATTTAATTGTTCACTGAAAGACAGCAATTTAAAGAACCTTTATAGTGAAAAATCTATCTTACTCTAAACAGTTTCAGTGATTGTGAAAAAACACCTTAAAAAAAAAAAAAGTTCAGCAATTTCACACAGTGGAAAACAGCCCAGGGCACAAGAAAACTAAAACCAAACAGTTTGCCGTCAGTGCTGTAGACTGTGTTCAGTAAAAACAAAAGATCAAACAAGTTCTGTAATCATTATATAAAGCACATTTGCTATGGCATGTGAAGAAAACATACTTCCTTCCTAATACTAATTAACATTAGAGAGTTGTGGGCTGAAATTCGGGATAAAAATAGCTGTTTAAACTAATCACTCAGCAAGATGTAAATGTTACATATAAAGTATACCTAACGGGTTAGAATATTTATCCCAGAAGTGAAAAAAGCTTTCACTACTCATGAATTATAAAAGTTTCTCTTCCTGCCTCGCTGCAACAATATCTTGACCCTTTGCAAGTATGTGATCACTCTTCATAGACTGTCTACAGTTTTCCTTATTTGTAAGCATTAAAATGTTTTTGTACCAGGTGAAGTTGTAGAGAATGATGGAAAGTGTGAGCAGGAAACCTAAACCAATTTGTTCAATAAACAGCACAAAGATATTCCAACAGCCTAAGCCACATAATGACTATCAGTCAATGTGTAGGGCTGAGGGTTGCAGACAATGCAGGGAGAAAGCTCACAACCAACAGGAGTATCATCAGCTTCACCTGAAGAGCACTTACACATCCCTTCAAATTCTACTACTAATTTACACAAGTCAGCAAGCTCTTCATAACATGGGATAGCATTTGCACATCTACCTTGGCTTTTCTGAAATTAATTATTCTTCTGTGCTCCATCTCTCCACAAATAAATCCAAGCAAATGTTTTCCTTCCTGTCACTCCTAGTTATTTCTTCCATTTGCCCATCCTATGGTTTCCTTACTGCCACTAGCACCACTGTTAAAGGACTCCTCAGGCAGAGGAGCCAGCACTGAACAGAAGACGTTCAATGACTGTCACAATACCAATCGGATCACCAGAGACTCCAAAACATTCCTGAGCATAAACTACACAAAAAACTTCAGAATGCCAAATGTTTTTAAAATAGCATTTCAATAGTGTCATAGTAGCCTTTCAGAAGCTTCCAAGTAATTTTCCTTAGCAAGAATTCAACAACTGGAGAAAAGGTGTTTAAATGTGCAGTTCTTAAGCATTGCACATTTGAAAAGTTAGCACTTTCCTGTAGAGAAGTGCCATATTTCCATCTTCCAAGATTTTTAACCACCTGTTGAGCTCTGTGTCTAATACAGATACCAATGAAATATATTATTGAATAACAACAGTGTTCTGCAGGACTCAGCTGAAATTCATGAGCAGAGCACATTAAGACATTTTCAAGATCCTTGACCCTCTCAACACACATGTGGCTGCTTTGGGCTGTATTCAGGAGCACTTATTTACCCAACAGAAAACCCTATATGAACAAAGCTATTAGGAAGGCAAGATGGACCACTGTGTGCTAGGGTCATGAAAGATAAAATCATGGGTTTTCCCTTCATCAGCCAGGGAAAATAAAACACACATCTGAGCAACTTCAGTGATCCCAGGCCAAAATCAGATCCCAAACTCAAACTACCTGGCACTCCAGTCTTCTCCTGTAAGAGTCACAAGACTATAATTTCAGTATGTAAATATCAAATAAAACAGACCTTAGGAGACAGAGCATACAACCCAGCACAATACATTCTTATGTCCTCTTCCAGGACCCTGTCAGCAGATGCTTTAGACCAAGGGAGCAAACACACAGGAGTTCTGATGGCAAATCTTCAGGAGCAGACACTTTACATCATAGAAAGGGAAAATCATTCAACAGCAATGTTTTAAGATTAAACTGACAAAGTAATTCAAACAATCTGGCGATGTAAACTGAGTCACAAGGCTCCTAGGCCCCCAAAACACCAAACCCCAAATCAGTGAAATTTAAAAAGCAATTACTCACGATGAGTCCAAAACCTTTTCTATGACAGACTCATTCCACTGAAAATGGAACTGTTTAGGGCAAGACAAACATCACCTCTGCTCCTTCTTAAAACATGATTCATACCGCTAAGTGCTTTGTTTCCCTCTTGTAGCATGTAATGTTTGGACTTCTTAAAAGGGTCATATCGAATTAACAGGTTCACCTTGAAACCACACAGTGGAACAACAGGAGAGGACCAGCTTGCAAGAATGCAATTCTCTCCTGTTCAGTAAGAAGAACAAGCATCGTGGCAACCTCCAAATGCTCAGGTCCATAACATAGATCTCTTCCCAGGTCCCTTTCAGCTTGCAGCAGAACATCCAAAACATGCAGCCTGCACCAGGCAGGAAAGTCCGCAGGGAAGCACTTGGGGGAGCTGGATATCTAACCACAGACACACGGCAAGGAGCAGCTATCAGAGACTGGTTATATGGCTGTCACAGCTCATTGGATTCCTTTGTCTTTATCCACTGTAAGCTGGACACTATGGTCCCATGTCTAAAAGTATTCAGTAAAGCTCTCATATTCAGCTTGTAAGCAGAAAGGAGTGGCAAATGCTCAGAAACCTGACTTAAAATAGTATTAAATAGTAGTTTTCTTCAGAGGAGTTGAGAACAGGTTGTGGAAAGAGTGACAGTGGTGCTAACATCTTAGAAGGATTTAGTTTACACATGTGACCTATTTAGTGCATTGTCTCAGTCATGTAGTGCATGGGGAGCTGGAATCATAACAACAGATAAAAGATATGGCTTAGCCTGCTAAAAAATGTTAGCCATCTCAGCCTCCCTTGTGCAGCTATGAACAGCTCGTCTGAACTGCAGGGGGAAGATTGTTCTGGCAAAAGGAATCTGATCCAGAAAGTTCCTCTGAGAAGGATTTTTTTCCCAAACTATAATGCAGAGCAGCACTTATGAAAAAAGTCCCCCAATAAACATTTTGCAGACCAAAACACTCAGCACTCTTCGAGGAACTGAGATTAATCTGGCAAGCCTCAGCACTGAGACTGAAGCCAGGCAGGCCTTCTGCAGCTTCACACCCTCACAGCAGGGAGCACTCAAGATTCCTGAGCATTTTCTGTACTCTACAGAATAAAGAATAAATTATAAGTAGTATTTCAGTATGGAAGCAGCCTGACTCAATGGGGGCCTGGTCATCTATGTGGGATGCAAACAAATACGAGGATAATTACATCTGGGCTTTCCTCTGCACATGTGTACTTGTGTAAAAACTGTAAGTGCTTTAATGAGCATCTTCCTCAATGTTCACCACATTGAAGAGACCTGTCATGGAAACTTAAAAGTCTCCTCATGGTCTGCGATTGAAAGAACGAATGGTGCAGTAAGATTTTCAGAGCCTTGCTTCTACCATCATCTTTCCATGTACACCAGCACTGTACATTCCATATTCTCCTTGGATCAACCAAGACCACACTGCAGCACTTCCCTGTAGGAGGTACCAGGCTGCCCTGCAGCGATAGCCCTGTACTCCCCAGGTCACTTTTCAAGAACCATACACTAAGACAACAGTAAAGCATCTGCAAGCATGAGATGGCAAAGCAGTTCTCATGTGGGAAACTGCAGTGAAGTCTCAGGTTCTGCCTTTACATTGCAACCAAAAAATAAGGGGAGTGGTATTGTTCACTTTACCACAGTGGCCAAGGCATACACAGGGCAAGGAGCAGTATAAACATGTAGAGCAAAGCCCCTTCCCATAGGAGTTTATGATCCATGAGAAAAAGAAGGCACAGCAACAGGCCCAGAAAAACCAGGGCATAGAAGCAAGTACAAGCAAAGCTGCTCAGCCCATCAAGCACGCTCGCAGTGTGCCAGCAGCCTGAACACTCATGCTACTATTCAAGAGAGAGCAATTTTCAGTGTAGTAAGATGGGAAGGTTTAAGGGAAGACAGATTTGAAGGCTTTTGAGGAAAATCCCCCTTAGTTCAGCTAGTCCTCACTCCACAACTGTTTCTCCATTTCTGTCCTTCCACCTTATTTTGCCCTTAATCTCACTGTGCATTCTTCCTCCCAGCTCAAAGAGAAAACCCACAAGGGAGCCAGATGTGCAGAACGTATGGATATGAGAGGCAATCTGCATAACAACATGAACCATGTGAAATAATCTCATTTTTCCCATCTTGCTTCTATTTTTTTTCTCCATTGGTAAAAATAAAATAGACCTAGTTCATGGCTTGTTTTCTTCAAAGTAGTTTGATTTTCTTTAATTCCTTCTTCCACCTTTCAGGAGTCAGATATAATACATGGCTGTATAAATGCTTCTCATCCACATCCATGTATGCATTACTGTTTTGAAGCTATATTGTAAAGTTCCAAATGATATTATTGGAACTGAAAGACAAGTTCCCATCTTGGTCAAGCTAAATAACCTATTCAAATTGTAATTATACTACATAGAGCTCCGTTAGTCCCCCTGTGAGACCAGCACAAGCCCAAAGAAGTCAGTAGCCACAGCAATTCACTTCTAGCAGTTTTCAGGACAGAGAATCATGATGGTGGGAAAAGAAAATTATGGGTCTGATAACTGTAAAAAAGTGGTAGAAGCTCATAGAAGATCCTGAATAAAGAAATAAGTCAAGATATTTGGATACACAAACATGAATACTATCTTAACCTAGACAACACATTTCTCTTAAGAATCGAGGGTTTTTTCCTCCTATTACATAACAAATGTGGTTCACCAGCTTCCTACGCTCAAAGACCCAAACTGGGAGCAAAGAGAATCTCCACAAAGAAGTTTCACCTAAGGGATTCTATCTTCCCAGACAAATTGACAGTGAAGAAAGTGGCTCAAGAAGTGGAACAAATACCAGAGTTTAAGTTCAGATGCTCCAAGTGGTCTCTGAAAGACCTCCTGTCTTTGCTGGTTAAGGAGACTGGACTATGCAAGTACTCTCCAACCATCACTGTGAACTGTTAAGAACTGTTAAGTACTGAGCACCTGTAAAAACACTGGCCTCAGCTGTAGGTGTTGAAGACCAACAAATGTAGCCAAGAAAATCTGGTCTGTTGGATCTGACCTGAAGCCAGTTGAATCAAGTTTTGGACCAGACTTTAAGAATTTTTGTTATAAGACCTTTCCCTTGTGCTATGCACCATGCAAACGTATCCCAAGAAACAGTCAACACTGCAAGGAACCACCAGGCTGAGCAGGGATAGAGAGGAGAAAAGGAGTTCTGACCACAGGATATTGCTTGCAGGGGCATGGACAGGAGACAATATTTATTCAAAAAATAACTAAACATTAGAATGTAGTGCTTCCAATAATTTTGCTGTTACCAATGTGCTGCTTCTACCTCCAGCCTACTTTATTCTGTTTGCTGTTCAGAACAGACCACCACTGGAGTTGTTATTTTAAAATATTTTCCACTATGATTAAATAGCTGGTGCAGTCAAGTAGTTCTATCTTCTATGGAAGTTGGTAAATCACAGTATTTTAAAAAGATGCGAGAAGCAAATAATCTGGTATATAATAGTTATTTGATTTTTTACATATGTGCAGAGAAAATAAGCACATTAGATCTCTAGCCTTTAATTAAAAAATTGTTGGGGGGAGAGAGTAATATCTTAACAAGTAACATCTGACCAAAAAGCATTCAGTAAATCATGTACTAAGTGTGGCAAAAAACTGTAAGACTTACTGCAAGTAAATCATTATTGCTATCTGAGTCTGAATAGCTTCCATCTGATTCCTGTATGGAAATCACTCCATGGAAGCACAGCCTTGAACTTCAAAGGATGTGCAGGATGCTACTAATTTCTGTATCTGACTGTGATGCAATGTTTGGATTTGCATCTCTGCACTTCAAAGTGTGGCACTCTCTAGATAAGGTCTCTGTTTATTTTGACGTGGATTTGCAGAGGTGAACAAGAAAGCAGCACCCAAAACATACAGTAAAAGCCCCCAAACCAGAAACAAACAACAAAAAGCCCCAAAGCTGCTTCGTTTGCTGCTCTCTGAATTCAGTAAGGCCCCGGAGGACAAGGATTACAGAAGAGTACAAGTCATGGTTGCGGTACTTGAAGTAATCTCCAGTGTCCAAAACGCAGTGTCAACATATGGTACTCAAATGCAGATTTAGAACATCTTTGAAGTAATATTGAATCTGACTAACGGGTAAAATGCAGACCTAGCTGCCTTTTTTTTTTTTAAATTTCATACTGATGTTATCAGCGTTTCAAGTAGGGCAGTCAGATGTTACCGCATCTCTATTCTGTGAATCACACAGAATTTTAGCTAAAAATTACCACCAAGATGAACTCTGATGATCTATTTTACTTTCTGCCACCTGAGCAATGCTGGCATTCTACAGTATAATGATAGGATAGCTTTTGCTCTAATGACCCTACAATAACACTTAAAAATTTGTATTGTCTATGTGTGTGCAATTTCCGTCACATTATAGACCTAGAGGAAACACTAAATGTTGGAATATGACCACAACTGCTGTACAAATCTTATTCATTCCATCAAAGTAGATGAAAAAGTCTTCAGCAGCTATAGCTCCTAGAACTATTCTCACTTCCCTTGTATAAAACATCAAAGTATTTTTCAATACCAACAGCTGCTGTCCAGGAGCATATATACAACTGTTATAATTATTTATTTATTGTTAATTAAGCACTGATCGTGTTCAGCAAAAACATTTGGGAGGGGAAAAAAAAAAAAAACGAATGCAGCTTCAAATTCTGGCAGAACAGAGGTGTTGAGGGGAAAAGTGTAAAACTCTTTGGGATGAAAATCCAGGAGGATTATCTGCATAATGCAGGTTCAGACAGCTGCACCTGAAGTTATTTTATACAATGCCACTATCACAAAGGTTTCTAACTGATGAGTAATTACCAAGTATCCCATACCCTAATCTTCCGTAGTATGCCACTACATTAAAAGTATTGCCTTTGTATTTAATATTTTTTTTATTTTTTTTAAGAGAAATGAGGAAAAAAAATATCTATCAAAGCTAACAGGACTCAGAAGATTTGTGCAATAAACATCATATGCAGATTTTTATTTCCCAGTCCAGCTGGAGACCAATGTAGTATTTTGAAGGTTGATTAAGGCAGTTCAGCCTCTCAAAAGTTCCTGTTTTATCTTAAAAAAATCAGTTGTATGAAACTGTCCTATTATTTTTCTTTTAAAAAAGGGAATACCAAGTTTCATTTGCTCAGTTAAAAGACCAAAACTCAAATACTGTTCACAGACAGAATTCAGAATTAGTATGCTACTTCTTACTCAATTATGATTAGTTATCATTTGCTTGGTGCAATGTTTATACATAGTTCCAAATGCCCCAGTCCTTCCTTAGGCGAAAAAGGTCAGTGGGAGTTTTAACTAAGTCCTTCAGGATTTGGGCCATATTGAATTAGAAACCTATATAATTCCAAACATTTTCTCTATTACATAGAATTCTTGCATACTTAAGCAACTTTGTATTTAGAGCGAATCTCAGAGCTTAAATGCAACTCGCATCTGGATCGTAGTTTGTGCTTTATATTATACAATCTGCAGTTACTGGAAATGTTTGTATCCTTTACTGAGAAAGAATGATTCATTTCAGAGAAATTTTCATCTGCTATTAATCTTCCAGGATATAGTTAGTGTTCTGATATTTTCAGATATTGTTTTATGGAGGGATTTAAAGTAGCTCTCCCTTGGCAGCCTGCAAGATTACTCAGTGATTATAAGCAACTCAATACTGTATGACAGCATTTCCATGCAAGGGACTTACAATCATGTTTCATTAATTCGGCTTGAATGAAGCCTCATTTCAGGCCTTGAGGAGCTTAAGATTTATGTGAAATTAATAACATAACAGATGTCTTCACAATTTGGTTCCTCTGAAAAAAACTGATTACTTTGAAAACTTCAATGCTTTAAAATGCAGACTGAGGGAGGTTTTACTCTAGGGTACAGAGTTATTCGTTTATATCAACTGAATCTCAGAACTAAGTGGAATTTAAATGTCAGATTTATATTAAATAGTCATATTCACCATTATTACATGTAATAAACAAAAGCCTATTACTTTCATTAATAAGCAGTGTTGGACATTTAAACTAAAGCTTGGAAAGATAAGAGTCAGCACCTTTGCTAAGCAGTAGGAATAAGTGAGACACAAGGGAGGTGAAAGAAGAATATCCAGGAAGCCCTGGGTTTTTTATCTTTGTTTCTGATAATTTAATCATCTTTTCCTCATAGGAAAACAAAATGCATCTGTGCTCACACAAAACTCCCCACTTTATAAGAGTTGAAGCTGTCTCTTGTGGATGTGCATGCCTAAGGCCAAATGCCTTCTTTCTTTCACAGGACACTTTAAACGCCAGCTTCTCTCTCTCTCTTTTTTTTTTTCTTTCTCCATTTTTTTCATAAATTCAATTCTTTTATCTAGGCTTCAGCCACACTAGGAGCCTTGCAAGCTGAATTTTAACGCATGCATGAGCAAGGGATTGTGATTACTTCTCCAAGTCCCCCCCCCCAAAAAAAACTAAAACAACAAAACCATAACAACCAAAAACCACCATTAAAAACATCCCAAAAAACCTAAACCCACCTGAAATAAAAATTATGTCTCAGCTTTGCTTTTTGATCTGATATGCTGAAGGGCACAGGGAACAATGCATTTTTGATTCACACACTCAAGTACAGCTGATAGGATGGTCTCTGTGATGGTTCGATATGCAAATGTATTACATTAAGGGATGAAAAATTGACACAGTGCAGGATATTACAGCTAAGACGCTATCAGCAAAATCATAACAATTAGCTGTTTGATTGCCACAGACACGGTTCATGCACCAGCCTCACATTTATAATGAGGTATCCCCGATCCCTTTCTTGTCTTGCCCCACCCTCAGCACCATGTCCATATTGATACGATGCTTCGCCAAGAGGTAAGGGCTCCGAGATAAAGATGAAATACCAAAAGCATTAGTATAAATTACAATTGTACATTATTAGCTATTTAATTACATGAGATATCAGAGTGAAGCTTGCTGATTTCATGCTTATGTTAAAAGTTACCATGGCAGTATTCCTCCTCCGTGAGACAGCATCAGGAATTATTGTTAGCACATGCTAAAACAGACAAAGCAATGTATTCTCGCCACATTCTCTCCCTGTCTAAGTTTAATACCAAGGAATTCCTTAGGCATCTAAAAAAAAAGCACATGTCTGGCACGGGGCTGTGAACCAGGAGATCTGAATTTGGAGATAAAGTCAGCATCCTAGGCCTAAGGCAGATGGCTGCTGTGCTGACTGTGGAGGTGACTTGCTCTGCTCTCCATGAGGGACACCCGGTTTTCCGTGCACCAGCACCCCCCTCCTCGCCCACACCCCCCCAAGGGATGGCATTAGCTGTGCCTCCAAAAACAGCTGCTTATCAGCTCCTCCGGAGGGAGGAAGAAGCAGTGGGTGGCAGAAGGTTGCAAGGAGGGGGAAATGGAGGAAGAGAGAGAAAAAAAAGCAGGACCAAGAAAAAGGAGACGTTAATAAGGATGAAGGAAAGGGGGGGGGGGGGGAATGTGCTCTACCCAAACATGCATGCAGACAAAGGCCTGATGAAGCAGCACACTGATTCAAATGCCACTTATTTCTTCCTATGTAGAACCATGCAAGATAATGCCTAAATATACACATCAGTGCAGCAGAGAGAGCAAATCAAGATGGGGAGATGGCTTTTGGTGTCTTGTCTCTTTCTAAAGGAGGGAAATCAGCATTTTATGCTAAACATCTAAAAACCTCTGTGATGAAACTTCTGGAGTTACATATTGTAAGTTTTCCCACCAAATTCCCCAGATGGCACTGTCCCCTTTGAAAGTGGATTTGCAATGCAGTGGCACACAGGCAAAAGTGCTGAGATTCCCCTTAATCTTGCAGCAGGGAATGATGTCAGCATGGTGGGTTGGAAGGGCTTGAATTTAATGCAAGGCTCTTACTTCTCTTTGGTCTTCTGCATGAGGTCTCAATGGATGGTTTGGTCCACAAGGACAGGTACTGACATATTGTCATGCACCATGCCAGAAACTTTTCTACTCAGAGAAGCTAGATTGAAAGCCAAATGAGCAATATGGATTAAATCAATTCATAAATCACATACAGGTGAAATGGCAAAGGCTGTCTTTAGCCCTGTGCCAGTTAAAAACTCTCATCCATGATCTACAGATCCTTTCCTGGTAGAAGTGGGCTGAAGCATACCAAAAACCTTTATGTGCAAAGGAATCATCCACCACTGAACTACAGACAAATGGACCTAAAGGTTCAGGTATCATTTTACCTCATCTGTTTTTCTGAGACTCATATATAATTAGGTTGGAAACAGAAAGTAAAATAAAACGTATCACATATTATGCTTCACATAGGAATGATAAGACCTCCTTTACCAGTGACATGGAAGGATCAAAAGGCTTGAAGCTGTTGCTGGGATCAATCTAGCCCCAAAGAAGTACAGCTGATCTTTACTTAAAAGTCTTGTCCTTGCAGTGTGGCTGTAAAAGTACAGCACATTTCAAGTGCTATCCTGAGAAAGGATCTGAAATATGAAAAGGGATGAGAAATCCTGAATGCAGCACTTTCCCACTTTTTTGTCACACTAATGTATTAAGAGAAAGAATAATAATAAATTAAAAGTCCATGCACTTTAATGCATTTTGCATTAAAATGGCCTAATTCAAAGGTAATTTTTAGACATTTTCCTTTGAGCACATCCATGGATAGCTCCAATGACTGAGCACTGTTACTCTGCTCCAGTCTCCTTTCCTTCATCTCAGCTTTCTCTGGTGGTACCAAACATATAGATCCCTCACAATTTCCTTCAACAGTTGCACCTCATTTATCGACCTTCTCTTAATTCAAACATCATTTATCACAACAGAACAATAAAGCCGTTGTATAGTGAAGCTGGGTTTCAAGGGAAAGTAGAGCAGCTGAATACCTCACAATTAGGGTTATTCAGGAGCAAGTCAAAGTTTTGTGGAAGTGGCAAAAGCATTTAACAAGAGGATTATGAAAATCACCTGTAAATCCCTTTGCTGCCCACCTCCTACAATACAATCTCCATGCTAATGTGAGAATGACCCAGAAACTGTTATTCTTACACCAGGAAAGCTCTGAGGTCTCCAATTTTCCAATCACTCCATTTAATGTTCGGCCAGCAAAAGTTAAGATTTTGAAAAGTTGAATGGACAGATAATCTCTGACTCTATGTACAACTGCGTGCTTCATTTATGTCATAAGAATTATGTTTAAATGTTGACATATTTTCTTGTATTTTTCACCTAAACTAAAATTTCAGTGTTACAATCTTATTAGCACAAAAGAAATGGAATACGGAAAGCCTTTATTCTACAAAACCCTAATTGACACTAACAATTTGCCCACCAAGTTTTGGGTTTGTTGAACCAGCATTTTTGACCAGCTGGAAAGTTCCCCTTCCATTAGATTCATCTGGCTCCCACTTGTTTGGAGATGGCTATTGAGATGTGGAAGACAGCTGCTTCTTCTAACACTCACAGAATAAGTTTTCAACTCTAGAACTTTCAGATTTTGACTTGACCTACTACACAGAAACACTTTCTCACGAGAGAATAATCCACATAATACTAAAAATGGGGACCAGTGTTTAGCCTGACTTTGTACCATGCCTGTGGTTCTCTCTCAAGCTGCTTCATGTGACAGTAGTGGCCAGGACAATCAGCGTGACACAGGTGCATCTTGCCCTAGTACTTCCCCACTTTCAACCACGGGGTCTCCATTGGATGCTCTGCTAAATTACACATTTGAAGTGCCTTAATGTAGTCCCACTTTCTCATGTTGGTTATGAGTGGGTTTACAACTTGGTGTTATTCAAAGTCTTCAAAGTTCCAGTGTTAGTAAGCATCATTAAACTACGTTTGTCAGCCCTTTGACATGTGGCCCCGTTCCTGGGTCCAAAACAGGACAAATAGTCTCCTCTCTCTTGGCTTGAAGAAGTCCCCAGATATCAATACTAGATGATAACTCACCTAATTAAAAAGAAAAATATTCACAGCTATTTGAGTGGGGCAGTTAAATGGATAAGAATAAGTTCAGATCAATATTATCAGGGGAACAGCATCCTTTCAGCTCCAACAACTTCTAACACACAAAAAACCCAAAGAAAATCCAGCAAACAACTGCCTCAGCCCACTGTAAATGGAGCCAAGTGATTTCTTCATATAATTCTTGTTATAGTCACTTTAAAGGGAAAAGTAAATGAAGACTATAATAGGAAAAACAAAAACAGGCAGCTCTAACTGTAACAATAAATACAGAACGTGCCTTATTTAATCTGCTTACAGTAAAATCCACTGAGCAAAATTATAATTTGATATGGCTCAGCTTAGCCAATAGAAACTCATAAAATGTCTTAACATCATAATACATTGTACAAAAGAATCACTAAGTACCATAAAACATATGGGAATATGGGTCTGTATTCATCCATTACTCTTTGCCAGTGTAGCATATTAAAATGGTTTCTATTTAAGTATAGAGATCCCTGAAGTATACTACAGTCTTAATTAAAATGTCAATAAAATGCAAAAGTGCATTGGGGACCACATCTGATTTTTTTTTTTTTTTTGGGTTAACTCTTTCAGAGAGTTATTTCTTAATAGCTTTATTACACTACTGAGGTTTGGAGCAATTAAAAATAAACATAAGTAAACCATTTTTAATAATTAGCTGCAATCTGAGCATGATCTGTATCCTTTCTCTCCAACACAATTCCCTGCAGGAGTCGCTGGCAGGTTAAGTCAAGACTGGAAAAGTAGGTCCCTGTCTGAGGCCAGGAAACAATGGTTTGGGTATTCACATTCCAACAGCTTTTCACTACAGTTTAAAAAAAGGAACAAGATCTTTGGAAAGTCTCTTTCTGTGACCAGAGACCTTGGCAAGGTAAGCAGCTGTCTGGTTTTTGGTGACATTCAGTGGACAGCTTTTACTAGGCATGGGAGACACTGCCCTGGGAGGCAAGCTTTTCTATCTAAAGTTCTCACCTTTCCATGGGGCATCAAGCCCACCATGAACGGAAATAAAAACCACAGCTGGCCAAGAAATTATTATTGATTTACTTTTTCTGTTCTTTCAAGGAATTTAGAATTGCCTTAGAAAAATCTGTTTCTAAGAAACAAAACAAGACACATCACAGTGTTCTTCAAAAACTTAAAAGGAAAATTCACTTGTAAGGAGAAGATGATCCATTGCAATATTGGAAGGATGACAACTGAAACAAGTAAATAAGATTTTCTTTCCTCTTCCTCCATTCTCCCAATCTCTTGTACCAGAAGAAATGCTTTCAAAGATAAATTCACTTACCCCACAGTTCCCTAAAATGCTACAATATTTCTCTAATATCTGCATTCCCTTGAGGAAAGGAGGAGTATATTTGGAACTGAATTGGCCATCAAAATATTGCTGAAAATCATGATACTGGAAGGAACCCCCGAGTGCTGACAGGGTCCTGGATTGCTGATTCAGTGTAGGAGGGCTTTCCTGAGAGGGGTGAGGCTGACTCTGCTTCAAGATGCATGGAGAGCACTTTGGAGTCAGTGTCAGTGTATAATTCAGCCTAGAAATTGAAGGATCAGAGCCTATGATCTGCAATCCTGTAGTACTTATGGGCAGCTTATTGACCTGTCCACAGACACTAACTTGTTAGATGGCAGCTACCTGTCTGGTACCAGAACAACAGGGAAAACAAAACAGTTCTGGGTTTGAAGTCTGTGCCTGGTGGCTAGATACATTCACCTGTATCTTTTATTAGGCTGGAGAAGCAGAAAACCGACAAAATCAGAAGTAAAGATGACAAGAAAAGTTTACCAGATCAACATGGCTTTAGATTGCATTGTATACTTCATCCCCCTCTAAATCCATTTTATGTTGTGTGACAAGCAGTTGGCAGCTTCTGCAGATCTACTGACAATAGTAGACATATGATACAG
Source organism: Indicator indicator (assembly GCF_027791375.1). Classification (NCBI taxonomy): domain Eukaryota; kingdom Metazoa; phylum Chordata; class Aves; order Piciformes; family Indicatoridae; genus Indicator; species Indicator indicator. Next base: position 18,000,050 of record NC_072028.1, read on the forward strand.
CTGTGAAGACTTGTCTTACCAGGGTTTCAGCTGGTTTCTACTAGCTAACAGCCAACAGCCAGATTTTGGGGGTTATGACCTCTACTTATTGGAAAGAAATTGGGAGGGGGAGGCAGGCAACACATTTTATTCACTACTCTTGAGTTCCTAGAAGATTTTTAGGACTTGCTCACATAAAACTGACTCCATTTAATGATCCTTTAACAGAAAAAAACCCCAAACAACAGAAAAGTGATTGGAAAGGGCATATCTTGTGAAGAGAAACGGTGCTGAGCAAGTGCTTCCTGCACAGTGTCCCATATTCTTACCTCTTAGTGAGTTATATGAAAGGTGAAGGTACTTAGCTCAGTATATTGTATTCCCCTTGAAGGGGATAGCTCACATTCTTTCTCATTTCCTCCAACATTCTGGGTGGTTGTTTTTTCGTTTTGTGGGGTTTTTAGGCTGAAATAATAAAGGACTTCTAAGAGCAGAGATATTCAGCTTGACTCCTGTCAACCTCATACACACTACATGGATTTCTTACAGACATACTATTTTCCATAATCCTAAAAATCTTCTTTAACATTACTACATCCATCACCTCCATGTGATATCACTGTAACAGTCTGAGAGGGCAAGGAAGAACTGCAGTTCCAGGATGGACCAGTGGCATCAGCCAAACTGACCCAAATTGGAACTTGAATGATAGCTCAAACTGTCCAACAGCCAAACAAGCTCCCACAAAGCCTGTGGACTTGACTAAGTTACCCCTGTCAAGTGTAAAAGTAATAGGAAACTTGAAAGACATTAACTGTCCATCAAATAATTTAAAATAATTAAAACACTAGATTAGGCTCAAAAGAGCTCACTAACTACTTGGCTCTCCTAGTGAAACGTGTAGGCTACCAGAAAAGTCTCTCCATTGGCTACTCTCAACATAAGGACAGTGGAAATCCTTCTAACAGCTTTATCTTGTGTTCCCTGAAAAATTATGTGCTTAGGTAAACAGAAACTATATCTTACTGTGTCACTATTATATGTGGGGGTTAATTATTCTCTGCTCTCTGTTCCCACACAGTAATATCCACACTGATCAGAAGTGACACTTAGGCAGGAAGGGAAGTGAAACACACCTCACCCAAAGACACCAAACAGATTTCAGGTGTTTCTTCATAATGTGGGAGCTACCTTTGCTACTTGGACAATGAAGCACTGAGTGCTAGCAGATGTACTTGGTTAGGGCATGAGGAAACACAAGAAAAATCTAGATTATCTGAATTAAGTGACCAATGTTGGGAAATCCCTTCTGTGTACCAACATCTGGACATGTGAGTTTGAAGGTTTTGGAGAGGCGAGTTGGCAGCCTATAGAGTTGGCCACATTATTCTGTGATTTGAGTAACACAGATTCATATATTCAATAGGTGGAATTTCCTTGGCATCTCTCTGGTCTTTAGAAGACAAAGGGGGAACTAAAACTTGACAGATGCGAAAAGGAGAAATCTTGTTTTTCTCTAAACCAGCCAGCTCCTTGTTCTTTGTTAGTGCCAAGAATTTTATTATTACTAGAGGACATACCACAACAATTACAAATTTTCAATTGAATTAGACTTCAGGAGACTGGGCTATAGTAACATATTTATATGATTGGTTTCCAATGTTTGTAGTGAATTATAACAATAACTTGCCTGCAGCTAACACATATGCATCTATACTTAAATAAGTCTCTTTTGTCTTGTTAAGGAGTGAGTTAAAAGGCGAAATTGCTGTTGTTTAATGTTTACTGCTATTAACCATCAACCTAAGACAGTGTGCCAATCTGTTCTCACATCTTTACTCTAAACACACCACAGTTAAAAACATTACAGATGGTATGTACAAAACATTACTCAGGAATGGCTCATGTGCAGTAAGCTTCTGTCCTATTCATATCTGAATGAACATTCACCTGCAGACAAGTGAATTAGAGCACTGTGTTAAAGTCTCTTAATCACAAATGCCTCCTTGTCAAATCACAAAATAAGCAGGCACAGCCCAGACATATAAGAACCTGCCATTAACATCACACCATTTGACACTAATCCTGTCTTGAAAGAGCTCCATAACAAATACCCTACAGTATTTCTTTGCTGTATCAAACACTGTTAACATTCAGATCTTTACAAAATTATCATACTGCTGGGGATGCTGCAGGAAGTACTGAAGGAAAACAATGTCAATTAATTCTAATTTCTTCTATTCCCCTCCCCCCCACTGATTCAAAGTGCAAAGTCTTGAATTTTCAAGTCATTGAGTCCTCCCTGTTGTCGCACTCTTTAATAAAAAAAGAGGGACAGGCATATTTTCTTTGCCCATCAATAACTTTCCAGCCTCTCTATGCAGAATAACAAGAATTTCTTTCCAGCAGGACACATATTTCTGAATATGCTGCCAGTTCTCACCCTCAAGGAGAAATCTTCCCCCACCTGACACCACCACTGTGCTAAGAGAAGGTCCACCTGCTTTAGCTCAGGAAAATAGAACAATGTCTTGGACACTAGGAAACCAGTCTCTTCCCCTGCATTGTTCCTTCCCAAATGTGGCAACTATTTCCCTCGTATCTCAACAGCAGTTGAAAAATTTTGTGCTGATAGTTAAAGGGAAGGGATATTTGCACAGACAAAGCCTTGCCAAGACACACAGTACAGCTGTGGAAAAAGTTCTCGCTCACTAACTGGAAAATATGTGACATGTTCCCTGGCCATATCAGATTTTTAGCAGGCTTTGAGTTGAAAGGCAGCATCTGTAAGTCAAACACTTCCATTTGTTAAGAAAACAGATGCATTTGTTTCCCAGCAAAAGCATTGCCAAGTTCAGAGGCAGGAAAAATATTGAAAGCATTTTGCCAGAGTGGAACTTTAACATTTTCAACTGACTGAAAAGGTATGAATCGCCTTGATGTGCCCTTGATTTTTGTCCAGTACTCAAATAAGTAATTGACAATTGCCCCAGTAGAGTGAGTGATGCTCAGGAAAAATATATGTGAATTTCAGATTAAACCCACAAATATTTCTTTATCTGTCAGACCTGTTTCAGGAAGATAAGTATATTCTTCCTTTAGCAGAACCTTTATGATGCCCTCAAGGATGATTCATACCCTGGTCTCTGATGCATGAAGGTTGGAGCCTCAAAGTCCTACTGAAGTCAATGGGACTCAACTCTGGTACAAACTGCATCAGTGTAAGCAGTTATGAGAGAAACTGTAACATTTTTCTGACTGAAAACAATTCATGTGTTATGTACTGGGATCTATTCTATAGCAGTGACACTCTTGGTTTCCATCAGAACATTTAGCAAGAGAGTTTTCAAGGGGTTTTTGATTGTTTTGACAATCTCAGACTCAGGCTTTCAACGACAAGAGCTAACACTGCATAACAGAAGGGTTAAATACCTTATTAAGCCCAAAACAGTCATAAGATGAAGCTGTGGTGTGGACAAAGAAGAAATAGGAAATGGCATACCAGCAGCAGAAACACAGAAGAGTACCTGGTATCAGGAACAGAATCCTGCAAGACACTGAAGACACTGGAAATATTACTGAGATTTGTGGCCATCCCATGAAGCTAGAGAGTGCTCAGCTGCTTTCAGAATTAAATGACTGTCAATTGCTCAGCAGTACAGGTGGGAACTGCATTTCTTTTCACGGGCTTTACTTGCAGCCCTTCAGTGTTAAAAAGAATCTTCTGGGTTTTTTTAAGGCAAATCACAAACATAAAAGAGAAAATAAACCAACCAGAGCTGGGTCAGAAAATCCCTGAGCAGCAAGAGTAAGTGCTGGTTAGTGCTGTTTATGCTATTAGTGCAAAAGAAAGAGATATTGGAAAAGTCTTCGCTTCTGCCAAACCTACAGGAAAGCTCATGCTTTATACAGCAGCTGCTGCCTGTGGCTGTGGGGCCACTTGTGTATATGCACTCCCAAAGATCCAAAGTCTTTCCTATACTCAGGTAAGCCTTCCAGTCACATGAGCATGCATATAGAACATTTTCCAATATATATGTAAGAGTGTTGATGTGCCTTTGAGACGTCAAATGTATTTGGGGTGGTGGGTGGGAAAGGCTCATCTGCAATCCATTTTCCAAAGTGTGAATGCTCACCTTTTTTGTTGTTGTTGTTGAGAAAAAGACTGCTTCAACAGATATGGGCATCACCTCCACCCTCAGGTACTGCTAATGCACATCAATTGCCTAGCTCCTGGGATGGGCATGAGTTATTTGTTCTGCACTTTCTGAAAACTGCAGTTCTTCAGCAATTTTAATTATTTTTTGTAAAAAACAGATTAAGCAGCACAAAGCAGACTATTAGGATGTGGTTTAACGTCCATGGTGGACGTTAGGTCAATGGTTGGACTCAATCATCTTAGAAGTCTTTTCTAACCAAAGCAGTTCTACGCTTCTGTGCTTCTCTTAAAGTATTTCCACAGGCTTCTCCTGTGAGAAAGATCCTCTCAGCATCTTTTCAAGAAGCCAAAGTAAGCTTTCAGAATTTGGAAAGAAAAAGCTCTAAGCCAAGACACAGGTCACATAGCAAATTTAGCACTGTTCTGTGATACATCGTATGTCTGAGTAAAAGAAATCAAGAGTATGATCAACAGAGGAGTAAAGGGACACAGAGCTATCACAGATAAGACAAAAATGGGATACAGTTTATCCTCATTTATCATATAGTACTTAGCAATTCAAAGCTCACTGTATATTTGTAAGGTAAGAGCCAAGTGTTTCACCTATTAACCACTCCCCATTTGAGCAGACTGGACTAAGCAAGCACTGGTGTGCAGATAACACACACAGCTATAAGCTATATCCTTCATATTCTCACTGGCACACACCCATTCCTGACTGTTCATGCACTGACTCTGCAGGTATCACACATCACTTATTCCTCAATCATATCCTTTCTGATAGGAATGGCTACTCAGGGAGTTTATGACTCTACTGAGAAGCCAGCAGGTCACAGGCCCTGGCTGTACTTGGGACAGTGCCTACTCTGAGCACACTGTGACATCTTTGTAATATGACTGTCAATTTTACCTGGTAGTCTAGGAATAAAGCCTAATCTTATTTAAACCATATTTCTCTGACATATATACTCAGCAATAAAAATTAAGAGCAATCTGATCACCTGCATAATATTTCATATTTAACTACAAAACAGAGGACACAGATAATTACTCATTCATCCCCCTACATCTTCCCTAATCTCCAAAATATAGAATCAATAATATAAAAGACTCTCAAAAATACAGAGTCAATAAAATACAAGACATAGTGATTCTCTCATTCACTGCCCAGCTGCCAGCCTCCCCCATTTGCTGCACTGGCATCATGTGTAAGGTGGGAAGGAAGCAGTTTCTGCTTGCTTCCCACACACCTGAAGGCCAGGTAGGACAACATGGATGCTCCAAACAGCATCAGACTTTACATCTTAACTGCTTTTTTAGATAATTCTAAAAATGGCAGTTCTAGTAAGGGCAACAGCATACTTCAGCCTCTTAAGCGTACAGATCAGTGACAGGTAAACATCCATTCTTTTAAAGAGCTAATCAATAACTTCCATCATCTGATATGTGCACACAAGTCCAGCCAGAATTTCTCTCCTCAAGTCAGCCAGCTGACCCAGGGAGCACCCAAGACTCCCAGTTGGGTACATGCGTGCTCCTTTGCCCTACAGATAATCAGCAGAAATGGTAGCCCTTCGGACTTCTCCAGTATGACAGAGACCTTCTAGATGTCTATTTCTAACTGCACAGTTGGCAAAGAAGTCTCAGATCAACTGCAAATGTTTCTGTTCCACAGAACAGCTCAAGCATATCTCCTGTAACGGACTGCTCCGGTTGGTGAAAAAAAAATGCTTGCAGCACTTGATCATGTATGATTAAATACTCCGTCATTTTCAGGTACCTTGTTTTGCTTTTACTTTTATGCCGCTCAAAGAAACTCTATTAATGCCTGTCATCAGGATATAAACTACAGACTGTACAGTGAACACATGAGCAAGCTGTCCCTAAATGACCTTGATTTTCAGCCATATAATCTTGCTTTCAGGTGAGCATACGTTAATTTGGGATGTTCCATAGATCATTACATATTGCCCATGAACTATTTATTTACTGCACTTCTCTGTCTTTGCTCTCAGACTTGGATGAAAGAGTAGCATGTAGAAGGACTGGAGGGCTCAATACACACAGTTGGATGATAGGAGAACATGGTGGTAAATTCAGTATAACGGCTAATATCCCATGCTGCCTCACTTCTCTGGGCCTTGGTCTCACCCTCCTGGTTTTTCCTGATTTAACTGTGGAAATTATAGATACTCCATGGTAAGGACTGTCCTTCAGCAGCTGGGTGTTTCCACTCCTGTGTCAAACTAAGAAAACTAGTGATGTTTGCTGTAGGTAAGGAAGTGTTCAGCATTACAGGCCATCCTTAACAATGCTGTCTTCATATAACAGGTCACAGGAACACGAGGTTCTAACTCTCCTATATTGCTATCAATCCTGTATCAGCCTTCTGCCTTCTCATTCTTTTAAGTACAACCACCCCACAACGCATTCAGCTCTAACAAGCAGAACAGCACAGAGGAGAGGGACCTGGGGGTCCTGGTGGATAGAAGGATGAGCATGAGCCAGCAATGTGGCCAAGAAGGCCAATGGCATCCTGGGGTGTGTTAGAAGCAGCACGGTTAGTAGGTTGAGAGAGGTTCTCCTCCCCCTCTACTCTGCCCTGGTGAGGCCACATCTGGAATATTGTGTCCAGTCTTGGGTCCCTCAGTTCATGAAGGACCTCAGGCACCTGCTTGAAAGAGTCCAGCACAGAGCCACAAAGATGCTGAAGGGAGTGGAACATGTCCCTGCTGAGGAAAGGCTGAGGGAGCTGCATCTCTTTAGCTTGGAGAAGAGGAGACTGAGAGGTGACCTCGTTAATATTTATAAATACAGGAAAGGTGAGTGTCAGTAGGATGGAGCCAGGCTCTTCTCAGTGATGTGCAATGATAGGGCAAGGGGTGCAAGCTGGAGCAGAGGAGGTTCCGTGTGAACATATGGAAAAACTTTTTCACTGTGAGGGTGCCAGAGCCCTGGAACAGGCTGCCAAGAGACGTTGTGGAGGCTCCTTCTCTGGAGACATTGAAAAGCTGCCTGGATGTGTTCCTGTGTGACCTACTCTAGGTGATCCTGCTCTGGCAGTGGGGTTGGACTAGATAATCTTTCAAGGTCCCTTCCAAACCCTAATGTTCTGTGATTCTGCGAAGGCAACCAGCTCCTTTTCCTGTTCAGATCCAGCTACCCTTGTGCCAAAGCAGGAGGCCTGGATGTATCCGGTCATCCTCAGGGAAGAGGCTGGAATTTTAAGTCTCATGATGGTTGCATTCTGAAGTAAACAAGAAGGGAAGGACTTGCAGGTCTCAGGAAACAGTAGCAATGCTCAGTCCCTGTGTGGATCCCAAAGACATGGACTCCTCTTGGCTGCTGCCTGCCTGTGAGCATACGTGCTACCCATCACATATACAGTGCCCCACAGGCAGTGATGCAGCCTGCTCATACCAAAAGAGTGGGCAGAACTACTGTAAATGCTCAGCAGAAAGGAATTCAGATGTTCCCACAGCAATAACAAACCAAGCAGGGACAGGAAGTACAGCTTCAAGATACTGTTTCCAAACCTTCCAGTGATTTAGTGCTCTGAAGGTCAGAATTGCTCTAACTAACAAAGGAGAAAACTTGTTACCTATCTAGACTTCTCACGTAAGAGCTGGGCAGAAGAAAATACTCTCATTATTCAACACATTGCTGTGAAGGATTCTGTATCCTGGGCACCTACAGCTGCACTAGTGAGGCAGTAGCAAAAGGAGGACACACTGTGAGGGATGGCCATTCGATAAGCATCCCTTCAGCACTCACAATGGAGCAGTGGGAATCTGACCTACTGACTTGAGAACTGAAATCCTAAAGCTTGGTCTTCTGCCAGTAACAGAGCAGTTATGATAATAACGGCAAGAAATACATCAGGTTCCTTAGGTATCTTATTAATGAGAAACATTAAGCTGAGTAAGTGATATGCTTCAGCTTTTATTGAACAGGCACCCACAAATAAATATACTTGTTCCCACAAATGGGGATTCATTCTTCAGTTGAATGAGTCTATAATTTAATCCATTGTTACACCCTAACCAGTGCTAACACTTAACATCTTTTCTAATCAAGCTATAATTTAATATTTTTTAATTTCTTTTAAATTAGTTGAAATCCTTTCATTTTTTTTCTTTTATGAAGGAAAGTTCTCCTTTTTGCCTATGATTGAGTTTGATCTGGCTTTGTTAGAGCCTTCTTAAGATATACAGTACACATTTTTGTTCTTCTTATCTAAGTTTCCAGGACTTGATCAAGAGTGGAGCATATTTTTCTATCCAAGAACTAACCAAATTTATTCAACAGATTATACATTAATTTTACCATTAGAACATAATATGAGCAGATAATCCATAAAAATGCTTCAGATTTTTTGAAAGTGAATTTAATTATAGCTAGTAATGTGCATTTGAGAATTATAATTATGAAGAGTCATGTTCTATAAATCTGAAATGACAGATTATATTTCAAAGCCTTATTGCAGAGGAATTAGAGTACTGATTTATTAGTTGTAAATGTCTGATTATTGCAGCTTTGCTAAAAAACACGATCACAGCATATTCTAGCTGGATTTAACATGTTTAATCCTTCTGACAAGAATCATATTTTGAACAGAAAGCAGCACTGTGATAATTTGTTTATGAGACAGATTTAGACAACTAATCTTTGTGTTATGATCCCTGAACAGTAATAATTTAAAAACACTTTACATACTTGTATTTTTGCAGCTGCAGACTACAGCTGATTAGGAAATTTACATCCATCTATAAGCACCATGATTATCACTTGGTATTAGGAATGGTGCTTCACATTTTTTGCAGTTTCTGTGGTATTTAGAGACACCTTGGATACAAAAAGCCTGAATCACCTTTGCTAAGGATTTATCCAGTCATGTGGAAAAAGCCATGGAGGGCAGCCATGATGTTGGACATCTCTCTCCTGCTCCACACATGAGCACTACAACTTTGCAGCAAATCCAAAAGTGACAAGCCAACTCGACGTGCTGACATTGAAAACACAGCCCTGTGGTTAATTACCCAAACACAATGGAGTATAGCATGAGTCTCCCTCGTATCCACTAGTGTTACAGGTCCTACTGACTTTTCCTCAAGTGAAAGAGGTGCTGTATCTTATAATGAAAATTGACATTTTTGCACCCGTCCAGTAGTAAAGCTTGAAATGGAGGCATTACTGATCTAGAACAACTTGCTACTAAACTGTTTGATATATACTTCTAAAAAAAAAAAAATCTTTCTACTGCATTTAGTTTTCACATGCATGGTTGTAAAAATCGATTGCTTTTTGTCATATAACTGAGAAGTGTGAAATAATGCCCATTACCTGGATTTTTATTAGGAACTGGAATTCATCTCAAGAGAACTTTTGTTTAGATTTCTTTAAGCAAAGAACCTCTCCAGTGGTTATTTCTTGGCCAGTAATCCATGTCAGTGTGGGTACTTCTCTCCTTCGTGGGGAGCTCTGCCCCTCAGATGATCTAGCAGAAGTCCCTTGAACTGGCTGTGCTGGGAAAAGTTCATGCTCTCCTGAGTAGAAACTGGTAACTGAATGGCACTACCTCCCCCCCGGCCCCAGGCTCCCAGAGACTTCCATCACCCGTACACACAACCCTGCGGCCTAGAAAACTGAGAAGCAGATGATGGGACCATGCTAACATGGTTTTATATATTTTTTCCTTCCTTAGGCACTTCCAAACCCCTACTCAAAACCAAAGGTGACAAGTGCTTCACAAGCTTAAGAACATTCCGAATTCTGCTCCTTTCTGGAAAGGGAAAACATATTTCTGCTATGATGATACCAGGCTCCTAAGAAGCTTTAAATATGCCACATTGGTGTATAGATATAATCAGAGTAGTAAAAATGAAACAGACTTTGAGTAAGAACTGAGAGATCCCATTACAGCCTTGTCATGCAGTTGTCTATCAACCTGCCTTACATGGCACACATTCGTTTGCTGCTACACAATTTCTAAAAATAGAGGAATTAATTAAAAAAAAAAATCTGGTGACAGCCTGAACTTCAAAAAAAGAGGAAAAAAAATCCACCTCACTTCACATCAAGGATAATCTGGCAGCATTTGGCAACCAATGATTTTGTTCATTTATCACAAGTGCTGCAAACTGAACTGCCAGCAGAGTAAGCTGAGAGCAGGCTACAAGCCATCCAGAATGGTTTGATGAAACAGTATTACAATTTTTTCACAATTTTTTAATCACTCACCTGTTTCCAGTGAAAAATCAGAAGCAAAAGAACACTTGCTGAAAACCAAAGTGTGTGAATATTCCTGAAAGTCTTTTCTACAGCATCTTTCCCAGCTTTCACTGTTTATCTGGGTCAGGGCAATCCCAAGCGCTGATACAGGCTGGGCAGTGATGGGCTTGAGAGCAGCCCTGAAGAAAAGGCTTTGGGGGGTGCTCATGGATGAGATGCTCAACATGAGCCACCAGTGCACACCTGCAGCCCAGAAAGCCAATCACATCCTGGGCTGCATCAATAGAAGCATAGCCAGCAGGTTGAGTGAGATGATTCCTCCCCTCTATTCTGCTCTGGTGAGACCCCACTTGGAGTACTGCGTCCAGTTCTGGAGCCCCTATTACAAGAAAGATATGGAGGTGCTGGAAGGTGTCCAGAGAAAGGCCACAAGGATGATCAGAGGGCTGGAGCACCTCTCCTATGAGGACAGACTGAAAGAGTTGGGGCTGTTCAGTCTGGAGAAGAAAAGGCTCCAAGGAGACCTTCTTGTGGCCTTCCAGTATCTTAAAGGGGCCTACAAGAAAGCTTGGGAGGGACTTTTTAGGATGTTAGGTAGTGATAGGACTAAGGGGAATGGGAAAAAAAAATAGAAATGGGTAGATTCAGACTGGATGTTAGGAAGAAGTTTTTTACGATGAGAGTGGTGAGACACTGGAACAGGTTGTCAAGGGAGGTGGCAGAAGCCCCATCCCTGGAGGTTTTTAAGGCCAGACTGGATGTGGCTCTGGGCAACTTGATCTAGTGTGAGGTGTCCCTGCCCATGGCAGGGGGGTTGGAACTGGATGATCCTTGAGGTCCCTTCCAACCCTAACAATTCTATGATCTCCAGTGGGTGACCCAATTTGTATTAGAGAGTCACTTGAAGTGGGCTTGCAATACCTAGAGCTTGCCATTTAGTACAAGCCTTCCTGACAATAAGCAATTCTCTTTCCAACCTTACATATCATCGTAGCTAACATAAATAATGAAAATCACCTTGTGCAAAAATGATGAAAATCACCTTGTTTAAAAAAAAAAAAAAAAAAAATCTCCACATCTACAAAGGATAGGGTTTGGCAATTTGACATCTCTAACATGTATCCAGGGTATTTCATTAGTGTTGTAATCAGGTCTGCGCTCCCTTACTGAGAGATTAACAAATGTGTTTTCAACAGACCTGTTTGTCACCCATAATGCCTGTATGTGGAGGAAACCCTTGAAGAAACTTATGCTGAAACAGTCTGACTGAGCCCAGCAGGACTGCTCAAGGAGCGAGGTGCTCATGAGGGTATTTAGCAGTCTTTGATGCACATCATCTGAAGCTCAGTAAGCTAGACTTCCTTGGGGAAAAAAAATATAAGCTGTCCCATTACTGACAGATTAAGATACAAAATAGTGCTTGTGTTACGCTAATTTTCTTGTTATTTTTCTATTTATTCAGACAGAGCACAAGAGGAAAAAAATCTGCATCCTTGTCTTGGAGACCAGGGTAGATCACCCTTCACTGGGAGAGACACTCAGATAATGATAAAGGTCTGACATGCTTTAACACACACACACAGAGGACATACAAACAAATTTTAGCCAGCATAACACAGCAAAACCTACCAGAGGAATTGGGCAAGTCTTGTCCCATGCTGAGCTCTGGGAGGCTTTGGTTATAAGTCCTAACTGAACCCTGATTCAGATGCATCTGTATGAGCTGCAGTCCTGCACAACCACAGCCAAAGAAATATACCAAATTATTTAGGTTTTGCCTGCTCAGCCAAGAGGTTTGCTAGAAAACCCAGGAAGTTTAGGAAGTCTTACTTTTCTGGCAGGTTTAAGGCAAGTACTCACATCCCTTCATTCAGAATCTGACCTTTCACATGCTGAGACGTTTTTAAATGATTGGTACATTCTGAAGCTAGTAAAAATGTAGTGAGCTGATTTTAACAAGGACTGTATATGATCCACATATTATATTCCCCATCTCTTAAAAAATAAGATGGAAAAGCTGTTACAGTCCATGCAATTGGGTTACTCTGCTTCTCTTCAGAGTCCAAATGTATGCATGGTAGACCAAATTGCTCCCTGGGGTTGTTTTATTTGCTTGAAAGGACAAACTTGGCCAGGAATATCATAGCAGAGACTCCAAGTACTCTAATTCTGCTTGCATTACATTCCATTTGCTTATTTCTGTGTTTTTGGTATTCATTTCATCCTTCTCCAGCTTCTTTTTCCAACTCAGCAGTTCTTACGCTGAGCTGCTCAGCATTTTGCCGTGGCACAAATATCCATCCCCTGACATCTTTACACAAGTCAACGACCGGAGGAAGCAGCTTCATCCCCTCCCTAAGGGAATTCAAACAACAAAAAGCTGGTTTTGTATGGGGAGAGACAGAGGGTAAGGGGAGAGGGATCTTAGAGGTGCCTCTTCCAGCCAGAAAAGCCAGATAAGCACCAATCTGGTATGAATTTGGGATGCTGCTGCTTTTTTTTTTTTTTTTTTTGTCCTTACCAGACAGACACACCCCTCTCTGCCACTGAGCTGCAGGAATATTCAATAATAGTATTGTTACAACTACACTATCCTCGGCTTGTGAGCAAACTAGGCTGAAATATTTTTGCTGTGTTATGGTTTATCCAGATATGACAGAGAACGGTCCTGTGGGACAGCTTTTGGACTTGTGCAAGCCATCATGGTTCAGCTGAAGTTAGTAGCACCATCACACCCTATACCTGGTGGGGGCCAGGCAACCAGCAAGTTAGCTGGGAAGCAGTTCCTGAAATGCAGCAGGTAGCTTTCACACAGGGCTTAGATTCTTGGAGTGGTTTTTAATGGATTCAAAAAAGTGAAACCGTGCAGAGCCTTACCCAGGTTGGTATGAGGAAGACACATCCTGATGTTGGAGTTAGCATGAACTTACATGGTCATCACAGATGTGGTTTTCACATGTTTAGGGGAAACCATCTGTGCGCCCTTATGTTTACTGGATCTTCTTGAAGGCATGTGGGGATCACTGAGGACTGGAGGAACCAACATGAAATTACAGTCTTTTCCAGGAATTGCTTAATAAGTATAAATGCTACATTAGTGGCAACCTAGCCTACACGGTAGGGAATGCCTCCCTTCCTTCCCCAAGACTTTTAAGCAAAACCAGGCTTGTCAGTACGGCTAAATCCAAGGAGTACCTTTAGACACATTAAGCACCCCAGTTCAAGAGTGGGTTTGATTACTTGATACATAACAAATTATCCAAAAGCAACCTTTGAAGACATACAACCCCTAACACTTTAAAATTAAGACTAAATTCAATTTAGAAAAAATTGTAAAACAGTTTCCCTGAAATTAATCTTAAATGAAGTTTCTTGCTTGGCCTCTTGCTTGCTGCAGATAATCAATCTCGACATAGCTGTGTGAGGAATGGAGGCCGCTGAAAGGGAAGTGAAATTAAAGAGCGGAGCTAGGCCAGCAACATGAAAAGAGATATCCAATTATCAGCATTTTATTAGAAACAATTAACCAATATTCAGTTAGTTGCCATCCCTGAAGCAAAGTGACAGTTAGGAAAACAGAGAATGAATCTTGGCAAGGTGCTCATTTTCTAATAAATGGGAGACTAGGGGAATCGCTTATTGGTGTTTTACCCCGGTCAGAGCCTTGGGGCAACTCACCCAGCATAAGGCAATGGGACTGGCTGGTTGCCAACATTAACTGTACTTATTACATTCATCCCATGCAGAACACATCCATCTCCTGCTCTGCCTTGACATCCCATTTATTCTGAGATTCATTTGTCATGTCCCCAATCACCAAAATGAATAGAAACTTTCTAGTATGATGGATTGTGGTTCTAATTAGGACTAAAGAAAAGATCCACACTCAAGTAGAGCCCTTTTTCTTCTTCTTCTTCTCCTAATAAAATAGTATTCCTAGCCAACTTTGTGACTAATGTCCTTTTGTGGTGGTTGTCCACTGTAGGTCACACAGGCAAAAAGAAACAGTAGTCCTTCCAGAATGGATTTCCCACCCCCCCCCCCCCAACAACTACACAAATCATTACAGAAAGCAATCCAGACATGCTGAGGACTGTGCACACAGTTTGTTGATGTGTGGCAGATGTCTAGAATACCAAACTTCAGACAACATTTGTCTCTTGTTTGCCCCAGAATTTCCTTTAGCAAAATGCAGATAAATAGAAATACCAGGATAAGGAAAAGCTGCAGCTTGCCTGGCAACTACTAAAACTGTTGATAAATCGAAACAAAGTGCCATTATTCCAAACTAAGCCTAACATACTTGTGTTTCCCCTCATTATCAGCACATACATCAGAAGTACGCATGCCCTGATACAATAGAGATTTTTTTTCAGTGTGCTCTCTGAAATCTTTCTCATCTCTCTCACATATCACTACATTCAACAATTGTCTTCAATATGATGAAAATGCAATTCCATTTTATAGCAATCATGGCACATTTTCTGTTCATGGCTCTGCTTCAGAAGAACACTGAACCATGAGTGCAAAGGAATCAACAGTGTGTAATCGTGGCAGCTCTCAGCATTTTGTTTCTTTCAAAGTTAGGGATAACATCTTATTGAGTGGATAGGTAAGTAAAAAATAGTAATGCCACAAGCAGAGGACCTCAACCAATACAAAGCACTCACTGAAAAAAAAAAAATCACCCATCCTAATTTGCAGTCAGAAGAAAACAGACTACAGTTACAAAAGCAATCAGTAATTCACAGATACATGAATACTCCAAACCATTAAAATGGCCTCTTAATGTAACACTATCAAGTCCACCACTAAACTGTGTCCTCAAGTGCAATGTTACATTGAAGAATTTTATCCAGATAGAATGGGAAAATATCTTCATAGGCAGTTGATCTAATTCCTCCTATGTTATAGTTTCTCCCATATAGGTATACCTATGGAGACTTACCATACTCTCACTGGTCACATCAAGATTTTAAAGTAAGTAAGCCCATACTCAGCATGCTTGTCCCCCAAAAACATGTAGGTGGGTCTGGAAATAACATAGAAGTGTCTACTAGTTGGCAAAGGCATTAGGGCCTTGATGGTTCCCATATCAGCTCTAGCAAGTTTCCAAAGATGTACCCTTAAGTACATTCCAAGAATAATACTCCTGTATAATTTAAATGAGCACTATAAATTGCCATTTAAATTGCATGAGAATCTGAGATAAGCTTGGCAGAAGATCCAGAAAGAGCCCTTGAGTGTCAGATTAACACAGCAGGCAAGAGACAAAACCCGGCACTTGCCTTTCTTTTGGACTAAAAATCTTTCAGAGAGAAACTCAAAGCTTTTCTAATTCCTGACCTTTCATTTCAATGAAGAACAATCAATCTGCAATCTTCTGCTATAATTGATCGGTGTTTAAAATGAACAAATTGTAGATTAATAGAATATACTTAAGCCAGAAAAGCAAGATCTTGAAGAGCATTCTTCGAAGCAGATCCCTCGCTTCCACACAGATGGATAATTCAATCTTTGTCATTGGCCTGTCTCTGTCAAAGAGAACAATGGATAGTCTATTCACAATTGATGACTATATAGAAATTAATATTAGTAAAAGGTGTCCATTTAGTGTCTCACCTTCTGTGCTAAAGGTGACATCCATGATGGATGCATCCCAAGACAATGGATTTATCTTTAAAATGGAGTAATTACACAGTGGATGCATGGGTGACATAATGACATTGTGGTTTTATATTAATAAAAGAAAGAATATTCCTTCTGAAGAAGGAAAAAAAATATGACTAACATGGTCATTTGTGAGATTCTGGCAGCTACTCTGTAACTGCAATGAGCACTTTTGAATTGTTCACATATAAATTAGAGCCCTACCGAGTTTAAGTAATTCAGAATTAGCTTTCACATGACAAACCCACATTTACAAAATATAAGGTACTCATGGGCTCCTCATTCTTCCACCTTTATATGATGGCCTTTAAAATAGGTGGCCCCAAGTTACAGAAATAAGAGACAAAGTAAGCAAGATTTGAGAGCAGGAATAAAGAAATGTGTCCTTACTTCCAGCTCTACTAGCTCCTCTCAGGGCCACTATTTTTCCAGTTAAGCAAGAGAACATCTGAGTGCTCCCTCTGCTGTCCCGTGACATCCAGCCTTGCCTCAGAGAAGCACTTGCGGAAGGACCAGCCACTGCAGGAACTCTGGGGAAACTCATCTGGCACAGAGACTCTACAAAAACAGGCTTCAGGTTGCAAACTCAGTGTCCCATCAATGTTAAACAGCATCTGTTCATGGCATTATTTCCTACCGCGTCGTGCTAGAGCGTGGAAGAGCGACACACATGTGGTGTGGTGCGATTTGTGATTCGTTTTTATCTCGTCTCATCAAAACGCGCAATTTTGCCCCTTGCTAAAACACTTTTTATGTTCTGTGTCTCATATTTTGGTGTGGTTCTTATTGTCTTTTTCAAAATTCAAAACACAATTCAAAATACAGCATCGCCCCATGGAAGAGTTGAAATTGTCTTGGTTTGAACCTTTCTTTAGAACAGAAAACCAAATTTTGAACTGAAACCAGTCTTCTATCATGTTGGTCCCATAAAACACATAACTTGACCTAAATAAGACTTGTTAATTTCCCCAACTTTATCCTCAAGAATAACCAAGGAAACTGAACTCAGGATACCTGTTATTTATACAATCCCCAGTAATCTCTGAGACTCTCAGAAGTTTAAAATGCAGTCTTTGGCAGGTATTTTCCCCACCACAATCATTCAGATTCAGGATTTGATGGGGAAGTTTTATTTTATATATACACACACAAAAAATATTCCCAATTTTAGTGTTTTAAGACCATAAGTAACTAAAAGCAAACAAACAAAAAAAAGAGTGGTCTTGTTAGAATTATTGTTTCATTCAAGTTTATTATTTATTAAAAGGCTAGTAAACATTCACATCATATTAAGCAAAAAGCCAGAATTCACCCTCTGAAACTTTGCTGGGGTTTCAGTGAGAATTAACAGCAACCATTGGATGCCAAAATCATGCACTGCTGAAGGCCAAGGAACAAGGTAAAGTTTTCTTTTAATAATATCATACTTGGACTAGTTCTCATTCATACACCAAACTTTAAGAGTTCAAGAACGGATTGTAGTACACAAAAAAAAAAAACCCAAACACTAAAATTAATGGCAGTCTGCATTGTAAGGTGGAGCAGATAGAAACATTATATTTCTTCTCTCAGGAAACCCTACATTTTGCACACACCAGTCACACATGGATACTCTTCAATAGACCACTGCTCAGTGATGAAGGTTTACCTATACAGTCCTTACAACAAGCTTCTGAAACTGTTTTCTCTGGAGAGCTTCCATTCCCAGCTCCTAAAGTATGTTTAAAAGGCAGCTAAAAAACATTACATACTTTCCAGTTTCTACTTTTCAATTAATCCACAGCCTACAGCCACTGCAGAGATTTTATGAATGAGGCAATGAGATGGGAGTAGACCATGAAAATCTACTTTCTGATGTACTCCACTGTTTGAAGTCTAAATTTAAGGAAAGAACAAATACTGGCTTTGAGTTTAAAGCAGAAACTCAATACCATTTCTCTTTATCATTTGAATTAATTTGCTGATCCATGCTTCATATACTTTCCTTTCAAGGCTGACTGTTAGTTTAGTAAAGGACACGTTTTCACCTGCTCAAAGAGGAAACATTTCCAGCCCTAGTTAGACATTCAGCCACCTCTTCCCAGGTCATCAGACAGGAAGCTCATGACTAAACCCATCAGCTTATTTGAGTTTTCTGACTGAAGTGCAGTTCAGGAAGAAAAATATGTAACAAGACCAGCAGGAGTGATTTGGTATTTCACCAAACAAATTTTTACTTTCTTCATGTGAACAAACTCATGTAAAATTTGAAATATTATCTAGAGACACCTCTCCTACTTTCAATCCATTAATTATCCTATTAACATCAGTCATTTAAATGCCAAGAAATGGTTCAGGTCTTTAAAGGAGATGCTCAGCAACAGTAACAAAGAACTGATTTGCAAAGACAATGCTGTTAAGGTTATGAAGATTAAGAACAACAAAATACATCCAAATAAAATGGTTTGTACAGCTGTAAGCAATAAGTAAAAGACCATACCAAAGATGCACAGGAGACATTAAGCTATTTGAAGGAATCTAAAAACAGCCTATAAATTCTGGTTAAAATTATGCTGCTGCTATTATGAAAGCAGTGCATCATGACCTAACGATGCTGGCAAAACTGTGCCATTAAGTGAGAAGAGCGGAACAAAGCTTTGCAGTAGGGAGAAATCAACTTCTTGGAATGATCAGCCAAGGCTGAACTAGTACAACTGCAAGAAAACTAAGAGTCAAAATCCAGGACTGGATTATTAGCTTCTTTTTCCTCTTACTTCCCAAGTTCCCTAGAAAATGAAGGTTTGGATATTTAAGGGTCAAACACTCTGAGACTGCTTCTGAGCAGTGGCCCAACATGGACGAACCACTATGATAATGGTCCTGTTTCTTCCACTGGGACCCACTCCTTGCGCAGGGCCAGTGCAGTTCCTTTAACTTTCATCAGCCTTCTACACTAAGTTCACTTAATATGGATCTTAAGTCTTGTGCACAAACATTCACTGTGCCTATTGCCAAAGATCTAAAGGCCTTTAGCAACCTTTGCTGCATATGTAGCTACTTAAGTCACGCAAATGGTTCAAGCTGTCTCAGTACATTCAAGAGACTACAGGCTGCACTTAGCTTTATATCATGCTTGATCCCTCACAAGAATACAATCACTAACCCAAAATGGCAATGATTTGCACTCACTTTACCAGAGTACAATCAACAAAATGAGGTTCAGTACTATTTAAAGAGCCTGGGCCTCACTCTTTCTTAAAATTCTATTTTCAGCCAAAAAGGGAGACACTGGGGGAAATTCCATCACTGATGAAGTTCTGCAGCCTCATTTTACTCACTCCCTTCAAAAGTTTTAATAAAGTTGTAGTTATCACAAACATTTGCCCCTCAGAGACTTTTCCACTTTGAAAAGCAGCAAAGTGCTCCCAGACTGACTCTTACACTGCTATTCCATATAAACATACAAAGTGCAATCTGTGACACAGCACCAAGGGTCGTTCAGAGGTCTCGTGCCATGTTGAACTAATTATAAAAAATTGGCAAGAGAGTAACACATGACAGTTTTATATATTTCAGAGATACCTTCTGCAGAACAATGAGCAAGAGCCAAACAAACCCTCGAAAAATGATGACATAAGTCTATAAAGAAAATCTACTCTTTTATTTTTCATGTTTTCATAGCAATTACTCATTCATCATTATGAACACTACAAACTCCTGGCTAGATTCTGACCCAAGCAGCATAATCTTATTATCATCAACAGATTGCTATGCCCTCTCTACCACCAATCTTCATTTTTTTGATGTTCCAGACACATCAGATACAACTGGACATAATTCCCACTGACCTCAACCTAGCAAAGGTAATGGTAGAAACAAACAGCATTGTCCTTTTGCATTTCCAAATATATCACCTCTCCCCCAGTCCCATTTCTAGGAAAAACAAGTCTGGCATATCTGCTGTACCTAGTAGCTTTGTGCTGTTAGTTTGCGTTACTTCCTCCAAAAAGAAATCTTTTCACACTTCATGACCAGAAGGGCAATTTTTTTTCAGCCAGAAAACCATGTTTGCCTCCTTGCTTTCTTTTATTCTTACCTTAAAACTCTGCTTCTCTAATGTGAGCATAGCACAAAGCTATAGTTGAAACAGACATCCTCCAGCTATAAATCAACCAGTATCACTGTCAAGTGAGTTGCCTGGCCCTGGTGTCAGGTTTTGATGTTAACATCTTCCTAGACACACTACCTCTAGGTTAGGAGCTACACAGCTCCAAGGTGCCTCAGCACCTGACCCAAAAATCCTCTCCATTTTAGGGAAACCTTTCCCACATCAGAGGCAGTCTCCAGAAGACTGGTTACTGCTCACAATTCAGTATGTCACTGGAGAAGAACTGAATATTGAGGTAATAGTCACAGGTGTATGCTTCCTTTAGGCAACTGCAACAGATTACTTCAATGGTCTCCAATCTTTGGATTTGCAAACATCAATACATTCTTCAGTAGAGATACACTTCTCAGAAAAAAAACAGTGTTTTGAATTTGTTACTTATCATTTGTGAGCACCCTAGAGGTGACCCACACCAGACTGAAACCCACCAATTAGGTGTTTTATATATGTGTGGATACATATGTGCGTATCTATAATCTTATGAGCAAATACTTTCAGAGACTAAAAGATTCAAAAACTGAGAAATCACCTGTCTCAAAAACGGAAGTGGATGTAGTGTGCCTTCAACATCAGCACCTAAGATTTTAATTCTTCAGGACAAAAATATCCATTTCTAAGTGAAAATTAGTATCTCACCTTGGTCTCAGCCAAAAAAAAGAGACTTAATCCCAAAATATTAGTTAGCTGGGAGCTTCTCAACACAGCTGTTCCTGCAGTAGTAAATGCCTACCAGCCCTGCAGTTGTGCAGGCTGAAACTAGAAAATGAACATTGCATGGCAAAAGGAGAATGAAGGTATTTTATATGGGACAGATGTTAAGACATCGTTTTTTTAGCAGTCTTCTCTCCTGTAATGATGTTTGCTTTTACACTGAGCACCAGGCAAGCCAGGCCTTTCTGAACACTGGTCAGAGCCCCTCCTGGGCTTGCTGCTACATCTGCTATCCAGAGCAGTCAGCGCTTTGGCAACAAGCCACCTGCGTCATAAAAATCTCACGTAGTTCACATTGTCAATCCCACCAGAGTGTACAAGTTACACACAGATGGTTAGAGGAACCCAACAAATGAGACACCCAGGTCAATAAATGAGAACACAAAGAAAGCCCCAGAGAGGAATGTTTCTTTTCACCATTTTCATAGCAATTTCCCTATCCTTGAATCATCATTTTTTAATGGATGTGATTTCATACACAACATGAAACCATACACCAATAGGCATAGCTGTAGAAAGGAAGAGCTGTAGAAAGACCATACCAGGCCATCTGATAGAGATGAAGAAAGCAGACAGCCTATTGGATACAGATTTATCTCCTGATCTTTTATGCCTTTGAACTGAGTGACAACACTACTAATACACAGGTAAAGAGCATATTGAGCTTAGGATGAAACTACAAGAAACACATTGAGGTGTTGGAGCATGTCCAGAGAAGGGCAATGAAGCTGGTGAAGAGAGAACAGGTCTGTTGAAGAGTGGCTGAGGGAACTGGGAACATTTAACCTGGAGAAGCAGAAGCTGGGAGGAGACCTCACTGATCTGTAGAAGTCCCTGAAAGGAGATTGTAGTGAAGTGGGGGTCAGTCTCTTCTCCCTGGTATCAAGTGATTTCTAGAGATGAAATGGCCTGAAATTGTGCCAAGGGAGGTTTAGGTTGGATATCAGGAAAAACTTTTTTCCTGAAAGAGCGGTCATGCATTGGAACAGGTTGCCCAGGGACGTGGTGGAGTCACCATCTCTGGAGGTGTTCAGAAAACATGTAGTCATGGCACTTCAAGACATGGTTTAGTGGCCATGGTAATGTTAGGTCAAAGATTGGACTCAATCTTAGAGGTCTCTTCCAACAGAAACAATTCTATGATTCTGTGTTTATGGTAGGAACTCAGTGCTGATCAAAGCAGTGAAAACCTGTAACTGCCTTTCCTGATGTTCTTCAACAACTTAGACCCAGACCAGTGTTTGGATACAAAGCATGAAAAGGATTTACTCACTCCTGAAATACAGAAGTGAAGGAAGTCATGTACTTGTTTGTCTATTTGTTCAAACTACCTGTGTGGCCTTCAGACCTTAGAGCTTCATAAGGTCTTCCAAACCTTACTTATTTCCACTTTATTAGCTAGAGAAGTTTTATGTTTATCCAGTGGATCACTCAATATAGTGTTTGCATTGCTCAGAAAGGCTACATCAAAGGGTACTTCTCCTAACATGGAAAGGAAAACAATCAATTGCTCCAGCTGAGACTCACAGCTCACCACCCAGTTGTACCCCTTCTAGTAGCCTGTCTTAGGAGGCAATACAGACATATAGGATGGGTTGGGTTGGAAGGGACCTTTAAAGACTGCCTGGTGCAAGCCCCTTGTACTGAACAGAGACATCTTCTACTAGATGAGGTTGAATATGACAATCAGGGACGGAACAAAGCAATGATTATGTGTGGAAATGCAACAGGTACAAGTAGACTGAAGAGAACATTCCAATTTGCAGCATTAGCAGAAAGTACAGTTTTTCTTCATTGTTTCTTTTCAAGTAGACTGCCTGTAGAGAAACTGAACTTCAGAGATGCAGTCCCAAGCAACCAAGATTCAGTGGTAGCTCAGATAGAAACAAAAGCTGTGTGCAAATACTTGTTCTGGATTTGCAACAAGGAAATGAGATTTCTTTTCCCAATGATCCCATTAAAAAAAAAAAAAAAAAACCCAAACATACAAACAAAACAAGAGGGTCTCTCCTCTGAGAATCAGATGCCCATTCTTACCCTTTACCTTTTCATAAAAATACTTAAAAGTCTTCATATAACTATATAAGCAAACTGGTGCAGTTAACATTTGAAGCATAAGACATGACCTGAATGTTATCACAGTCACCTCACCTGAAGGTTATCATCACAGCCAACTCTTTTATGTTTCCATTTTCACTTCATTTCAGAATAACAAAATGTGAGCACACAAAGATAGAAGTGTACTATTAAATTCATAAAACCCTATACTCACTTTTGCTTGGGTAACATTATGTTTAAAACTGTAAAAATGGAATTAAGACACATTTGAAATGCTCTTTTTGTTGTTTTAATTTCCATTTTTCATGTTTTTTTCCAGAGGCTGGTTTTACCCTATTACACCCAATACCTGTTTCTTGCCCTGTCAATCATTTGGTCATATATTTTACTGTTCATTGATGCTTGCATATCTTAAGGTTTTGCATTCTGCAGCAAGCAATAGGAAATACTTTTAAGATCAACAAAAGAAAAAGTCTTTCAGACACGTGCTCTAGTTCAATCAGGGAAGTATTAAAATTTCTGCTAGTTTTGTGCAGCAGAATACAGTACAGGGAGGTTTCAGACACTAATGGGAAGCTGGCGGCAAGCCCTGCAACCATTCTCTGCAACAGATCAAGATTTTTAAACACATCACTTCTTTTTCAGTCATTAGTGCCTTCATAAAACAACATCATGCTTTGTTTTCTTGATCAAAGTCACAGACTTTGGAGTTTGAAAATAAATTTCACTTTGGTGTTTTCCTTTCAAAACACGTCAGTCTCACAAGCAGGCTAATCTTTGGTGATGTATTATGATGGATTGCGCTTATCCATGCAAGTTGTCTAGATAGACAGTTTGCCATTCATTAGAAGGGATTATTCTCACACACACACACACACTAACACCACAAGCATGCTTGCACATGGGTGAGAGCTAGATGGACCTAAGTATTCGCAGATGAGCCCTGCTTTCCCTCAATCAATTGCAGGGCTGGAAGCAGCAGTTTGGCAGAGGCTTAGGAGACAACTACCATCTCCTGGACGTCTTACACCTGAGACACGTCCCATGCCTACAAAGCACATCATCACAGGCCACACAGAGATGCTGAACTACTCTGGAATGGCAAACAGTGGCTCTGAAGGTCTACCTTTGCAACTCATTGCATCTTGTATGACCTCCTCATCTGTATCCTATCTCACTAGCTGCATTTGTAACACTTTTACACACTGATTATTATTCACTAATTTACTGAAGCACTTCCCTCCATTTCTGGGGCAAGAACATCTTGCTTCTGGAGCTCAGTGGAAGCTTTGAGTAAAGGCATGCTTCAGAGTACTCTTCAAACATATTACAGCTCTGACTTACTTGAAAACAAAAAAACAGTGAGGAAAGAGTTAAACATACATTTGTATAATTCAAAAGTTCTTTATTTCCTGTTTGTTTCCTCTCTTCTCTGGTATAAAAAAGAAAGACTCGACATTATGTAAATTGGGGCAGAATGTGATACTCCAGAAAATAGGTAGAATTCTTCAGCTAGGGAAGGAAAAAAGCTATAAGCGAAGTTACTAAACACAGATGATCTGTTAAATCCCTATGCAGCCCTATTAGAACAAATACACAATTAATTATATTCTTGTGTGCTGTGATCCAGAATGCTTTATTTATCACCTTAAACTGCATCTACAGCTAAACATCTAATGAGCAGTAGCTTTCCCTAGAAATGCAGATAATCTCTTTTGTAGAGAATTAGTTCTTGGAAAGTAGAAATGCACCTTTGCTCAAATTCCATTTTATACTTTCCATTCCCAGGAGAATGTGGAGCAGCTCACAAGAAAGAAAGGGAAGAGAAAAAGACAGATTAAGGATGTTACAGTAATATTCTTTTGCTCAACATCTGCATGCTAGCGAGATTATACAATCTTCAGCAGATCAGCAAAAGAAGATTTGAAGCGACTAGCATTAAACCTCCTGAGCACCTGAAACACTCCTCCTTCTTCCTTACAGCCCACCCCAACCCAACCCAACCAAGAAATATTTCAAATCCCACCTAGCTGTTCAGATATTTTTTCCATCTTCTAAAAAACACTGAATGCCATACATTCATGACCTTGGAGTAAAAGTGGGGTTAGCAGCACAGAGTCAAAAAATCCAGCATCTGCTAGAAGACAAGGGATTCTCTTTTCCCACAATAAGATCAAGCAGAATTCTAGGAAAAATTCTAAAATTCCACAAAGCACAGACACCATCTGGGGGTTTTCTGCATCACAACCCCAGAACATCTAACATAAAAATGCAAGTTTCCATGATTCTCATCAGCAACACAGTCCATCCAGAAAATGAAGACTCTATGAGCTCATGAAACCAGTAAAGGAGCCTTGCAGCTATTCGTCCCCCCTGCTATGTAATGAACATGTAAACAGCAAAGGTTTTACAGCACCTAAAAGAGAGGTATACCTAACTGTGCACAAGTGGTGTAGGATAACACTGATCAGGCGACACTTATGCCCAAACCAATTTTCTATCATATTCACGATCAGTCAGATGAACCAGTAGCTGAAATGCTAAGGAAACTACAGTTCCCATTTGGCCAACACTTGACACTCCAGGCAGGAGGCATCAAGAGGCTCCTGAATTAATGTGGGACATCTCTCCACCACATCTAATATTCATTTGCTTGCTTGTTCCATAGCCTGTATTTACTGCAACACAACTGAATGGCACACAACAGCACAAGGAGCCCACAACTCATAATCCTGTAGTGACCATAAATCCAGCAAAAAAAACTTCCATGACTGGGCTGATGGCAGTGAAGACACTGGTGCAACTTGCTTTCCTCCTGGGAGGCTTCTAAGAAATCCTTCCAGGCTGTACCCATACAGAGAGTAATCCACCCCATAGTCAAACACCCCAGCATTACAGCAGAAGGACAGTTCTACTTCTCTTATGCAAACAGAGCAGATATTTAAAACCCATACAAAGAGAGGTATTTAAGCACAAGCTTTGTTGCTAACTCCGTAATTCATAAGGTATTGCTCAGTCTCTTGCAAGCTGAACTACAAGGCAATGCTGCTGGGAAGTGAGAGATCATCCACTTCACCTCTTTAGTATGGCAAAGATAGGAAAATTCCATTCCAAACATTCAAAAAAAACCCAGGATGATGAGAAAAATCACTGTATAATCAGAGGTATTTTTTCCTCATGCTTTCACAAGTATAGAGAAAACACAACAAACCCATGTGTGGTAAGGCTGGGCACATGGAGGACATGAGCATACACAAGGCTCACCTGTATGCTGAGGCCATAAAGGTATCAGCAAAGAAAATCCGAGGGGAGAGGTTTAGGGATAAAAACAACATTTTGGAAACGTTGTGCCATAACTCTGGACAGCAGTCAACATGATAATCCTGTGATGGGCTGCCTCGGACCTTGGGGGCTCATTCTCCTCCCTGGCAGCCTAAGGGTTGCAGCAGCAGGAGGAGGGATGAAAACTGTGCAGAAATCATTGTGGGGTTAACCCCTGTTTATGTATCACTGCAGTAGGTCATGCCATCAGTGCAGCAACCTCACTTTTCATGGAAACAAAGCCCTGAGCCTCCTAAAAAGCATGCCAGCCATGTCCTAAAGACAGACAAGATTGATTTTACTACTTACCTCAGAATCCTTTTATTATATGTTTAAAATACATTAATAAAGCGTAATTAATAATGACCGATTTCCCCAAGACTTATCTTGCAAATAGCTCTTTTGTTAAATTTCTTGTGATTTTAATATTTGCCACCTAACGTTTCACATCTGATCAAAAACCCCAAAGTGCTACTTTGACCTGATGCATAGTAATGTGGTGTGAAGCAACCAGAGTCGATTTGCTGGGCATCACTGAGACATAATGTGGAGGAATACTGTGCTCGATTTGCAGAGTGAATCAAAATGCCTCAGCTTTCTCTTCTGTGATATCTGCAAATCGCTGAATAATGTGGTTCACTGACCAAGTGAATTATTTTCAGGGAGTTTGGCACATCCTTAATTACAAGATATGTAAAGATGAAATGGAAACACACTGTGCATATTTCTTTATGGCTGCTGGGTTTTCCTTATGGAAAAGCACCTGTTTTCATTAAACTGTCTCTAGAAGGCATAAAATGTACAAGGTATAGGTTGACAATATATTTCTCAGTACATGTAACTTGGTGGCTGAGCAACCTTATAAGGTATGGATCAACCATGTATACATATTGTACCTACACACACGAAGCTACACATGCATAAAAATACAAATATGCAGAGAAGAGATTTCTATCGCGAGGGTCTTTAAATGTAGGCAGCATACCAACAGGATGATAATGTTTCTCTTGCAACCAAGGAACACGAGAAAAAATAAATCACAACGGGTCCTCTTTACTAAACATGTATGTGCCCTTTATGCTTCGAAACCCAGGAATTTGCATGCTGACAATGATTATGTAAATGCTCTGTTTTGAGAATCAGGTCCCATAGGATTCCCCAGCTGAAAGCAATTCTCCTTTAAAGGTTTCATCATGGTGCAAATCAGTGGTTTTTAAGACACCGTTTTCAGTAATGCAATAACTACTCTCTTAGATGATTGCCCTTTGCTTTCCTCTCAAGTAGTGAGACCTTCTTGCTTCACAAGAGCAGCCCTCAGTAAAGGGTCTCCATTTGCTGATTTTGAAGGGCTGTAGCTGATGACAAGCATGCTTTAAAGCTCCACACTGGGCAAAGTGTTGCAGTCTTGATTCAACCGACCAAACTTCAGCTTGGAGCAGGAGGTGGGTCTGGATGAACTCTCAAGGCCCCTTCTAACCCAAAGTACTCCATGATCCCACAATCCTCAACTAGCTGAGCCTTCCAGGCTGGGGCAGACATGCTGCAGAAACACTTATCTAATACTATTCTAGCCTCACCCTGGGCAGATAGACTATTCTGATCATTTAAGTCAGGGCTGCAAGGTTTCACCCGAAGTAAAGATTCAAAATATGCATGCCATCAGTGTTATTGAAGTGTGCCTTAGGTTTGGTAGTGGGCATCCTGAAGGATGTGTGATTTCTCAGCACCTCTTCTTAGAGGTACTGTGCTTGAGAACTCCAAAAACTTGCTACCAAGGTTTGGAGCAGAAATAGAGATACATAGCACTGATGAATTCTATACAACTTCGGCAACATGCTCCAATTTGCATTTTAATTGCAAATTGAAAAAAGTTTCATAGAAAAAAAACAAACCCTGCTGTAACAGTTGTGGGGTTTTCCCATACTTAAAGCACCTAATATGAAAAGATATCCCTGAAATTTATGTTATTGCAACAGAAAAATCACTAAAAAATAAGGCACATAAGAATTAATTATGAAACTATAAACTATTATGTGTTAATCTGACAATCTGACTTAACTACAAAATTCCTTTGTTTGTTCAGGTAGGAAGAGAGCTTGGAAGGGAAGTACAGCAGCAGTCCTCCTCAACTCACAGACTGAATGAATGCCCTCTCTTTTGATTTTATACACCTGCAATCCCTGCTCATGGGAATGCAGAATCTAAGGGGTGTGTTTCACTTATTAAAAGCATTTTCCTGCCCTTCCTCACACTTTAAAATAAACATTTTTAATTGAAAACTCAAGCAAGCAAGTCACTATTCTCCACTAGCAAAACACCAGACTCTTGATTCAAAGTGAGACAGAAAGCATAAACTAAAACCTCAACTCAATCAGCTGCTCTGCTCCTGCAACTATTTTCTCTCCCTCCCCACATGCTCACTGCCACAAAAGAGACCCCAGCCAGGAACCTCCACAGTCAAGTTCTCACACGGCCTCCTGTGTCACTGCTTGGAGAAAGTGCACACAGAATGACTGTGAACACACACAAGTGCTGGCACAGACGGTGTGTGACTGGCTGCAAGGGAGCAGCTCAGCACCACCTTGTTCCTTCACAGCCTGCCACAGCTGCAAACTCAGGTATGCCTACAGAGCACATCGTGCACCAAATCGTGTCAGAACTATTCGCATCAAGAACAAAACAAGTACAGGGTGGACAGGCACAAGCAGGTTCGCAGTTGCTGACGCACCAGCCAGCTTTGATACTGCTTGGGTCCAGTCATATGTATAGCCTTGCTCATAAAAAGCTCAGCACAGCTTCATTGCTTGTGTATATTACTACTCCAACAATTAGATCATTGCGATTGCAGAGTGCAATTAGGTTAATGCCATCTTGAATATGCCTGGAGCTGGCACGTGGTGATGTCATGTACAGTGAAGGCACCATGCTTTCCAGGAACACCTTGGCAGCCAGGGATAGATGCCCTGCCTGGAGCACTCCCGTCCTGTTGAGAAGGATTTGGGCTTGGACTAATAGTAATTTGATCAGTGTAGGTTGTGTTAGGCAACAGAAGGTAGATGACAGGCTTTATTACTCAAACATGTTAAGCTGTCTCTAAGCAAGGATACCCAGCATTTGCAGACAAAGAGCCCTGAAGTCAGAGAGCAGCAGGATGGTGCAATGACAATGTAGTCTAAAAGCATCTAGTTACAGAACGGAGCAGACCTGCTTGGTGTCAGCCCATCAGACTGGCATGCAGCTCAGCACACCCTGGGACATGAACACAAGCACACCATCTCCTCATGTGCTTTGATTTCTTCTGGAAAGAAACCAAGGTGCAGAGAGGCAGGAAACCACAACATGCTCCCAGAGGTGCTACAGTCTGAATGGGCAGAGGCCCAAGATCACAGGGCTTACCCAAAAGCCTGTGCTTCCCTTTGCACCAGCACGACCACATGGACCGTGTGCTATTTCAAGGAATCCTTTTATTCCACCAGCTGCTACTACTGAGGTCTGAAACTGAGACCCAGTACGTGATCTCATGGATGAGTGCAAAGCTCACAAGCTCTCATGTCTTAACAGAGGAGAAGAAAGGCTCTGTTTAGCTGTGCCAGAATAAATGAAGTGCAAAGGTAGCTGGGATGCCTCCTGAAGCTGTTTAGTGCCAGCAGTCAATTTGAATCACTCTGAAGTAAAGCTTATGATTTCTTAGGGAAAGTTCTACGCCCCAGTGACTTCAAACTATTTTTGTACTTCTATGATCCCAGGCTGCTCTGCACTGCAAGGATGTGGACTGGCTGCCACACGTTCCTTCAGTTGTTCTCTGCACACAGCAGTGAGAGGATCTTTCCCCAAACAATTATCATGCTTTTCAGACACCCCTCACTTTTCCTGCAGCTGGGTGCACCCTGTCAGGGGCAGTGGCAGAGCTGAGGGGCTCACCTCTGCTATTTTATGGCAGTTCTTCAAAAGGGTCATCAAGAAATATCACTCCAACTGTGCTACTGCTGGGTTCAGATGGGGAAACAGAAAGGAAAAAAACAACAGTGTGGGACAGTGAGCAAGAGTTCAGATAAATTTATGCACTATCATTTAAAGACGATAATTCAAAACCATTACAACATTTATCTGCCAGAAAACTAAAAGGAAAGCGTTTGGAAACTGTTAATTCAGATTTAAAACAACCACCAAGCTCCAGTGAAATATCAGCTTGTAACTCTTCATTTAGGAATCTAATTGAGGCATATTGGTTTTTCATTCATCTGTATAAAACCTCTGGGTTTGGGTCCTACTAGCTACACATTAGACTCAGTGAGACAGTGACATATTAGCTTTAAAAAAAAAAAAGTATCTGTAAGCACTAAATAACAGAAAAACAGTCCCTCTCCATGCTTCAGTTTACATACACTTCAGCAGGAGACGACACAAAAGCAATTTCACACAGAAGAATGATACAAACCCCTCTGTCTCAGCCTCCAGGTTGAGCACCAGTAACTATAAAACACATCCTATCCTCCTCAAAAATAGTCAATGCTTACTGGGCAAAATAAATTATTTCATCAACAATGCTGCTTCTTTCTTCCTTCCTTTACAATTCATTTGTAAAATTAACACCACCACATGGACAGTCTTCTAGAAGAATAATTGATCCCACTGCCCTGGAGAAGAGCCACTTTACTGGATGCTGGCAACAATTATAATTTCATGCATATTATTTCCGTCCTCAGAAGGCTGACGCCAATGCACACATGCAGGCTTATGTGAGAAGCTCCAGTGGAAAAAAAAAATATTTAAAGAAAACAAACCAGAGAAGTTATCATACAATGTAAGACTTGTTGATTTCTTTGCCACCTTTTGTGCTAAAGAAAATAAACCATCTACTTGGTCAGCATGTGCTACCAATAAGCTGGGCTAATTAATGGCAGACTACTAAGAACCATAGAAGCATTCCCTATCAGCATATGAACAGGAGCCCAAGGTGGCTTTGGATGTTTAAAGTTACTTGCAGGAAACTACCTAGCTGGGTTGAGCTGCAAACCCTGAATATTTTTCAGAAAGAGGAGGAAAAAAAAAGTAATGCCAGGACCCATAAGACAGTCTGTGTGAAAGCAGTGTGACATCTCCACTTCTCTGAAGTATATTGTCTTCCCAATATTATCACTAACACAAACTGTAAAGAAAGAAAACTTTGTTAATCCAAAGGATTTTTTTAAGGAGGTTGGAAATAGCTGATTATAGTACATTTAAGGTTTTTAATCAGTCTGCCAATCAGTGTAAGTGCCCATTGGCTTCAATGCTGATTAAAACCTGGGCATTTCTAGATGGTTCAAGGTGAACAGCAGCATGTGGTGCAATAACCTGGAAGCTGCACAAATCAGTTATGTACAGGTAGGGTAATCCTGACCTTATTAACTATGCAAGGCTTCCCCCCCCCCCCCCAACTGCAAGCTATTTAATTAAAATGGTTATATCCTATCATCCAGAATCTCAGGTTTATAAAGTAAAGATTAAAATTGGAAGAATGCAGTCTTAAGGCTGATCTGCCTTCCCAGGGTTTGTCAGCACAGCTATTAGAGATCTTCTCTCTCCCTGCAAGAAAATGCATTTTCCCCAGCTCCCTCACCTAAATCTTTGGTATAGCAAACTGTGTCATCAGCACTGTGTAAGCACGTGGTGAAGAGGTTCACTATGGTACTTAAGAGGTTGTTCTGGACAACTTTTTGTTGGTTTGTTCATTTAAGGGGAAAGATAGAAGAATTTCAGAAAAGTAGTCTATCAACATAGATCAGTCACCACCAAATCAGCAGGCATCAAACATTCTTATTTCCTCTGGCTTTCAATGAAAAGAAAGCATTAGCCCCCCAGATCTGCCTTTCTCTGTCTTCTAAAATACTAACAAAACTGGAACTATCATTCAGTGCAGGGAAGTGAAATAATATTAAAACCAGCTTTCTCTGCACAAGGTAATGCATATGACTTCTTTCAGGAGAGGATTAACTTCTTCACATTCAAAGAAAACTAGGGCAAGCAGAAATGCAAGCATGGAAATCTAAAAATATTCTCTTAGTCCACAGAAAAGTAATTCTATATGAAATCAGTGGGATAAGAAGTAGAACATCTCCAAAAGAAACTTGCAAACATTGAAGACATTGAAAGAAAAAGTTCTTTAAAATGAAAGTGTGGCTTGAAACCTCTAGGTACACTGAATTAAAAAATAAAATTATTATGATTGAATAAAATATTATTTTGAAGAACCCTAGATAGCTTTCCATACACATAAATACATGCTGTCAATCAAGGAACACATCCAACACCAAGCTGGAGCCTTGCAGACATTTAAGTCCACAGTTGAGGGAAGTGCTGGTGAGTACATCTGTCCAACGACTGAAGGGGAAGAGAGGATATAAAATGATAGGACACTTTCTTAAAATTGAATTTTAGGTAAAGACTCAAAGAAAAAGTTCATAACATTCAAAGACTCACCTATGTATCACGCTGGACGGTGGCTAGAAAAGCAGCGAATGGATCCATTAGATTCATTGATCTCTACCTTTACAGCTGACATGCTGGGGAAAAGCAACTATTCAAGAATGAACTATACCAGACTGGCTCGTTGAAACTAACAGCTCAGCCCATTAAAACCTTGCTTCACCCAACCTATGGGTAAAGAGAGTGATACAGGGGGATAAAGTGTTCTGGCAATAAGGGTTCATGACACAGACAGAAACACCAGTTGTGAACAACGTGAAGCTTTATGCAACTCAAGAGTGGGTTCTGTCATAAAGAAAAAAAACAGTATTATGGTTTTAATATCTCTCTAATTTCTAGTTTAACCATTTTCCCCTTGAAATAACTTTTCAGTAGATTCTAGGAGCAGGTGTTATCTTTCCTCCATAAACCTCAAAATAATGTAACTATAATGATTTTCCAAATAAGAAGTGAAAGGCTATCAGGACAAATATCTCCATTTTTATTCCATTGAGATATTATTATGGTGATGGTAATAATTCCACAGAGGAATTACTTAGAATGCACGCTCATCTCTGACCTGACCCGGCTATAACTCAGATGATACCTTTCCTAAGTTGGAAGAATTTATTTTCATTTTTGACTGAGCTCATCTAATCAAAATGCTTCATTGTGACAAAGAGTTCATTGTTCCTGTGCAAATTGCAGTTACCACTAAAGCCCTGCCATTAAGAACCAGACACTGCTATAGCAAATTCAGCCAGTGGGGAA
This sequence comes from Indicator indicator, assembly GCF_027791375.1. NCBI lineage: Eukaryota > Metazoa > Chordata > Aves > Piciformes > Indicatoridae > Indicator > Indicator indicator. The sequence goes on from NC_072028.1 coordinate 18,033,544, forward strand.
CTTGAGAAGAGAGTATTCAGATGAACAAAACAAATAGTACACTATATTTTGTTATTAACCTACACATTTAACCCCCTCTGTTGATAATTGCATGTACTAATTCAGGACTAATAAAACTTAAGAATGAACCACCACCTGCCCCTAAATTCTGCCTGCTGAAGGCTGCCGTAAGCCAGATGGTGAAGGGACCCAAGGCATGGCTGGGGAAGAGCAGCAATGTGCTTTATAAAGCCAGTATGGGAGAACACAAGATTTTCCTCAAGACAAGGCTTCACAAGTTTCTACTTTTCAGTATCCTACAATGACATCAGTCAGTTTAACAAAAACCATTACCTTTTCCTCTTACTTAGAATGTTACCATGCAGGTAACTCAAGAAACGAGGACTTGCTTTCAGTCCCCTGCCTTGCTTTCAGTCCCCTGCCTTGCTGTGTCATTTAATCCTACTGGGACATCAACAGCCTATCAGCACAGGAAAACACATTCCTCTCATGGAAATACTGTTTAGGTCAGCATCCAAATTGGTCTTAAGGTAAAAATTCCATTAGAATTTGGCAATGACATGAATAACTCTAGCAACACCTGACATTAGAAAAAGAATGGCTGTTCAGAAAGAGAGGAAGAATACAGGCTTTATTTCTTTTTCTGCTATTCATTACTCCTCAGATACACTGATAGACAACACAGAGAAACTCAGACCAGTAAGAACTGACCTGCTTGCATCCAAGTGAAGGCAATGGCAGTTGTCTCAACAATAAGACAACCCCAGTGGAGGCATGTTGCAGGCATATTGACTTCTCCTCTTTAGAAGATCAGGATATGTGATATTAACAACCATGGAACTTAAAATGTCTATATCTGCAAAATAAATTTGCAGCAGAGAACGTTTTGCATCTTCTGCTTATTCAATTATTGGCATGTAATTGTTGGATGGGTAAGTCAGAGCTGCCTTGTCCTCATCCCAGAGGAAAGGGGAATGTTACTGGACTGAAATAATTCTGACAAGGTGACTCACTCCTCCTTCAGCTCAGAGCAGTCCAAGTGAAATTCTTCACACAGTGAGAATAAATTTTTATTTTTGGTATATAGATCAAGCCTTCTCCAAACAAGGCCACATGCCAAACAAGGTACAGAACAAGTTTTCAGCTTTGCAGTTTTTCAAACAGGTCATTTTATGACAAACTCATACGGGAAACACATTTTTAGTTCTTCCTTGGTATGAGAAAGTCAGTGAGAAACTTCCGTTCTCTCACAAAGGCCTACAGAATGGCTAGTTCTGGACACTGCTGTTATGGTCTTCTGACTTCAGCTCTCAGCAGCTGCAGCTTCAGTCTTGCATTATTACTGCTCAGCCCCATGCCACTTCTAAGTTACAAAGGGCTTGGGGACAAGCTGGATCAGAGTGTTGAGTAACAGTGATCATATTCACCAGGATCTACGTTCTTGTAATGGCTGTGTATTAAATGGATACTCTGATGAACCTTCTGGAGTCTACAGCTTTTGGTCCCACCTCTCCAGTTCCTGCCAGATAGGATTTTTCACTCAGCTGCCTCCTGCTGCTTCACAGTTCTGCCACAGCAGTGGACCCAGCTTTTGGGTTTGTGAGCCCAGGAGTATAGAACACTCTCTATCCCTGAGTAGAGTTCATTTTCTACCCTGTGCTCAGCAGATACCTTTTGAATTGAATACTGCTGTGTGTGCTGATCATTTTATGGTTTGTTTACTTCTTGACTATGTAATGTTGGTTTTAATTAGTTGGAAGACCTATTGTTTCAGAATGCAGAGGTCTTTATAAATACAATGAATGTTATTGGTTAGGCCTCCACAGATGGGTACTGGAAGCTGCCAGCCAGTTCTATCCATGCTCAGAGATGGACTGGACCCAAACCAGTGCCAGTGCAGAATCCGTATTAGTTGCACTAGCACAACATTGGGCCCAAAAGCCTCTTAGACAAATCTAATCTGAAAAATGGCAGTGCTTCAGTTCTTGAAAGAAGGTTCATTTGTTATAAGGTATTCAACAAATGTGCCATCAATTTTCATTGCTCCAACTGTACACAGTGACAAAACCCAGAAAATGACCATGAAATAAAGAGGTTATAGAAAAATTAACTCAACACTATCTACAGAAGAAGATACGATGTATGTGGAGACAGATGCACATTACAAGCATACATCAGAGCCCTGATTTCTTTAGTAGTGCTCCTCTCTGCCTTCTTGTGGAAAGGCATTAGAGGGACAACATAAGCAGGACAACTGGGCTCTGTGGCAGCACAGCAGAGAGTGAGCTTCCAGAGCTTGTCACGGGCACAGGACAGCCCTTGGTGGATAAGCACCTCCAGCAAATCAGAGGAGTCAGATGGAGCTGATATGAGGGGAGTATGAGGCCACCCCCAAAAGCAATAGTGGCTGCTCAGATTCTTTAATAGCACTAGATCACACCTATTCTCCCAGAAGTGGAACAAGGAAAAAATGATACAATTCAAATTTCCTTCCTCTCAGGTCCACAGTGCAGGTTTGCCTATAAATACTATTTGACCAAGTTCTTGGAGCCCTTGATCTGAATATCTCAGTGCCTGGTGTAGTTTACAATGAGAAACTAAGCAGTTGGAAACTGAAGCACATGTGTTTTCTTCAGCCCTGAGAGTTGTAACTTCTACTTGTTTTGCTCTAGAGTATTTTATATATACAGAAGCGTAGATTATTATGAATACATACAGACCAGGGTAAACCATGCATGTGTCTATCCTGTTCTCTCTCAGTAAGGAAATAACCCACTGCTGGAGTCCAGACCTTCGTGGCAGCTTGGAAGCCATGATAACATAAGTTCTGTCTAAAGGCAAACATCTGGTATCCTCATTATACAGAGCTTATACTTTTCTACAAAGAACAGGGAGGCAGAAATGCGTCTCCACATGGAAAAGGAGCTGTGACCGAGAGCTGGCTCACTTTTTGCAGGTCACAGTATGGATTCTCTGTGCCAGGACTAATTCTAGCACAACACATGTTGTTCACTCAGTACAGGAGAGAGCAGAAGAATCAACACAAGAGACTCATCCCTTAGGGGAAAATAAGGAATGTGGGTGGAACTTCATCCTTAGAAACACAATTGCACAGAATAAAATATACATCAGAGGATTCACTTGGTAAGCTGGAGGGCTTCTCCCTGTTTTGTTTTTCATGCAAGTATAAATCACCTTGTATTTCTGGAAGAGTTGGTATTATAAGCATCCGGTTCAAGGTGTTCTCATTGCTTTTGCTGCCCAAGAAACACCACATTATTGTGGGCAGTTGTCTGGAACGTGTTTTTACCCTTTGTCTCTGCTAGCCTGCTCCTATTGTTATTAAATTCTCAGTACAGTATTTCCTCAAATCAGAAAGCTAAGCGGAGATAACACAAAGGCAAGGCTAGTGGATGCATTCTTTAAGAAAAGCAGCATCCTACAAATCCCACAACAAGCACTTATTGGCACTTCCACTAATGTAAATAAAATCTATTGGGTTCTCGGAAAAACAATCACTTCAGTCTTGTTATCAAAGGACAGAATCTGGGTCAACAGATGCGTTTTGGATATGCACCAATTCTTAAATGATTTAGTATTCTGATCTGTGGATACAAAAAGCAATTTCCTACATGAGCAGTACCCTTAGCACAACGTGCAATTTCAACCTCCCACCTACACTGCTGTAATCATTACATGTTATAAAACATCTCTGATAAAAGAAAAAAAAATTCTGATATATGACTATAATGTAAATCAGTGCTTTGGATTATGATGTGATACTAGTTCAGTTATTTATATGTGTTTCAACTAAAAGCATCCAACTGGATTTCAACTATCACAAGATTAATCTCACTAATACTTTATACATACAGATGGTCAGACAAGAAAAATTAGACAAATATGAAAAATTAATATATTCTTCTTGTATAATATAAAATGTGATTTGTCTCTTAGAAGATTATAGCTGGAGCTTCTAGTACCAAGAATAACCAGACTAACCAGTATGTTCCCTCTGCTTTAGGGGAAGTTTTTTATTCTGTCTCAGATCAAAAGTTATTGTAAGACACAGGAGATCTACAGAGCACAGGTTTGCTTTTGCCTGGAAATAGTTGAGTAACTAATCAGAGTTATTTATAGCTGGAGGCTTATTCACATTCATCCAACGTGTTCCAAAGACAGCAGAAGAAGAGTTCCATGAATTACCTCTTTCAGCAATATAACCTGCTGTATAAAGAAGGTGCTCTGTGTCAGCAGACTCTGATCACTGAATTTGACATTCTACATCCAATAACATTTGCAGAGCAGAGCAGAATCTCATCACTGAGCAGAGGACCTGAATTCAGGTTCTACAAGTGCCACTTATCGTCATGACTTATAAATTAATTTACACAATTAAAAACACAGAGAGGTCTGGGCAGAAACAGGTGCCTGAGAGACATACACTGCAAAATTCATCAAATTAAAGACCTTGATTCACACAACCTGTGGCAAAATAGCTGATTTGCTATAAAGGAGTACAGCCAGAGCAAACATTTCTGGCAGCATAAGGATCAAAGAGGTCTCAGATAGCCAGAAAAAAACAAAGGATGCTGACATCAAAATATTGGCAGCTTTCATTGTTTCTTTTCTTTCCAAATAAAACAGGCAAAGAAAAGGACTGGCTTTCCCATCCAGGCTCAATTCTCCAGTGAGCAGCATTCTGTAGCTGTAATTATAATCTTGTATTTGTGTGCACACTAACTAATTTCCTGGGCAAGTTACATTTCAGCTTGAACACGTTGGCATGTAGAGACCAACCTCAATAACAAAAATAGCTGCTGAGTTCAGCAACCTGCAGCTTTTTATAGTTGACCTTGCAGCTCTGCAAGATAGTGGCTCTGGGCCACTTCATTATTTCAAAGAAGGAAATGTGGCTCTGGGAGTCTCATGGGGACTAACAAGACCCCAAAGATAAGTGGTTTCCTGGCTAAGTTCTCTTTGTTTTATCTTGGTCCTTCTCATTTCAAAAATATTTTGGTCCTCTTAATAGCATTCTGGCTGTGAGCGGTGGAGCTGATCTTGCTTGCATAGTTTCATTTACTCCATGGACTTTTCCTTGGTTTATGCAGTTTATTAGGCAGCTGGTTGCATTTGAACTCTCTGCCATGTTGTGCTCTGGCCACACCAAATAACCATCAGTGCAATCAATCGTATTTCATTTTGACTTCAAACCCCCAAGTAATCATAGCAATAAAATTATATATATAAGCTGAGAACAATGAACAAATGCTAGGCAGTTGCACAACTGTCCAATTCTGTCAGCCTGCTTATCTGTGTGTGTCATTCTGGGTATTAGCAACCCAGCTGGCTACAAATGTGCAATGGGAAAGGAAGGTATAAACTTTGGTACGGTTCCTTCTCATTTGCATCAGAGTACCAAGAAAGTTAAGAGAACCATAGTAGCTTTCAACTTAAAGTATGACTGCAGCAGGAGCTGGAGCTGTTCACTGGTGGCTGCTCCACTGCAGATGTGAGCAACCAAACACCTCCTCTCCTCCACCTGTTTCCTGTCAGCAGAAGCTCTGAAAGGATTAGACTTCAAACAGGAACACAACCTGTGGCACCCACACTCTTGCTTTCAGTAACCTACTCATTAACACCCCCCTTTTCTTTATCGTTACAAAACCTTTAAGACAACATTTTAAATGCTTTCCAGGCCTGTTGATGGCATAGAAACCCTATCCTCAGTCACAGAAGTACATTTATTAGTCACTCATATAATATTCACTTTTCAGTATGGTCATGCTTATAAAAATCCCTTGCTTTGGCCACACTAGAAACTGAAAAAGGAAAGGAGAAGCATTGTCACTGCTTATTTACAGAGTTATTGGGACCATTGCTGACACCAAGTTCAGCCTTGCTGGCAAGAGATTATGGATATACCATATACAACAAGCAGAGAGCTACCTTAGACTGAAAACAGCTTATCTCCATGTTCTTTTAGAGGATTACTATTACAATAGCCCCAGTTTGGAGAAATGTTCCATTCCTGTGCTCTCTGCCTCCAGAAGAGGGGCTTCCCAACTAGCAGGCATATAGAAAGGCATATTTCCATTGTCCAAGCTGACAATGTTTCATTTGTGTAACACTGAATCCCAGCTTAATTAAATAGCTCCAGAGACCAGGCAAATCTCAATACACAGAAGCAAGTGGTTGATCAGCCCCATTTACATGTGTGTCACAACTCACCGGGTACCACTCCAGAAAGCATCTGTCTCAACAGTCTCATCTGATTCTTACAAACAAGATTTTTGAACAAAGATCACACAGCTGCCAACATCCTATCAAAGCCTAAAGACCAAATAAATGTTTGGCTTCCCTCCAGCCATCCTTGCTGTGGTATTATTACTGACAATAGAGCCAGAGCAGCAAAAGCAATGAGATGGTAAATTTACACATGTGCCATGTTTTTATACACAGTCTACATTTGCTGTTACAAGACTGTAAGCAGAACACTGGTGAGCATCTTCTGGTTACAAAATCCAACCTATTTTAGGTCTCTCTGAAAGCTATACAACGTTCTTAGTGTATATATATATTAAAAACCCCCAAATCTGCAGATGGGCAAAATGATCTAAGAAAAACAATTCAAAGATGTTTTGTTTATTTTCCCATGTGGCCAGTAGAAATAGATCAGAACTCTGTATTCCCAGGGCTGTGTTTTGCACTTTTTGAAGAAATAGTGTAATATCCATAAAAAGTGAAGATCCAGCAGTTGATGTTTCCCTTGCCATCTGCTCATTCCACTTTGATACAGACATTCCCTAGTCCTCATGAAAGGAGCAGCATGCTTATATCCAGGGGTAGGATTTGTATCTGAACTGTATAGGAGAGCTCTGCTGCACTTTTTAGCTCAGTTAATATCCATACCACCTCTCATTGAAAGCCAATTGCACCTGCTGATAAGAAGTCCTTCCTATAGAAAGTAATATAACTTTTTGATCTGTATCAGATGATGAGGAAAATGAACAAAACCAACTTCTGTATTAGCTCTCCTATTTGGTGAATTCCCATTGCATATGAAGATCTGCAGGAAGAAAGTGGTTGAGATAGAGCAGGAAGCTGGAGGCAGCTTATTACATAACCTGCAGCAGAGCCCAGGCTCAGTCTTGGAAAGTGCTTTGTGTGAAAGACTGAACATTCCCAGACATTGTCACACAAGTATGTTATCTTTCCCACCTGCAATCCCCTGTTGCCAACTCACTACCAAGCTGTATTTGCAGTTACTAGTATCTGGAGACATAGGGGGACCCATTTGGCACTGACCATCTTGCATTGTTGCAATCCCTCCAATATATGATACTCTTTCACAGATCCCAGCCACTCAACCAGAACAGGCCTGGCACCCACCCCACTTTTGGGATAGAGGGGAGTCGTATCAATCACCACTGCTCTGATTTCCAGCCCCTTCTTCCTCCAGAATCCCCATTGAGTTGAATTCAGCTTGGTTGAGACTTGCAAATTTTATATCCCTTCCCAAAACAAAACCAAACAAAACCACAAAATCATCAACAAAACCAAACACACACAAACAACACAACACCAAACCCAAGGCCAACGCTTTTGTTCACAAAGTTGCATTTATCCCCCTCTTCAGGGTCATTTCACTGCGTTTTGGGAAAAGCAGCTCTTGGAAAGGACAAATGGAGCACAACAGAATTGGGTGTTGCTGGAAACATTCATTAAAGACATCCTATTGCTCCAGTAGACATTGAAGGTTGGCATTTCTTTTTTATTTTTTCCCCTCAAGGTGTCTTTTAATATATTCTTGCTTCAAAGTTTGTGGTATCTATGCAATTCTTCAATCAGGGATTAGAAAGGATTAAGTCCTTGCTGATCTGCATCTTGAAGGGAGTGCTGGCTTTCCATGGATGTTCCATGCACCTTTCCAGTGCAAGTGCTGACACTCATCCCAATAGCAATGAAGAGCAGCTTATTTTCACCACTACAGGTGAAATAGGACCTGCCTATTTGTATATTTAGATCCTCTCTGCTCTGTCCCTTGTGTCCTCTACCTTGTTCTTTTTTTTTTTTTTTACATAAAAAGCACTTCATGAAGTAATTGCCTTCATATTGTGCCAGTTGCCTCAGATGCAAGGGTGATTTACAAGCAATACTAAGCTCCAGCTACCTGATACAATGAGGTCTCCTAGGTGCATCACATACCTATGTCAGCAGGAAATTCCCTAGTTTTTTAGGTTTGCAGATCAAAAAAATCTGCTGTGATTCAGGCCCTTCTCCCATCAAACATTTACAAAGAATGATGTCAACTGACACTGCTTTACCTCAGTGTATATTTCCTCTACTAAATTTGGAGAAATTTAACCTGATTCTGTTGTTAAGCAATATAGAAAGAAACAGCAAATAGTATTTATATGGTCAAACTCAGCTTCACTTGTGTGGTGTGCCACACAACCAGAGAAGCATGCAGCTCGGATAGACACACTCAGTCCAGCTTCAGCCAACCAAAATAACTACCCATATTAGTGACAAGGCAGTCAAAACAACTAATCCAAGCCCTTGAAATAGCCCCTAGTCACCAGTTTACATGGAAGCCTGTCCTGATATTCCTACATTGCTCTGGTTAGCCATGACTTCTGGATTAAACTTAATATATCTTTATCTGTAGACATATCCACATTCTCCATCTCCCTGAGGGTATTTCATATTTCACATCCCCCATAATTAGTAAAGTCCTGCTGAGTATGATTAAGTGCAATTGGTCAAATAAAACCACATTTGTATGTTATTGCCTGTCCTGACTAGCTAAGTGCCTATCAATTCCTAGACAACTCAAGTTTGTTTCACACACAAACTCACAACAGCAAATTGAACAAACAAATTATTTATGGTCATTTTCAGCAAATATTATTAGAAGGGCCACCATTAGTTGTTTAAAGCAACTTTTGATGACTAGATTTGCATTCATCTATAGTGACTCAAAGAGACTAACATCCATAAAAATAAGAACTTAAGGGACAGTAACAGCACAAGCAGGAATTAACAATTGTGTATCTCTTCAAGTTTCTTCAGATATTAACATAAGTCTTAATTCAAGAACATGATGTTTTTAACAGTACATGGAAAAAAATAAATAAAACAGTAGTTTAGGGAAGGGGGGGGAAAGTTGCTCTGGTTATGTTGCCCAGACTTGAATTCCTTTATCATTTGAGATCCTTATTAAGTCACTTGCATGGTATAGATTACAGTTCAATCCTAAAATTCCTCTACATTTATGTTTCTTATGTTTTTTACTTTGATATCCTGCCTGTTTTAATGAAGAACAGGATGTGCAATAGCTTGTTACTTACGGCAGTACTTTGACAAGGAACCTGGATCTTAATAAAAAACAGGAAATAAAATCTTTCATATTAAATCAATTCTTTAAAAAATAAGCATGTGAATGTCATATTTAAGATTAAAGGTATTTCTCTTTCCAGGAAAGGATCATAATAAGGTGGGCATGTGGCTATTTCAGAAACTGCACACATTTGGTAAAGAGCTTATAGAAAACAGTGTCAAATCCCATATTGAACCCAGCTGCTGGTACTTACTTTTTGATGTAAGGCTTACTTCCTGCAGATATACATCAAATTAAATTCTTTACTAAGCTCACAATGGTGTTTTCCCTTTAAGCAGAAAGGCAATACTTACCTGAATGAAATATTATCTCTCTTTAATGGGTTTCTACAGTGAAGCCACATTTTACATTTTAAAAGGTGCAGTGATAGTAAGAATGAAGAGAGAAACTTGCTGTCTATTAAACCAGTTTATTTTCTTGAAAGTAGCTTTAATGAAGCCAACTGGGGCTTGTTAACCAATAATATATTGGTGTCCTAAGATCAATTTTGATAGGATTATTCCTATACTGTCAATTGGTCCTATTGGCCAATACCCCATAGCTCATACCATTGATCATTTTAAGAGGATTCCTCTGAGAGGAAGCATAAAGTGTTGGAATGGCAAAAGCACCTCAAAAATAAGGGTAATGGACAAAGATGCTGAAGCAAAGGAAATGGGCAGATTAAAACAGATTACATAGTTTTCCAGGCTTTGTTTCAAGGACTTGAAATACTGAATTCTTTTTATTGCAGGGAAGAACTTCCACCGGATACAAACCAGAAAGACTTAGATTCTAATTTTGATTCAGTAACATCTGCAAATGTCTGAAGTGACAACAAAGTGTCACCTATTGAGAAAACAAATGAGTGAGGAATAATGGAGCAGTCACCTAAGTGGTACAGTATGTTATATATTAAGATCTCTTATATTGTCAGTCTCCTTTGCCTTGTTGATGTATTTATCAGCAGATTAGGATGCTTAGGAGATGTCGAAAAGCTCTGAGATTATTGAAGAGCAAGATAAAATACATAGCAGAACTCACCAATCATTGCATTAGTCAATACACACTCTGTGGCCCCTCATTTAGAAGATAATCCATTTGAGGGGCCAGGTATCATAAAAATGGTGTAGTGGTGATGCAGGAAGAAGCATGACAGCAGTATAACAAGGGGCTGGAAAAAGTTCAACCACATTAAGATAATTTTCAAAAATTTCCAGCAAAGCCTTGAAGACTAAGGGTGTGGAAGGCACTGGACAGAGGTCCCTCTAACTTCATTTTACAATACTGCTTGTCTGAATTTTTTGTCCCCTATGTATTAACTCAGAAATAAGATGTCCAGTGGGTGCTGTGAGTCATCAACACTGCTGGGCAACTATAAAAAACAGGAGGAGTGTGGAAGACAGTGCTTCCACTGAGTCTCCCACATGCTGAAAGATTTTAAAGGAGAAGGAGAAGAAGAAAAGTTTAAAAGGCATGTTCATTCTTAAAACAGAGTTGATCACCTATAAAAGGCAAAATAAAATGCTGAGGTAGATGAATGCCTTATAGTTTTCTGGCCATTTCTCTTTCTAACAGCCAGGTCTGGATTGAGCACTGTTAAGAGGGCTCTTCCTAAATTGAAAACCTGGCTCAGAAACTCCAAGTAGTACTTCTGAGTTCCAAATTTATGTCTTTTCAACCATATTACCTCACTGTGAAATTGTGTACTTCTAACATTAAGTCTTCATATCTTTACAGTACATCAACCCATATTAAACCTACATATCAAGGAGCATTCACACACGAGTGATGCCACGCTGCTAATCCTGTCCTTTGGATAAAAGATAAGTTGTCAACTATCAAGTTCCACCTGAAAATTTTGGGTCCAGTTCCAGTAAGAGGTCAGCTGATGAGAGCGTTCAACAGACTCCATCAACACCTGCCTGTTTCAATGGCTCAAGCCAGCTCTCTGCTTTCAGTCCAGCAGCTTTTGAATAAGCACTACTCTCACAAGTAACCTCCCCAACACATTCAAGCCAAGCTTTAAATAAAGATATCAGTAAAAGCTGCTCACTAGTTGTTTGTTCATTTTAATATAGAAGACAAAAAGTCTGTAAGACCATCAGACCAAAGCCCAGACAAGCATTCTTTAAGGCTCTTGTTACTAATATCACTGGAAAGCCAAAGCAAAACAAACCACTGCAATGGTGATAACTACCAGCTCAAATCTGCAGCAAAGAAGCTTTGCCAGACAAACTGGATTGGCAAAACATCACACAACTAAAATAATATTACTGAGAATTTCCATATTTCACACCCAAGGTGCCTCCACAGGATTTGAATCTCAGAGTTCAACTTAACTCTCCAAATCTCAGCACACCAATCCAGTTCTCCCCAGTTGAAGATGGACTCAAACCTGCTCTATCTGGAGACTGCCACAGCTATACTGACAACTTTTGTTGGAGTGAAACTCATGGAAGCATGATGGTCAACCAGGTCTTTCCTCTTTATGTGTTAGTTAACTTCACCATTTCTAGAAGTACCTTTCCAGTAGCACTGGCTTCCTGCTGCAGTGGAGCCAAAGATCAGCTGGGCATAAGTCTGCATATGGAACCAAGAGGATTTATAAAGGCCTGGGGACTTCTAGTGGATGAGCTGCTCTTAGTATAACCCAGCATCTCTCCCTCCCCTCCATGCCCAAACTGCTTTGCTCAAACCGCTGTATGCAGTTGCATTTCTACACAACAGACACTCAGGGAGGAAGCTGAGATCTGGAAAATGGAACATAGGCTTCACTGCACAATTTTCTTGGGCTAGTTTGATTGATAGAGCAGACTTCTCCTGGCCCTGTGGGTGTTTGGCTGCTTTTCCTAGAGGATTTCTGATAAGACTTCTCCAGTCACTAGTTATCTGCCACAGACAGCCATTTCCCATCCTCACAGCTACTTTGTCTGGTATATTTACTTTCACCAGACCATCTGTTATGGCTTCTACGATGCCAAAAATACCTGAATTTATTTATTTTTAGTATCTCTGTTTGTATATATGCACAGATTCATGCTAAACTAGCAGCCAACACCTTCTCAAGGTGGTACATATATCTGGTTCCCCATCTTCAGCCTAACTTGCACTGCTTTCTTTCAAGCAAGAAGGACTTGTTTGAGCTAATCCCATTTCATGTCTTCCAGACAGGCTGCTTGCCATGCACATGCCTGAGCAAAGGCAAAACTTAAGGCTTTTTGTTGCTCACAGGGGTGTAAGCAAAACCTAAGCCAGAGCCCCACAGGGCAGTATTACACAGAAGCACGATTAATGCCACAGTGCCAAGAAAAGAAAGCCCTGGGGAGGATCTGGGGTGAAACTCACCCAAAAAGAAGGAAAAAGCATAATTTAGAAAAGGATGGGACAAAGCTGAGCATAAACAGAAGTGGAAGTCCCTGCTAAACCACTGGCACACTTTGAAATAGGAGAGGAGATTTAAAATTTTTTTAAAGCTTGACTTGACCAAAGCAGTATCAAGCAGCTCTGGCAAATCTTACTCCTGTTGCCTATCACTCTAATCACACTAATTTCCCTATCCCTCTAATTTCAGCTGTGTGTTTGCAGCTTTTGTGCCTATTAATGATTTCTGAGCAAGAATGACTTCAAAACACATGAAGGTCCTTAGCACAGCATTGACACAAGCAGACTGCATGGAAACCCAGTGGCAAACACCCCTTCCAGCACAAGTCACAGCACAGCACCAGTGTCTTCCTGGGACTGAGGAGTCCCTGCACAAGAGGTTACCGAGCAGGGGCAGGGAAGTCTGCTGAGATTGCTTCTCCACCACCACAGTTCACAGCAGATTGAAAAACTATGTAACCTGATCAGAAAGCCCTTATAGTCGGCTCTCCAGTAGGGATAATTCAAGTACTTATTTCAACTGATTTCAGACACAGTGTAAAAGTGAGGAGAAATAAAAGAAATGTAGTTCCCATCCAATGCTACCTGGTACAGCACTACAAGCTCCTCCTCCCAGGGTGCAAAGCCACAAGCTCTGTGGCTGACAGCCTCACTCCCAGCAGAGCTGCATCCACCCACACACCAGGATTTGCTTGTGGGGCACCACATGTGAAGCTGTTAAACTCCAGAGTAGAATCATGTGTGAAATTCTGCTTGTGGATCACAGGGGCTCACAGAAATGTTTTTCTTCAGTTCAAATGCATTCAATATGGGCTTGACATCCTGACATTTCATGCTGAAATGAATTTAGACATCCAGAGTGAAGCCTTTGACAAAAGAGTCACGCAAAGCTGGGACAGTCATGTAACTCACAGATGTCCAATGCAATGTTTTCTTTGCTGCAGCAAAGCACACAGAGCGGGTAATATTACTGTACTGCTCACCAAACAACACTTTGCACATGGTGCTCAGGCAACACCGAAAACCCTTTGGCAAACTTCAGAAGACTTGGAAGCTCAGGAGAAACAAAGAAACAAACACATACCTTTTGACCAAACCACCTCATCAATGCTATCACTGAACTCCTAATGAAGCTCAAAACAAGATGTGGCCCTTTTGGAGCATCACAACTGTACCAACCCATGGGCATTTCCTGCCTGCCACCTCTTATGGCTGTTTCTGGGCACCTTCAGTTCCTTAAAGGACCTGCATGGCCTAGGCACCTGTTCCTTGGACAGCAGTAGTAGCAATAGCTACTGAGGTTTGGCCACATCTACCTCACTCCTTTTCTCTTTACCACAGGCAGGTGTAGAAGTAAAACAACAACAGAAAGACAAACATGTGTCGACATCCTTACTGATGATATCAAGGTGAAGACATGAAGGTCTTCATTTCTTCTTTGAACAACAAAACAAAAACGTAGGTCAGAAGAAAGAACATTATTTCTTGAAAAGTTTCCTTTCAAAACTTTATTATTACCTCTCCCCAAGAAGCTAATGAGGTAAGCACACTGGTTTAAGGCCCAATATTCCTCCCATTCCCAGGATGCTTTACTAAAAAAAAGTTTGTTAAGCCACACTTATCTGTACCATGACTGGTATGTCTCAAAATAAAGACCACCATCTTGGCATCTACTTTTCCCTCTTTCTGCAAGAGACCAGGTAAGATAGATGCTCCTTTTGCTGATTAAAAGAGGTTTTAGCTGAGGTAGGAAGATGAAATTATCCCAACCAGTTACCTGGGTGTTAGCACCATAGTTTGACAGTACAATTCGACAAAGACTAAAATTAACTTGAGGAAATGGTCTATTTCATCTAAACAAACCTTTGAAATACATACACTTCCTTCAAAATCATCCCTCAAAGGAACATGCTGAAAAGAACAGTGCTGTGAGTGTGGAAAGAGAATACAAGTCAGTGCACTGACTTAAATTTGGCCTCTGGTTTTCTCAAAGAGGAATACATTCCTTTATAAGATCTCATTTCCACTGTAGTCATAGAATTGTGACCCAGACTGGTCCCAAGGTATTCTATACTTTGGTAAGAGAACTGCTTTGCATCACTTGCTAGGATAGTAACAGGAAGAGTACTAGGGCTTTTCACAAACTGACCTCAAGACAGTAACTCATTCAGGCAATCCTAAGCCAATGAATGCTGTTGCTTACCAAAACGATAAATTGAGTTTTCAATTCTGCCTTTTCCAGAAGAGAAAAAAAAAAATACAGATGTTACAGATAAGAGGATCCAGCAAAACTACAAAAGGTATAGTAATTGCTGCATTTTTAAAGCATTTTAGGATCCCCAGATGAAAAGCACTTAATTTTATAACAAGTCATAGCAAGAAACAATGGTTACAGACCCTCATTTATACATACAATCTTCATAAGAAATAAAAATCTAGTCTCTTGTGCCCCCCTAATCTCTGTTTTCTTATGCAAATGTTAACTGCCCTATTTTATTAGAATTTTACTTTGTAAAAGCTAACACAAGCAACTTTTTCTTACAAAACTAACAGGTGATTAACTTCATTTGTATCTGTCTATACTTCGACAGATGTCTATGGAACTTCAACTACTCAAAGATGTCTATGGAAAATACAGAATTTGGATTTCTGCTTCTCCACCTGAATTTTTGCAGGCTTTTGACCAACAACAGTAGGTATGCTGGATGTAAACACTGGAGTAAGAGAGATGTGGCTGCCCTTCTGCTCTCAGGATCCAGGATTTAGATGTACGTGGCCACTAGATGGTGCAATGAAACAAAAAGAAGGGCTGGAATCGCCACTGTCTGATGTGCAGTACCCCGGAAAAATCTGTCCCGAGTACTCTTACCTCTAATATAAACTGATAAACATCATAAACACTGTACAATCATGCATTTCCACACTCTTAACACTGAGGTGTTTTTATAATTCTGTCCTGAAATTCTAACATTTCTTCAATGTGAACATTACAAATGCTTCTTTTGCTTGTTGGAGAAATCCATACGGTAAATAAAACAGGCACAAGCTTTCAGTATCAAAAGGCAGATCTCTAAGTCCACAAAGATAATGAAGTGTCCTCTGTAACAGCTCAATGCTGGCTTTCCAGTAGTGACACTGGGGGAAAACATGCTCTGGCTTTCTTAGCAGCAGCATAGCTCCCAGCTACACCATGAGGTTTTGCAGGAACTTGGGAACAGTTCCATGCAAAGCATAGTGCTATGCCACTTTACCTTCCCCAGTCTGATGCCAAATCTCATGTGCAAATATAGCTTTCACCTGCTGACATCTTCCTGAATAACAGTCAGAACAAAGCCTTGGGAAACCTCTGCATTTTGGTCTCCTTAGATTCCCTTCTGATTGGATCTAGCTGCACAAATCTCTTTAGCTGCTTCTTTTGCAAATTTCACCAGAAGGATACCCAGTAAGCATTAGCCCACCCTGACACGCGAACCTTACTCTGCTCTCTGTGCTGCCAGAGCAGTAATTAATATAACAGAGCAACAATACTCCTAGCCATTAATTTAAACTGACCTGGCTTGGAAGCTTGCTTTGTTTCTAGCGGGTTTTATTTCTGATGCCTCCTCTAGAATCCCCTTTGCCGCTAGAGGGCACTTCAGGCCAAGACGTCATCTCAGATTAGCACAATGTGGAAACGTGGAGGGTTATGCCAGGCCTAGAAAAAGTTTCTCTGGCTCCTATGTGCAAACGTGCACAGAATACCTAATATTGCCTTCTATAGTGTTAAACAAACGTGAGCGAGACAAACATAGTTTCCTACATTTGGAGAGCCAAGATGGGTCCAGACTGTGTCTTGCAAGTCTAAGCCAAGGTAGTACAGAACAGCTTGTTTTGTTTAACATCATTTGCAGAAAACCAAGAACCAAATCTTTTTATTCATTATTGCCTAACAGACTCAATCTTACTACAATAAGCAGTGCTTTGTTTGTTTGCTTTGTTAGCTTTTAACTTCTGAATCAGATTAAAATGCATGAACCAGGACTGAAAAGAGCTTGGAAATAAATCTTACTGAAAGGAAGGCCTAGACCCAATCAAAGACTAATCTGCTCACATAACTGATGCCTTAATTCACCACAAGCTACTCACTGAGAGCTGACTTACTTAACCACAGGCAAAATGGCTTTATCCCACGTATTTGATGTCATATTTGCCACCTTCTTTAAATGCTTGGAGCAGAAATGCATGAAAGTCCTGCCCAAGGTGTGTCACACCAAAAAGCTAAGACTTGAGGAAAGCAAAGATTACTTTCAGAATCTGGATGACATTAGACTTGTCACTATGTAAACAAGCAGTTTATTAATAAGACAGCAGAGCAGGCAGATTACCTGAGAGCCCTGCAGAAGTGAGAGTGACCAGTTCCCCATGGTTTAACATGAACAATAGTCACCCAGTAGAGGCTGGAAGTGTTAAGTAAGGCTGGCTCTTACTTCTTGAGGGCAGGAGGGAGGGAAAAAAATCCAACAAACTACTCTGTTTTTTCTGAAACTGATTTTCTAGGAAGCTGAAAGGAGCTTTGGAAGCTCAAGGACACACTCGAGTAGAAAGGAGAACTGTAAAACACACTGACATGAAATGCTGGCCTGAATACAACTATAAAGCTGGCAGCTGCTATCACTGTTACCTAACTGGCTTCTTCTCTGCTGACTTTGTGGGGGATCCCTCACATTAATATCCATGCACAGAACTGAGCAGCATTCACTGCTGCTTTTCAAGACTACAAATTTTGACACACCACCATTTTTTTATAAAGGGAGGCAGAAAAGGAAAGCCCTGAAACTGCAGTGACCATTTTCATGACAGCAATTATGCAGCCCTTGGACACATTTAAAGCAAGTTATGTTCAGAGTGAGGTACCTTACCTTAGTCGAACATACTCGTTCCTCAAGAGCAGCATATCACAGAAGTGCCAGGGCTGATCCAAACGTCAGTAGATGACAAAACCCATATGAGACTTGAGAATATGTTCTGTATTTCCACACTTAATCCAGGGTCCTGTCCCCTAGAAGGGAAAACAACAAGCTGTTAGATCTTAAAAACATAAAAACATATATGGCAGTTTTATCTATAGAAATATTTTATACATTATGTACATATGCTTTAAATAGGCCCTCAATAAACATAAACCACTTGAAATTCCTATCATTCCAGATTTTAAAAATGTGAATAACTTCTTGAAGTCCAACTTGTGTCTTGTCACATGCTTTGTAGATGCACTGTTCAGTTTGAATGAATTCCAAAATTAGACTACCATTTTCACTCACTGGCCTCTGAAACCAGCAAAACTGGACTGAGCAAATGACTCATCAACCCTGTAGAACAATGTTCAATTTAAAAATAAGATAAATTCAATCTTTACATGGCTTAGTTAATTTGGTTTGTCATTTCATGGAAACCTGCTCACTCAGTTGCCAATACAAGTATAATTGTCACTGTGGCAATACTTGCTTTCTAAGAAGACTCAGCTTCTGCAGTTAGGTGACTGCATGAGGCTATGGTTAAGCTGCAGCTGTTTTCAGGTCAATTAAAAGATCAGTGTTTGTGAAAAGTTGAAAACATCCACTGTGAACAATTAAAACCTTGGAACAAGTTACCAGTTATAAATCCCTACTGCTTTCAAAATCCCATGATGTTTTGAGGGACAAATTTCAATTTGAGAATGCCCTGGGTTTGCAATATTGACTCCATCACAATGTTTTCAGTTACTGAGCAATCAGCCCCAGACCCACCAGCTGTGGATATATAGGATATGCTAGCACTTTGTAATCAATCAAGTCCCTTAAGGATATCTCAATGACTGTTCAGAATCAGACTTAGAGGATCTGTGCTGCCTAATACCACTTGGTTACCATCAGCAGATTTAACCTCAGATTAAATTTCAATTTTCTGAAGACGTCCTCATGGAGAAACAACATTAACCATCTTCCCCCAGGAATCTGGGGACCTGTCAGGAGGGTACTAAGTTCTGTTTTCCCCTGGAAGGGGTGCAGGTGGGGAAGCCTGGAACAAAGCAACTTTTTAGGAAATAGCATGTGAAGTTCCTGCAGAAATAATCTCTGGAAGGAAACCTTGGAGGCCATAACCTTGTGAGCATATTGAAAGGGTTTTCAAAAGTAACAAAAGACCCTAAAGCTAAGGCAGCTCCAGCTGAGTCACCAAAGTACTGTACATAGGATTGCACACACAGAGATGCAAAGCTCCCTTCAACTGAGAAAACACCAAGAAACAAAGTTCAATTTTATTGTCCCTTCTGCCCTGCAAGTAATTGTAAAAAAAAAAAAAAAAAATTCTCTTGATAAACCTGAAACAGAGAACACCCAGCAACTCCTGTTTCTTTGCACTTTCCTGCATCCCATCTCACAAGAGTGAGATCCTGTGATGCTTGACAGCAGCCTGGTCTACCACTTGCTGGCATCAAGGGGATTCACATTTCTTCTCCATGAGAATGGGATTGAGTGCTGTTCATTCAAAAGGTCATCATAACATAACCCAGGTTTTATATTCTCACAATAGGTGCTGGGGTTGTGAGTGCAGGGAAGTGCTCTCACGTCAGTGATGAACTTCAGGACTGGAAGTGAGCTAAGAGTGGCTGGAGTGGCTGACTGCCAGCACCAACACATACACAAAGAGTGTTGCTTCAGCTTCATCACATGGAACTTTTACTGAAGATAATGAAACAGTACTCTGCAGTCCTTCAGAGACTGGGCTAGCCTTGCAGAAACCTTAACAACAGTAAAAGATACTCAGGGCCAACAAAAACATTGCTGTGCACATGTAAAACTTCAGAACACGTTGGCTTGTTGGCCAAAGGCCACAAGCCAAAGAGATCCACGCCAAGTCGTGTTCTGGTCTGTCCAACTCTGTGAGCTCAGAGTAGCAGACAAGATTTGGGCTTAAACACTTCCCTTGTCTTTATTAACACAGTATTTAATGAAAGTTTCTGGGGAGCAGCAGGTATCCCCCCCCCCCATTCTCTTTACTTCTGCAATGACACACTCAGTTCTATCCTATGACCCAAACCACTATGATGACAGTTAACCACTGCATGTTTTCAAACCCTAGATAGGGCGATTGCAAAATTACAGAATCATATTGCATTGGGTTGGAAGGGATCTTTAAAGGTCATCTAATCCAACCACCCCCACAGTAAGCAGGGACATCACCAGCTAGGTCAGATTTCTCAGAGTCTCGTCAAGCCTCACCTTAAACATCTCCAATGATAGGGCCTCCACCACCTCCCTGGGCAAGATGTTCCAGTGTTCTACCACCCTTATTGTAAAATGCTTCATTTTCTTCAATACAGAAGAAAAGTACATGCTTCTGAAGAGCTAGTAAATTGTGTATAGACACTTATTTTAAATATGTATTAGCTTCTCTCTGGGTTACAACTGCTCCTGGGAGCAAGAAGAAAGCAGTACATTTGGGAAGTCAGATGCAGTCTCCTTAACTGGTTTTTGCTTTGGGCTGTACCCAAAGGCAGAAGCTTGCCCAGATAAACACTGGGGTGAGCCTCATTCCCAGGAGATCAGCAGCACTAGATATATACTTCCCATATGACAGCAGATAGTTTTAGTGAAGCCTTAGAAAGAAATTCTGAAATCAACCTGAATAAACCCCTAATACTATTACCATCTCACACATTCTCTTCCTGCCAAGAACTGGTTCTACCACACTGAAGCTTTTCCCTGCTTCTCCTAAATTCAGAAGAACATTGTATCAGATGCCATATAAACGATTAATCAGACAGACTTTGCTAGATGTAGGCTCAAAGACGTGCAGCTGTCTGCTGGTCATTGAGCTACCCAAGTATGTAACAAGCATTCCTGCCATCCATCTGTAAGTGAAGACCTTGTACTACCATTAAAGGCTTATCCAAGAAGTGGGTAATTTTCCTGTCTCACCCACAGCAGGAGACTCACTGCAGCTTTGTCTGAACAGTACACTACATTCAACTCTTGTAATTTCTGCATGTGTCAGTACTTCAAAACAAATAGCTAGAGCAGATACTCCAGGAGCCCTAGCTATTTCTAGCATACATATACACGGGTGGCTGTGAACTTCCTATAACAGCTTTAGATCACACCCTAATCTCTGTTCAGGTAAATTTACTACTTTAAAGGGAGAGGTTGTTTTGAACCTAATAATTTCTTATAATCTCAACAAAAAGAAGAGAGATGAAAAGTCTAAAATTCTGATCCATATTTGAACCAGACCTTATCTGCAGTTCAAAATCGTCCAGCCAGCTACTGCCTCCAATTCCTATTTCTGGTTGTGGCTCACTCTATGAAAAAGAGCATCAGGACTGTCTTCAGAAAACTACCAGATTACTCTGGAAGATCAAAAACATCGGTGCATTTCAAAGAAGCATCTCAAATGCCTCAAATACTTCTAAATCTGATATTCATCTAGCATTAGAGAAGAGAATACCCCAACAGATAAGCACTTTGCAAAAGATGAATCCTTTGAAACAAAAAACCTAAACTACACCATGCCTGGCCTTGCAGGTACATTTGTGATCTCATTATAGTTATTTAAGCTGAAAGAGTAAATTGCTAAGCCCTTAACTTTAGGAAGGAAATCAAGGAAGAATAAAAATCGATTTAGTGATATAAATACTGGAAGTAATAAAGACTTCATGTGATGTTTGACCTCCCAATAATTTGTGCCGCTAAATGATTCCTAGTTTCAGAGCAGTGATAGAATGGTTAGATTGCTTCTAACCATATCCAGGGGTAAAAAATACTTTATTCACAGCAGACAAAAAGCAGACATTGAGGAGTAGAGTTAGCAGACAAAAAGGATCAGACCCCCTGTTTTTTCTGAGTCTGCATCCATCCAAAGACATGACTCAACAATGCAAACTAATAAATCCAGGTGATTTTATTCCTTGAAAATGTAACTTCATAAAATTCCTATTAGATAGGAGTGTTGTAAAAAAGCTATCTATATATACCCAGCAATATATAGAGAGATGCTTTACAGTCTCTTGCAAGACTGGTCCCACCCTCTGTCTACTACAGGCTTTGTATCAGGCTTTTTTTTTTTTTGTCAGAGACAAAGGTTAGAATTTCCTTGACAAATCAAAAGAGGGGGAAAAAAAAAGGCAGAAAGAGAGATAACACACCACACTGTCAGATGCAAGTCAGGAAGCAACAGGACAGGAGAAACTGGGAGTTTAATAGCACCAGGCCAGAAGAAACAGGACACAGGACCAGCACTCTAGGGTTGCTTTTCTCCTTCAGATTTATGGGATCAGCAGTTTGTATTTCCCAGGAGGCCCAAAGTACTCCTTTTAAGTGTAAAAATAGCACTCCCAAAAGGGAATAGTTCAGGAACAAACTTCACTCTTACAATTCAGTGGAGGACAGTATGTGAACTCTTAAACAAGCTGGACCCCCAGCTAGTTCCATGTGCTCACAAATCCTTCTATAATCCTGCTGTAGAAGGCAGCTACTATACATATACATACAGCAGCCTCCAGTTAGGATGAATTTCTGGGCAAAAAATCCCCCCCCCAAAACCAGCACAAACACCATTAATGCCAAATTTCCTCCTTGTTCCCAGATAGATAGAATTCAAAATAATTTCAGCATCTCTGCATATGGATCCTACGTCTCTTCTTTCTCCAGCTGCATTTCAGAGCCAAATTCTAGTGAATTTCAACAGGGCCTCTCAACAGAAAATTCAATTTATTTCCAACAGAAGCAGTAGAAACAATCCTAAAAATATCTCCTAGAGATTCGCAAGCTTGTCTTCTGAAAGTCATAAAACAAAACTCAGTACAGTTGTATTTTCACCATCTTAAAGCCTCTCCCTGATTGAAGAGAAGTTGACCAGATCTATCAGTTTTGGACTGTTCGAGGGTTTGTTAAATTTTTTACAGCACATTGTTAGTGAAAGTCTTTGAGGGCACACAAAGAAGGAAAATGGTTAATAGAGAAAAAAGTGAAACCCTCATGGTTAACCTTTGATCAGAAAGCTCAGTTTCACAATGTTGATTGAGGAGTCACAGCACTCAGTATGTGCATGCAACAAATTTTATTCCCTAACTTGGGCGACTGTAATATTGGATTTTACAAATGTCATGAAGACAAAGTTACACCATGCTTTCATGTGTCTCCTTGTTAAAATAAATTCCATGAATTCATTTAGATGACCTTGATTTCTTTAGAAAAAAAAAAAAAAAGGCAAAATTCCAGCTCACCCTTGTGTTTTAGCCCTGGTACATCACAGTTTTACATGATGTCATTTCAGCTGAGAATCCACAGAATACTAAAAGAAAAAAAACTCGCATTTGCTAATTCAAGGATGCCCTGACCAATCCTTTGTGGTAGGATTCAACGAAGTGATATTCCACAGGAAGACAACAAAGGAAGTTTTTTAAAGCAGAGCCTTCTCCCCTTTTCTTCATGATGTCTTTTCCACAGGGACACGCACGTTTTAGAAACTGATAGGAAGCCTTTTCCCTTTGACTGCATGTCAGCAAGCTCCAACTGTCACTGCCTCACTGTCCTCTGATCAAAGATGGGATACTCCAGAGCCACATGTCAACACAGACCCTCATGGCAAGTTCATAGTGCCATGACAACTCTTTCCTTTTGGCTGGGAGGTCAGGTATTCCACATGAAGACAATTAGAAGAATGAGACATTTCCTGATTCAGCTAAGAAGCAAAATCCCACGCACATCTTTGGGACAAGCCAAAGTTTAAGTGCTCTTTTACACCACCACCACGAGATCAGAAGTATTCCTGAAGCTGCTGGATTTCTTGAAAAGCTGTTTGCAGTTATTGGTGAAGCCTGAAGATAAGAGGGAGAGAGCAAGAGCAGGCTACTCACAGAAGGGTTTCCCTGCCATATTTGGGGCTGGAACTGTGCCCACACAGCAGGGACTTTTCCATCCTACCACCTCCCAGCTGTGCACACAGCACTGGTACTGCCTCAGAGTCCCAACATGACAGCCATGTGCTAAGTGCAGAAATGACTGAACACCACTTAAAATACAGCATACAAACCAGTACTTAGTTCAAGACCCATGAACAGCTCTATCAGCTGTAGCCAGCTGGCAATCTGAAAACCAGAGGAGATGCTCTTATCCTGAGATAATCCAGCCCCAAAGCAATCCTGCATCACAGTTACCGGGAGTTACAACTAATTGGGGCTACTAGAGCACTTCCAAAACCAGCCTTTGTTTTTCTCCCTCATGCTTTCTGAATGTTTGTGAAATATCACCCTGGAGTTGACTGCAGATATCTGACCTTAGGAAGGGCACTTCAGAGCATTTACGATGTGTTAAGTAACACTGCACAGACCTGCCAAGCTGTGGATTTTCTGTGCCACTCCAAACCAAACAGCAAAGCCCCAGCCTGATTTCTTCCTCTTGTTCAGTGCTTACCACCCCTGCCTGTATATGCTATCAAAAGGCTTATGGAATAGAAACCAACTGTCATGACAAGAGCAAAGCAGAAACTGCTGCATTACAGCATTTCACACCCATTTTACCTTGCTGATATTTTTTCTTTTAAAACAAAACCCAAAGACACACAAAGGCCTTCTGCTTTTGAAGAGAAAATAAATACACAGAAAGGCTCTTTGAAGGTCTCAGGAAAAATGTCCAAACAGAAAACAACTTTGGATCATATTTACAGCAACTCCTCTGTGCCTATGTAATGTCTTTCAGCCTGGGCTAAATTTCTGTTCCTGTGGTGATCACTGTAATCTGCAGCGTTTCTTCATGCTCAATGGCTTCCTATTTTGAGCTGCACAGTTTATACCATGATGTAGCTTAAAATGCCCTCATATCTGCTTCAGTAGTTTTCTGGAGGCACAGAAGTTGCATTGACTACTCTAAGTAAGGATGATACTTGGGTACACAGCCCTCTAACTTTTGACTTCCATTACAACAATCACTACACTGAATACTTGCCTCTGTGTCGTAGTAAAGTATTCAAAGATAGCCTGCCTTTAAAGTCAATAAAAAGTCCTGCAGATGAACTAAATCCCTTTAATCCAGACAAGCTTTACACCACAAAATGTCCCACCTGACTTGAATTGTCTGATGGGCTGAAATAACAAACTCCAGGACAGACCTAAGTCACAGAGTTTGGATTTGATGTTAAACAGAGCCAAAGTTTAAGGGGTCCATTACAGACCCTGAACCATTAGGCACCGATCTACATTTCAGAGATGAGAGAGTTGTAGTTGTACTGGGAAATTACTGGAAACACATAGATATTACAGGACATCTCAATTCACTAACTCCTTCCCAGGTGAACAGCCATGGAAGAGTGCCATTCAGTTTCCTTCACACCTTTTTTGATGCTGTTGATAATACAAACTTCTAACACTTTCCCACCTTTGTAGCAGTACCTTAAATTGCTTTGTAATTTTGGCAAGTGTTCAGCAATTTCTTTAGCTAGACATTTGTCACACATTGCCCAAAAGCTGCTGCCCACCAGGACATTCCTTCTGAATGAAATACCCTCTTATGCCTCCCACCCCAAAAAGCAAAGCACAAGGGCAGGGATGAAATGCTGTCACCTCATAACAGCAGCTGGAGTAAGGCAAGAACTCACTTCGTGGGTTGTGGCCCTGGGAATACCTGCATTAACCAGAGCCTTCAGGACACCTTCATACTACAGAATCAGAAGGTTTACATTTCTGCTGAACAATTAGGATCAAAATAATTTATTAGTGTCCTTTCCTCTGATTATGTACATGTGCAGCTATAACCTAGAGTTTAGCTCCATTTGCAAAGGAACTTTCTTCGAAGAACTTACTTAATGGATATGGTCATTTCTTTCCTTCCCTCTCCCCTTTATTCTTTTTGACTACACAATCTACCTTTTAAAAACATAATAATAACAGACCTACAAGACCCATCACAGCACATCATGGCCACTTAAACTACTCTAACACACAGATCAGTAATAAAGCTGCACTATAATGCACAACAGCAGAGTAATTTGCGTGCAAATCTAAGTGGATTCACATGGAAACAGGGGGGTGAAAACAGGTAAGGTACAATATAGACAACAGAAATTGAACAGACTAGTATCTAAAAATCTGAGAAACTACTACTGACCAGCAGCAGCAATAAAGGATGCAAAAAATTCTAAAGGTCACATCAAATACTTTGATGGACTGAGTGGGTTAGCTTTTCAAACTAAAATCCCCCAAAGGCCACAATTAACTTTCTAAAACAAATACACTAAAATAATAATTATAGAAATGTACTGCAGAAGAGTTGGGAGTTTTGGTTTGGTTTTTGTTTTGCATGCTATTGATTTGAAGAATGATTTGCAGCATTATTTTTTCTGTGATTTTAGTGGACTTTTGATCAGTATTTTCAGAATGCTAATGTAGGGTTACAGTAGATTTATGTGAATGAATTTGAACATTGTTTGAGGAATTGTATGATAACCTTGTTCTGGGGAAGAAAAAGGTCCAATATGCTAGGGAATTTATATTATTTGTTAACTGAAATCAAATGTAAACACAATGAAGCTGTAAATTAAAAGACAGAAAGAAAAATAATTCCTAGCAGTTCTTGAGTTTCAGGCTAAGATATCTATAATCCCTCTGTGCTGGAGTATACCAGATTTGTTCTGATATAAGATACAGGTGACCCACATAAGCTCTGTATAGCTCCAGGTACACTTCAACCTTAAATGATCTTGTAGCATGGTGGGAAGAGAACAAAAACAAACCCCACCAAACAAACAATCAGAATCTGTTGACTGAGTCCACATCTAGATGACTGAATCTTTTACTGCCTCAAAAGACCAAAAATAAAGGGTTTTCCTCAGAGTCAGAAAACTGTTTGCAAATATCAACTCCCAGAACTCAGAAAACTCCAGTTCTCAAATTCTCTGTCTCCATCAACTAAGTTTCATAACTTCAGGATTCAAGCAAAATTATTTTAAATGGTAGCATAAAAGAATGAGCAGTGCATCACATTCTAGTCCTGACAGTGGTTTAGGTAAAGTTGTCTTCAGAAATGAGTGTGTCTTCTTTTACATGTACACAGTAAAACTGATAATACACTCAGGAATTCCCTCTGTTTTGAGCACCTAGCAATATCCATTTCATTTTGAGAATTTAGTCCCTTAAATTTTTGCTTCCTAAAATGTTGAAGTAATTTATTACAACACTCTCTCAACAGAGACCTGAGCCTGGAAAGCCAGACTGGCTTCTGCAGCCCAACAGGCCAAAGGCAGAGGAGGTTACAGTAAGACTCCAGGCAGTGAAAAAAAAAAAAATTAAATCCTCTGATCAGAGTATCTTTTATGTTGTCCACATAAGCAGCCTAGTGTTGATACCCTGTGTAATTAGAAGTAACCCAAACAAACTGTCTAGAGGAAATGAGGAATAGTTGCTAATCAAAACACACGGGCTCAGAATCAGCTCCTTTGACTAAAGCCTGAAATTCTTTATGTTGAGATTACATCAATCCCCACTATGAGATACAATTTTTAAACAGGAACAAAATACTTGAGACATTATATTGCATTAGGAAACATTCCATCCCACACGTGTTTTCTTTTCTGCTCAAATGGTGAGAAGCCCAGATACAGTGCCTGCAGTACCTCCAGGGTCTCCTAGCAGAACTGCAAAAAATATACTACTAATAATCATCTCAGACTCAGTCATAAGTGCATTAAAGAAATGCCACAATCATGATTTATCCTTAACCAGACTTGCATATTTCAGAAGAGTCAACTACCTTAAAGAAAAAACCCTGCACATTTTCAAGTTGCCACATCAGAAGTTTGGCATTATTTCCTGAGGTTTCTTTAAGATTGTCAAATGGTCAGGCCAGTTTCTCTCTAAGATATCCCAAAACCACATAAGCCCAAAAATGTGTCATTACTCTTCTCTTAAACTTCACCTTCGTCTACAACCTATTAGGCAAGAGACAGATACAAGATACCTACAAACCTGACCTGCAAAAACCCACTTCTGAGACAGAAAATTGCTACCATGCTCCTTTGAGTCCCATTGTGGCTTATCAACTGTCCACTAGTTTTATAGTATTGATCCATAAAGCTTATTACATCACACTCAAAGAAAGATGTCTAGTTATTTCATTTTTCTGCCCTCTACACCCATTTGAAAAGTTAACAAGCCTAAAACTAGTACAGGGCTGCTCACTTCAGTGAAAGCACTGTCAGGTAGTTTTTGTTTTCTTAAGGCTTTTCACTATGTGATGTTGACACTAATTATTCCCAAATAGAAACAAACTGTTTTTCAGTTAAGAACTGAACAGAACTACCTACATGTTTACAGCATAAGAATGGAGACTATTTCTACTTGAAATGAAAATTTATAATAAAGGTTTGCAAAAGTCTTTCGCTCTATAATAGAAAATGAGAAGAATAAAACCACTGTCATAGGTTAAGTTGAATCTGCTGCTGATATTCAATCTCATGCTGCTGTCAAAATGAAAACGCTAGTTAGAGCAAAGTACCATGAGGCTTGAAGTTTAGATTGTAACATGAGAGGCATCTTGTTCTGGTTGCTGCTTTTGGGTTCTGGGTTTTTGAATGTTAGAACTTTTCCACAGGGATGGTTAGCTCACTATGCTTTTTTTTTTAATCTGCTTTCTGATATGCTTTTTCTGCAAATAGGCTAATGTAATTGTGCATTATGTTACTGGATTTATATTAAACTCTTTTTATGCTCTCTCAACTGTTTATCTCAACCCAGAGTTTTTTTTGTGTGTTACTTTCCCTCACTTCTGTGTTGGGGAGAAACAAGCAGGTTCACCCATCACTACGTGTTAACCTGTTACAATGACTTTGAAAAAATTCTACATCACTCACATAATCTTTGAGATACACAGGAAAACCAATAACAATAAAAAAACTTTAAAAAATATTATTTAGTAAAACTTACTTTACAGCAGATCACACTGTCAACAAAGACTCAGATGCACTTCAGCATTCATAAATACTAACTCTTCTTTAGTGAGAGCAAACTTCTGGAGTGAAGGAAAGGAAGCCTTTGCTGCCTTTGAAATACAGTTATCACTTAGAGTTTCAGCTGCTACAAATCTAGGTAGCTCAGGTGATTTCACTTTAATGGAGATCATCTTAAGTTACACCTGCTGAGGACATCCCTGCAGATGTATTTACTAATGCAGCAAATCATTTAGGGAATGATGGTCCTGTCTGAGAGGACTATGTAGCTGTAAGTCAGAAGCCTATCAGTAGCCATAGAGATGGCAAGGAACTGAAGTTATTTGTGCCAAGTTCAGTCCTTGGTTATGTTTGCTTTACAAATATCTTGCTTTTTAAATTTGGTGCTTTGTTGCCTTGTAAGAGAATTGTTCTACTTCTTCAGAGAACCAGGTAGTAAAAGGTGGCACAGACATTTCACACACATCTCCCTACCTGCTGACTGCTGAGGATGCTCAGCAGACAGAAAAACAGTGTTCTTGGAGACATGAAGCCTCTGTACGATTCTGTGAGCTTCACTCGTCCAGTTTCATGCGTCCAGCCAAAGCTCACTCCTAGGAATGCAGCTGTCTGAGGCTTCCTATGATAGAAGTGATTCCAAAAGTGTTTTGTCTGCTCCATCAAATGGCCCTGTTATCCTTTACCCAGAAAACAGCTTTGTTGTTTTCTTAATGAGGTTTCAACCACCTCAATGGTTTTAACATTTATACGAAATTCTTCAAATAAAACTTACAGAAAAGATATTGGTTTGCATTTCAGTAAACAAAAGACATCCAAGACTGGGAGATCAATCTGACCTATGGTTTTTCTAATACAAATGAAGGAACGGGGGTATTTGTATGACATGACTAAAAGCTCACCTTGATCTGATCAGACCTAACTGAGAACAGAATTTGGCCTAGAGCTACCAAGTGTTCAAGTTTAAAAATCTAGCTTTATCCTCACAAGCAGCCTGCGCGGCACAGACAAATGCAATCACATGTAGATTTGGCAAACACTGTACTATGGGAGAGGGAAATGTCCCAGAGCAGCTTGCAATACAAATTGTCACTGTTCAGGCTAATAAGAACAAGCACTTAGCAAAGTTGATGCAGAGTAGTAGACTGATCTTTACATGGTAGCAGGTGACAGCAGCAACAGAGACATTTATGGAATTTGGAACAGTACATGGAACAAGGGGACTGCTGTCCTCCCACTGTTGAGAGTGCCTTAGGCTGTACACAGAAGCATCAGGCTTTAATCTCCTCCATACTGCTCAGCACTGAGACCATAATCAGTATTAGATAAAGAGGCATCCTCATATTTATTTATTTATCTTCTGGATGGCAGAGAAATACATGTCATCATTTGAAGTCTTAGAAATCAGATGTGGTGGGGGTTTTGTGCATGTGTCACCAAACATTAAAGAAAAGGATCTCTCACTAATTTACTAAAAGCTACACGAGGCAGTTATAAAACACCTTTATAATCATGTTTGTGGTGACTGCTCCTTTTCCTCTTTGATGCTGCATCCCAGATAGAACCCAACAGCAGAATACCTAGTGGGATCCTCACTCTGCTGCATACCTAGATTTCATCTGCCTGCTTTTCTCTCACAGCCAGTTAGAAAAAGTAAGCCAGATATCTGCTTCATTCATTTCTTGCCCATGCTACATAGCCCTGTCCATTAATATCACTCAGCTTATATAGCAGAATAGAAGAGTTGGAAAGAGCATTTCTTACTACAGAAACCTGAGAAGATCATTGCTCCTCCATCTCTGAATGAGAAGTTTAAAAAGGATAGGAACAAGAATGAGAAATAAGAGAGGAATGTTTTATTCATGGTTAGACAAAAGCACAAACAGAATGGCTAGAGGTTATAAATGTTTGCATTTTTTGATAGGGTGCTTAAAGGCATTTTGCAGATAAATGCAGGCAAAGTTCATGTTTTGAGGAGTTAAAAATCCAAACATTATTTTTTTGGCCAGCTATTTGGGGGATGTTGGTCTGTCCTTCAGGTTTCTAGAGAACAAAATGATTCTTCCTAGCCATTGTTGGCATGACAGTTGATCTCTTCTATTGATTGTCTGACCTACACTAGTGAATGCCAGACAGTGGGATGAAGGTGCTGTACAACAAAGCCCCACTACACGGTGAATGAGGAAGCTCTACAGACTGGGAATCAAGTCCCCCCTCCAACCCAGCCTGACAGGGCCCAGTTAGTGCAGAATGCTCCTCTCAAACCAATATAGTAGAGCACACCCACCCTTTCAGGCCTGCTTCCCATTAACCGACTGGTACAACAGAAAACAATCTTGATCTAAAAGGACTAATGTGGTGGGCTTCTGCTAAGTCTGAGTAACTGAATCTCTCTCCAAAGCGGTGTCACTCCCAATGAAATTCTCTGGGACACACATGAAAACATTCCCAAGTTCATGCCAAGAGTCATTTCCTGTTTCTCAGCCCTTGTATTCGCATCTCTTCTTGGACCTAAAGTTAAATTTAGTGGGTGCCTTTAGCTTAACATAAGAAAGGCTGTGACAGTTCAAAGAAAAAGTCCCATCTAGCTCTGTTGTGGCTGCCCCTTGTGGTCAGGAGCAAATGTCTAGAGAAGAACATGAGACAATAAGCACATAACATGATTTTGCCTTCATAAGCTTCTAAGAGTCAGTGGTTCAGGGGTTGCCAGAGCTGGAGGATGTCTTTAGACCACTTTGACTAATGTGGTCAGCAACTGATCTGTGAACTTGTAAGTTTAATACTAGAGTTAGGATCAGATCTAGTGTTATTCACCATGACTGTATGTATTTTAACTGACATGAGCATTTTCTGCCTCATCTGTGTGCTGTGAACACTAACTGCAGAGTCTGCATTTGTCTGCTCAATACCAGTGAATGATACATAGTTAGCTAGCTCACCCTGACACCCTTGAGGTAGTCCATAACCTTTCTTGCTCATAAAACTCACAGACCTGGAGCCTTACTTCTCATTGCACGTGCTCTTAATGAGCAACTCAAGCACCTGAGAAAACATCCTACATGGCAGTTAAGAACAGCCATCACTCTTGGATCTTCTTCCCATGGCTCAGGGATGCGGTATTCAGCACTCTCACAAAAGGGAGCATAGAGTTACCAATGTAGTACTTGAGCCACAAGACAGCTTGCAAAACTGAGGGATAGCATCAGCTGCCCTCCAAACTTGCTCCCTGCACTGTGGACAGCCTATGTATGAGACTCCCATAAGTACTTCTGCTGTCAGTGTAACTGGACTAAAGGTCTTGTTTGTGTTGGATTAATTTAAAGTTTGGAACAAGGAGAATAAATTGCAGTTTCCTTCTTTTACCCTATTTCATTGTGTCATGATGCCATGTACACTTATCAAGTCAGATAACACTTAGCATGCTTCCTTTTCTCCTGACCCTTCAAGCAAGGAACCTTTTCAGAAGAAAACCTGCCCAGATACCTGTAGAGTGGAAGCATTAATGCTTTTCAGTAACACACATTTCCAGGTGATGTGTACTGCTCAGGTGCCTAAAAGTGACTGCTAACTGTGATAGATCTTAGTGTCACTTCAGACATTTGTGATGCTTTTGTTAGCACATGCTGCCTCCAGAGAGAAAACTATCTTGCATTGGCTGACACAGAGGACACAAAAAATAGACAATTCCAAATCTTTAGAATGCCTCTTTCTGCCATTAGTATAGATGGTCTTTGAGCAAAGACAAGTCTGGAAAATGCATATTAACTGTAATTTCAGTAAATTCTGTTGTAAGAGAACAGAGAAACTAACTTTCACCGTTTTTTTTACTTGTCAGCTAACCTCACCCATGTGTTGGAAGTCTTGAGTTGAACCTAACATTCTTGAATTATTTGGGCTCTATATTCTTATAATATTTATACTTAGCATGAATCCAAGGCAGTGTCTCCATCTAAATATAGCATTTTGATTTGTGGCTTTGCAAACAGGAGATGAGAAGTCAGAGCACTACAAACTACATGCACAAAGTGTGTGTAATTATGGTCGTTAAAATACTCTGAGTGGAAAATAGTTCATTACCCTGGGCTACAAGAGAAGCAGGACAGACACTCCCTGGTTCCTGGTTGCAAGCAAGTTTTACCCAGACCATGTGATCCTGTATTTCTAGCATCTTGCTCAGACTCTCAGGGACTTTCTTATAGCCCTGAAACTAGAACCTGCCCATGCAGAACTGGGGCAGATGCATGGCCACTTCCTGAGTAAATCCTTGTAAAATTACTCTGTGAGTTACTGGAAGGCTGATGGGGGAGCTTTGCTCTGGACTTACAAGTGTCAGAGTTGGAATTTCAAAAATGCCACAGAAAAGCTCTAAGCAAGACCTTGTCTTCCTTTATTGTTAGAAAAAATTGCTTGACTGCAGCTTGGGTATTTCCTGTTGCCACTCAGTGGATTCAGCCGACAAGTGGGATCCTCTGGAAGCAGAAGTGAAAAAGAAAACATCACTGCCCCGTAATTGCCATCTGTCTGATGTTCTGCAGCTGCCTTTATTATAATGGAAATTTTACTTTCATTCTGCTACTGTCTGGTTTATTTTTAACAGCATAAATCCTCAGTACACATTTTTTCTCCCACACATTTACACTTTTTCCTTTTCCCCTCCAAACACCTTCATGCTGTCTCCCAAAGATCCCAGTATGCCTCTGCCCTACAGAATGAGGGGGACCATGATCCTTCTCACTTCTCTGAATGAAAGCACAGCAGGAAGAACTCCTGCAGTAATGTTTATTCAGCTGTGAAACAGCCTTTCAAAGGAAGTAGCAGAATTGCTAACACCTGAGTCATTTTATCACAGTGACCCAAAGCTCTGCAGAATGTATGTCCTCCACTAGAGCAGAGCCGATACTGTACTGCCAAAAACCTCTACCTTGTTCAAAGAATGCAAAATAAAATACATAGCAAAAAAAACTGTGCACTGATTCTTCTTACTAGGCAATAAATGCATTGTGAGGCTTCTGATACTTGTTCTTTTCCAACCCATGTTGCAAGGAAATGTGCTCAGTTCGTCTTTCCCCTTGACAGGTGTGACTGTGCATAGCTAGCATTAAAAGGACACCAGAGAACACATACCTATCGAATGTCTGAGAGTAATGAGGTAATTGGAATTTAACAGGTTTAATTTAAATGTCCTATGCTTCCCCTTTAGGTACTTAGTTATAAATCTAGTCTTCTTGGTAAACTACTCTCTCAGGATGTCAGATATGTCAGGATGTCAGATATGTTTTAATATATTTACTCATTTCATTGGTCCAGGTATGGAGCCACAGTAAACATATTTACAGTGCAAGCAATCACAGTTCTAGTATGTGCTAACTACAGCACTTCTTCTCTATCCTATTCTTTGGCCTGGAGCAGAAGCAGAGACAAAAGATGGTAGATAAGGAATCAAATTCAGATAGCTCCATAATACCCCTTGCCTAACATTTTGTCAGAGTCTCACCCACTCTCTTGTATACATAACATTAACCCAAAGGAGCGAGCATTCACTGACTGGTCAGCCTGTAAAAGAAGGTCCTGCTTGTGTTCCTGGGTTGACAGCACTGCAATGGAACACATTTTAATGACCTAAATATTAAATATTTTAATTAATTTCCTGTTGATGCAAGTGTAGAAACTTTAGATTACAGTAATTTGTATCTTCAGAGTAAAAAACATCACCCCATCCTGCGCTTGCTGAAATAATTCAGGCTCCAAATAGTTAACCTATTCTTAAGAGAAAAAGAGAAAAAAAAGGGTCATTTTTCTTCCAGGCTTCTTCACTACAGCTGAAACTGAAAACAGAAGTACTGGAATACCACAATAAAGGCTGTTCTTACTGTATTTTTGAACTCACTAGAAGAGACAGAATGATCGAGAAACCCTGCAAGAGATAATAAAAGACAAGAACTTGAAAACTGAATTGTGATGTGGCCACCAGAAATATCACTCTCAGAAGCAAAAGCACTTGCAAGTGCATCCCTAGAGACTCGAGTGCCAAGGCCTGGCTCAACAGCTCTGCTCTTTTTCCAAGCTAGATTATGCAGGAATCTTCTGCGAGCTCATGGCAAGAGAAAAGCAGCAGTGGCTTTTGTCAAGCACCAAGCTATCACAAAAATCTCGTAATTACCATATTAGATTAGGCTATGCCCCCTATCAAGTTCCTCTCAGCAGCCATCAGCCCCAGATGAGGCAGAGGAAACCAAAACAGTTCTAGTGGATCGTATTTCCCAGGAGACCTTCCCTCTGTTTCCCAGAGTCAGCATTTGGATAAAGCACTGAAACATCAGAGACTGTCTCCTTCTCTGCTCCAAAGAGCTCAGAGGAAAGGCATATAACTTGGCCCCTAACTGGTAGGTCTCTGGATCATTTCAGAGTAATGCAGGGTTAGTTTTAGTCCAAAGAGCATTTCATTTGTACGTGTTTTTAATAAAGCAATGTAAGCCACCGATATTCCTCTGGGACAGTCTGGGTTTGTGTTTCTGAGCTCTTGAAACACTTGAGGAAAAAAAATGATGCCCACCAGGATCCTTTTAAATGTCATATCAGGCCATAAGTGATATTTTGTGTGGTGAGCTGATTATTTTAATAAAAAGGAATCATCCAACAAAATTTTTGCTATGAACACACATAACAGTAGCCCCAGCTCAAATGTTTATGCAAGATGTGTACACAGCCCAGTTCCTTCCCTATTACCTTTTGAGAGGCAGCAAGGCAGCCTCAGGCAGGCCTCTGTCTCCTTGGGAACATCACTGGGGAGCTGTACCACTTCAGACTTCTTCAAAATGGGAAAGCATTTCAAAACCAACCACACACTTTAATTACTGGCAATTAGAAATTCCTAGGTTTGTGTGTTTACAGCTGAAAAATGTTAATGTGTGCCAGTTGTGTCAGAAAGTTTGATTAAGCTCTTTAAACTGAACTTGAAAAACTTAAAACACTCCAAACACTCTATGATCAGAGTATCTTGGGGGGCTTTCCAAAGTGACATGCAGAAGTCAGAACTGCTTTAATAGTCTCCTCAGTGTTCCCAGTGGACCATAGCTTGCCTTGCAAAGACACACACCCAACAGAACTGGCAGAAGGGATTTCTATCTGGCAGTTTTACAAAGACTAAGCAGCATCTTAATCACATCTGAGGTCACTATTGAATGGTAAACCGGAGTTAAACCTGCGTTTCAAATGATTGTAGCTGTTGTGTAGCAGGGTGTGTGAGCAGCTCTGAAATGAGACAAAGGTGAGGCTGTACAGGTTAGCTTCTTTTTCAAAGTACAGCAGAACTGTGTTAGGAGATTTTTTAGAAAATTAAAGACTGAAAGAAATAGCATCAGTAAGAAAGTGATGTTAGACTAAGTTCATAAGCAAAATACAAAGAGAACAAAAGGTACTTTTCCTGGCCTAACACAAGATGATATTTCCACAGATATATAAGGCTGCTGATGAATGCTTGCTACAGAGCTCTCCATGTGTCATAAAATATGAGCAATAAAATAAAGTCAAAGAATTGAAAAGACAAATGACAAGCCTCTGTGCATCATTAATGAATGATGAGGGTAGAAAGGCAAAAGATAACCCTCCATGCATATAATAATGATGTCTTTGACTGGTGGTGCTTCTTTATGCCTGTACATTTAATAAGATGTGTTAGAATTAAAAATTTAAAAATCAAGTCCATGTGCTCCATAAAATATGAGGAAAGAAGCAACTCTAGCCTAAGTTAAGATCGTACCATTGTACATCCTATTAAAGAATGAGATGTGTTGATTTATGCAAATACTCATAAATGAAGCATGGCAGGATGCTACTAGTGTCAGCCAAACAAGTCACAGGGGCAGTTATCTCATGTCTCCTTAAAGGAAGAATTTTCACACTTAGCAAAAAATTGGTAGTCCACAGGAAACTATCATCATTGCATCAACTGACATTTACTCAGCTGTTTTATACCTGAGGATGCTACAGGCACCAGGTTTACTAGCAGGGTACTGTATTTTTTTTTACAGAATATCATGCAGTAGGAGACCTTAGGAGTTCACGTTCTGCTTGTAGCACTGTCCATGGCTAAGGAATTGAATGCAGTTTAATGAGCAAACCCACATGGAACAGCCCTTTCAGTATCACTGGTACTTCCTAAGTGAGAAATGAAAGCACTAAGAGTGACAACTTTCTTTTTTCCACATCTTTAGGAAATGTTTTTATGCTATATACTCTAATCCACTGAAATATAACCCAATGTTATCTAATCCAACGCACTTTTACTGAGAGTCAAAGCTGTATTTCAAACTTTTTCCAGGATTAATGGCATCACAGGATTTGCTGGACATGAGCCAGCAATGGGCACTTGCAGCCCAGAAGGCAAATATCATCCTAGGCAGCACAGAAAGAAGCATGGCCAGCAGATTGAGAGAGGTGGTTCTGCCACTCTGCTCTGGTGAGACATAACCTGGAGTACTGTGTCAAGCTATACGGACCTCAACACAGGAAGGACTTGGAGCTGATGGAGAGGGTTTAGAGGATGGCCACAAAAATGATCAGAGGGTTGGAGCAAAGGCATGCAACACTAGGACAAAGGTCAACGTTTTAAAATTAGAGAAGGGTAAATTTAGATTGGACATTAGGAAGAAGCTCTTTTTACTATGAAAGTGATGGAACACTGGTCTAGGTTGCCCAGGGAAGTGGTGGAGGCTCCATCCCTGGACACATTCAAGGTGAGGCTTGATGGGGCTCTGAGCAACGTGATCTAATTAAAGGTGTCCCTGCTTACTGCAGGGGATTGGACTAGACAATCTTTAAAGGTCCCTTCCAACCCGATGCATTCTATGATTAATAATGGTTGGACTCAGTTGGACCCTTAAAGGTGTTTTCCAGCCTAAAAAATTCTATGATCTGTTATGTTCCGACAGGCATCCTCAGACAAATGTGATCTTGGGGGGAACAACTGCACCTCTGCAATATCCAGTTTGAAAGAGGTTACCAATCTCCTGAAACATTACCAATGCTTACCACTACACACAGTAGTGCTGGAGGTAGTACCCCAGCTTACAAAGGGAGTGAAATCACTTCCTGCAACTGAAACAAGCCACACTAGTACGGCAGATATTTTATCATCCTGTGGACTAAGTATTTAGTGCTTTTGCAAATATTGCCAGTAAGGCCAAACCAGAAGGCACTTGGTGTTATCCTGATCACACCCCAGCCATGCTGGGTTGTTTTTGAAACATTCAGCACCATTGTTTGTGGGCTTTGTCTTTGTTATCATTATGGGTAGGTTAAAAAATGTAGGGTTTCACATTCTGCTTTCGTTCATATCTGCGCATACATAGCTGGAGTCACTTCCCAACCTGTCTTTGTTGCCTGTCACATTACAGTCATCTCCATGACTCATTCACTCAACTATATGAAAGTGCAGGGGAAAAAAGGTAACAATCTCAAGTAAAATACACAACTATTCTCCAGATAGTATAGGCACAAATTAAGGTGACAATATAACACTTTAGGACAGATTTCACTTGGCTTGGCTCCTCTGTCACCATCATCTCAGCTGAACTTGCTGGCTAAATGGTGCTGACAATGGTTCTGCATTACAAAGCAGAAAAAAAATAAAAACCAAAATCTTCTAACTCTACTCTGCATATTAACATCCAGAATCTGGGAGTGACTCAGCTTCCCTCCAAATTAATTTGATTCCATGTTTTCAGAATTAGGACAGGCACTTTGCAGAGCATGCAGCAGCATCTGCTTCCCATGGGCTGGAGCCTCCAAAGAAGGTGTAGGTTTGAGGAAGAAGAGACAATTTTGGAAATGTCCTCTCTGAATGAAACAGTGCATACATACTGCTCAGAGGTCTGGGATGTGGCTAAATCACGGGATGGGAAGCCCTTGACTCACCTTAGCAACCATTTAGCAAGTGTTTTTGATGTAAAGCACCAACAACCCAGAGGTGAAACCACAACAGCTTGGATTTCATTGTTTCAGCTGGTGCTAAATGTTCTGACCAAATCTGCAGAATCAACTAATTAATCTCTGAATTTGCACTATGACTTCATTTACAATTAAACAAACAAACAAAAAGAATTTTAAAAACTGCTGGTCATAGAAATCTCTTGTAGTAAAGCACCCAGCAGTAGAAACAGCACAACCATGATGTTACTCAGAAATGCCACTGCAAGGAGCTTTATACTGAATGCCAAGCACAAGCTGTGCTCTGGAGAATATGCTGGAGGGGCAGAAAGGAAAGCAGGTGTGTGAAACCAGATGATGGGGTGAGCATGAACTCCTGGAGAAGAAATATATCATAAAACAAGCAATGGAGTAAGAGCATGTCACACCTTTTTAAAAGCAAGGCCCACAATCCATCATGTCTCTCATACCTTTACTTTTCTTTTATCTCTACAAATACCATTAACAACCCTATTCTCCCTTCCCAACCCTTGTTTGAACTTCAAAATGGATAAAATGTGCTTTCATGACCCATTAGTGTCTCTCAATGTCTTCCAGGCCAAGTCTGCTCAATTTACAAAGCAAATTGTTTTCTTTCTCAATTTTTTTTCCCCATGCTGCTAGTTCTGCAATGGCATCACCTGGAATCAGAAGTCTGCTCCTAACGGCTCAAGTATCATCAACCATAATAAAAATCTGGTAACTGGAAGTACCTGTGAGTGATGCTGTTAATGTGCCAGACAGAGCAGAAAACCAGCTCACTTTCCCACAACTCTGTTGTCTCTTCATTGTTAGCAGCAATCAACGCTCATTTCCACTAAGCAAGCAGATACATCAGATGTGGGCAGCAGGTCTAGGGTGAAAGTGCCATTCTTTTATTTTATTTCCCTCACTGTAATGGCATTTAAGAAGAGCTTGCTTGCAGCATTGAACTAAAAGCAGTACACGCATGTGGGCTGGACTAAGAAAAGCATCTGGCCTCTATACGATAGAAATCTTAAACCTCAAAGCAATTAAAGGTTAAGTAAGGGACCCTGTCCTGTTCCCCAGTGAAGTGAATGGCCAGATGTCCAAGGTCTGCAAGGCAGAAGGGTCCAGCATCAAAACTTTCAGGAGTAAAACACCAGGTATTTCTTTTACTACACTTGAAAAATTCTTGGTCAAAACACAAAGGATTTTGTTGTAAAGAACTCATAATGTTAAGGTTCCTAGTCATGCAGTTTTCCTTAGCACCCTGACATTCCAGTTTACTACTTAATGAGAACAAAAATTTTAGCAGCATATTCTACACACACAAAAAAAGGACTGTAACAAAAATAAACTCATTTTCATGACTCATAGGGTGAGGGAGAAGTGGCACCTTTAGCTCTCAGGGCCTGGGAGAGAGAGAAGCATCACTGGGTTGTGTGATAAAAGGTTCTGCCCATGCTTTAGGGGAGTGTAGTACCTGTCTTCTAAATATATATTGCTGCAGACTTTTCAGAATGAAAAGCAAGTAATGGTCTTCACAACTAGTATCATGTGCCAGTAGAAGGGGAATGATTTTCCCAGTTACCCTTTCCTATTCACACTTCAACTAACATTGGACAAATTTACTTGGCCAGCCCAAACTTACTGTTTTGTTGAAGTGAAAAACTCATTGCAGGGGGGTTGGTATAGATGACCTTTGGGGGTCCCTTCTAACCCAAACCATTCTATGATTCTATGAATGCAGTGGAACTTAAATCCAGGGTTTGGTGTCATGGGAGAAAAAAAGGCAAACCTCTTATAAAAGGAATTTGGAGAATAGTAAGAGCTGTATTGAAATCATACTTTAAAATTATTTTTATCCAGCTGAATGTCACAGCTTGTCACTTCTATATAGTATAAATGACTGAATAGTTGGGATGAGCAATAATACCATGGCAGATTGAGTCAAACCAAGATGTGATTCTTAGCTCTGCTACCAATTCAAGCAGATAAATCATTCAAAGTCTTTGTGCTTTGACTTTCCTGTCTGAGAAAGGAGATATTCAGCTTAGTTCACAGAGGTGTTGAAGTGTTGATCATTTTTATGCACACAGTAATGTGAACTCAATGGCTGAAAGGTGCTTTCGAAGTATTAAATATTCTTCTTGCTCTTATGCCTGCTTTCCTATTCATACTGTTTATGAGCAGTGCTATTATTTTGACTAAACTTCAGCCCTTTAGAAATTGACGGTATAGAATTTACATTCTTTGCAATGATAAATGCATTTCATTTTCTTCAAGCAAATACATTCCAACCCAGCAGTTAAGCATAAGACTAATCTCTTTTGTTTCACATGACTATTGAGTAAAAACAAGTGCTCAGGTGCTTTGTCAAGCTGAGGCCATATGAGTTTTTGCAAGAAGAAACTGCAACTAGCAGTTGAACTATTAGATTTGAAAAAATTCTCTTCCAGATCTTGAAGAAACTATCAATAATTGGGCTCCCATTTCACCCAAATGGACAAGGTATAGTATCTGTACACACAGGCAAAAATTAAAATTATACCATTTTCCCATGATATTCTTGACTCTTCCACTAGAACTGCAATATCCACTGTTCCATCTTGCTCTGACACTGAAGGGAAAGTAGCACTAAATGCCAGTCTACAAAGCTTGAGGGAAGAGACATATTTTTCCCTTCACCATCTTTACAAGGATTGAGTTTACTTTTTCAGTTTTATCAGGTGTGTTGTATGTCCTAAATGCATTCCATAAATCAACAATATCTCTGACCACTTCTGCTGTCTTCTTGTTTTACACATCTGTAGTAGTTACATTTCTTACATAATCAAAAAAAAAAAAAACAATCCAGGGCACAAGGAGGTTTG
This sequence comes from Indicator indicator, assembly GCF_027791375.1. Classification (NCBI taxonomy): domain Eukaryota; kingdom Metazoa; phylum Chordata; class Aves; order Piciformes; family Indicatoridae; genus Indicator; species Indicator indicator. The sequence goes on from NC_072028.1 coordinate 18,075,064, forward strand.
TGCAAGCTTTGAGGTATAAGGTCATTAATTCCGCTAGAGTACATGCAGTGAAATGAGCTATAGCCATTGATATGTCATTGACTCAGACCTGGATATTCACATCAGTAACAAATAATTGCTATAAATCTGTTCTCATGCTATCTGCAATAAACCAGAAAGCAGTATCGACAGTGCTCACTTAGACTGATCTTCCTGAGATGCTGTGTTAGGTCAGAGACTCACTGCGACAAGGGCTGCAGTTTGTAATCTGCAACATTACAGATTAGTAGGATTTAATTGGACTTGAATATGATTGGAATGAAATCCAGAAGGCAGAGGAGGATGATCTTCCCTTCTTCACCCTCCCAGCCATCAAAACTTTGAGATCTTGAGAAATGAAAAGCCCAGGGATCACAGCCCCAGTTCTGGTACTGGGAAATCCTAATTAACTTCTTGGAATGATATCATCAGCTTTACTGAAATTACAGACTTGATAAACTTAAGTGAAACAAATGAAAACGGACATTTCTTTGGTGCATATGAGCTGTTAGACCTAAGAAAGAGTCTAGCATAGAACAATCTTCAGTGGACATGCAATGTAAAACCTAATGAAGCATTTGTGTAGCTGGGACAATTGAAGAGCCCTTCTCCTCTCAAACCCAGAAGTAAGCAAAAACTAAACTCTGTCATCAGGAAAGATATTGGATCAGTTCTTGTAGAAATATGGTTAAGATTAACTTACAACTGGCAGCAGCAGATGCTCAAAAAGGGGTGGTGGAGAGAGAGGCCTAGGTCTTGGACCAAGAGTGTGAAAAAGCTTCTTTTCTTACTTAATGAGATCTCTGTAAACCAAAATAAAAGGTAAATCACTTAATTCGTCACCCACAGAAGTCTGTATCTCCTACCTTACCCTAGGGAACATGTAAAGTTGTTTTTTTTTTAAGGCTAGAGATTTCTGATCTGTGAATTACCAGAGAGATTTGTAGACTGCAGACACAAACACCAGAGGAATGGACAAAAGCTCAGTAAAGCACTGTACAGAATTCAACCACTGTTCTGGGTAAACAGTACGCCTTGTCTCTGGTGACATATGGCCTGTCACTCCCAGAGCTACTAAGGAGATCAGACAGAAGATGATCATTAACTATGACTTTGGAGGTTGCAAAGACTCTCAAGATGAAGAGCTGAAAGCAAGAGGACTTGCTGCATTTTGAAGTATGTCCCTTCCTGGACTAGGATGATTCCATCACAGATGGTAATGCTAAAAAAAATATGAAATAACGGAAACTGTATCGTAATGCTGCACAGGCACTGCTGCACCACAGAAGATGGCATGTTTTCAGTAATGCCTTTTAATCCATCATTGGACATGAAGTTCCCACTGCTTATTTTACTCTCATCAGAAAACATGCATTGATTTGCTTATGATCATAATTCCTGACTCAAATCTTTGTCTGTTACATCACAGCAGGGGAACGTAGGGAAGAATCCAGAAATAAAACCAAAATAAATCTCCATTTGGATTTGAGAGTAAAACCTTAAGCACTTTATTCTTTGAAACAGATAAAAAAAAAATACATGATCCGGATTTTGCGTGCAGTGGTAGTAATATTATTTAATATCATCCAAAAACTAGGAACAAAAACCATTATTACACTTGTGCAAATGGCTCTAGAATCAGTCTTCCTGACAGAACAATTCAGACATGCTGTATGGCCCATGAGGTTGCCTCTGGAAGTAGTTTAGCCATTTATTTGCCCTGTATTAATAATGGTCAAGTATAACAGAATTGAATAGCTCATAAAAAGCATAGGAAGAACAGTAAAAATGTTGAAAGCAAAAAAGTTGGAATTTAATCCCTTTATAGGAACATTCTCCCTGCCCATTAAAATGCTGCCTTTATACAGTCATTCCCATTACCAGCTATCCCAGATGGGTAAAGGACAGGCAGGTGGTGCCGCTGGTTCAGGCTTTCATCTAATGGAGGCTCTCCTTTGAACTCAATCCCTCCTGCCTAACCACGGAGGGCTGGGAGACTGTCCTCACTTCTTCCCTGTGGGATTATCACAGTGCACTTAGATTTTTCTCCTTCTTGGCATCTTTGAGGTAGCGATTCTGTTCCTGAGATCTCTATGATGACCCAGCAACCTAATATGTCTTGTTAAAGGAAAAGAAGCTGACCTTGATACCTAATTATCCAGGAAAGGAAGTCACTAAATAAAAGCCACAAACCTGGTTTACTCCACAGCCTGCTCAAACAGCTCCTGCTGTATGTGCAGTGCCAGTAACTATCTAAACCATCTTGGTATAGACACTGACATACTTCTGTACATCTGAGCTGGAAAGTAATCCAAAGCCTTTCTAGTATGATGCCACAAAATGCTACCCCATCAGAAGAGTCTGCAATTAGGTGACATTTACATTCTGAGAATGACCCAAGCCCAGCCCTAACTGCCCAAACAATAGCTGGAAGTGCAGTAGCAGCCCAGTGCTAGTAAGACTCATCTACAAATACTTCTGCTTCTGACAGCCTTAAATTCTCAAGTACTTAAAGCCTTCTTCTGGCATTAAATACTCAATTATGAGTAACAGTTTATTGTAGCTAATTAACAATGAAATCAAAAGAACTCCAGGTGAAACTCCCCCACAATAGTGCCCAGGAATTCAGTTGTAACATTTTATCAATTGCAGTTTTAGCAGTTTAGCTGGTTGAATAACTATGTGAAAAGTTAGTAATACAAAACTGACAAACTTTTTGCAACATTACCAAGAGCAGCCACTGAAGAAACCAAATAATGGCTCTTTTCCAGGGAAGTTATTTTATATTTATAAGATGTATTTATATTTTTATGTTTAGAACCATGAACTTACTGTCACTGTAAAGGTAAGGATGATAACTACAGATGGTGTTCAAGATTTATTAAATACATTTTTCAGCAACTGATGAAAAACTGTTGATCGTATTTTCCTACTGTTAAGTCAGTTCTATAGCTAGCAAATAAAACATGTCTTGATTTTTGCCAGCTTGCAGGACTAATTTATTCAAACACAACTTTTCCATTATTCATGTCCCTATCAAGGCAATTTTTTTTTTTTAAAGATCTTGATGTGACTTGTTGACCAATTTCCTTTAGCTACATAAAATTGTAAATTTTGCTTCATCTGTTAGCTTTTGTATACTTAGTGGGGAGTTATTCTTGTTGGTTGCTTTCATTTGTTTGCTCCTGATAGTAAGATCACAGATTGGCCTCTCTACACAGGACTGGAAATTTAGCAACCCCAAACTATCAACTAATCCCATGGAAAGGAAGATCTATCCATTAGAAGACCAGAGTGGATGATAAACCTCAAGATACAACCCACAACTTTAAGATCAGTGCCACAAATTGCCTTCTCAAAGATTCAGCAGTCAAGTAACCAACACAGACATAGAATCAGACAGAATGATAAAAGTTTGGAAGGGACCTCTGGAGATCATCTAGTCCAACCCCTGCTGACAGAGTAGGTTCACCAGAGCAGGCTGCACAGGACAGTGTCCAGGCAGATTTGGAAAGACTCTGGAGATAGAGGCTCCACAACCAGTGCACCAGGGCAAACTGTTCAAAAGACCTGAATTGCACCTGCACATGGGTGCCTGTTTCTTTTTATGTGAAGTAAGAATTCTCTTACTGCCTTGACAGGAGTCTAGAAATGAGTACCTGATCCATGCAGGGCATTTTAACACACCATCTCTACATAGAGTCATAGAATCAGTCAGGGTTGGAATGGACCACAAGGATCATCTACTTCCAACCCCCCTGCCATGGGCAGGGACACCTCACACTAGATCAGGCTGGCCAGAGCCTCATCCAGCCTGGCCTTAAACACCTCCAGGGATGTGGCCCCAACCACCTCCCTGGACAACCCATTCCAGGCTCTCACCACTCTCATGGGGAAGAACTTCTTCCTCACGTCCAGCCTGAATCTCTTACATAAATGAGTATGTAAGTATTACATGTGTGTTTTGGGGTTTTTTTGTCATTGTTGGGGTTTATTTACTTATTTGTCTCTACCAATACCAACATCATAAAACATATGAGGATTTTCGAAGAAGAAAAGGGAGAACCAAGTGACCACAGGCCCCTTGGCCTTTCCAGTCCATAACAACAGGGACCTCTCTGTTTCAAAAAAAGCCCATTCCGTTCCCTCAATCTGCTGTGATGGAATGGAATTTGTATTCATCATACAGCACTCATGGTCAGAGGGAATCACTGTCTCCACCAAAGATTGTGCACTTTAAATCCTTTGCTAGTTCAACTGCTATATATTTGACTTTAATTAAAGTTCTGTCATGAATTATGAAAGACCAGATCTTCAAACTCATTAATTAAGGCCCCTCGGTGTCTGAATACCAACACAGTAATGACAAGTGAGATGTACAGTGCCTATCAGGATGTGGCTGTGCGACAGCAGCACAAAGCAAGCAGAACTATTATTCTGACATGTTCAGGATTGCACTTGCCGATTGTTAGAGCAAAGAGACCTCCCATGAATACAAACATAACAGCGGTGGGGAATAGTCCAGCTCTGGCATGGCACTGTTTGTAAGCCTCCTCCAGAAGCTGAGAAATGGGTCACTGAATTCTCCTTAGGGACTGTCTCTGCAGTTTGAAAAGCAGAAATTCCACTGCTTAGTTCTTTCTCTTACTATGTGTGCAGTAGTGGCTACCTTATTAGCTAAAGGCTTTGACCCCATTATCCTTACTCACATCTTTCACTGCAAAGTGTCCCATTAAGATCAACAGACTCACTGACAAAACAAGAGGCAAGCCAACACCAATATGGATAACAGGATCTGTCCCCAGTGCTGCTAATAATCATGCTGAATTCACCAAGCTTAAAGCAAATCCAGCAGCATTGAGACTTCCTTTTTCTGCTGAGCCACCAGTGATGTGGAGTTTCTTTCAAAGGCATATTAGTTCTGCACATTTTATCCACAAGACCCAGCTTATTTTCAAACAGAGAAGCCATTGGCCAGATGTTCCTCCCTTTCCCTACAAGTAGCCCCATTTGTAATTTTTATACATTTCACAAAATGAAATATGAACACCAAATAGCCAGGTGCTTTTCATACATGGCAACCAACCAGACATGTTCCAATGGTAAGTGATTACCTCATTTGTAAATCGCTGCAGAACTGGATGCATGAAAATGAAGGGAAGAGCCACAAGGCTTTGTGTTCAAGTTACAAGAACTCACCCAATGTCAGTTTATCCTGCCAGACATTTGCAATAGTTAAAACAGGCAAGAATTACACTGGGAAAATGTGTAGGGAAAAGAGATAAATTTATCAAAGCAGTCTGTATTTTAAACCTTCTCTAGACTATCTAGCAGTGTCAAGAAGGTACCAAGAAGTCTATCCTGGTGATACACGTAAACTTGGCCTTGGGTTTTGTCCAAAGTAGTTCAGTATATTTCTGCTGAACTAATTCATCCACCAGAAGTTTTGCAATGCAAATTAACACCACCTGAGGACAAAAGCAGGAATTTCTGGTTCAAGCAGAAGCACACTGAACAAATGTAATGGAAAACACTTTGTAGAGAGTAAAAGCTTAACTTAAAATTAATTTCTAATTTAGTAGCAAGCTAACAAATTAAATCCATGTGTCAACAAAACTTCACATACTTGGGGCCTAACTTCTCAAAACAGCAGGGATGACAGAAACAAAAGCAGAAATATAATTGTTACCTTAACTACTGAAAAATCACATCTGCTACCAACTGCTGACCCTTTGTACATTGTCCCTCTCTCACCCTCTGTGCAAGCACACATGTGCCCTGATTTCCAGCAGTTAAAGACTCCCTCATCTGGTGGTCAGACATGCTAAATTAGATCTCCAAGTCTCAGCCAGCAGCTGGGCAGGCAGAGAACATATCTAGATAATGAATGATGTGAATGCTGCGGCTTATGTTCTCTTAGGATCAGCCCTTCAACATACACATCTTAGATGAGCTCACCTGCTTGCAATAAAAGTAAAGTTCTCACTGAAATTGTTATTCCTTTTAAATTCAAATGGGCACTGCTGTGACCAGCCATTGCTTCCAGGAGACAACTTCACTAGAACAGACAAACTACTAACACTGTGCCTTTCTCTGCTCCTGCAGGTGCACATGTCTTCATCAGTCAGCAGCAGCAGACACCCACTACTTCTGTCCTGGGCACTGAATGGCAGGCACTTGGAGTTTAGTGCCAGTGTGAAACATCAGGAAGAATACAGCCCTTTAGTATAGTGATACTACTAGTTGTATTGGTCCATCTTCAGTAGAGGTACCACTAGGAAAGAGCAGAATGTAGATACATGATTTGTATGCAACTCAGGTTCAGTGGGACTTCAGTCTAGCACCACACTGGTAGCTATTGCAGTGTCCTACTATCAGACATGGCAAAATACATCAAAATCCTTCCTTTAGCTTAGTCCAATCCCATTATTTCTTCTGTAGACTCCCTGGTCTCCTGGTACTTACAAACCTCTCTTCCTTAGACATGAAGAAAGTGAGCACTGGAATGATGATACAGGAGAAACTACAGGATCTGTGCAAAGGAGAATGAGTCACCAGGCAACCCTGACAAACTAAGAAGGAGCCAAAGGCCTAGTTAAACTGCACCTGGGATAGTCACATGGCAGCTTTCCTGAAGCCATGGCAAACTTTTCAGTCACCTGAGCTTCAGGTTTTCCAGTCCCTTCGAAGGTCTGAATGAAACACTCTGAAAACATCACATTAGCTCTGGCAATTTAAATGGGTTATTTCTTTTTCAGGAATCCTGCTGAATGCAATACAAGTCCATCTACAGTAAACAAATTCAATTTTGTTTCCTAAACTCAAAAGGTGTAAGCTGAGAACATAGAACCTAAAAGTAACAAATACAAAAAGAGTTTATATACACATATCACAATAGTTTATTTAGAGACATACATCCCACTGCACCCAGTTACAGACAGCTGACTCTCTAATTAGAGGATCAGCTTCTTTCTTGAGATCTTAATTGTCCTGATGATTATTTATTTCTTCAGTCTAACAACAAGTTTCAATTTAAAACATGAAACCCCGCCAAGAATAAATCCATCATTGTCCCACCGTGCACACTGACCCTTGGCCTAATGTATTCCACTAGAACCACCAGGAAATCATCAGCTTCTGATAAAATTCTGGAATACTGACAGTAGGAATGGCTATAGTACATTTCTGGAGGAATGACTACTGTACCAGCACATTGTCCAGGTTGCCATCTGAAGTCTAATCCTGAAACTCCTGAATAATTTCAGAAATAGTTTTCTGAAACAGAAAAATCCTTTGATAAAGCAGCATGTGAATATACACAGTCATGTGCCTAGTAGCAAAGTCAGAGCTACTGAGACATACAGCTCCCAAAATGCCTTTTTTACTGTTATTAATGATGTCCACAAGACGGATTTGCCAAGTCAGGCTGTGTGGTTTCTGCCATACAGTTTGTATTACTGTATGAAAGTAGGCATTTACAGAGCAAATCTGGTATCTTACTAAATTTTCAATATGGAGTGGTTCTAACCTGAAACAAACAGTAGCTATGGAAAAGGTTTTAATGATTAAAGAGAGGTAAATTAATGTATGAATCAAATAAATATCATATCTAATATAGGAAGTTATATGCAACATTGAAAGGAATTCTTTCCACAAATACATAAAGACCACAGTTGTATTTACAACTGGGCTCGTTTTCTGTAGCACCTATGTACACACACAGAATATCTCATAGAGTGTTAAGGTAAGACAGAAGAGATCTAGTTACTGTTTCAGGACTTCCACCATTAGGTGGTCGGTGGCTGAACGTTTTCTTCTGTGGGAGGCTTTTTCCTCATTCTCTTTGTTTGGTATTGCTTAACTTCTAGGAATCTATTCAGAAGTCACTAATTAATGTTAGAGTATGGGGTGTTGAGGAATGTTTATGCACTAAACATTAATAGCAGTTAAACAGTCAATCAAATGCCAAAATACAGAATCTGTTCCCTGATTTTAAGTCCAGCTAGTCTGAGATCAGAAAACACATCATACCATGCCTTTTCAATTTCAGCAAGAGCAGTAAGCTCATGGAGTAACATGGCCTGTGACAGACCTCAGGAAGTCATCTAGCCCAACCTCTAGCTCACAGAAGAGGCCTGCCATCAGCAGTATTTCCCTGCTTTCAGGACTCAGCACCACTGCATTCTACCCTGAAAAAGCAGCACCTCTGCAGCACACTGACAAGAGGATGATCACATTAAGTTTAAAGAGAAATATAAGGACATAAACATTTCACTCAAAATTTACTTGAAGTAGGACTTTTACTCTTGTAAAGAAGCATCACCAGCATTTATTTTGCTTGCATACCTTGAAAGAAGGCACTTCATCTAGGATCTCCTAAACTGCTACTGAGGTCATGTGCTAATAGAAGAGAATGCTTTTCCCTGCATGGTCAGAAACTCAATGTATTGCTTTGTTCAATACCCAGAAATCCAATATTCCATTATGCATTATGTTTCTTAACTGAGCATAACTTGCTTAATTTCTCCCTAACTGAAGTATTCCCAGCAAAGCAATTTACCAGCAAAACTGCAACCAAAAGTGAGAAACAACACCTCACTGCTGGTTTCTGGAAACGTATTTAGGTGACCTCAACCTCCTGTCACTGCCAGTAAAGATAAGAAACAAAATACAATGAGATTTTCAAACTGCACAGACCTCACACTCCATTCAAAAGTTTCTTCATCCATCTCTGATTCAACATTTCTTAGGACACACTGAGAACTGAACATTCATTAGATTTCAGTGAGGCTTATGAGCACAACCGGAATGCACCAGGACACATCTGGCTTTAAATGTCTTCACTGGAGTACCCTGCAAAATGAAAACTACTGAGCCATCACAAATTACATTAAAATTCGTGTGAAAATGATGCGGTCCTTAGCTATGAGATTTACAGCAGCTCTTGACATAACGCAGAGCACAGAGATAACTGCAGAACCCTGAGACACAACACAGTATTTTTACTTGCTTAATCAAGGAGTAGCTAAGAGTAACTTGGCACATCTAGTGAAGGCCTTCTTAGCCTTTGTTCTCAAGCAGTTTCACGTGGCCAGACACAAATATGAACTGCCACCACAAACAAAGAAGGAGAGTCATTCCCCACACTCAATGCAGAGCTGTGGAAAAAATGGATCATATTTGCAGAACTGCCATTTGTATTAAGGCAACTCTTAGAAATGGCTGTGGGGTTTTGCCAGTGGGGAAAAGCTGAAAAAGAAGAGGCAATTTCAAAGCTAAACCATTAGAGGCAAGTTGTTCACTGTAAGGTAAGTGCCATTGGAATCAAACATGAAAGGATGAAAGGACATAAATACAAAGTTACTTGCTTACAAAGAAAGCTCCATTTCATCTATGAAGTTCCTGTAACTTCTCTTTCTCTCTTGAGCTTCCAGCTGCTATGTTGAGCTGCCCATGGAACAGCAACAGCAGCAAAACTCCTGCTAATGCTTTGTCTCTCAACCACTCAGCCTACCCATAGAAATCCTTGCCTTTATATAAGAATATGGGTGGTGGGGTGCAGTTAGCAAAATAGCAAAAGAGCAAAATAGCAAAATAGGTATTAGCACAAATCAAAGAACTGCCAATATTAACTATTTAGTCAGACATCATACAGTGTATGTACCAAGCACCAGCAAAGTACTTCCTTTTCATTAACAGTCTTATTTTGGTAACTTCCATTTAACATTCAAAGGAGAGCCACGAGCACCTCTCTGCTGACATACAGCTCAGAGGAACTGTGATGGCTAGACTCATGCTTAATAGAAAGTGTAGACAGTTGGCTGGCCAGAACACAGTTTGCATTCATGCAGAATTGCAGCTTTTCAAATTAGAAAGCCAGCTAAAAAAAATTGTACTTTTAATAATATTGCCAGCTCAAAGTTGGCAACATTATGAATGACACAACAAAAGACCTGTCCATGACAATAGCCATATTTAGACCAAACTTCCAGACTAAGGCCGCTGCCCCAGCAGACCAAACCCCCAGCATAAGCAAACCCTGAACACTGTACAATTGCCCTGGCATCAGTTATTGAGGATGCTGAATCTCCCTGATGATCTGTTATCCCACAGATTAAGGTGATATATCATCACGCCTGTTGATGGCAAAACCTCAGGCTGGTTCTAAACCCAAACAAGCCACAAGAATCTTATTCAGAGCTCTGCACAGAGCAGGGAGGGAGCGACGCTCACGCCAAGGGTGGGTGAGCCCTGTGTACACAGACCTACAGTTTGTGCAGCATAAGCAGGAGAGGGACAAGCAGCCTTGCTCAGCTGCCCTGGCCCATGCAGGGTCTGCCTCAAAATCCAGAATCAAAGTGTTTACTGTAAGGTGCTGTGTAGGAGTGTAACCACACATGACTAAAGCAGATTAATATGCCTGTGGCAAAAAAATAGGGGAAAAAACAAAACAAAACAAAAAACCCAAACAAAACTACTTAGGTAGGAAAATAATGTTTAGGAATTTATTTATTTTCATATTTAAAATACATATGGGACACTTCATCTTCAAGACTAAGTCAGATTTTGCTTTTTCCTGCTGCCTGGCATAGATAAATGCTTTCATATATGCAAATGAGGAGAAAATGTAGCCTCTTTCAGCAGTAATAAGTATCTGCCTGTTGCTACCTTAAAATCACAGGAATCACATCTGGTAACTGCCCTTTCCTCATGTTTCCACTAGTTTTCAGACTTCCTCTTGTGGTAGCTTGAGACTGCGCATCTGGATGTTTTAAACATACAAAGGAATTGCTAGAGCAAGCAAAAGAGAAAACGGTGCAGAGAGTTAAGATGTGCAGATAAGCAACTGGTGCACCCTGCAGCTAAAGTAACAGACAGGCAGCCCGGGAAAAGCTTTTTCCAAAGAGGAGAGCACAAGTCTAGGCAGAATGAAGACTCACATTGTCTGTGGCTTCGTTTTTAAAGTACTGTTAATCCAAGTATATCTTTTGAACACAACTTTAGCTGCACCATCACCAATTATTAAGTTTCCTGGAGACAGCACTCCCAAAACAGACAAAGAACTAGCAGTGGTAAGTGTTGGTTTCATCTTTGCTTCGGCTTTGTATTGTTGTTTCATAAGCAGATGTTTCTTTCTTGTTTCAGCTGAGGCTGAGGAATGACTGTAGCGTTTTCTCCCTAGGGTCGCGGGAAGTGCTAGCTAGCAAGCAAAGGTATCAGCTTTCAGAAGTTAAAACTAGAGCCAAGTAATGTTTCCTCTCTTCAAATTTTTAAGTCGGCAAGGAAAATTGTAGAGTTTTTTCTTTAAGTCTGAATATACAAAATAAGTTCATTAAGTCATTGTGACTATAATCAAAAGATTGCTGTGATAAGAGGGGAGAAGGGCAAATAAGAGACATCTAATGTTTTTACTTAAATCAAGCAGAAGTATGGGCTGTTGAGACTCAATGCATGGATCTGAAGCTTGTTTCCAGATTGTTTACTGTGCATTGCATAAACACAGCTTTAAGGGACAATTACAACCAAAAGCTGGCTCAAGTTTCAGAAGCCATTGTGACTAGGTTTGATTTTGAAAAAATTCTCATTGGAGGTTTAAAGAAATATTTTTTTCAAATTCAATCTGGAACAAAAAACATAATTTGGATTTCTGTGACATTAGCAAACTATAGCCATAACTCTACAGTATTTTATTCTAATCTTATTTTAGCCCTGTGGACCTTCAGAAAAATGACATGGGGAAGTCCATTTAAGGGGAGATTGTGATGGATTATCCTTATTTTAGCATGTAAATTACAGACATTTCTCCTCTTCAGCAGTAAGCCCATTTTAAGGAAGATTGAGATAAATTATCCTTATTTTAAGGCACAGAGATCTGAAAGTTGGCCACTTTTCTTTAGGAATTGGTGTGCATCTTGGAAAAGCTTGCCAGGTTAAAGAAGGTCCAGGAGACGGTAGAGAAGGAAATGCCAGATGGGATCTGTGGTAGAAAGTTTAGAAAAACAATGTGACCCAAAAAGGACACTCCTCAGCCTTTAACATAAATTCACCCAAGGATTTGCCTTAGTAGCACAGCAGCCAGGAAATGGGGGGAAGTGCATGTGGGAGAGGACAGTGGGGTCCCACACATCTAGTTGTGATTCTATAATTTTTAAAAAAGACATTTTGTTATTCAAAGCCAGGTTTTTATTCAGCAACAGCAATCCACATCTCCTCTCATCTCTGTTTCTTCTGTGTACTCAGGAAATTTATAAGCTGGTTTAACACTGCAGTTCTTCTTTGTCTTCCTTGTAGTAGTCTTGAGTAAGACTAACTGGCTGCCTTTCCCCCTCACACCCACCATCAGAACAGGCCAACGCTCCGCATCAGAACACAAATTGCTATGTTGCAGCTGGACCCTGTTTCATTAATGGGCTGGATCAAAATTCCAGATCACCACAGCTCCCTGCTGACTCTGGGGAAACTGAATTTCGCAGCCTAGGCCAAGATGTGGTTTACAGAGACACTACATTTTCTTCAGGATTCTCTTCTTGCAGAACAGCTGGTGGTGTTCATTTCTCATATTCAGTAAAATCTCCGTTTTAGGAAAAACTGAGCAGAGTTAACTTTTTATTTAGAATCTTACCAAGGAAAATTCTTTACCATGCCTCATGTTATATTTTTGGCTGTGCCTCCTATTTCCAAACCTAAAATGGCAAGAGCAACATCCTGCTTCTGAGTAAACTTCAGGTCTGATGTGTAGTCAGTATCATGGTACGTCACTGGGAGATGCAAACTCCAATAAAATGAAAATTGGGGTAAGAACAGATCCTCCAAATCAGCCTCTTTGATCATGCTCTTAATACATTTCACACAATTTCCACAGGCCCCATTAACTAAAAGTAGACAGAAGTGTAGTAGTAGCAAAGAGTAAGTATTTCTGTGTCCATTATTACCACTGCCAGAGACTCCACTGGAGAAATACCACATCAGAGGTTAAAAACCACTAAAACTAGACATAGCCTATGCTTAATCAGTAAGTGGACGGAGGACCTTCTGCAGAACACGTAGTATCTTGATTAAATCATTTTTCTGAGTAAGCTCTGAACCATTTCCTATGCAGGGTAGATGAAGTATGCCTGGACTTAATGAGGAGATGGTGAAATCCAGTGACCAACTGCAGCCATCAGACATCCTTTGCTGTATTTTGCTGATATAATTGTCTTATCTCCAGTCTCCTGAACTTCAATCAGTTAATTAGAGACATAAAATAAGATTTCCTTCAGGAACACTTCCTAGCACAAGAACTTAAATGTGCAGTCATTTTGTCAGGCTTCTTCTAATCCTCATTCAGAAATAAATCTCTCTGATATTTCTGACATTTTTGGCAAATATAACTTTACCTTTATTCAGGGTGTTTTCCTACCTTATATTTGTAGTTAATATTTTAGATATGAGACCTGAGGGATGCTTCTGCCTCTGCTACAGACAATTCCACTATCTTGGATTTGTAGTTAATATTTCAGATATGAGACCTGAAGGATGCTTCTCCCTCTGCTGCAGGCAATTCTGCTGTAAAGATCCATACCTTGCAGCCCCCTGTCTAACAGCGACATTGGACAAGGCACCTCTCAGTTCTGTGCCATGCTAAGCACCAGTTTGGGGGGCCTACCCATCAATCTGGGGACTTCTGACAGGGCTGTAGCTTTTCTTTTAGAACTAGGGATAAAATACCACAGGCTCAGACCGCAGTATGGAGCTCCTGAAATATCTGTGCAAGAGAACCATAAAATTTACTTTACTGGATAAAGCCTACAACTCAAGATAATTGAATCAAGCTGATTAGAACCTGTGAGTGAAGATAATTAGCTAATTATAAGTTAATGTCATTATAGAAGTACCCAAACTAACATCTTCATCATTATTTACCTTCTCCTCAAAGAGGATATAAATTCAACAATTGAAAGCTGTGCATAATCTAAACAGCACAACTGAGGCTACCTGTGCAACAGTCCAAGTTAAGTCTGGATCCAAAACACTGAATCCAAAACCTCCAGCTAGCCAGCAGGCTATGTTTGCTAGTCGCCAGTCAGGAACAGAGTGGATAAAGGCTTTTAGGCAGTTTGCTGAAGATGTAATTTCTTGCCACTCTTTTATTTGAATGACTATGCTTTATGGCAGATTTCACCATGTGCCAGGCATTCTCTTAGGATTGGCCTCCACCCCAAGAAGCTCACAGTTATTCTGTCATTCAACACCGAACTTATTTTTGTCTTTAACTGCACCTCACCTGCTAAATAGGCCATAGGGATCAGAATGGAAAAGGAGAAGACTCAAGTGGACATTGTTTTAGATAAGAGATGAGAATAGAAGGGTTTGTGCTGCCTTTTTGATCCCTTATGACCACTGCTTTCTAAGGGCCTCCCTCTACAGGTGGCAACTGTGATGTGCCACCATGGCTGTATCAGAGAGATCAGCCTGGCCATAATCAGATGGAGCATTCAATGCAGTTTTGACTATGCAGATACTAATTGGCTGCAGTGTCCAGGCAACTGAGATGTTACCAAAGACCTTCTTCCTCAGATCTTCTCAGTCTGACTCAAACCCAAACACACACAACACAGCTCTGTGGTTTGAATAAAAAATGTTTTTTTTCTTTCACAATTAAGGTGGTCTCATTTGTGTCGTTGCTTTGATACCTTAACAAGTTTCTCTATAATCCACAGAGCCTTCCGAGAAAACAAATACATAAAATCTAAAACTGTAAGCAGATTAATACATCACAGAGAAATCAAAAAGGATAAACCCATTTTTACTTTGTAGTTCTATATTAAAGCTGTATGCTCTACTTACTAATAAAGCAATTCATTAAATAAAGGTGATAGCTAATAGTGGAAATGATAGGTTAATTAGCAATTTTGTGTGATCAAGGATGACTTGTGTCAATTAGATTCTGCTGGTCTCTCCATTACTAATAATAGTTGTTTAAAAAAAAAAACTTGCAAATTACAGATGGAAAACTGCCATGGAGTCACAGTATTTGTTTGTAATGATTAATTATTTCTTTTCTGAATTTTAAAATCTTTGTTCTGTGCTCTTTTTTCAAGCAATACCTGAACAAATACTATGGGTGCCCCAAAGACAATTGCAATTTATTTGTCCTGAAAGATACTTTGAAGAAAATGCAGAAATTTTTTGGGCTGCCTGAAACAGGAGATTTGGATCAAAATACTATTGAGACAATGAAGAAACCCCGCTGTGGTAACCCAGATGTAGCCAATTACAACTTCTTTCCAAGAAAGCCAAAATGGGAGAAGAATCACATAACATACAGGTACTGACTACTGACATTGGGTTTTGCTCACATATAACCACAGCACATAAGAACCAACCAAACAAGACACTTAGACATGGAGTAACTGCTCAGAGGGCTAGACAGGACTTCTTCAATCCACATCATTTTGTGTGGCAAGCATCCTAAGAGGAACTAGAGAAGCATCATCTCATCTATCCATGCACTATGCAGGGACCACAATACTCACCTATGACAGAGTCTATGTAGGAGAACAAACTCCTCTGCATTTAGTAGTCATACAAATGGAGATCATCAAGTAAATTTTAAAATAAAACAATCACATTTTGGATATATGCAGATATGACTTAAAGCAAGCCTATCACAAGAGGTTTGATATGCTTTAATTTCTTAGTCTTATTCTGAAACACTCAGGGATCAATAGAGCTCCCACTGATGTCAGTAATAAAAACCATCTCAATACCCTTAGGTTGTTCAGGAACAAACTTTTAGCATCAAAGAGAACAAACAGCAGATTTTTCTTAGGTGCTTGACTTGATCTGCTGCTTCCTCACAAGTTATGACTCAATGCATCCCGTGCTACCAGTAGCTAATAAACACTGCAAATACCTCTCACAGCCCCTGCCTGCTGATGTGCTTCCTTTGATGTTTCCTCATTGTCCTTAGGCACAAAGCAGTTTCCCTCACTATGCACAGCATAGTTGGAAACTTGTCTTTACATCAAATTAGCTTGCACTGAACATCCAATTAAAATATATGAAGACAGCAAGGCATTTCAGAGTTTGTCCCTTCGCCACAAAAGGCCTACAGCTCTCTCACATGCTCTCACCTCCCATTTCCACATGTACCCCATTGCCCGTGTAACCGACACACTAAGGATTTGCATTCAACTGGGATGAAACAATCTGCAGCTCACCACAAAGGTGAGGGAGAAGGGCTGGTTTACTGTTGTCATTATGAAAGGGCCAAACAATCTACACCTGATACTTTCAGAACGTTATTGAGGTCGTTCTCTGACAAATAAATCTTACATACCAAATATGCTTGTATGGCATGTCTCAAGCAACACTGGTTTGCTAGAAGCTCATCACCAATGCAAAAGCCTGAGTGCTTTGTGCAAGGCCTACTGCCATGCAGGCTCTGTGCACCCTGGCTGTGTCCTTTTTTTTTTTTTTTGTATTACTGCAACAATTCCAAGAGAAAAGAAACAGTGAGGACCACATCTAATCAAGTCTCTGAATCAAAGGAAGGTGGTTAGGTCTCACATGCAGCAATGTTAACTGATTTTGCTACCAAGTCTACTCAGTATTTTGATCAGTAAAAAACAAATACAGGGAGGAGGGTTATGTGGTATTTAACTCTTCCTTTTACTTCCAAGGATTATAGGCTATACCCCGGATTTGGATCCTGAGACAGTAGATGATGCCTTTGCTCGAGCCTTTCAAGTCTGGAGTGATGTCACACCACTGAGATTTAACCGAATAAAGGATGGAGAAGCAGACATCATGATAAATTTTGGCCGATGGGGTATATTTCTTTATTTTTACATATGTTTTTGGATTTGTTCCTTTCATTAATCCTTAGTGTTGGAACGATCTCCCCTAAGTAAGTAGTACCCGTAAGCCTTTCTGGCAAGCTTTGCACTTGGCTTTATACAGCCTAAGATCTCATTTCACCAGGATTTTTTTTTTCCTTTCTTATGCATGAGAGAGTCAGAGAACTATGTATACAATATCCTTATACTATATTTATCTTTCCAAAAGAGAATTGCTAGAGGCAGTCTTTTATTTTAACCTTTATAAATAAAAAATAGAACTGGGAAATATTGGTACAAATCTTCAGATGATGTGAGCTGGCTTCCTGCCACAGAAGAGAATGGAATGCCATCACACTTTTTATTTATAGCTCCATATTCTGTTCTGCAGTGATAGAGTAGAGGTCCTAACATACTGAAACTTAAAAATGGATTTATGTCTCTCAGTTGTAAATCCAGAGCTGGCCTCTGTTCTTCAGCACAGCAGAATGCAGGCTTCCACTGCTTTCTTTGGTCTTGGAGAATTTAAAAATATGGATCCTAAGATTAGTTATGGTTCAGTCCAGTTGATCATAGGTGAACTTGATTATCAATTTTTGTTGTACATGCCTTCTCAATTAACTTCGGTTTCCCCTGAAAGAATGTTTAAAGCTTTTCAATGTAAACCTGGGGCATTTTAACTTCTTCCAGAGAGTCACAAAAATTTTAATATTCATGAAGATACTTGTGCAGCCAATCACTTGGGAGGTGGCAGACTTTGGACGTGAACAGTTCAAAGAATAACAGACCTCTTTGTAAAAGCCTCCATTTCAAGCTGGTTTGCTTGCTTTAGCTACAGAGGAGTTGACCTCAAAAGCTTCAGAGGTCCTGTACAGAAGTCAAAACTTCAGATCCTCATCCAGACTGGCTTGGTTCACAAAAAAACAAGTCTTACAAAAGCAGAAGTGTTTCTATCGGTTTTAATGCTTGCTGGATATAGCCAGCACAGAAACAATGGGAGAAGAGCTTCTCCCACATTCATTCATTCTTATCGCTTCAGTGCATGTCAGACTCACAAGAGCTGAGATATTCACAAGGTTTTTCATTTTCCGTCTTCCTCTCAAGCAACAGATCTACTTGGAAATAAATGGGAGTAAGAGATCTAAAGTATGTCAAAATCTTCTTCCTGACAGATGACCCATTAGGCTACTTGAAATGAATTGAACTAGTATTAAGAATGATACAAGGATAAAATCAATGTAAGAGGGTAGAGAAACAGACCTGTGTACTTACAGCTTCTGTTAAATGGCAAAACATCAGACCAAAAGACCTGAAATGATGCAACTGGAGATGCTGGCAGCCAGCTTTGATGCACAGGTCAGCATGGTGGGAAAGCTATGAATACCAGGGTTATGCCCTTGCCAGCCTGCCTTACCCACATGTGGTGTACTTCCAAGAAAAGCCTACAGTGTAATAACAGGAGAGCTACTTAACCTGCGAGCTGCCCTGTGAGCTGCCTGTGTCTCAGAGAAGTTGTTGTGGAGGAGGAAGAGGCTTATTCACCAAGCTCAGAGCAATGAGTAAGAGCTAGCTTTCCAGATAATGACTACTGAAGCACTCAGTTGATTTGCTTTGCTGCTTAAAGTAGTTAGCATCCTGCACAAAGAAAAGAGCACAGTAGTTTGGGGTACAGCAAAAAAAATAAAAATTGCTTGCAAAAAAAGACCTGCCTTTGCTTTCTTGTCTCTGTGTTGGAAACATGAATTATCTTAAATTCCCCCTCACCTATAGTCTTTACTTCACAGCTCTCTTCCGGTCTGCATTGAGAAAGTACAGTGTGTATGCAGTCATACATCCAGTTTCCAATATTTCACTGTTCTTCGCTGTCTTTGATTCCTTTCTACAATACTTACAAGTTATAAAATAACATGCTGTCACAACTGCGATACTGATGCTTAATGGTCTTTCCAAGAACTGGCTTCATTTGTTCTGGTTCAATCTTGCCAGGACACCCCATACCAATAAACTCAGTCACTAGAGTATTCTACTGCACATGGAAAGTACACGTGGAATCATCATTCATGTATAGGCTGTGACAGAGCTGAGGTCATTAGAAAACTGCTCTTTTTTGTCTGCTTCCTCCTGCAGAGCATGGTGATGGCTATCCATTTGATGGCAAAGATGGTCTTCTGGCTCATGCCTTTGCACCAGGGCCAGGAATTGGAGGAGACTCCCATTTTGATGATGATGAGCTGTGGACTCTTGGAGAAGGACAAGGTATCAGATTTTTAGTGTTTCAGAACACATGGCTTGCTGGCTTCTGTGTTTTAATGCTGTTTCAGGTACTGAATTGAATGTTTTCCTTGACATGTCAATACATGTTAGGGGGTGAATATTAATATACAGCTAAAATTGTTCTCTACAAAATGTTTAAGTAATTCCTACATAAATGTTTCCTAATATTTCCCTTTCTGCTCTTCTACTGCTTCCCCCTGCAAAACTGAATTAATAATGGGCCTGAGGCTGCACAACCTTCATGAACTGAGTGAAAGCACAAAGCCACAACTAGGATGTTGAATGCTTCGATTCTCAGGGACTCAAACTACAACATCTTTTAAGTTAATTTGTAAGAGGCAGACTGGCCAGTGCTTTTCTGCTGTCATACAATTTTAAGATGACTTAAGTTGCAGCTCCAGTTGTTAAGTTGGAACCATCCACCTGAGTAAGTTTTCTCACACCCATGATATCTGTCAGAAAGAGAATATAAATCCCTCATGCTGATGACTGAAACAAAATTTGACATAAACCCATGGATTAGGAACACATCCAAGAGACATGGACAGGCAGCTCGCCACACAAACAAATTTAGGACCCAACAACTGAGATCCAGATAATATCACCTGAACTAGATAAGACCAAGTATGAATAGTTTGGAACCTCTTTGTTCAGCTTGCACTTTGCCACATTCATATAGTACTAATTACAATTCTTATACTATAAAATATTTGGAAAACATTGAATAAGAATGCAAACTCATGTTTGCCTTCCATTTCAAATTGTAGTTTTCTCATCTGTACTCCAATTGCAAAAAAAAAAAAAAGATCTTTAATACCAAACTAGTCGAATTCCTGCTATTGGCTTTCTTTTAACTTTAGCAGAAGCATTGCACTAACTAGAGTCAGGCTAACAATGAACAGGAGGAAACTGTTTTCCATTAGTGAAAACACTGCATAAGCACACAGCTGGTTACTGCCATTAAAATAAATGCTACAGATAAATGAATTATCTATACATTAACATACAGTACAACCCCAGGATTGCAGTCTTAAACTACATGTGACAAACTGACATAAAGCCCATGACCTGGGTGTGTCTGCTTTACCACCCTATCCCCTAGTGCCACAGCAGATCTCAGTCAAGTCAAACTAGAAATACAAAAGGCATCTTCAGCTCATGCTCAACTGCTGCCTGGAACCTTTCAAGCAATACTGAAGATTTTAGACCATACTACCAAAGAGACTAAATTGTTAAATGTATTAAAAGTATGTTTATAGGTTTTCCTTGCCATAGCAACAACAGCATATATATTTTTCTGGGCTGATTTTAAGGACTGGTCATTCTAATACTTCACCATGAAGTAATATCCATGTAATTCTTTCAAAATTACCAGTTACTATTTCAGCTATGATCACATTTGCCAATAGAGAGACCAGAGGGAGATTGAATTTCAAACTGGAAATTCAGACTGCCTTTCTATACCAGTATCCTCCAGGAAAAGATGATGTCCAACACTGCATTTTTTTTTTTAATCAGTTGGTAGCTAATTTCACCACTGCATTTGTTCTCTTTATAGTGGTTAGAGTGAAGTATGGAAATGCAGATGGTGAATACTGCAAATTTCCCTTCTGGTTTAATGGCAAGGAATACAATAGCTGCACAGACGCAGGACGCAATGATGGATTCCTTTGGTGTTCCACAACCAAAGATTTTGATGCAGATGGCAAATACGGCTTTTGTCCCCATGAGTGTAAGTAGAACACTGTTTCTATGGTTCTCTTCCTGGTAAATTGCTCCCTACTTATTTGCTCACCCACTTGTACTCTTTTTACTTCCTTACTGACAGATTTAGATTTACTGCTCTTTAATACCTCCTCAGTATCTAAGCAGACAAAATTCTCTAAAGGCTTCCTTGGTGTAGGAGAGCTTGAAAATGATGGCAACTCATGCTTAGGCCTTTCTCTAAAAACAAGGAGATATTGAAGTTATGTCTGAAACAATGTCAGCCCCATATATACACCAAAGACCTTACAGGTTGTGTTTCAAAGTCCCAGAACAGCAATCACCTTTTAGAATAAGGATAATGCCAAATTGGGGCTGGAGCACACTAAATGACAGAAATCTCTCCCTAACCTGCAGGCCGTTGCACAAACAGTTGACACCGCATCTCCTTCAAGACCAAAGATTTACAAAAACTAGCAGTTAGGAATGGATCCCACTAAGTCAAACCTCCACAACTTTGCATACCAGTTTTACCCATCGGTGGCCTAGGTCCTCTGAGTCTAGGAACCCTTTAGTGTAATGTGACAGTATTATTGTCACAAATCACATTTTAAATGACCTCATATTGCTTTGCGAAATATAAATTATTGCATTTCATGCAAGTATCTATGCTGGCACAAAGTTATCTGTATGTTGGTAGATTGCAAATTGCTGTCCAGGAGAATACTTACATTTTCAGAATTTAAGTTTTTATTTTTAACACGGCTCTTAGGACTCTTGCTCATGTAGTGCCAACAGCACACTTTAGCTACAGCCATGACATAACTCTGCATTCATAACTCAGAATTCAGAACTCTGTATCACTATCTGTACAAAACTGTTAGAAGATCTAGGAAAGCTAAGATCATACTTGATTTATAACATTTTGGAGTATGAACAGAATCCTGTTTCACAAGCAACTTATTTCATATTTGGAAATACCCATTTATAGCTTAGACAATACCTGAAATGCTTTCATGTAGCCATGGACATTTAAAAAATATACACAATATGCCTGTTATCCTTCAAATGAAGTTATGACACTATATCCCCCTCTTAAACATTGGAAACATGGATTTATATGCCTGAAAATCTTGATGTGCCTATTGGATAGAAGATTTTGAGCAATTTATTACTATATGAGTGTTGATTTGATCTTCTGTATGTCACATAGCAGGAAACCTTTAGAGAAGCAATTAAGTATAATGGGCTGTAGCCTACTGTGCTGATTGATCAGCACTGAGTAGAGAAAGTAAGGGGCTTTTAGCTACTTGTTCCATCTCCTGCTTGCCAGCTCCAGAGTTTGCACCTCTGTTCAAAGACATTCCCCATACTGCAGTTTCCCACCTTTGCTATTTTCCCTTTGTACCTAACCAACTGCAATAAGCTTTTGGCAGCAGGGAGTGTTCCATCCCTCCTGTTCCCTTGCATCCTGAGCAACAGATCTGCAGGGTCACAAAACTCCTGCCCTGCTACTGCTGTGTCATAACAAATAAGAAGAGAGTTATGAAAGAGAATGAAACAGAAAACAATGGGGCTTTTGTTGGACTCATGTTAATCCTGCTTGGAACAACAGTACTAAATTATTTATAATATTATGGTGACATGCAGTCAGTACAAGGAAAGCGAATGCAGATAGTTGAAAGAAGATTAGTGATGCTGAAGAAGCAAAGCTAACAAAACAAGACAAATTCAGGGTTTTTCCAGACCAAGAATGCACAAGCACAGCCCAACAAGTCCCAGATAAACCTCAGTTCATACTGCAAAAACACATGCATGTGCATTAACATGTATGTGCCAGTTAAGCACACACATTGTTTTTCCAAAGATCACAGATACGCATATCTAGGAAAAGTTCTGATAGCCTGTATTCTAAACTTCTCTGGTATCCTATTGTAGCCAAACACTAAATGGATTCCTGCTTGACTAGTTTTGGGGAATTCCCAAGTTCATTTGTGAGATCATGTAGTTTTCAATATCAGATTCAGGATGCTTGTGGTTTACAAAGATAGTCTGCTGTAGAACATAGCAGTCTTCTAGCCTTAACATGATAAAAAAAAATATTAATTTCCAAAGTCCTAACTGTCCACTATAAATCACATCTAGAGCTGAGATCTACCATGGTGATGATTATCTATACAGCTATAAGGGATGAGAAAGCAAGAGTGTGAACTTTAAACAGTCTTCAGTTAATTAAAGTATTAATTATTGTTAGTTACCTTATTCTCAGAACTAGCTTCTTAGCCTAACACTTACTTCAGGAGGCTGTATGTGTGCAAACACACATAACCACACAATCATTTTTTCTTAAAACTTCATTATATCCTTCATTCCTTACATTTCCCCAAAACTCCTCTCCCTCAGGTTAATACTTCCAGTTGGAAAAGAGCAAAACTGGGCTTAGTTCTTTAAAACACTCTGAATGCTCAGATATATTTGGAATGAAGCCCAGATTACAGGTAACTGGACAGACAAACCCACATACCCTGATTGAAACTTTTTAAAAATCCCAAAGTCATACAAAAAGGAAAATGTAATCAATATAGCACTCTCAGGGAGACCTGATTTGGAAGCTGATGTTCCTGGAAATGCCTGTGTCAGGGTTTCTGAAACGGAACAGAAGGGCTTCAAGCCTTTTGTTTCTGATGCAATTATTTTGCAAGATCCTTGAGCAGTTATGGACAGATGTTTCTTATTAAGCTCAGAGCAGCACTGTTCACTCGTTATTCCAAGACACCATTTGCTGAAATCCCACTAATAAATTCAGATAGGGGAGGATTTACATCACAGAGTGCATGTTGGGGCAACATTCCCAGTTTTCCGTGTTTGTTTCTCTCCCACTTAATTCAATGACATTCGTTTCAGTTCTTCTCCTCACAGAGGCACACTGCCTGTTTGGAAATATTTTTAACATATAGTACTGAACCAAGCTTTCCTAAAGTAAATCCCAGATCCGTACCGTAATTCTGCAAAATGCTTCAACTACTATTTCTCAAAGCAGAAGTAAGGAAAGAAAAAAGTTATTTACCTACTACACAAATCTTAGGCATGTGTGCTGAACATGTGCCATACAGCATCAAGGAATCTTGAATCCCTCTATTCACCAAACTCCACCGACACTACAGGGAGTTTAGGTTCCTAAATTTGGTCCCTCAATTTCCAACATTATTGACATCTGTATTCTGCCTACACGTCCCAAACACTGGTCACAGTCCTTGTAGGCTGATGCTCAACTGCTCTCCCAGGCAGAGCCCTCAGGAAGCTGTAGCTACCTCCACCTTGGATCTGTGCCACAGGATTTTAAGAAGCCTTCCAGACTGAGGTTTCCTTACATCACAACTGGCTGGTTTTTCTAGGAAGAGCTAATAGTGCAGTCCAGTCTGAATCTGCTCTCACATCAACATACCTTCACTAATTTTTAAATGGTAGGAACTTACCATGATAAGAAAAAGAGCCAGGCCCTTGAAGATCCCGTTACAAGTAAATAAACATTTTGGTTTGTTTTGTTGGGAACCAACCTAGTCTCTAACTTTCATTTACATTAAAGCAAAGAGTTTTCTAGTTAAGGCAATGAAAATGATTTGAAAACTTAACAATAATTGTTGTTACCATCACATGATGTTACCCCGAGCAAAATGAAAAATTGCATTTTGACTGTGACTCAGAAAGACTCTGCGCAAAGCAATAAGAGATTGACTTTCCATAAAGTTTTTGCAGCCTAGCCACATTTAAACCAATTAAAAAAAGAAAAAAAAGGGGGGGGGGGGGAAGAAAAGCTATTAAATTACAGAGGTTGCCAGATCTAGAGCTGGGAGCAGCTCATGTGGTAAATGAGTCATCTAAACAACTCAGTTTAATTTTGTCTTCCAATTCTGTCTTTCCTTTATGAAAAAATAAAGTCCTTCTCCAACCCAAATAGCCACAGTCCTAGTTGATGTATACTTCCTAATTTATTGCAGCATCTGAGACAATGAAAACATTTGCAGCTTGCTCTTCTGGGAAGGCACAGTGCACACTGCAGTTATCTTTGGCCTAAGGTATAGGACCTCTGTGTGGCTGTTTCCCTGTCCAAAATGCAGATCAACACAGATGAGAGTTCAGCCAGATCAGAATTTCAATCAACTCAGGCACATGAGTGAGGTCTGCAGAGCTCCAAGTGCTCTCCCCAGTGGGACTGGAACTTACTTCAGTAAATCACTGGTTCATGCCCCTGGTACTGAGGCCAGCTACTGATTTAAGTGGAAAAGGCAAAATGAGTCATCCATGTCACAACACTCCATCATTAGAACCCTTCCCAGTCACCCTTCAGCCAGAAAAAGTCTTGGGTTTTCATGTACTACTACTGTCAAAAGTGAAACACACTCACAAACAATGCCTTTTCCCATCAGTGGATCAGATTAAGCAAAGGGAAATCCCCTCAAAGCCTATACAAAGACACCAAGGCTAAAACAGCCTTTTGGTCACCAAAACAACAGTAAATTTAAAAATAACCTGCCAAACCTTCCCACATACACGTTTGGGTTCTAGCTGTAACTTCAAACTGGGAGCAGGAAAGGGAGAAAGGAGTCCCCTCACACACCTTAAATAAAGTATTGTCTGTGGCTCTGTACAGTGTTTGCCATTCTAGCAAACATTTTTGATGTAAGGTAAATGAATCAGCGGAGCACTAAGGAACAGGAGTGACTTTCTCTGAATCCTTTCTAAACGTTTCACGAAGATGTATTAATTCCATGTTATGAGGCAGGCTATAAAGGATATCAGATCCCATTCTACTAGCCTGGTAGAATTTTCTTCGTTCCCAGTTTATCTATAAGGATCAATCAGTCATATCTTTCTATACACTTGTGAGACAGTAACATCTCTTGCCTGTCTTGCCAAAGCAGCTCTTGGTTTGTGTAATGAAGACATTTTAAGTGCAAACTGCACCAGACATGACAGCTGTCCAGTCTCTGTCAAGACTTTTGCACGTTACCATTGGCACATCATGGTTTCTTGGTGGCATTTAGCATTCTGCACTGACATTTTTCTCTTTCCTTATCCCTACAGCACTTTTTACGATGGGCGGCAATGGTGACGGGCAGCCATGCAAATTTCCCTTTAAATTCCAGGGCCAATCCTATGACCAGTGCACAACAGAAGGCAGGACAGATGGGTACCGATGGTGTGGAACCACTGAAGACTATGACAGAGATAAGAAATACGGATTCTGTCCAGAAACTGGTATGAGGAATATCGCTTGCATGAAACAGTCTAATTTGTCATCATTCTAAGTAACAAGCCTCCTTTTCTACACCTTCACCACAGAAGTGGTGATGAGTGAGGCATGATTTCAGCATAGGTGGCCAAGGGAGTAACTACAAGAGGAACAAGATACATAAATGATACAGCATGCCACAGCACATCAAGGTTATCAAGGATACACAAATGTCACTGAATCATAGGACTAAATGTCTGACACTTCAGGATAAATACGAATAGAATTTGTTAATTTTCTTTTTAGAAGAGAAGTCTCATGTGACAGAAGAAAGCATGAATATTATTTTAGTTTAATACTTAGCATTTATACTTGGAAAAAAAAGAAATCCTGTTTAGTATGTTAAGCTTGAGTTAATGGATCTTTTCAGAAACTTAGAAGAATTAAGTGAAATGGTTTAGCCAGGAAAATAGATTTCTGCTTTCTACAAAAATTTTTATACTTTTTAACCTGAGTTTTATTACATAAAAGGACAAAAATTAATTTATAGCCTTGTATAGATTGGCAGGTGTTCAATTCTAGGATAGAGACAAGAGCCATAGTATTGTACAAGTTGGCTATGGCAGTTCTAAAATCTCAGGCTTTCAACAGAGCCAAGGGGTTCACATCCATTACGCCTCGCTACACAGGTAAAAAGAGGAAAATCTACATGGTCGTTCTATCAAAAGAACCAATATATCTATCTAGAATCTATATAGCCAGAGCTTTGTATTCTTTTCATATCCTGCTTATGATACCTACTTTTAACTGTAATTTTAAATTTAGCTGCACCTTCTTCCCTCTAGAAAATATTTCTACATTCATATACAAATGTTATCTCTTATATATTACCACCTACATCCTGCATAGATGAGAGCAAACTTGGGGGAAAAATTTAGAAGTTTTCAAAAATATAGCTGTTAAAAATGAGTAAGTCATCCACATTTGATTTCTTTTTCTTTAGAACATGTTTTAAACCGTATGCTTTCAAGCTTCATCCTGCTGTCAGTACAAAACAATTCCTCAATTTATTCACTATGACTCCTGAACCTTTTGGGTTCTGGTTTTTTACTTCAAAGCTTATACCTCAGTGAGACACCTACTAACCAGTCAGATACTCAATAGGCCTTTAACCTTTCTGACACTAAACCTACCTCTGATCCATGTGAGACACACTTTAAAACATCACCAGGAGACACCATCAAAAGATACTTGCTATGCAATCACCTTCCACAAGCCACTATTAACTGCTGCTTTTTCAGAGCTCTGAATGTAAGTCCAGGGCTCATTCTTGCTCCCACCCAAACCATTGGCAAGGTCATTGCAATGGCAATGCCTTGACTTTTTCCTTATTTTCTGTGTCAGACGATTCTCTTTTCAAATACTACTTACTCCTCACATTCTTAGGAGGATTGCAGATTTTCTGCTTGCCTCCTGCTTTTAATGAGTAGTTCAGAAGAAGATGCATCAGCTTAATCTCACAAAAGGGATTCCCTTCTTACCGTTTTTCTGTCATTCTCCACAGCCATGTCAACAGTTGGTGGAAATTCAGAGGGAGCACCTTGTGTATTCCCCTTCATCTTCCTCGGGAATAAATACGAGTCCTGTACAAGCGCAGGACGCAACGATGGCAAGCTGTGGTGTGCTTCTACCAGTAGCTATGATGATGACCGCAAGTGGGGCTTCTGTCCAGATCAAGGTAACATGGCCTGTCACAACAATGCAATGGTAACTGCACAGTGACTACACCAATGACACCATACCTACTATGATCTCATTCTCATTACTTCTCACTCTTGTTTGCAGTACTTCTCCCCACCCCAACATTTGAGCAAAACCCCTACATTTAAATGTGTGACTTGATAAAAGTCAGACCGAGAGCTCATCTGCCTGAAACATTCAGGTTTTCTAGAATTACATCTGTGAAGCATCTTTCCAAAGTATAAAAAATAAAAACTTTTAATAAATAAATAAAACAGTTTTTCTAAATAAATAAAACAGTTTTTCTTCCAGGGCTAAAAGCCCCAAGTGCTACAGTATTTCACCAAATATACTCTGATGTTGGTCAGATTAGGAACAAATGCCACATGTAAAAAAAAAATCAATACATTTATAACTGATCTGGCCAAAGATGAAAAACATGCAAAAAAATGAGAAAAACAGTATATAGTGTGCATGCTGAATAGCAGTGTTTCAGATTATTTTGCTAATCTTTGTCCTTATTTGTAACGTGGGTAAAATTAAGTATAGCACCAGGATTTTTATATATTTGCAAATAAATGGTAGATGCAAATTTTATTATTTTTTTAAGCAGGAAAATAACTTCCAAATTTCAGAGACTGAATGGACATAGCTGATAAAACGTTAGCTTATGATAAAAGACTTTTTAACCTGGCAGTATCTGGCACAGCAGTGCTGATTCAGGCTCTGTTCACAGACACACAGATATACAGACCTGTTTATCACTTGCATGCCATTTCATGAAGAAAAGATTTGAGGTCTCAATTGAAAATTTAATTCTTCTGACTTAAAAATAAATACATAAAATTTAAAAACCTGATTTTATTTGCTAAACTTCCCCTTTTTTCACAGAAGTATTAAGACCATGGTCAAAGTCACTTGTATATGAGACAGAAGCATACATCAGGCACAGAAGAGGGCTTTAGAATCTCTTCAGAATGAAAAGTCCTATCTGACAATATGTATGGCATTCACCACTGGAGGCTGTAAATGCCAATTTCTATCAAGAGATTTTGATGAGAACCTAACAAAATTAAGTTATAAGACTATGAATAACCTGCATGGTACACTTCTATTGAGATGCAAGCAGCTAATACTATCTTGCTGTGTTATTTAGGATACAGTCTCTTCTTGGTTGCTGCTCATGAATTTGGTCATGCTATGGGGTTAGAGCACTCTGAGGATCCAGGAGCTCTGATGGCCCCTATCTACACCTACACCAAGAACTTTCGACTTTCTCAGGATGACATTAAAGGGATCCAGGAGCTATATGGTAAAGTCCTGCCTTGCCAAGAGAAGTCAAAAAAGCGTACAGCAAAGGTTTAAATTTGGGACTCAGACCTTGTGGTGAATTGCATACTGCACAATATCACCAGAATGCCAGAAACACCCTCTGTTCCTTTCCTCCTGCTTTCTTCCTGCCCCCACTCCAATCAAAGATCACAATTTAGGAATGAAGGGTCACTAAACTTACTGAATGGGAGCCCCAAAACTGCCCATAACCAAAATCTTTAGCTTAGCCTTTACTGGGACAACAAAATGCTGGGCTTTCCTCTAGCTTGAAATACCTGATATGGGTGGGTTTGGGTATTTACTGTCTACAACACCCTGAGCTTCCCAGATTGCAACTCCTTATATGAGGAAAGGTGAGCTTTACCTTGTTTTCTCCACAGACAGTCTTAGTACAATGCATAAGTATTATTATTATTAAAGTTCCTTCTAATGTGTACATTAGAAGAATCACCTTGTAGAATCACAAGTGCGCTACTGTCAATTAAGCAGTCAAAGAAAAATCTATACTATTTCATTCTGTGCTTTTCACTTCTCTACTGAGATACCTTCCTAATTGTGAGTGACTATATTCTACAGTATTCAACACCTCAGGAATGATAATAAGACTATACCAAAATGATTACCACATGAGACACCTTTTTATCAAATATCTGATTTGAATCTTTATTTTTTCCTTGTTCTTAGATGCTTTAATTAAGACTGGGAATTGAGGCATGGGCAAGGTTAAGTGAATTTTCTAAACTCACACAGCATATCTTTATCTGATAGAGTTCAGACTTTAACCCAGTTCTCTCGAGGCACACTTCAAAACCCAAGAAAAAACTATCTTTTCTGCATCTTTGTAACTGATATAACCCTTTACAAACTGTTTTCTGTATAAAACAGAACCTCCTTTGTTTTCTTCAACTATAATTATCTCGAATCAGTTGCACTGTACTTAGTTTCATACAGTAAATCAACCTGATGTCTCTGAAAAAAAAGGCAGATGCCTCACAAGGCAATACAGCAGCAGCCAAATAATACAACAAAATAAAATAAAACCAGAAGGCAAAGTGCATGTTCTGAAGAGCATATTTTGATTATTGATGAGAGCAGAAAGATCATTCAAAAGGCTCAAAATGCATTTTTGTAACTTGCAAAATATTGGCATTTCTAGAAAGAAGAGAAATCCACTTTGACATCTCTCAGTGAAGTTGCAGATAAAAAAATGTATTGTTATCATTTGAACCCAGTACAGTCACTTCAGAATATCTTTCTACCAAGGTAAACAGGCAGCTCAGCATGTGCAGACACTTACACAGGTGCAGTGTCTTAAAAGCAGCCAAACAGCAGATTAAGGCAGGACTGGAACCTAACGGCTTTTCAGCTGTACTTAACCACCCTTGCCCTGAAAACATTTTCTTCTTCAAGCACTGCCTCCAGATTATTTCCCTTCTAGAGATTAGTGTAATTCCTGTTCTCTGTGTGTCCTATGCAGCAATGGATTGCACTCTAACAGAATCTCTCTGTTCACTATTACAGAAGTATCGACTGATGTTGAACCCGGACCAGGGCCAGGGCCAGGGCCAGGCCCACGTCCAACCCTTGGACCTGTCACTCCAGAGCTCTGCAAGCACGACATTGTATTTGATGGAGTTGCACAAATTAGAGGAGAAATATTTTTCTTCAAAGATAGGTAAGTGAGATATATTGTTTACCAGTGGGGCCTCAAGTGGAGGAAATCTGTCAGACCTATTCATCAAAATCTAGACATTTACTCTCAGGCACAACCTCTGCCCTTCCCCTTCGTGTGTTCAGAGACAGCTAAGTGTCCTAAACCCTGAGGGAAACAGATGGCAAATTTTGGTTTTATGGTTAAATAATATAGCCCTTTTTGCCACAAGAGTATGCTGCTGGGTAATGGTCAACTTAGTTTCCACCCGCACCCCTATGTCCTTTTTCACAAAGCTGCTTTCCAGCCTTTTGGCTTCCAGTATATATTGGTGTTTGGGGCTGTTCCTCCCCAGGTGCAGGAGTTCAAACTGGCCTTTGCTGAACTGTGTGAGGTTCCTGCCATTCCATTTCTCAAGGGGTCAGAGCCCCTCTGCATGGCAGCTACTGGTGTATCAGCTGCTCTCCCAGTTCTGGGTCATCAGCAGACTCGCTGAGGGTGCACTCTGACCCAACATCCAGATCACTGCTGAAAATATTAAGCAGTCCTCTACCCAGTGCTGATGCCTGGAGCACACTACCCGTTACTGGCCTCCCATAGGGTTCAGACACTGTAGACCTGGCTAGTTGGCCAATTTTCAGTCCACCTCACTGCCTGCTTTCCTCACCCATACTTCAACAGCATCTCTATAAGAATCTTATTGGAAACAGGGTCAAAAACCTTTCTGCTTGCTCTTCCCTCATCTATCGAGTCAGTCATTTATCAAAGAAACTAATCAGGTTGGTCAAACACAACTTTCCATTTGAGAATCCATGCTGACTACTCCAAACTACCTTCATGTCCAAACCCTTGTCTGTTAACTAGAGAGACGTGAGATTTGAAGCCATAAATTCACCTTTTCTTAAAGCTACTCTCAAACTTCGAGAGCCTGTAATTTTCAACTTCAGTCGCTATTTTAGGCAGTTTTGTAGTGGATTTTAATTTCTGCTTTCTGCCCTACACTGAGATTGTGCATGCCAAGATGCAATGACGACGATGCAATGGGCTAATTGTAGTTCTAACTTAGATCAGGACAAGGAAATGCCACAAACCTCACTGAAAAAAGTCTGTTCTCATGATATTTTCTGTCCAGTATTACCAAGTAAGGAGCAAAAGTAAACTCTGGTGTCAGCCCTGATGATTTCTGTGGAGTAACATGAAGGTTGCTCAAAACGGTGAAGTAGCTCGGAGAAACATTCAAACTTCTAAACGTTTATGAAAACAAGATATGACCCCCAAGATCTTTAGAGATTTATGCATCTCTAATGTTAACCACAAAATTAGCAATGGAAGAGATGCATTAACTGTTGCCTGCCAAAAAAGGATTTATACCCTACAAATTATTTCTGGATGCCTTTTGTAGTAAAACCTACAAAGGCCATAATTCAGCAATGGAAATCACACCACTTCCGATGGAATGGAGCTCTGGAGGCTAGTGGAAATAATCTCCAATGCCTCTTCCACTGTGGAGACACTCTTTTAGCAAATCCTCAGTTTTAACACAACTTTCATTATGACAGACTGGTCTAAGGAGGATCTGTTCCTCTCCCATGTTCATAAAGATACAGTCATGGGAATCTGTGAGCAAAGTCTTTTCCCTGAGGGTTTTAATCCAGGTTGAATCCCAACTCACTAAATAACAGCATTATGTGACTCATGGCTGCTTGACACATCAAGGACACTCGTGACTGGGATAGGTTCCATGTGCACAAGGCCTCCAAGGCAGAAGACACAAAAGGGGTTTTTGATGCAAGAGCAGAGATATCCCTGATAAAATGAGGTGGCTGCACAGCTGCAGCTCCCACTGCTTTTGCCAGGGCCTGTATTATCCAGCTGCTCAGCACTGAAAAGCATCTCCTAAGGAGCACAGCACTTGACAGCAATATGGTGAGAGAAACTAAAGCTCCATTTTCCCTGCCATAAATCAATGCCCAATTTAAAATCATTTTTCCTCACTTACCCTGAACATTGTCTCCCAAAGCCATCTGGGCCCACGCACATTCACTACATGTGTCCAAATCAAACATTGTCTCCTATCATACAGAAACACAGGCAAGCACCTGAAACTGATGTATTACAGCTCACCTGTTCATTGTTCCCAGCCAGAGGTCAGCTGAAATTTTGAAGAAAGCAGGAATAACAAACAAGATTCCTCTTGCAAAACAGCAATTTAATAGTTAGTTGTGTCTCCTGGTAGTGTAAAGTCCAGACATCTCCTCCAGATGAAGGACTTATTACTGGGCTGTACAGTTTAACTGTACTCACTAGCTTTTCCTAATAAACTATCATGCTCAGTTGGGTAATTTTACTGTAATTCCTTCAGTGCATTTCCTTCTAGTTCCCATATATGAGATACCCAAAATAATGGGTTTTTTTGGGTTTGAGGTCTGACTTTATCACAACCTTTGTGCTTTAACAATGCAGAAATGGGATTTAAAACTTCTAGTTGTAAAAGCATAGTGTTCCCCATATTCTATTACAGTTCCAAAAGGGCAAAAGGGGTTCATTTGACATGTCTTTTGAGATACCTGGGATACCTTTTTGTACTATTCCTCCTGGTCCCATCAGTGCCAGGATAAGATTCCTTACAATCCGGTGATCCCTAATGGCAAGAATCAGCCCTTTTTTGGCCACAAAGTCTTCCCACAATACCAACAAACGAGCCTCACAGAAAGCCAGCACCAGACCCTTCCACTAACAAGATGCACAGAGCTGGCCCCAACATGCTGGCCTAACACATCTGCCAAAACCAGCACCCGCTTTTGCTAGCATAGTCATAAGACAGCCCAAGTATTCACCTCTGAGGAAGAACATATTCTCACAGCAATAAAAAAATGTTCCACAGTATTCACAGCATTGCGATCCCCTTTTGCTCACTTTTAGCCCTGGTTTTCAGGCAGACCTTGCTTCTGCTTTCATACACTGGCAATGATGCAAGGCTTCATCCAACAAGAAACGATTTAAAGTCTATTCCTAAAAATCAGCAATTCCATATAATCCCAACAAAACAGAAGTATTTCACATTTAGATACAGTTGGTCAAAGAACTATGCAAATACCAAAGCAATCTGCTCAAACTAACTCATGCTTTATCTAATGTGCAGCAAAACCAGACAACTGTTTAATTGTTTTGCACTGGAGTGGCTTTGTCTCTCCGTCTTGCAGCTCTCCAAGTATCAGGCAAGCAGCATTATGACTCACTTTTGGAATTCACAAAAACAAAGATCCATCATGTGCCGTGTGACTTTTATGATTCATGAAAACGACCATGGCATCCAACTGTCAGATTACACAGGCAAAGAGAGGAAAGAGAAAAAAGGAGGTCAAGTCAGACTAATATTTTCAAAAGCTATTTTTCCCTCCCCCATCAGACCAAGGAAATAAAAGGGAATTTTTGGAGGTGCTGTTGGCCACAGAGAATAGTTGAGCTTTTCTACTGCATACCCAATCCTTTAAGCAACCAGAATGCCCAAGTGCAACATTTACACAGATGTTTTTGATCTGAAAATAAACAAAAATTCAAATTTCTCAGGTCTACTCACACATTTAAAAAGACCTACTGATTTGATCCCTTTGCATAACTACCTGTAATAATAAGTATAATAACAATAACAAAATCAACAATAATAATAACTACTAATAATAGGCAAGTGTTATGTTGAAATCTAACATAAAACACATATGTAACAAAGTATTAAATCTGTCTACAAAGATAATACAGAAATTTAACCTGAATGAATTAAAACAGTGAAATTAGAAAGCCAAAAGATGTCACTATTTCCTCAATAAAATGAGTAGAAATAAAAACATCTCTTAACAGATTAAAAAAATAAAAGACATTTCAGCTTTGACAGAGTTTCCCTTTCCATGAGAAAACCTCACCATTTTAACAAGTCCCTTGAACTGTGTGCTTTAATAAAAGTCTGGTGTTTAACTCTCTGTTGGCTCTGGAAAGTTTGGAGCTCATGCAGATAGAAGTTATTAGTGCTGACTCAGGCATAAATCAGGGCCAAATTTGATTGAGAATTCTGTAAGTTGGGTTTTTAAAGGACCTACTTTTATGAATATTGTGTTATATAGATTTCCATTTCATATCATACTGGTTCTGCTTTATATCTAAAAAGAGATGAGGCATGAAACAGATGTTATTTGTGTTTAAACACAAATGTTCGTATGTGTTTAAACACTTCAGGTGACTGTTCAAATGGTCAAGAGCAAGAGTAATTAGCTAAATGCCTTAATCCTGGCTTTTTTTAAATTAAAATTATGCTGAGTTATGCTCAGAGATATTTCTATGCATGTTAAAAATATATATATGCATGCAAGATGAGAGTAAGTTAACACAATACTATCTTAATTATGAAAACCATGTATCAGGTTAAATTAGTAAGTATTTTTAATTAAGAGACAAAAAACCCAAAGCACTTGCCAGTTGTGCTCTTCCTCATATCAAACTCTATAGATTAACATAACTTAGTATGCAACAACTAATCATACTTGTAAATGTGTTTCTAAATGTTGGGATTTGTCCTAGCTAGTTCTGTTTTCAGTCAAATTTCTGTTTATAAAAATAATGCAACTTATTAAATTAATTTAGGACTGCTCCTCCAAGTTTTAGACAAAGCCAAAATTCATGTCCAGATCCTGTGTTTCTCAAAGGTATAATTCTTCCTGGTAGGGATGGGTGATGACTATTTATATTCTGCAAAAAAATGGGATGCCAGTAGTACCTTGAGCTTCAGCAATGGTCAAAGCTGTTTGACCTGAGAACATAACAGCTCTGGCATGGTGCAAGAGTGACTTCACCAGCCTACTGATTCCTCATTTTATGACCATGACAAAACTTTTGTCCAGCTAGGAAAAAAGTTGTGCTTTCTATGGAGGAGGAAACGCAGTGCCATTTGTAATAGCAAAAGCCCTCAGCACAAAGCTCTGCCATTTAAAGATAATTACAGCTTTTTAAAGCTTAAATCAAATTATGACCCTCCTTATACATAAAATAACCAATAAATTACCCTTTGCATTTCCCTAATGAACATTTTTAGTGCCAGCAATTTCTTTTACAGTCAAGCTCACTTCTAAGTAGTTTGATGTACTGTTATTAAATTTGAACTTTTAGTCACCACAATAGTAATTGCAAGAACAATTCACAGAGTACAAATCTCTGCTTTTGACACACCCTCATCCAGTTGCTCCCTGCAAACACCCGGAGAGCTCTAATCAGTCAAATACCTTGTAAATGAGTTTACTTGTATCCTGGAAGCACAGAACACATTTTGCCCTGATACAAAAAGCAAAAAGAACTCCAAAGCAATCAGTGCAAGCAATTTCACCTCCAGTCCAACATGCAGCTTCTTGGGCAGCTCTTTTAGCAACAATTTTCTAAATGAATGATTTGGCTTTTCTGCCACAGTAGGAAAACAGCTCCAAGTGTGCACTACTCCTTACACATGTGTATCTGTGTGTGCATGCACACTTATGTGGCTTTTGCCAGGAATGATTAAAAACAGATGTGCTGGTGAATTGGTTCATTATAAATCTTGTACCATTTTCTGTTTTGCTTCAGATTCATGTGGAGGACTATAAACCCACGAGGAAAACCCACAGGTCCTCTTCTTGTTGCTACATTCTGGCCTGATCTGCCAGAGAAAATTGATGCTGTTTATGAGGCCCCTCAGGACGAGAAGGCTGTCTTTTTTTCAGGTATTGTTCTGAAGTTTTAAAATATAAGTAGCTATTTGCATAAATGTTGTATTTGAGTTCAGTGTCCTCCAAGTTGTAACCCTGCCTGAGAGCCAGGTGCACCAGCAGGGATGGGTGACAGATTTCAAACATTGCTTTATAACAAAGACTGGATCTGGAGGTCTGAACAGCATTGAGCCTCCATTACATCAAAGGGGAGCTATAAGCACCTAGAAAGATACATTCAACAATAAGCAAGGCTAAACAAGAGTTATTATTTAAAACAAAAAGGAACAATAGCAGGAGCTCTGTTTCATCAGTTACTGCTCTGTTTTTCTTCTGTTTCCTCTCATTTAAGTTCTTGTCTCTGTGCATGCTGCTTCTCCTTGTTTTGTCATCTTTGCCAAAGACTGACTTCCACTCTGGCTTCCAAGCATCTGCCTTGGTGGCTCATCAGGCAGAGGATACAGGCAGCTGTGATATACTCTTCTCCCATGGAGACAGCTAACAGGAAGCACACCTCTGTCATTTTAAGTCACACGCATGGTTCAGCTGTACTGGCCAAATTCATGGAGCTGGGAGGCTGTTTTCAACATGAAAGACTGAGCCAGCAAAAACTGGACTCCAGTATCTACTAAAAATATGACTAAATATCTCCAACCGTGTAAAAACCATATGGCCAATGCTGCTGTATACTTTCTGTACAGGAGGCAAAAAAAGTAATGATAATCTATTCCACATGGCTCAGAGGCCATTTGCTTCAGTTTACATGGAGAGGGGAAAAAAAATAAATACAAAAGCTTAGAAGAGTTTCATTTCAGGCAAGCCAAAACATTTTAAATGCCCTGTTACATCTAACCCTCTCTCCCCCTCTTCATAATTTCCAAGAAAATGTAATCAACATGCTTAAAAAAACCCAAATAATTAAAAACTATCAAAGATTGGTTTGAAAGTTACATGTAACCCAACTATCTTAAAATACTTACTACTGAGACCCCTGCCTTGCTCCTGAGTAGTGAAATAGCAGCTTCTCAGGAACTCAAAGGTTACACTTAGACTTTTCTCACATTAATGCTTTACTTACTTCCTTTCCCACTAGCACAAAATCAAGAAACATCCTTCGATGAGCAGATCTTTCCATGGCTCTTACATGAGGGTATTTACTGAATAAATTATAATTCCATGTACTAGTACATCTTCCACTTGTATGTGTTTGGAGAGATATTAGAAAAAGTTGTATGACAAAAGACACCAGAAACGGGAACTCTGGGCCAAAGTTTCCTGTTAATCGCTCAATAAAATAGCTGAACAAAACAGAGGTTGAACACAAGCCACTGCATTTGACAGAATGTACAGACCATCTTCTTGTTTCAGACCATCTTCATCGTATAAAAATCCTACCAATATTAACTCTTAATATAACCCAACTCTCCTATGACAGTATCTCCCTCAAAGATGAGACAGCTAAGAAGGAAGGAAGCAGGAGCATGCTGAGGTGATGTACACCTGCACTTTAATCTACAGCTTCACTGATGGTGAAATACTCCAAAGACCAGTAGTACAGTTAGTGCAATAAAGAGTGACATTATGAAGCACAGAATAATTACTTCTCAGTACCTGATTAATAAACTCCATGTGTTTGCTGTGTTTTCTCCCCTCCTTAGGAAATGAGTACTGGGTTTATTCAGCCAGTAACTTGGATAGAGGTTATCCAAAGAAACTCACCAACCTGGGACTACCCCCTGATGTGCAGCGTGTTGATGCAGCTTTCAATTGGGGCAGAAACAAGAGGACATACATTTTTGCTGGAGACAGATACTGGAAGTAAGATGCACTGAAGCAGTGGTGATATGCTGTTAGCCAAGCTGTGTCTCTAGGATTTAATGCATGCAGGTTCAGGAGGCAGGAACCAAATGCAGGACATTCATCCTTTAGGAACACAAAATGGGGGCCGCCAGGACAGCACTGACAGCAGCAGTGAGTTAGGACGCTGAACCAGGGAATATGGCTAGGAAAGCACTTCCAGAGGGAAGTAGCATGCATTGGAGAGAACAGCTTGCAATGTAAGAGGCTGTCCGGGAGCATGTCAGGCTGCTCACAACTAACAACCCATTCTCTAACCTTTATGTGTCAGCAACTGCCCCACCTCAGTCTCAGACTCTTAAGAGGGGCAAGTGGTCCCTGCTGTCAGCTCACAATTGGTGGGAGAAAACGCCAAAAGAAATTCCTTAAAAATGGACTGGTCTCCAATCACTTGAAGTTTGGACTGCTGGTGTTAAAGAAACAGCAGTGTGGCC
Source organism: Indicator indicator (assembly GCF_027791375.1). Classification (NCBI taxonomy): domain Eukaryota; kingdom Metazoa; phylum Chordata; class Aves; order Piciformes; family Indicatoridae; genus Indicator; species Indicator indicator. The sequence goes on from NC_072028.1 coordinate 18,113,856, forward strand.
AGCAGAGCACACTGGGGATGACTGTGAATCCTTTCAGCAGCCAATGTACCAGTCACTAACACATTTGCTCTGATAATAGAGTTGGCACTGAAGAGATCTGAACAAACCACAAGAAGGATGTCTGTTAGTACTTTGGGAAAAATCTTAGCTTCAATTCATTCTGACAGTCTCTACAACTCTTTTCGTGTTTCCAGTACATGCTCAGAGAAGTTTCTGTTGCAAAGGACACCACAGATGTGGTGCTCCACAAACACCTGTAACTGTATTTGCACTAAGGTTCCTGTTCCAAGACTGTATGAGAAGCAAAATATGCTGCAATCAAACTCAGGTGACCTGCTACCATGCTCTATCCAAGAAAGATCCTGGACTCCTAGATTAAGGAGGAATGCCCTTAAAATGACTCAAGGCTATTACCGTGGTAGAAATAGATATTCTACATTACACATGGTGAAGAGTCAACTAATTGTATTTAATAGAATTTCATTTCCATAACTGGCAGGAAGGAAGATCTAGCACAAAAGATCACAATAAGACACAGAGGCACTTCAGCGCTTTGAGGAACTGAGTGAGTTACCTCTGTGCTGTTAATCAGAATGGCACAAGAAGAAAACAAAGCACTAAATCGTGCTTTCACCATCAGATGTTTCTTCCAGGAACAGGACTTCAGGCATGCAGATGTTGCGTAACAGGCTGAAAGTTGAACACTGACAATGTAGAGGAAAGTTAAACATCAGGAACACCAAACAGAAATCTAAAAGATTCTCCAAGATATAAGGGTTCCTTCTGACAGATGCTCTATATGAAATATCAAAGGAAGTCTCACTATAATTGAGTCCATTTTATGTGAACATTAATTTCTTGTTATGATCAAACTGGCTAAATGCCTTCATTATACCTTAATGGCTGTGAATTCCTGTAAGTAAATAAAACACCCTATCACTTGGGTGATAATTGCCACTTGATCATACCTTTCAGTTACTTTGAGGGCAGTACTCTTCTCCATTATCTAAAGAAAAGAAACCAAACAACCTAAAAGCTCAAGATTGCTATTTTTTTCACATATTATTTTAGAGACCATCTTAAACATTTGCAAGTAGTTCTGCTTGCAATACTTTGCAATTTGCAATACTTTGCAATTTGCAATACTTTAGATTCCTACCAAATCTTACAGCAAAGCTGCTGCTCTCCTTTGTACCAACTTTTGTTCTGATTAACTGTACCCCAGAGCCTCCAAGTAATTCATCACTCTAACCACAGACAGTATTTCTAACAAAGTTTCTTATCAACTGCAATCACTGCCGAATGTATGATTTATTATTAAGGAATCCAAATAAGCTTGAGAGACTGCATGAAGAAGAAAGCAAGTGGCTCACAATTATTTCAGGGGGAAAAAAACCAGATATTATAACCCTTAAGTATGTGGCTGTTTTATTTTATACACGGACCTGACCACATAGAAGCAAAACAGCTACACACCATAGTCCTTCCTTTTATCACACTTATTTTAAATGGATTTTTTTGAAGCCTTCTCCTCTCCCTGCTTCCAGCCCCAAGCTATTTTAGTGTTATTACGACAAGATTGCTAATCAAAGCAAAGTTCTGTGAAGGAGACAAAGAGGAGCTGGCTCAAATTCTACAGCTGAAGTTTAAAGCTACCCAACAAGGCACTAGTTTTTCTGTAACTATTCAAGAAAAAAGAAAACAGTAAGCAATTTTAATTAATCATTTCAATTGATTTGCACCAACCTACTGCTCACTTGTACTAGTGTAAGTCTGGATATAATCCAGGTAGTTCCAAAGAGCAATGAGGGAAAGGTAACCTGAGATACATACAGTTATGTAAAACTAGAAATCAGGAAATAAATGCTTCCCTCCCTCCAGTACTAGTCAAAGATGTCCTCTCTGAAGTGCACTGCTCCTGGACGAAGTGCTGCCAGGGTGACTGAGGTGTCATATACATGGGAAGTCTGATTCAAACTATATTCCACGTCACTGCTCCTTAGGACATCTTCACTCCTTCTGATCAGCACTAACTCTAATCTACGAAACAGTAAAAAAGAAACCAGGCCACAGTCCTGCTCCTTCCATCTTCACTCTCAAGGAACTTGCACGCCCTAGACGTTTATTGAAATGGGAGACCCTGGATTACTTGTTTGTGGGAGTGCAAAAGAGGCTTTGCACAAACCTTTCTTTGCTTTCTACAGTGGAGAGCACACAGAGTAAAATGAAACAACTGACCACCTGCAGATGCGGATACAGACAGATCCACTCACTTCTGAAGGAAGTTGCAAACTAAATCCAACTTCCACGGCGTTGGGTGGATTTACATCAGCTGAGCTTAAACTCTAAATTTAAAGCACAGACTGTGAAAGCAATTGTTGGTTTGGAGTTTCCACTCCACCCCCCATGAAAGATAATCATGCATTATTCGCTTGGCATTTATCTGTTCATTATCAGTGAGAGAGAGACCTTGTGAATATAATAGGAGTTTTTAATGAAATGTTAGGGAAATGTGTTCGTAATTTAATAGCAATCCATTAGTTACATGAACGACAAGCTTACTGCAAATAAGATTTTTAAAAGATAGCCATTTCACATGAAAATCTGCTATCTTCAGAGGTTGGATGCCTCCTGAAAAGAAAAAGTTACTCTTCCTAGAATTATATTTGGAATTTTAGAGCTACATATCCTAAAAGGGTTTTGCCTAGAAAGTGTATTTTCAGTTGAACCAGAACTGCATTTCCAGAAGGAAAGATGTAAAATCTCACAGGGTTTAAAGGAGTTGGGAATAATTATAATGAAAGAGAATCAATATTACAATCTCAGTTATTAAATTTCTGTTTGACTGTTTTATAGTCACATTTGCTGAGGTGTCCCTGAAAAATTATGTTAAATTTTAACATTACACACAGATTTGTAATGCAGAGATATCATTTACTTCAGGTACAATGAAGAGAAGAAGAAAATGGAGCTGGCATCCCCTAAATTCATTGCTGACTCTTGGAACGGTGTTCCAGATAACCTCGATGCTGTCTTGGGTCTTGGTGACAGTGGTAAGCTGTCATTCTGATTTAAGTCACTAACAAGCTTTCTTATTTGTTTGCTGTGAAATGTATTGGAGATTTTAATTTATTGTGGTCCAGGAATAGGAGCCAAAGTGTGGCAATGCTACTAAATTGTTACCACTGAGCATTGCGATCTACTGGTTCAAACAAAATTCTTCTCTCTTTATTTTCTCATTAAATATCAGTTGATAAACATGTTATACTAATCACATTTTAAACATTTAGAAAACACAACTTCACCTGATCATTTTTACCCAACAAATAATGAGTTCTGTGAATTTCCCTTTTCATGAAGGTCATTTACTTTCAATCTGCTACTACTCTATATCATTTACTTCCTTGATGAAGACTTTGCAAAGCTTAACAAGGCAAGAAACAGTTTTTATCAGCATCTTTTCCCTTTCCTATGTTGCTGGTTTTGTTTTAATGAAAAAAACCCCAAACCTATGTACTACCTTGTTTAAGTGTCTTGAAGCATCTTATTGCTTTTCACTGCTACATTGCGGAGGTCTAGAAAAACAGATGTCAGACAGAACACACACATCTTGTGTTAAGATGTCCCCAAAGCTCAGGAGCATGGGCAAAATTAGCTGTGTGGAAAATTCCCTTTCTAGCATAGTTTGAGACAGAGACTAAAGCAATTCCTGCTACCTAATGCCTGACGCACAGGATGTCCTAACACCAGAAAGAATGGCCAGGCCCATCCCTATGGCTTGGAAATTGCCAAACCTCTCAACAGCTCCATAGCTTCCTCAGTATCAACATGAAGTCACAGCACAATTTCAGCACCACCATGCTCCTCCACAGCTATAACTCAAGGACAGAACTTGATCACAGGCACAAATGGGTTCTATTTTGCAGCTGAAAGCCTGGCCCATGGTTTTGAGTGGCCTTATTTTGCACAGACAACACATAAATATCTGGAAGCTTTCACATGAGTCTCGGACTCAATCACATTTTCAACACCTATTTTGCCAGCAAACATTTCTTCCCAGAAATTTCTGGCTCACAAAACAGTAATCTGACTTCAGGCTCCTTTTAAGAAGACCTCTTCTCCAGGATGGGAATTTTTATGTATTTTTAAAGTAAATATTTTCTGTTGTGCCTACATTTTTCAGGAAGTAAGTCTTCTAGCTCACTAAGCTTCATGGAGTCAGACAAAAAAGTTTTACAAAAAGAATTACATGCTCCATAAACTGAGTATGCTTTTTTCCCTACCTTCACAGGATACACCTACTTCTTCAAAGATCAGTACTACCTACAAATGGAAGACAAGAGTTTGAAGATTGTTAAAATTGGCAAGATAACTTCTGACTGGTTGGGTTGCTGAACTGTATGAGATATTAATAACCAAATATTTACTTTTTCGTTATATGCCTTATCTGTAATTAGAAATAGATCTGAATGCTAATTACTGGACCAGTCTGGTACTGGCACCAAAACATTAAGTACCAGTACTGTACACATCAGATAATTTAAGAGCGTTTGCCTCCTCAGTATACAAAAGATGTTTACATATATATTCTGGTACAGTTTTTCAGTTTTCATGCTAGTCATAGTAATGCTAGTAACAGAACATCCATCATTCTTGATTCCCTTGGTGCTTAATCAAAGCACTGAAAGCATTGGAGACTGGATACACCCATGTTACACACTCCCCAAATAGGCTCCAACCAGATGTACCAGCAGTGCACTTTGATTTTTGTTTGTTGTTTTGTTGTTTTTTTTTAAATACAACTCTGTTATAAATAGATGATTTGTCTTGATGTTTTCCACCCTCTTGCGAGTTTGATCATTGCTTCCATTTATTTACATAGTAAGCCAGAAAGACTGTCAAGGGCACAGGTTGCCTCAGGATTTGATTTGTGTCGATGCATGATGGAATCATGGCAAGAAACTGTGTTAAAGTATTGTTTTAAAGTACGTTTTATTTTAATACCTTAGTTAAATTTAGCAATTTGCTTCATGCACTTTGTTATTACTCTATAACTTGGTTTATATGGATGAAATGACTCAGATTTTTTAAGTCAGTGCGTTATACATAAAAATCAAGTATTATTGTTTAACTTGTTTTATTTTTCTGTTCTTTATAATATTGAGGAATTTTTTGGTTAGGTTTTTTGCTTACACATTGAGCAACAAAAAATGTTCTTTTCAGAATCTGACGGAATGTTTCTCATTTTAAAAAATAATAAACCAGAAAAGAATGTCCCACATGAAGTGCAAATGATACAAATAAAATCAAATTACACTGTCAACACGTTTCATGGCCAGGCTTCACTGTATCATCTGCAATTAGAAATTCAGTAGCAGGTTATAGTGAAATACCTAGCAAGCTACCTCACCAAAACCCTGACAGGAAGAGTATAGATACAACAGTGTATATCACCTATAGTGAATGTATGCTTGAGAAATAGAGATGTAAAACCTGAGTTCTGCCCATGAGATCAGATGCCATTTGGCCATGGATCTTACCTAGCTCCACACGTGAAACACTTTGTGAGACTAGGGACCGCATCACACAAGTGGTCAACCCAGATCCTTCTCAACACATCTCTCACACTGAATCCATGATTAATAGTAGTAGCTAGTAACTGGCCAGTTTCTTCTCATGTGCTCTACAACTTCATATCTACATTCAGTGCATTCCTCTTCTAAGCAGAGTTTTTTTACTATTTTATTCTGAAACGACACCACTTCTAAAACAGCTGCATTTGCCAAATCATCTTTCCATCACACTCTGTCCAGATCTGGGACAGTTTGTTAATTACTATTGGATAAACCATTGAAGCCAAAATAAAAGATGGCTTATGTTCCTCTGAGCATTACTCTTATCTCTAGAAATCATTAATTGCCCTCCCAATTAGTCCTGCATCAGAGTCAATAAAATAAGGCCCAAAACAAACCTTCTCAGGAGAGCAGGGTCTCTAGAGCCACTGCAGGGATGTATGATCTGTCCTAACCATAAACATCTTCCTCTACTAGTGTTGAAAATATTCTTTAGCTTTAATGACTGCCAGGAGTTCCTTGGAGTGATGCAATAATTTCTCCCTAGAGAATTTAAGCTCTGTTTTAAACATCCTCAATAACCATCCCATCAAAATTTTTATGTTCTTGTGTCAGTGCTGCCCCAAACTGCATGCTCTGCCATCTGTATTTAATATGGGAGTGTTCTGAAATATAGATATACTACAGGAACACTTTCAAAGGGCCTTTTCAGCTCTGGACTTGCTAAATCAGATTTCCACTGATGACTGAAACAGTTTCCTTCTCGTCTACAGCTTGCGTATATGTTTTGCAACATTGGCTAATCTACCACTTTACCTTCTGTAATAATACCACAATCCTACAAAAGCCTGCACATCTGGTAGGTTCATGGCGTTCTGCTCAGCTTCTTGTTTTGTTCTTGTCTGTGAAAATCCATTCTCCAATGACTACATCATTGGCAGAAAACCAGAAATAAACTTTCTATCCTCAAACCAACTCACACTTCTTTGGGTTCAGTTTCAGACTGGCAACCTTAAGCTTATCACAGGTCATTTGTACGCACATCTGTTTCTGTTCATGAACTGGAACGTTTGCCAAGTATAGTATACTGACCTTTCTTATTAACCTTTCTCATTTGACCTATGAAATGCCAAAAGTCACAAAATGTGTCCTGAAAAGGTCTTTTAGTCTAATTCCTCTTGCTGGCAGCTGGTTTGAAAACTGCTGCAACCCAGAAACAATCTACTTTACCTAGGATATCACCTATTCATGATAACGGAGAAGAAACTTCACAGTTACTTTGATGTATTTTCTTCATCTAGGGATGCTGTTCTTTTCCATATGGCCAAAATTCAAGAAATTGTACATTTCCTCAGTACTTTTGTACTTCCTGATAGTATTGAGGTAACCATGAGATAGAAAGTTATTGCCTGAGCAGGATTGCAGCTCTGCCTGTACCTGGCCACATCTTATGCTGATCTGTCCCACTGATTTGCTTCCCTGTTTGACTCCGGACTTTTCTGGTCAGCTCTGGACTCTTGGCTGAACCAAATTACCCTCCCCAGTCCTGCTCTTTTCACCTGTCTTGGGCATAGCAAGACTGTGCCCTTGCCACTACCTTTGCCTTTATTGCCCTCAATATATTCTTCTAAGACATTTTCCAAACAGAGTTAAGGTTTTTACCTTCTTTCTTTATAGAGGAGGAAACAAAGGCCAAAAGCATAAGTATTTATCTCAAAGCCTTTACCTAACTTGTTCAATAGTTTTATTAAGTCGAAGTGAGGGTCACTTAGGAGTTTTTGGTGTCCGGCTAGAGTTGCACACAGGCTGCACAGGGGCTTGTTGCAACACAGTCTTGCTCCTTGAGCTGAAGGCAATTTTCCCTCAGTTGTGAGAAGGACAGGCTGTTTGCACCCAGAAGTGCAGTACTGATCCAATGGAGGAAAGGGGCAGTGCTTTAGTAACCACTGTCACAATACAGAAGAGGCAGCAAAGGCTGTAATGAAATGCCAACAGCAGCTGAACTGTGAATCATGTTTAAGAGTTTGTGCCTCACTAACACTCCGTATTCGTTACAAAAACGTTTTCCTCTTGCTATTCTGTCATGATTTTACAAAGTAGCAGTTACACATAAACTTAAGCAATTGAGTGTAACTGTGCTGTTCTTTAAATCAGGAGGAAGAAGGTCCTTTGGGCCCGTTCTGGACAAATTACCTCTATTTACGAACTCAGACATTCAGGTTTATAGCAGCAGAGACTAGGTGAATGAAGAGTCTTTTGGAAGAGATGAAGCCAACAAATAAGCAGACACTGGGCCCTATGGGATCACTGCAAATGGCAGAGATTTATATCTGCAAGGGGAAACAGACTTGTTTCAGACTGCTTATGTAAAATGCTCATAAGTACAAAGGTATTTCAATGTAGGAAACTGTAGTAAGTACAAAATCATAAAAGCAGAAAAACAAAACAAAAAACCAAACTGTGAGACTCTGTCTGAGAAATAGCAAAGTGAGGCCAAACTGGAGGAGTCTCAAAAGCTGCCAAGGTTTCTGCCTGCTGAGCCTGTCAGAGTCACATACTATCACTTGAAATACATTTCCCTCCGACACTGCCATTTAAAACAGACGTGGGAGCAAAATGGCATCTGAGAATAAACTGAGATTTACACTCGCACGCAAACAGCCATGGACTCATAGACAGATAGCTGGGTACGTGGCTTCCACCCATCCCAGATGCAACAGCAAGTCTTTACATGCAGAAATAAATAGACTCAAATCTTCCAGATATATAATGTTCAAAATAAACAACACTGATTCAGTCTCATCATTACATCAAAATGTTTTTAATAAGATTTCCAATTAGTCTTTTCTTAATTGAGACAGATATAAAGAAACCTTATTATTACCTTAGAACTCATTCATTTAATGGAGAAAGATATGCCACGAACCATTGCCTAGAAAATTGGTGGTAAAACAATAAACCAGGCTACCAAAAGAAGTGAGAGGTTGTTTTTTTCAAGGTTTTGTTTGTTTAAGGTTTTTTATGTCTTGAGATGAAGGCTCCCTGCCTTTTTGGAGAACATCCTTCACTCAGACATACTATTTCTGGTGATAATACAGCATATTTGGGACAACAATCCTGGCCTGGACCAAACAGGGACTGGATTAAGTAAAGCAATGCCCTCTTCTAGCCTTGGACTCCCTTAGGTTATAAAATTAATGCATATAATTCTAAGAATTATATACAAAAACTTTTGAAATTTATGTATTAAATATATGCCTGAATGTGTGCACACATACACAAACAGCCCACAGCTACATTAACATATATATTAAGAATTTTAAATGAATGTAAGAATAGAGTATTTTATTTGGAAGGGACCTACAAGGATCGTCTAGTCCAACTGCCTGAATGCTAACTGACCATCACCTGCATAGCACATTGTGCCAGTTTTTCCCTTCTTCATACAATATACCACATTCTGAGAAAAGCACAATGCAGTGAGGTAGGAGGACTGTGAGATAGAAGTCCAGTCTGCACAGCTTTTCTTTCTTGGTATCAACAGTGGAGATGATAATCAAAAAATTCAAAAGAATTCACAGTTTATTGGTTTTATTGCTCAAACAATAATTTCTCCATAGCTGAAATAGTTGAATGAGTGAACACTCAGAAGGTCGTATCAGCTTCAACCAACACTACTAGGCTGCCCAGTCTAACCAGCACTGGGAGGGCTGGATTCACACTGCTTGCAGATAAAATCTGTCTCATTATTTCATCTCTTTTTGCAAATCCCCCAACTCCTACTATACTCCTAAACTTTAGCTTCAGCCAGCTTCACCACATGTATCGTCGAACTCTTCCAAACAAGCAACTAGACTCTGTGAAAAAAGGGAGATAAGATTAAAGGACCTCACGTCACTACAGGTCTGTATTTCCTCTGCTAACCCTGCTGCAGACTCTCTGCACAATGAGCCAGAGGGTGACAAAACACAAAATTGTTGAGCTTTCAGCTGTCTGTTACTGCCCAGTGCTTCCCTCTGGGACTTCTCTGAACTTCTCCTGAGTGACTAACTGACTTTGCTGTTAAGAATTTGCTAGCATTGCCAAAACAATCTTGAAATTGTAAGAGGATAATTGTTTTAATTTAGATTAGCCTGGAGCTTGGCAGTCTGCCCCTGGAGTTATTTGGAGGTGGTCTCCCCTTCCTAAAAGACAGGAATTCACTATATTAAAATATCCAAGTGGGCTTATTTCTGTGTCCCTAACCACTGGTTTAACCTTGGAGTGCTTCATAGCTTGATTCTGCCTTTCCTATGCTTATTACAGCAGCCATAATGCTGCTGCCAGAAAGGATGAATCTAGAAAACAGCTTCACATTCTTCAGTTAGATGTCAGGCAATGATGAAGACCTAGCACCTTCACTGCAGGAGATTCCTAACCACCACTAGCCAAGGAATTGTGAAATTCAGCCACAGGTCTCCCACTTAGCATCACATCATATAGTTAACTAAACCACAGAGACATTTCTTCTGTGGTTGCACTTATAATGGACAAATTTGGCCACTGCCTCCCTCCACTGCTCTCCTTTTCAAGTCCCTTAATGGCATTCAGGCAGAATCACACCACAGAGAGTTCACTGCAGCAGGGCAGCAGCTGACTATCATACCAAGCAAGGCAAGAGGAAGTCCTGCATTTAAAGGAAGACAATCAGCTTGCTTTCTCTGTTGTCAATGCACTGACTGTTGAACTCACTCCTCTAAAGAATGATTTCTCACTATTTGAAGACTTGGCAAGGCTCATTAAATTCTTGCATTTGCATTCTTGCTTTCCTGTACCACTAGGAAACACGTACTTTTCGAGGCCAACAACAATTCTCTTGTTCAACAGCTAAAAAGTATGAAGTAGGAGGACTTAACCTGAAAATCCTTTTTATGTTGTTTCCCATGTGGCCAAAGAGAGTTCTAGTTATGCCCTTTTAAAATCCCATTTGTAGGAATCTTTTTTTCCTGAATAACACCTTACATCCATTCTTACATTTAGATGGCTTCCTATCTAGCACTGTGTAACACCGATTCTGTCCTCGGTCTCTTGTATCACTGATTCTGTGTGTGCAATTACAGCTTGCTTCTATGCTCAAACAGGTAAATTCTGATTCCTCTCACTTTCATGTCATATTTTTGTATCTCGAAATATCCTGAAGCTAAAAGGGAATAAATTTCCAACCCAAAAGGCAGAGCACCTGCCTAACAGATCATCAGCTTTCAGGTTTTGCTTTGGCTTTTGCTTCAAGCAAGTCCTTTGAGGAAATGCATAATATATCAAAGCACTCATGGCCTTTACAGATTTTGTTCTGGTTTCACTGCACTTTTATCACCTCTTTACTCTTTTGTTCTTTCAGCTTTGTTTCTTACCTAAACAACTAGACACTGGGACAAAAAAAAAAGGCGATGTAGGCAAGAAGGTGTTATCCATCACCTGTAAATGACCAGTTCAAACCTACTCTATGAAACAAGACCACTTCACCATCAAATTCTCTACTACAGACAGAAAAAAAATCAGGAAATATTAGTGCAGAAGCTGCAAGCAGATTCTCTGCATGAATTACTATACTTTTCAGTGAAACCATAAGTTCAAATAGAGCTTTTCCATTTAAACATCAGCACTTCCTTGGCTGTTAATACATCTGCTACACAGATTCTTAATTTCTACTTTTGATTTCAAGTTCACAATAAGGCAGTTTCATTTATATGTATTCAAGACAGAAAGGCCACAAAAGAATTTTAACGCCAAGTATTGTGTTATATATTTCTCTAATAAATATGCATAGATATCCATGTATATTTATATTTGCATAAAATACTGTATACTTCCATTAAGCAGAAGTTCATAGTTAGGACTGGATACTTGGTATGCAATGTATGACATACTGACAGCAAGACCTGTCCCTGTGTCAAAGGTCCTAATGCCTAAAATAAGACAAAAAGCGTGGCAGAAAATGGAGGAATTAGGAGAATAGGGCAAGGAATTTAAGTCTATCTAGCTCTCACAGAAAATGCATTAGGGGCATAGGAAATCAACAGTACATTAAGATTCAGGGCATATTTTCTGAAGTATTTAGGAGCCAAAAAAACTGCAGATGTGCCTAAACTAGACCGAGGTAAACCCCTCCTGCCTAAGCCCATGGAGCATTTTTAGGAAGGCCCAGCAGGTGCCTATCCACATCATTTGGCCATGTTGCTTTTGGCAAGTTTAATACATAATCACATACGCTGAGGTTGCATTATTCTGAAGACTTCAAAACAGGGTTATTTTAGATCCTTTTTAAAACTACTTATTTCTCAGGGTAACGTGAGGCTTATCACCATAGGGTCACGCCCTCAATATGTACTCATCACTTTGTCTGCTATAAACACAGCCCATCTTGCAATGTGGCAAACATGCTTTTTGGAAAGATAACCAAGCACTTAATTTTTAGAAATTACCGAATTTTAACCCTAAACATTTACAAAGTCCTCACATGAAAACTGAAATCAAAGGAACTAGTTAAAGAAGTGACAACTCCAGAACTTCACACTATCTCCTCAGGATGAATCTATTTCTTCTCAACGCAGGAATCCCTGCTGACTTCGTGGGTAAGAATGTAACAAAGAGCTGATTCACCATTCCCAGTGTATTGGAATGAGGTGTGCACACTTCCAAACAAAGATGACAACAGCAGGCACCTGTAGATTTTAGCAGGGGAATGAAGAATAAAATCTCACCTTTAAAGCAATATTAACATTTCATCATAGGCCCCTTAACTGGTATCTCTCCACAGACAGACATAACTGTGCATTTGTACCCCAACCCAATCCAAAAAGATGCTTGCAGATGGTATTCTTACCATGTTATCTTCAACACAAGAAATACAAGTGTTTTTTCCACTGTTAGCAATTCTTCACATTAAATTACTGAATGCCACACTCAACAATAAATCCAGAAACCTATTAAAGACAAATTGCTTCTAATGCTATGAGATCTTTGGTCTACCACGAAACAGGCACTGCAGTGGATTTTAACCTGTAACAGACTTTTGCCACACAAGAGCTAACAATCAAACCATGCAAAAACACTCCATCAGTGGTCACAAAGCAACACAACTAGTCAGGGCGGAGGAAATAGTACAGGTAAACTCATCCAAACAAAATGTTCCTGCCTGCCTGGCCAGTCTGACCACATTTTGTGGTCTTAACTATAACATTATTTTTCCACCTGCTGGCTCCTTATGAAACCCTTTAATTAAGGCAGCCATTAAGAGAAGTTCTGGGTACATTTAATTCAGTTGTGTAGTACTCACCTCCCACAACATAAAAGAAACTTTTTTTTTCTTCCCCTCCTTCACTGAAAACCCTCCCAAACTCTTCCTAAGTGACTGCTGGCTCTGTGCCACCATCCTTCCAATTCACACAGGCTTGGCTCAGAACTGTGGTACATCTAATATCCAAAACTGCCTCTGCCAGCACTACAGTGACTAGAAGGAACCACACAATGGGAATCTCAAGAAAATAAAGCTGTGTATCTTATTCTGCTGCTCAACCACCCTCATGAAAGCATCCTGAACAGCAGCTGAGCATGACTGCTGACCGGTACTGCACAATTAACTTTCCCAGTGGATAGCTCTTCTCCTGTGCCCTTCTTGGAAAGCTTCAAAACATGAACATCCTAACATCCTTTGCATGAGTGTGAAAATACACTGGAGACACAGTGCTATGTGCAGTGCTAAATAAAAACTATTTGCACCCAGTAAATGAGTTCGGAGAACTTATTTGCACTGACTGACAGAATACACAACTCCAGCATTTCAGCCTGGATTCAATTAGGGGGAAAGTCCCATAACCAGATTCAGAATCTGAAAAGTTCCTGAAAACAAAGGAAAGAATATTCTGAAATGAAAAGCTGTGTGAATTCCGAAACCTCACAGGGCCTCTGTGCACAAAAAATGGAAATACTTCTTTTTAAATAATTCCAGTCCTTGAAACGCCCTGCTTCATAAAATCTAGCCATACAAAACTGGATGTGGTCTCTGAAAATTAAAACTAATATCATAACAAAAATTGTTAAAATATAATGTTTCTAGGGCACATTGGCAGCATTTAGTGCTGAGTAAAGTGTGCCTGTTCAACGGTTGTTACACACTGGCAGTGCAGTCCTGAATTCATGGGGAATTTTACTTTTATGAAGCTCAAGTGGTCTAGAGTCAATGGAACACTTTCCTTCTCACCTTTTTAAACTTTACAGATAAGCACCAAGCTTAAGTCACCTTCCTCATGTCTTTGGAATATCTCATTCTTCTTCATTAGTATTTTAATCACTACTGGAAAAGGCTATGCTATATATGGAACCTGAAGAGCTTGAGAACAACAAATGGATGTTACAACACCTATTTAGATGCTCAGTTTGAAATTACCTTTAGCTTTTTTCTTATTTTGAACTCATCCTTTTTTCTTTACTTACAGAACAAACATGATGATTCACACAATATAAGTGTAGTATTCTAACTAAATACTTTGCTATGTAAGTACAAAGATCTCTTCAAGCCAGAAGAGAATCCAGACTGCCAGGTCCATCTGCCTTCCTCAGCACAATACAGCCCTGAAGGAGAACCACCTTCCCACATTTCCTAATCAAAATTTTGTGAGAGAAGAGGCCCTTCTGGCTTTCACACTCTTTGTGGGAATACATTCTTGTTTTTTAAAAGTGAAAAATCACCTCGAATGGACCAATGGGAAATGCACTGTTTTCAGCTGCCTCAGGAATGTCAAGATGAGCAAACTATTCAAATTTTTATTCCATTTTCTTGTTGAGGAGAGATATGGTAAAATTAACTACAGCAGGTAAAGAAGTATCTCCCAAAAACACAGACAGTTTTAATACTTGTATCTTCATAGAAGTTGTAGCTTCCTTGCTTGTCAATGCTAAAATTCTGAAGAACCATACTTAAATAAGGGAATATGACCTGAATAACTGTGGCATGAACTGAGCTGCTGTAGACACTACATGGCACACTACGAAAAGGCCAAAGGAGTTTCTGCAAACTACCGTGGAGACAAATAAAGCTCATGAGACCTACACAGTCCTGCTTTCTCATAAATCTGGAAATATGCTGCACCCTCACTAGACCCCTGCATAGAACCCCAAGGTAGGCAGCTTATTCAGAAAGGCATTTACAAGGCGTGAATGTCAACTAGAAGTGTTCCTGAAGTTTGAGAGAAGAACCTCTACAGTGCCATGAAGAGGCTTTGCAAATTGATGGGTTTAGAGCAGACTGAGAGAGAAGTATTGCAGTTGACACGGCATTGCATCTGGTTTGATTTTATTCCCAGTCAGTAAGCAGGGTGTCACAGACAAACATCTGAAAAAGAAGAGCAATCCTGAAATCTTTTCTTTCAGGTTAAGGTGCTCAGATATAGACGATCGAGTCCAGTAACCAGACAAACAATGCCACCTGCAGGCTAAAATTAATCACTGCAACAGCTCCACCAGTGAGAGCTTAACAAAAGCGCCTTCGCCAAACCCAAATCACAGCCCCAGAACAAGCTCCTGTACCGAAGGCAGCACAGAAAATAGCTGTGTCCCTTTCCGTCCTCGATGCAGAGCAAGAAGGTGCCAAGCAGGAGGCTTGCAGGATTTTATTCTCTTTGTGTCAGTTATTTTGTGGTAATACCAAGCTATTCAGAAAGATGAAAGGTACTTAAAACATCAAAAGGAAGGATATTTTGTAGAGAGGAAGTGTGAAAATGCATTTACAAAGGCAATCCTTTAAACAGAAGGACTGTTTCATGAGTCTCATATATACTCTGCTACACATACTCTCTATTTACGTAGAGGAATCTTTTCCCTTAAAGTTTCTCCCTCCCTCCTCCCCGTGTCCCTCAGGCTCTGCATTTTAATGACCGTCCCTTCAAGCCAAAGAAGGAAAGTCATCCAAAGCCGCACAGCCTTCAGCCAGGAGAGGGTGGGGAGTGACTGAGCCGCATTCAAGGCATTTCCTCGTTGTAGGAGGCAAGTGCCCCACAGCAATTCCTGCCCGTCTGAAGAGCAAAGATCGTCTTTATAGCATCACAGAGTACTGGCAGTAAAGCTCTGCTCCAGCCCACATCTCAGCAGCACCTCAGCCATGCACTACTTATATTCCAACCCATTATCTGTTGGTTATTTTCTAGACATGCACATTGCTAAATTCTTTGTTCTTTAAACTAATACCACCTGAATGAAATTTTAACTGGTCACTTCAGTGCAATTCGCTACTATAATTCAACACATGAAGCTGTTTATTTAACTCTAGAATTCCCTGTGAAAGGCCTTTTTTCCCCCTCCCTTCTTTTCTGTAAGATTTTGGCATCTGACCTGCATGCCAACTTCCCAGCCTCAAGAACAGGAAATTAGGCAAGTCTTGCTTATGTGGATAAAAGGTATGGAACAACTATGGCACAGCAGTGAAAACACAGCCTGAATGTCTTTGTGTGCATGAGCATAGAACAGACAGTGAGAAATACTGCTTTCTCCATCTTTGGAGAATGAGGGAGGAGGAAGGAGAGTGCAATCTGGTCTCGAATTAACAATGAAAGTAACAAGCTACCAGCCAATAACTTCACAAGATTAACCAAAAGGTACAGAGGCCAGAAATGAGGACAAGCAAGTGAAGTGGCAGAGTAAATTAATATCTGAGATAAGCAGCCACATGGATAATCATAGAGATCATGGCTCCATTTCACCCTTAGGAAGCCAGCCTTGTCTCCCCTGTGTCATGCCACCCTTTACATCACTCAGGACTCACTGCCAGAGCCTTAAGAGCAAAACAAAGCTATGATTTTAGTCAACAAATTCTTCTTCTTCACCAGAAAGCTTTCACAGCTGCTACTACACTGAGGCAGATCCCAAAGCTTCAATCATCTTGGAAGTATTAACAAAGTATTGATGGTATAAAGTAAATACTCAAACAGCTCCAATCTCTGAGGGCTGTCATTAGAGACACAAAGCAGAGGTCTTCCTTCTGTTATGATGTGGAAGAGGAAATCATGGAAAGAGTAATAATCATGTACAAGGTAACAGATAAATTATTACTATAAGCAGAAGCACTGAATTCCATTCCAGCACTTGGGCATGTTTCACACAAATATCGGGTGTTACCAGGATATAAAATTAACTCAAAACATAGACCATGCTCCTGGGCAGGCTCTTTACTGCAGCAGAAATTTAACTGCCTCCTCAAAAGTCATTTCATTATCTGGTGCTGAAGAATACCACTAAATACTTCACATTTATATAGATTAATCTATTCTCCCTTACTGTCTTGTATCTACCACTATCTAATCTCTACCAGCAAGACCTCTCCATTCCTCTGATGGGATGGGTGTATACTATTAACATGAACAGCTTTATCTGTATCACAGTGCTGGTGGCTTTTCACGAACACGCTTTTAGTTTATCAAAATGCAAGATTCTTATGTTTATTACAGGGAAAAAAAACACTGACCTAGAATTCAACACAACAGCATTGCCTGATGGATAAAGGAAGGAAGTTCTTTTCTTACTTCTTATTTGCACAGCACTTGAAAATAGCTCAGTCTTAGTGCTGGCTCTGTGGAAGGGTAGGTTAAAATGAAGGCCTCTTCCTCCTCCTCCCTCAAGTCCTGTATAGAATGATAGACACCCATTTCAACATATATGTAATATGTAACATTTTGAACATCTGCTCAGTATTTCTTTTGTAGCTTTTATTCTTGAAAGAACATTGTGATAACTTAGCCTGACCTCCTTAAATGTCCCCTAAAATTTCAGCCACCAGTAACTACAACTATCACAGTCACATTTAGATAGTTAACAACCCTTGATTTAAAGGCTATAAACCACAGAAAATCTGCCACATTCAATGGCTGTCTTTTTAAGTAGTTCTGTTTCCACAATGCCATGAATGACAGCTTATTTTTCATCCAACATGAAGGATATGAGGAAACCACAGGACATGACTGGGTTCCAAATCATGCTGTTTATGAACTATGTGCAAACACACAAACCCTGGTAGCTGACAGGCTATCCAAAGCCCTGTATCAGGCCTCCAGAGCCCAAGAATCACCCTGTTTATACATGTGCACAAAAATTTCATATCCAATATAGAATATGCTTTCAACGAATTTACCCATAAAGCTCTTAACCCTTCAAGATTATTGACTGCAGATGTGTTTCTTAAAATGTGCTTCAGGTTACTTCCCTGATGGCAACTTTGCTTATAATATTCACTAACTCAGGCTAACCCTGGTGCCCTAAGCAGAAGCTAGAACTATTTGCTCTTCCTAGCAAAGCATTCAAGAAGGCTAACTCCACATTTTCAAACTTTAATTAGAATACATTAAATAATGCAACTATTAGCATTTTCTTTTAAATAAGGTTTTCCAGTATACTATAGTGCCCATCTTTTCAGGCAAAGGTATGTGTGAGGTCTGGACTTGTCAACTTCCAGTGAAACTCAGAATCAAATGATTCCTCATTAGTAGAAGAAGTAAAAGGAAGCTTTCTTTCTCTCATCAGCCTGCAGTATTGCACATGATCAACAGGTAGTGGCATAAATAACCTTTAAACAGATGAGCTGTCAATGACCCAGGTTCATCTTATCAGTTACATCATTTGCCCACAGCAAAGCTTACTTCTAAACCTTCCCAAGGCTTCTGACACAAATACAGTTGAATGAGAAATAATACACTTTACATACACCTTGATTTACACTTTTTTTTCCCCCCTTACAATTATTTGGGAAGTCAGCAGCATTTTCTTTCCAAAGTCTCTACACCAGATTTACTCTAAAACAGCAACAACAAAAAGCTGTTTTCATTACCAGCCATTCGAAAGCCAAGCAAGAGAGACAGATAAACAGATAAACAATTGTGCTGAGCGCAAATACAAATACAGTGTACTGGCACAGGCTTCTTCAGTCTAAATATTTTCAATCAAAGCAGCTCTGTATGCAATTAAAAACAAAATTGGAATAGATCAAAATATTTTAACATCGGACAACTTCCATTCTAAATTAAAAAAAAAAAACAACACAACAAACCAAAACATTTTTAAAATTACATGATCTTAGAAGTCAACTGGATGGCAACAGAAAATAACAAAGAAAAACTCACTGGAATTCAGACAATGGGACTATGTTTCCCAGCACAAATCTTTTTTGCAATTAAAGCCTATTTGTTTTGCACCTCTATTTCAAGGAGCCTTAAGTATTATTAGGTATATTAAGAATCTCTATTCAAGAGCCTTAATTAATAACAACACCACTTTCTACATCAAAATACATTATAAATATTAATTAATAAATTCACTGGGGAGTTCTAGGAACTGGGGAGTTTGCTGTGGAGCTGGGGAGTCTGAACTGCTACAGGATGAGACATCAAATCCAGAGCACCACGTGCTCTGAAGCACTGTAGAACAATCATAAACATGTGCTAATCCCTTCCCCTTGAAAATCTGTATAGCAAGCAACAGGCAAGGCAGGGTAGAAGAAAGCATGACTGTGCTCCCCATAATTAGGGGGCTTCTTAATTTTGCTGCACTTATGGGCAGCTAATGGTAGACTGTGAGTGTTGGCCCAAAAGTCAGCAGCTTTCCAATCCAGCAGCACTGAAGAACCTAGCTGGTGTCATGACTGCCTCTGCAACATGTGCAGAATACAATCTCCCTTTCAGAAAGATGTGGTTACAGTACTCAGCATTCAGAGATACTGACAGAAATTACCCAAGAATTTATTTGACTTCTCTCTAGAAAACATGATAGGAAATTCTACACCTGTGGCAGCATGTTCTAGGTTATTACATGAGACATTCCCAAATGGATAAAGCAATTAACCAGCATGCAACGCTGCAGCCCAAAACAGCAATTAGCTTTCTCTGTATCTCCAACCTACTCCAACTGATGCTGTACAAAGGATCTGCTCAGTGGCATTTGATTAGACCACTATGTCACAGGACACCAGCAAGTCTGTATATTGTTTTTTTCTCTTTAATGAAGCACAAGCTGGAATGCTGTCGCGCAACTGTGCGTGCTAAGCTCTGCACCCTTTTATCTCAAAGTTCCTTAAATACATTTATTCTCCTCTCAGAAGCATTGAAGCTCAGCCACAAACTCAGTGCTCAACCATGCTGTGACACAGACTCTTCCTTTTAAGCTATCCAAGCATATTCAGATGAATTGACATACAATTCAGCTTATTCATGCAGAACCAGAATGTTTGAGATAGTGAAGAGGAAGAAATGTCAAAACAGCCCCAAAGAATCCCCCATGTTCCCATTCTTCCTTCATTAAACTACTTTCTTTTAGGACATTATCTCCAAAGAGATATTGTACCTAAGATCGGTACAAAAGCAAGGAACTTGGCTCTTGTGGATAAGCATTGTGATTAACAGCCAGAGTGGAACAGATCTCCTAAACCAGCCTGGAAACTGATCCAGCCTCACTGAATAAACTATCAGCAGACTGAAGAACACTACAGCTTTGGCCATCTTCTACTCCATGCAAAACTAAGCAATCACCACAGCACTCAATATAGGGAGCAATATTATTATTATACCACTCCCTTACAGTGTTCCTTTTTGGAAAAGAGGAGAAAACCAGAAAGCTCTGAGTGACAGGTAATGGTCGTCTCACCTGAGAAACTACAGAATAGCTCTCAGATGTTACTTGGAGGAGAGCAGTACAAAAGCATAGTGGAATATAAAACTCAATTGGAGGCTCTGCCTGACACTCTGAAAGTATTATTCACGTGATACATCTACAAAGGATGGAGTCACAAACTGGGTCTGGTACACTCTACCCTTTTCACTTGGTTCATAAATTGCCCCTCAAGAGATGCAAAAGAAATGCTGAAATTGCCACCAAACCAGTTATATTTGCAAATGTTTGTAAAAACAATTACAGATACATTGTCAAACAACCAAGGCTTTAAGCCCCATTTCTCAGGAAACTAAAAGTGGTGACTGGAAGAGTTCATAGAGCTGCTGAGGAAAGCTTCAGACAAGGACAACACCGGCCTTGCATTTGGGCAAGGAAGTCCTTTGACACCAGAGAGAGCTAGCACTGAAACACAACTGGTAGCAAAGCATTAACACCTCCCTCCAGCATTCAACTTTAATGCGTTAATGGTTACACTTACCCTTGCCAACCTCTGAGCAGTGTTCTAAGTGATACTTCAGGGTAAAGTAAGTGGATAAAAATGCTATCAAGGAAGAGGTGAATAGAAAGCATTCTCATGGAAAAACTTAAATGCTTTTTACTACAATATGATAAGCACTGAGAAATAAATCTTGTGTCATACCATAACTGTTAAAACTGAAGCTATAAAATCTGGAGCAAGACATAAAACAAGGAAGAGGCAAAATGAGCTTATTAGCACCCTTTTAAGGGGTTTGATTCTCAGTTTTGAAACTTGAACATATATATATAAACACTGTGAACATCAGTTCTCCAAGGCATTCTTGTTCTATGGCCACAAATGGCAATCCAACAAGCACTGAGGGAGGTTTCAGAGATTTTTATTCCACATCTCGTGGCCTAAAGTGTGGTTTTGTTTGCTTGTAGGATTTAGCACTATGGTGAGAATATACTTTTTGAAGAAAAGGCAAACACTGCTATTTACATAAAAAACACATTTCCCTGACTACTGAAACACAAGCTCTCAAGAAAAGTGTTTATTGAAATTTAAGTATAATAAAGCAGTGGTTCAGTAGATTTCACATATTCATGGCAGCACATTTTCTTTCAGAGGTTCTTTGTTTTGCTTTATCATTCTTGACATTTCATATAGCGTGTTATGAGCTTTTGCAGAGGAACAGCACTTTTACCAGAGCAGCAAATTGCAGGGGTGGGAGAGGTTGATGCTAAACATTATTAAAAGAACTTCCTTTCCAAAACAAGAAATGAATGCAAAGGCATAAAATCATCTGGAAGCACAAATCCTTTAGAAAAACATCAGAAATAAACTAGGGATATCCCAATTTTTAATAAGAAAGTCACCTGTGCACCTATCTGTTAGCTCTACTTACTATAGGAGTTTTCAATGGTCAGATGAAACACTGCACTGTGATTTAACAAGACAGCACATGGAGTTTAGAAAACTTTCCAGACTTCTGTCATGTGTTATGTCAAAAGCTTCCAGTTGACATGACTAGAGCACAGATTTCCAAGACCAATTCCAAGGAGTTCTAAGCCCTCATACCAAAATCGAAATCAGATTTTATTTAAATTACAGACATTAATATGCAATTTTGTAGCAACACTAAGATTAATGTTACTTTCGCATCCTGATAATGGCAGTTTCTGGAAATGATTAGTTGCTCTGCCTCTCCAGCCCATTTGGTGACTGCTTTGATATATAAATCGTTAGCAGATCTATACACTCTGAAATCAGAGCAAAAGCCATGTTTCTTGCTGGACTTCACAACTGTCAGAGGTATCTCCCAAATATCAATATATTTTAAACCAGATTTATGTTGGAGTAAATCTCCACAAGGTCTGTTTTGGTTTGCTTCTGTGGACTTTTTTCAATCCTTCTTTCTTTTTACTGGTTTCTCCCCATATACATCACTTTTCCATTTCCACATGAGCGGTACACTGTATTTATTTGTAACTTCCTTCATGGATCATAGGATCCATTTTAATGGCACACATCTTTTCAAATTACCTTCTTTTATTCAATTAACATACTTGATCTCATGTTTACTTTCTGCCAGTATCAAATGTCCTTCATTCCACATGTTTGTAGACAGCAATGAAGCTAGAAGCTTCCTTAAAATTTCAAGTTAATAAATCCCTCAGTAATTAGTTGACATAAAGTGGCTATACTGAACCATTGGATACTGGGGTGAGAACTGGCAGCACATAATTTAGCCTTTCAAAAATCCCAGATCCTTGGTTTTGGAAGCTTTTGTATTTACCACACGCTTCCTGATCCCTTCTTGCTGAAATCAGTGACAGAATTGCCATTGACCTCAATAAGAACAAGGTTCCAACACCACTAAACCAGAGCTTTATTATTTCCAATTGTTTCAGTACAAATCACAGGCAATAAGAAATGTGTCCCCACCTCAAAATTAAATCCTTTGGGTGTGCAGCAGTAGATAAAACCACTTTGCACTGAGATAGCACTTTCTGTTTCAGTGCATTTTACAATTGATTATGCCTTCCAATCCTTTCAGTAACATAACCACATCGCACTACAGACTGGAAAACCAGCACAGAGTTGCTGTCATATGCCCAGCGAAGCATGGGTGAAATTCCAACACCCAGCCCCTGCGGGTCCATGCCCCTCTGCTTCTGGGAAGAAGTAAGCTCACAAGTCTCTGTAACTAATCACCATTGCTCTTCATGAGAGCTGAGCTACAGCTTCATAATCCTTTTTTAACATCCACATCTGTGATCTGATTCCACAAAGGAAAAGAAGTCACTGGTTTACTGTTCAGGGCCCAATCCTAGCCTGTGGACCCTCCTTCACATACCAGTATCCAAACACTTCTCCAAGCCTTCTGGGTAGAATATAGGCAGTGTTTCTAATCCTACAGAGCATTTCCAGACTCAAACCTTCTTCAAAAGGAGGAGTTGTGCAGAGCACCTTAATCACATCTGAAATTTCCCTATTACATGCATGCTTTTTCCTCAGAGTCTCCCCTGCCTTCTACCAATTTTGGTTACAGTCAGCAGAAAAAAGCAGAATATTTATTCTTAATGCACAACAAGCAGCAGGTCCCTGAAAACCATGTTATGTGAAGCATTTTCTTTAGCAGTCACTTCTTGTTTGCAAGATTGTCATTCTTTCCACTCTTTCTGCCCTTTTTGTCTTAAAAATATTTCTTTTAACCTGTAATCCAACACTCACCTGCTATGTGCTTCCCAACAAATTCTAAGCTGGTTCCTATGTCATATTAACCTTACATGTACATAGCTGTATAGAAGAGACACTGACTGGATCCTGACTGCCAAACAGCACGAGCACTTGGGCTTGCTTTAAATTAGGCAGTTTTGTCACCATCAGCAACAAATCTGCAGCATTTGAAAAGAAGATGTAGTTAAGGGTGTATTCCATTAGTGTTAATTGAGTTCACACACCTGAATCTTGCTGCTCTCTTTAAGATCTTGCAGCCACACCTGTCTTATTAATGGCATTAGGATGGCTTCAGTGTTAGCAGTGAAAGAGGCATCCAGAAATTTGTTTGAGCAAAGCAGTTAACTCTTAACACTATAGAATAGGCAATCTCTGGTCACAGAATCATAGAACAGAATCACAATCCAACCATTATTTAACTCTACCAAATCTAGTGTTAGACCATGTCCCTCAGCACCCTGTGTCTGTCTTTTAAACACCTCCAAGGCTGGAGATTCAATCACCTCCCTGGGGAACTTATTGCATTGTTTGAGAACCTTTTCAGTGAAGAAGATTCTTTTAATGTCCAATCTAAACTTCCCCTGGTGCAACTTGCAGCCATTTCCTCTCATCATATCACTTGTTACTAGGGAGAAGAGACCAACATCCACCTCGCTGCAACTTCCTTTCAGGTAGTTGTAGAGAGTGAGAAAGTCTCCCCTTAGCCTCCTTTTCTCCAGACTAAACAACCTCAGTTCCCTCATTCACTCCTTGGAAGACCTGTTCTCCAGACCCTTCACCAGCTTCACTGCACTTTGCTAGACATGCTCCAAGCAATCTCAGTGTCCTTCTTGTGGTAAGGGCCCCAAAACTGCACACAGCACTCAAGGTGTGGCCAGACTTACATCGACACACAAGGCAAAATGGACTTTGTTGTTTTTACACAACCCATACTGTGTCTTTGCCTTCACACTATTTTTGTTCAGTGAGTGTAACCACTTCAGCTTTCCACTGCTATAAGCAAGGTCTTGATTCTCATCCTAACCACTGCAGGATGTAGATTTCACAAAAATTACTCAAAGTTAGAGGACATCTTCCGACGGCTGCTAGATAAAAAGGGTTTACTGCATGCATTCCTTTCTCCCTTAATTATAGTTACCAGCGTCTTTCCTGAGACACATAAGGTACATCACATCGAGTTGGTTGGAAGAGCCTCACTTGCTCTTGTGTTTTTGCTCTCAACATATAAAAAGAACTGGCCTGTCTGCATACTTGCTCTCCTACCATTGCGGTGTACTCAAAACGTTAAATAATATGACAAAACTATGACTCAAATATCTTTCTGACATATGGATGGAGTTTTGGAGGGTACATATTTGTGGTAAGAAGGGTTTGTTTGCCTTAGCTGGAAACACATGAGTTATAAACTACCATGAGACCTATTACATTTACAATTAAATTTGCCCAATTAAGACTTTCATACCCTTGGATGCAGCGCAGAACTGGAGCTGCATTTGCCAAATAAGTTAGGAGACCTTAGTGAAGCACACAGAACTCTGCTGCTGTCCAGAGTAAAGCTGATGGCAAACCAGACAGAGTCACATGTTTTTGTTATATAATTTTGGTCTTAAAATAGCCAAATGTCTGACTGTACCAAGAGAATCTCTGTAAAGAAGCTTGTATTTAAAGTAGAGCTACTAACCCTGGAATTACTGACTGTGGCAAGACACCCATTAAAACCATTCAGCTTTAGGATTGAGAAAAAAGTTAAAAGGCCATAGACCTTGTCTGGTGACTAGGAAGGGAATAGGGCAGAATCAATTTCACTTCAGCACAGTAAGCAAGGTAAAGCTTTTCTTCAAAAACCTCCAATCTGCATCTGCCCCCCTGCTCTGCCTGTTGCCCAGTCATGCTCCTGTTCATATTAGAGTTAACAGTAGCACAGGAGAATCGGTGCTACTCTTAGGAAAAAATCTGCCCTGGCACTGGTGCAGCCCCTGCAGAAAACACTGGTGAGGAGAGGTGGAGGTGAATTGTGAAGGTTGTTAAAGGCAAGATCATATCAAAATAAAGAAGGCAAGGGTAGCCCTGCTTTCTGGCAGCTCTCTCCTACCATTGGCCTGGGGTAATCGAAGGCTGGGCAAGGGGCCATGCAAGACTGAGTGTCTGCAGCCAAAGACTGATGAAGTTCTGGAAAGACAATATAAAGGTGATTTTCCCTCAGCTATTTGAGACAGCCCCAGAACTCCATTCAGATTGTAGAAAGAGCCTTAAGGGTCATGGACTTGTCTTATTATTTAAGAGATATATTTGAAGTCACATCATTTGAGGCTCTTAAACTCAGTTGGACACTGTACTAACCCCTTGAACAAATGCCTCAGTGTGTTGCTAAAGACTCTGGGCATTTATTTATTTTTCATATTAAGACACAGACTGAAAACATTCCTCAGAGGCCATGCTATACCCTAAATTATTAAGAATTTGTTCTAGCACTGACAGCTTAAAAATTGCATGGGCTGGGTCATGGAACTTCAGAGCTAGAAAGAATCCAGCACCTTCAAACACAGAAGCTGGAATGAACTCAGGTAACATCAACAGAGACATAAAACAATTTAGTATACTGAACCAGTTGTTTCTTCTTTCCCGTATACCTTATTCTATGTCAGACTCCTGAAATTATTCTTACTACACTACATAAAACAGAAACTACTTAAGAAAGACAATGGATGTGAAAGTGAATAAACATAAATATTTTTAAATGCAATAGTGTAGTTATAAAATCATCTACGCAAATAGAAGAATCACAGTGCCACTGGCAGCTTGCCATACTGACATTATCACCACAAAAGGGCTTAAAGTTGTGGTGCTTGTGTTTAGATACAATAGCATTTCATTTAAAGGGGACGTTCAAGAGATACTTTAATTAAAGCAAAGGATTAAAGTTAAGAAATAGAAAATTCTGATTACGAAAGAAACACTATGAGGAAGAAATTAACACCAACAACAATCCTTAGCCTATGCAAAATTCTCCTGAAATTGTGCTGAAAATTGCATTATTTGAAACACTTGACATTCACCTAAATTTAATACTTAGAAGTCTACCGTGGAGAAAACACTTGCACTTGTAGTGGGGAAAATACTATAACTTTTCCACATTTAGTTTCTACTGACAATAGGACCTACAGTGGCATGAGATGAACAAAGCCTAGCCTACACTTCCCATAAAATAGAATTAATCTCAATATTTTGTACAGACCTCTGTGTGTGTGTATATATATATATATATATATATATGAGTTATCTGACAGTAAGCTGCTTTTGATGGTATTTTTCAGTAACATACTAATGACTTAATAGAAACTGGATAGAGATGACTGGGGATTTATCGCCCTCTTGTGAACACGAAAAAAAGTTGCAATCTTTCAGAAAAGTGGAGAACTTGCTCCTGCTACTGCATAATCCTGTAGTAAAAACATATCTGTGCAATTAATAAACATAATTTTGGATTACTAAAGGCATAACCACTGGTTACTGTAATAATCTATAAGAATTTAATCAGAAAAAACTAAATTATGAAATGAAAATAATTAAAATAATACAAATGCAAATCAGACCAAACAAGAAATTCTTTTCCATTTAATCAAGAAAGCAACGATCTACCTTCCCACAACCCCTGCCTACAACACTAAGGTCAAATGGCAGAGATCAGCTCCAAAGTGTGCTAACTCTCCCTGTCTGCAGTCCTAAAACATCCTTCTACTTTAAAGGAAGCACAAGGCTGAAAACATCTATTTTTGCCATACAGGAGAAGACATGCCCTTTCAGCTGTAATGAATACTCATGAGTCTAAGTCCAGCTTTGTTTGCAGACCCCAGTGAAGTTTCCAGAGTCCAGACTAGGTGTGCCTTGGTCTGGCACTCCACAGCTGCTCTACAAGACAACAGGTTAACTCAGCACTGGGAAGCCATCAGACCTCTACTGAGCTATTTATAAGGATCTTCCTCCTTGGCACTTTTCTTTCCTGCTTAGAGTATCATGGCTTTGCTCCTTTTTCCTCTTCCTCTGCTGTACCTCTCCTTTCTCAAGAGAACACTGAAATCATGGCAAAAGCTATAAAATGTTCAAAGACAGCATCCCTTATCTCACAAAACTCCAAAGATGAAAGTAAAGGTCAGCACCAGCTGTTGGACACCATTTCACACCTTGCCCCAAGCCTCCATCCAGCTACATCATCCCTTCTCTCTGCTCTGCCCATCTTCATGCAGCCCTTACTAACTTGGCAGGGCGCTGGGATAAATTGTCTTAAAAGAACCTTTCCCGTCTAAACAGTTCTGTGATTTCTTACTCCCACATGCTTCTCTATGGCCCTTCAGGATGAAGTGTCCACTATCCACTACCATCTTCCTCTTAGAATTACAGAATCAGAGACTTACAGGGTTGGAAGGGACCTCTGAAGATCAGATCTAGTCCAATCCACCCCTGCCCCGAGCCAGAGTAGGTTCATCTAAAAAGGGCTGCACAGTACAGTGTCCAGGCAAACTCTGAATTACTCCAGAGATGGAGACACTACCACCTTTCTGGGCAGTCTGTACCAGCACTCCATCGCTTTCATACTAGTGAAGTTCCTCCTCATGTTTAGCTGGAACTTCCTATGTTCAAATTTGTGCCCATTGTGTCTTGTCCTATTGCTAGGCACCTCTGGAAAAAAAGGCTGGCACCATTCTCCAGACACCCACCCTTTAAGTATTGGTAAGCATTGGTAAGATCCCCTTCAGTCTTCTCTAGGCTAAAAAAACCCTAGTCCCTCAGCCTTTCTTCATAAGACAGATGTTCTAGTTCCCTAATCATCTTTGTATCCCTTTGCTGTACCAAAGCTCTGACCATCACGTAACTGTAGGGCTTCCCAGGCAGGCACAGGTCCCTCCTGGATCGATACACAGCACATCCACCATGTTAATATTGTGTTCATTTTGTTCTTCTAGCACCACATCTAATAACAAAATGGCTTTCTCCTGTACCTCTCCAACAAAGAAACTTTAGCAGAACACTCTCCTGGGATTATCAAGGCATAGTATCAAGAAGCCAAGTGCCATTTGATCATGAATAACAGAGGATTCTCATTAAGAGAAGCATGAAAACACTGCCTTACAGTAATCCAAGAGTTTCTGTCTTGGTTATGCTCCCTTCCCTAATTTATAATAAATAAAGCATAAATCTCATTCAAATGAAAGCATCACCAAGTTCTACTAACACAACATAATAACCATTCCAGGAAAAGAAATGTATTAATACCACTTAGCATAATAAACATTTAAACAATACTGCAGTAAAGAATACAAATTCACCTATGTCTTTCCTGTTCTTAGTAGTGGTACTTAATAAACACAGCTTTATAGCTACTATATTTAAATGCAATTAGTTCCATATATTTCCAGCCTAATAAGAAATAATACATATTCATTTCTGCTCATTAACAGTCAGTATATAACTCTTAGCTAATGAACATTCAATTATGTTCCCTGAATACATTGTGGGATAAATTCTCTTTCTGTTGCTCATATCAGTTCACTTCAATTCACTTGCTTCTAATTAAAATTCTTTTGCCTCATGTAGACAAAACTGGGTTTTTTTGAGTCCCTTGAGACTTCTTTAAGAGTTCTGTTTTATCTTTATGTACAGTCAGCTCCCTAATTAATGCTTTAAATAGGGTAAACTTTGCTGAGGCTCCTGGGTTCAGTTCAAAGGAAAAAGAAAACAGTTAATTTTATATCTCATTCTCACACAATTCACTGGAGCCTCTCTTTTTCTTGTAAATCTACTTTTTTGTTTGTTTTCAAGTGAATTCAATAATCAGGAAGGGTGCCAGTTTGAGACCACTGGGAGCTGGAGATCCCCTATCATCAGTCTAGAGCCTTCCTTACCCAGAGAAACAGAAAAGAAATTCTTGTCAAGTTGTCCCGTTCCACAGCCAGCTCAGGTGAGGAACTTTAACAGGAGGATTCTCCAAGGGGACATACCCAGTGGATTCCCTGAGATAACACTACCTTTATTTTCACTCAGCATCAGCAAGACCAATGCTATTTTTCCCCCAATTTGTTAAAGAGCTAGCTCAGCAATCTATCTGCCTGCCTAGTACCAAAATCTAACACAAGTCCTACTTACTCCTCTGGGACTAACAACAGGCAAACTAAGCATCTACAGAAGTGTCTTACTTTGTGGAGGTCAAATCAGGTGGGACTTGCCAACTGAAGCGACTAGGCTCTTCCTTCTGATTTTGCTTGCCTTCTGTCCATTAAGTAGTGCAACAAGAAAGGAATTCATCAGAAGCAGCTCCAGGGAACTCTTACCTTGTGGTTCCTCTCTCTGGTGCAGCATCCTAGGACATATTCCTACAGGTTGGATTCTAATAGGGAGACTGGGGACAGCAACCTCCCTCTCATAAAAACATCTAGAAACAACTCTCAAGTGGAGTGAATCATTTGGAAACTTACCAATCAAGCAGTGTGTGAACCTTATACGCACCAGTATAAGGGATGTAACACTAGCACAGAACATCTAACATTTAGGGGGAAAGGGAAAGAGGCAGAGAAAGTAATTTCTGTAAGAGGAAACATCTAGGAATATCCAAGAGCAAGATCAGCTTTGGGGTGTTTCAGTTGTATTTAACACCAAACAAAAAATCGAGGATATACCTCTCTCTGCAAGTCTTAGAATCAAAGAGAAAGTGTGCCTGGATTTGTGTGTGTGTGCATGCAGACATGTGTGCCTGCTCAGATGGATATGTCCATGCCACCTAGCACATCCTCCAGGCCACAAGTACCTCAGCACTGTGAAACGAACAGTCCAGAACTGCTTTTATTGTTTGAAGTCATGCTTAAATGATAAATTCTACAGAGGGATGTGCAGATCTAGATTCTCAGCAGAACTAAATTGATTGCTGGAGCCCTAATGACTTACACAATGTGTTATCTAGACCACTGAACATTCATATGGATGTCACTTTTATTCAATGCTAGAAAGATATTAGTTCTAAAGACTTTTAAGCAATGCTTGCTTCAGTTACCTTCTAGAACCAGATGGGGTTTTTTACCAAGGTCAGCCATTTAATTTGTCCTTTATCGGTAGAGATCTTGAAACAGCACAGGGCCACTCTAATTCCTCCTTTGCATGCTGCTGGAGCTGACATAGTCTGCACAACAGACCAGTTCATACCTGGAGAAAGAAAGAAATGAAAAAGAGTTAAACTGACAATGGGAATACATTAAGAATCTATTTCTAGTCTCACACCCATTTCACACAAGTAGTTCACATCTAATATCACAGACGAAAAGCGGAAAATTAGGATAGTATTTGCATGGAGAAGTTTTGCGGTTAGTCTTTAAGGAATCGCTTCTGGGTTTCTCGGTTACCAAATGTTTCCTGAACCTTCCCAGGCAGTAGCACTACCCGGCTGTGGCCACCAGATGGCGGACTTATAGCAAATGCAAGCAGGGAGCAAGTCAAACACAAAGCAGGTTTTCAATTTCTCTATCAAAAAATGCCTTTGTGAGTGTAGTTTATAAAAGTAAGACAAACAGCCCTAGTCGGAAGAATTAAATAGGGAAATGCTAAAAAGGGCAACGGGTTTTTAGCTTCTGGTTCAGCTGGGAATTTCTGACAGAAGATTTTTTTTTAAAGTTTGGAGTATTCGATATTCTGCAGTACATGCTTTTGCCTACTCCACATTTTAGAGAATAGAAACATACTGGAAATACTTTGAAAGTACTACAGCTTTATGAAAAACATTGTGGTAAGAAAATATGTTGAAGTATCCCTTTACAGTGATGGAGATAGAATTAATCTTTCTCCTCTTTTTTTTTCCCCAGCCTTATTTTCTGTGGGAGTTGTGCTCATCTGATTTGTACACAGCTCTCAGTGCTGTTTGCAAGAACTGGCAATCATAGGGAGAGCCTGGAAACCAGACAAGGCAAATCGTATACTGCTCAAGCTTCCATTATACACAGACTTCACTTAGACCAACTATATCATTATGGTTACTCCTTAAGCACCTGTGGCTGCAAACTACAAATAATAATTTTATAACAATTAAGTTTTATTAATTCTGATGATACCTTTGTGGAAGCAGTCACATCAAACTGGGAACTGAACTATGTGACATAAAACAAAGCATGTGAACCAATGTCATGTCAGAGGCCAGGAGCCAGTAGCATTAGACCAGTGCTCTCTGTGCAGAGACTGGAGGCTCACACCCACTGTTGTAGTGGGTTTCCATGAGAACCTAATGCAAGGTTCAAGGCCAGACTGAAATTTCCTTTTGGGTTGAAACTAGAAGCATTTAAATGCAAAAGACCAGCAGCAAATGGAGCGGAATGGTGTGCAGTACTCCTCAGCCTGAACTGCCCAGTGCCTGGCCTGCAGCAGCTCTGGGGTAATAGCTGTCCCTGCAAGGGCAGCTCTTGGCCTCTCTTTACGGGGCAGGCAGGTGGGAAGAATCATAGAATTATTTAGGTTGGAAGAGACCTTAAAGATTGTCAAGTTCAACTGTTAACCCAGCACTACCAGGTAACCACTAAACCATGTCCTACAGTACCACATCTACACAGCTTTAAATCCCTCCAGGGCAGCCTGTTCCAGAGCTTGACCACCCTTTCCAGGAAGAAAGTGTTCCTAATATCCAGCCTAAACCTCTGCTGGTACAACTTGAAGCTGCTTCTTGCCCTATCACCTGTTACTTAGAGAAGAGCCAGACCCCCACCTCACTTCAGTCTCCTTTCAGGGAGGTGTAGAGTGCAATGACATCTCCCCTCAGCCTCCTCTTCTCCAGCTAAACAACCCCAGTTCCCTCATCTGCTCCTCACAAGACCTGTGCTCTCTTCAGCATTGTTGCCCTTCTCAGGACCTGATCTGGCACCTCAACGTACTTCTTGGAGTGAGGGGCGCCAAACCAAACCCGGCATTTGAGGTGTGACCTCCACAGTGCCCAGTATGGGGGAACAACCTGCAGTCGGTGCACAAAGAAAAGCTGCAACAGATCTCTAGATTTCATCTACTCAGGACCACAATCTCCACACCAGCCTTCTGCAGTGGTGGGAACGCATCGTTCTCCTACAACCCACCTCAGCTGCTGGCCATGGCCGCGTTCGCCTCTTTTTCTCTCTCAGGTAACAGACCCTGTAATCTCCAGTAATTCGTGCTTACGAACAACGCAACTGCGGTACCAGCCTGCAAACACCGCCTCGGCCACCGGCGTTGCACTGTGTACGGGGGGCGTACACGGCTCTGGCCAGCAAGGAGCAGCCGCGAGGCAAGAGGGAAAGGCGAGAAAGGCTCCTGAGGCAACCTGGCCACGGCAACCCGGAACACCTCCTCTGAGCTCCCCCCTGCTCAGTACCCTGTCCTCAAGGCACACCCGGCCCACCCTCACCTGCCCCGAGGCGGGGCTCCTCGCAGTGGGCAGGGCCGGCTGAAGAGAGCCGGACCGAGCCGGACACGGCAGCTGCGGCTCCCAGCGGTAGCTCATGCGCAATAGCCCGGGGTGGCAGCGCGACAGGAGCATGGCGCCGCGGGTGCTGCCGCTGCCCAGGCAGCAGTCCTTCTGCCCGCCCCCCATCCCCAATCCCTTCGTCCACCCGCGCCGCCTGAGCGCCGGGGACAAGCTTCGGGTAAGGCTGGCGGCGCGCGCGTGAAAGGGTGCCGGGGCCCGCCCTGCCCGGCTGGCCGGGGCCGGAGACGCCTGGCGCTTCGGGGCGGGCGGGAGCGCGGAGGGGAAGGCTGACAAGCGCCGGCTGTGCTGCGCCGGGCCTGAGCTTTTGCCGACTTGGCTAAACCGGCGATACTCTCGCCACTTGGAACCCAGGGATTGTCACTAGTGCGGTGTGAAGGTCAATGACCACTTTACAAACGCCTCCTTCCAATGACAGAACTCGACCGTGTGAATAAACACGGTTTAAACCTGCCGCCTGCTCCGCCGAAACCGCGCTGCTATGACAGGAGCTGGGCTGCAGCCGGGCCCGCCGCTGTGTAACGGGAGTAGGAAAGGGACAGCAGCCAGCCTGACAGTTAAACATCTGCAGCTCTGGGCCTTTCGAGGAAGAGGCATCCAGGTAGGATGCTTCCTTCCCAAGTGCAGCAGAATTTGCTTCCTGATCTAGCCTAGCGACAGAGAGCAGAAAATAAACAGATTATCTAAATTGTCAAAGCAACAATGCAAAAGGTATCCAGTGTCCAAAAGTTACGAAAAAGAAGTTCTTGAAGCCATCACTCCTCAGAGTCCCCAAACTGCATGCGTGCTCTGCACACACACAGGCTTATCGACTTCAAACTTCGAACGCTAGGTTTGCAACAAGCTTTTGAAAAGATGTGCACAATCATTACAGAGAACGAACGCTCCAGCCTGAGTCCAGTTTGCTTCCAGTCTGAATCACAGGAATGAAATACTACCTCTCTGTCCATGATGTCAGATAGCTCAGCTCTGGAGTGAAGATGTAATATTCTGAGATATTCCTAATATGATAATCCAAAACAGAAAATAACTTTTTGCAATAATCCTGTTTCAGAAACTTTATTCACTTCAGGATGATTTTAAGCCTGGGTTGTGGAGGGGCAAGGAGTTAATGCCTTGGTTCCATATTATAGAGTGGACAACAAAAAAGCTATCCCCTGTTCCATTGGGTTACTGACTGGGGTCACTGGCTGAACTGAATGAGGCTTCTGAGATGAAGGCTCTGCCAGCACAGCTGGTGTATGAATTCACACAAGACTTACCAGGGTACTTTGTCAATTAAGAAAGTAAATAACATGTCTGGGCTTTGATTTTTAAAAGCAGTCTCTTTAAAAATTGAGTTGATAACAAGCCATGAACTGATTATCTCAGTGAGGACAATGAGGATGTCAGCATGTAGGTGATGTAGCAATTTCTGCTGATTGTTATAAATATGCAAGGCTGATGTGCAACTGAATATTTTATGTTTCATACAGCTCTTCCTCAACTTATAAACAATGTTTGCCCTGGAGGTATCTGGGTGGAGGAAATGTGAGAACCCTGTAAAACAATTTCAAATCCTTTTATCTCACATGTTTTACTAGTTGCCTGAAACATATTTCAAGTGCATCTGAATCAGGAGCTGTAGGCATGAACCCCCAAGGTAAAGAAACCTGTCTCTTAATGAGGTTCCAGAAATGGACAGCTCTCTCTGCTGGCTGTTCTTTGTAGGGGATACACACACTACTTTCAAAAACTTGTAATTTTAAGCTACAATAATATCCTATTTGTTCAGGAGGAAGGGATGAAAACCATGTTGTCTTAAGACACACTCCATACATAACACCACAATGCACTTGGAAGGAAAAGCACCTGGCTGGGTCACAGCCTGATGCTAGTGAGCTTTGAAGTAAAACTGCCAACAGTCCCAGAATTTTAAAGCAGAGAGACAACTTTTTTGTATTGTGTGTTGCTCCCTTCTGTTCTTTTTCCCCTGTAGTCACAAAGAGTAGGATACTTCCTGCTGTCTGTTTTATCCTGTGAATAACTGCTTCTCTCTTGGTCAGCACTGTGCCTCAGACCAGCTGGGTATCAGAGCCTTACCAGAGAGCATTATTATAACCTTCAAGAAAGGGAAGTGTTCCTTCTCTTTCCATTTAAATTGAGTGTAAGGTATTGCCATTCTTGCGTGTTAAAGAATTGGTTTGTTATATTCCACTTATTCTATACAATTCCTTTAACATGCACTGATAAAACCAGATACAATTTCAAAACCCTCTGTGGGAGGCCAAAGCTGGTTTTTCATTTCTTGGTGAACTCCTTGAATGTAAAGGCTGCTGCCCCCTGATGAATGGAGCTTCAAAGTGAGACTGGAGAGCTGTCTGCATTTCGTTCAGCTTAGCATATAAAAGGAGACTTTTTATCAGACTGAAAAGTGGAACAAGAAGATTTACAGTTTTTTGCCAGTCCTTGTACTGCTAATAGTTTACCAGGCAAAGAGATTATTCTTTCTTTAGAATGTGCAAAACAAGGATCAAATGTGCTGTGCTAAACATCTGCACCTGCCAAACAAGATTCTAAAACAGTTGTTCAGATACTTCTGGTTTCCATCCTCTGACTGAGGCTGGCTGCAGTTCAATGTTGGGATTTATTCTTGGTTTAGTTCTGTTCATCCTGGTTGCTCACTTGTCCTCCTAACTTCTGAACTGCAACTACAAAACACAAATACTAGTTAAGGCATTACTAGATCCTACTTTAATCAGAAGAAATACTTGGTGGGTTTTGGTAATGGCAGAACCAGCATGACAACATTGTATTTGACCCTGTGCTTGGAAGTAAGCAGCTAGAGTGCCTGGCAGAGTTGTGACTGCTCTGGATGCTCATGAAAGACCTTGCCTGCTTTGGCAGGTGGTCCCTCAGTTTCAGATGTCAGAGCAGCTCGGCTGGAAATGGGCCTCATTCTGGTCCCCAACCCACTCTTCTGCTGCTTCCTGGATAACTTACCAGCTGAACTAAATTTCAAACTGAATTCTGTGGCTTTCTCATAGACTTGCTTTTCTCCTTGCCCATTTCCTAACATCATGGACAATATAATCCTGTGTACTGCTCTAGCAATGGGAACAGCCTGGACTGCAAGGACTTCTGCAGGTGTCTGCAGCAACTGCAGTGTCAAGCTATGTCACTGAAAGTACACAGGGGACTCCAAATGTGGGAAAAAGTTCTTTGGATGACTCAGGATAACTACCTTTGTGATTATTGTATACAGAGGCTAGAGTGGCTCAGATCCTACTTAGTAAACTAAACCTTTATTTTCTTCTGTATGTTCTTCTCCTATAATTTTTTATTTTCTAGCCTACCTTGACCTTTCTCTTTTCTGTCCTTTTCTTACCCTACTTTGCAGCTGATGGAGCAGAAATCAACTCTGCCTCATTACACAGTGACCTAGAAAGCCAATA
The DNA here is from genome assembly GCF_027791375.1 of Indicator indicator. Taxonomy (NCBI): domain Eukaryota; kingdom Metazoa; phylum Chordata; class Aves; order Piciformes; family Indicatoridae; genus Indicator; species Indicator indicator. The sequence continues at coordinate 18,150,231 of NC_072028.1, forward strand.
GCTTGCATCAGCAAATCGGTACCACCTGCGCATCTGCCTAAAATAGATTAATGAATTTATTAAAGTTTTGAGGAAGGGATTGTTTTCCTTTTGCTAGTGCATCCTGTATTGTTCAGTGTAGGTCAGTGCAAATAAATTCTTTCTCATAAAGAAAAAAAAAAAAAGAGTTATTTTATGTCCAAACATGGATTTATGCTTATGCTACCCAGTCTTGATAAATGAATACAGCTGAAATGTTGAATGGGGACAACATTCATAGTAGAAGAAAAAAAGACAAGAAAATAGGCTTGGTTGGTTTCACTTGCTACCTGACATTTTCAGATTTACCACATCTGGCACCAAAGAGAGTGGGAGCAACTGATCTCCAGGGATAACTCTCTCATACTCAGCTATTGAACCCATTTCTGTGATCCAGTGCAGTCCTTTTCCCGGTGTCCATGAAGTTAGGGTTACCATTCCACAGCTAGTTATATAAAAGAATGAAATAAGCATACCTGAATGTTCAGATCTCTCCTGGAAACACGTGGCAGTGTTTACAGAACATAAGCATCAACACCTTGTATCTGCTTATCCTAATTTACACTGTATCCATTGTCAGTCACAGTGCCTTTTGTAGCACAGAACTGAGTCCTGGAGGCCCAGAATGCCGGTTACTTCCCATATGTATCACAGGGTTTACAGCCAGAGGCCAGTTCTTCTCCTGAGTATTTATCAGAGGACAGAAGAAGGACTCAATGTAAAGATGGAAAGGATTTGGTGGGGAGGGAAAGGATCATGTTGATGAAAGGAAAATTAGAACTAGCTTAGTGTATCACAGAGTTGGATAAATAATCCTTAAAGATGCTTGTATTCCAGACATACTGCAAATACTTGTTCCTTTTTAAAGAAAAGAGATAAATAAAAAAAACCACCATTGCTTAATATCATAGCTGAAGTAAGGTGCAAACTGCTTTGTAAAACTTAATTAGTAAAAGCCTTGTTCTTCCTGTACCCTAAGCAGCCATTACTGAAAAGCTGACTAGAAAGGCTGATTTTGAGAGTTGAACACTGTTATTCAGCTATAGATTTTCTTCAGTAAAGCATAGAAAACACAAGCAGAAGTTAAACTAGCATAACTCTCCTTCAGTAACTCCTACCATACTCCCAAAACTTGGGGAGCTGTCAGCCTGTGACCAATGATACACTCTCATGTAAGTTTTGAGGAGGTTTCAGAAACATAGTTCAAATAAATGTTTTTAAATCACTAGTACAATTCTGCTTGGGTGTGTGTCACTGTGTGCACATGTATGCACACAGAGCTGATCCTCAGTGAGTGGCAGCAGAGCTGGACTAGGTGTGAGAGAGAGCTGAGGTTTTCAGTAGCTTAACAGGAATGCTGGACTAGGACTTGGACATGCTCATGCAGCAAACCTGCCTGCCAGACCTGTGCTTGCCCAATCTGCACACTGCTGTGTTGTGCCACACAGACCAGCCTTCAGGATACAGTAATCTAACCTAATGTAGTGGGGTGAAACAATTAAGGATTTCCTCCTGCCCTACCCTGTACCACAGCTGCCTGTTAACAGCCCTGTGCCAATGCACCTGTTTCCCAGAGCTGTGCCTGAAAAAATGCACAGTAAAAATTCCTTGGGGGAGGGGCTGGGGATGATATTTAAGTTTATTTGCAACCAGGGCATGTTAGTGTTTCTCCTTCCCTCCATTCCTATTACAAACACATACGAAGAAGTGGTGAACAGGCTTGGATCTGTTTTATACTGAGTTTGCTGCCTATACTGGCTCTCTGCAACTGTCACAGAACTCTCCCAAAGCAAGATGATAGCAGTTTCCTGATTGTGAGGTGGAAAGGGAACTAAGCTTCCTTGATTTATTCTGAAAAACCAAGGAGGTCCTAGCACACAGGTTAATATCCAAGACACTTCAACAGAAGGCAACAAGTTAGTCTTGATAATCAGAAGACTTCTGCTGTGTGTTTACCATGAGCAAACAACTTCCAGAAGCAATGAGCCAAGATCTGCTACAGCAGCTTCAACAGCACAGTAAAGTCTGAACCTTGCCTTAAACCACAGGTTCAGTTTTACTGAAAACCATTTTCCTGAAGTCCCAGCTCAGAAAAATGAAGTTGTTTTGTGTGTTCACTACTCCAAGTAGCAGTAGTGAGGGTCACTTGCAGCAAGTGTGACTCAACACAGATTTATCATTTTGAAAGGGCAAGAGTACATTTTATTCATCTTGACAATTTCACTTGGCTTCTAGGCAGGCTGTTAGTGACAGAAGGCTCTGTACAGGAGATATGTATCAACTGAGCAGACTGGAGCTGTTGACTGGAGCTGTTTTTGTGTTGCAAAGTCCAAGTATAAACTAAACCAGCAGACTCTCTTTACCCTGCTTAACAACATCCAAGCCAAAAACTCAAAATACTTGAACACTGAAGTCATTGGTGCTTTCCTTACCAAATCACACAGCAACAGTGCTGGTATTTTGAAATCTGTGTAATGTAACTACACAGATATCAGTGTCATCCCTCTTGATGCCATTTCTTAAGATTATTCCCCTCTGTTTTTTCCAGACTGTCCTCCAGGGGATTATTTTGCTACCCCTTCGTGCCATATGCATTACAGTCATTTTACTGCTAGCATGGCTGTTTGCATCAATCGCAACTTTCCGTCACCCTGGAAAAGGATCTGTGCCACTTAAAGGATGGAGAAGGTAAAAAGTGACCAAGAATTGTGAAAATTCTGTGCATTTTGGTTTTTTAATAACACAAAAAGTATAGCCTAAAGTTCTTTTTTTTTTCTCCTTGCTCTTGTCCTTTTGCTTAACAAAGAGTCCTCTGTCAAATCCTAGTTTTACCCATTTAGGTGAAGTGACTTTCTGATAAGTGTATTTTACAGCAATAGTGGAGCTTTTTAAATAAGTACATTTTCAATTGTCTAATGGCTAAAACACATCAGTGTAAAAATCTTTGTAGGCTATTTGTATGCCAAAACTCATTTTAGTAATAATACTGATAAAAAATATTTGAGAAAAGAAAGTCATTAAGAAAAATGTTTGGTAATGTCCCATAGGCTGAGTTTCTGTTTAGCCTGTCATTCCTGCTATGCTGTAATTTGTGACCAAGTTAGCTTTGATAGCTCCTTTCTTAGCTATGTTGTCCTTCAAGTACTATTTTATAGTGGCCTCTGTGGGTTCGAGATTTCAGCTGCTCAGCTTATGACCTCAGGGTCATGAAGTTCCCTTCTAGCTGCCTTGCACTGTAGTTGCATACAGGCAGAGGAAGACTGAAGTGAATTCTAACAAGGCCAAGAGATTATGGGGAGTCCCATGAAGGGACCACATCCCCTACTGAGGGAGCATGTTCCAAAAGGACAACATTTGCCTTACTTGCTTAAAAGTGCTAGTAAAAGAACAGTATCAGAGTTACCTAGGTTCTTACAGAAGGGATACTGAACCCACCCTCCCCTTACAATATCCAAAGGAAATAGTGTGCCAGGTAGGAGGGCTTAGCAAGGGGTTGTACATTGCCTTACCTCCAGAATTCTAATCTCGTTTCCACATGAAAAGGCAAGGTTCTACTTCTCAGTTCTACTACTTCTACAACTTCTCCTTTAGCCCTGCACTCTCCTTATGAGTAGCACTGCCACCTGTGCCTGGTCCCACTGCTGGTGAGAATTATGAAATCTTTTATGGACTTTTCTTTTGAAGTACAAAAGAGATACTAACTGTAAGATGGCTAATATTTTCATATTTCTGTTTACAAGGAGGATGATCCAGACAACCCTCTCACGGCTAACTCGTACCTTGTTCTTCATAATGGGTTTCCAAGTTACAGTGAAAGGGAAAGTAGCAAGTCTGCTGGAAGCTCCGATCTTTGTTGCAGCTCCTCATTCAAGCTTTTTCGATGCCATTATTTCTGCCCTAACTGGAATGCCATCAATAGTGTCTAGAGCAGAGAACTTGTCAGTTCCAGTATTTGGCAGTAAGTATTTATGAAAAAATATAATGTTAGAAGTCAGCATTGTGGCATGAGGCCAAAACCCTTCTCTCTGAATGGTTTATCCAATTCAGGAACAGATTCTTTAATTCTTTAGGCTCCATATATATTGATGGATTATTTCCAGTGAAATCCCTGAGACAAGTTAACATTCTGAATTGCCAGAAAGTCTAAAAGTATGCTGTTTCCTTTCAGATATAAAATACAGTATCACTTTAAATTTGCTTTGTAACTGAAAGCATGTTTCATAACTGCTCAGGCTGAGGCTTTCTCTTAAAATTCTCTCAGTGGGTAGTGTGATAAATCTATTTGACTGCATTGGACTGCTATGTTTTACCAGGGGTTAGTGAAGGCCATTTCAAAACAGACCCAAACTGCAGCAGTCTGGAAAATACCATACGTATGAATTTAACCTTGCAGACACTCCTATAGATTTTTTTTAATGGGAGTCAAACAAGGAAAGGATAAAAGAGAAGTTACTCAAAAAGGAAATGTGGAGAATGGAAAAAGATCAGGTGACTCATGCTTCGATTATTTTCTTCTCCTTCTGGCATGAAAAGAATGACCATTTGCATTATTACTAGAGTCAGCTTTAGACTTTCTGCTGGCTGTACAGTAACTCAATTAAATTCAGTGGGCACCAGAGAAAAGTGCTTTGTAAGAAATAACCTAACTGATAATATATTGATCTTCTCTTAAAAGCACAGGAGTGGGATATAGAAGACAATTCTTCCCTAAGTTTCTCATCACATCTCCATAAGTCCATACATTCTGACGTAGACTTCTGATTGAAGTACGGTGTTTTTCTGTAACTTATACAGAAGCTGTGCATGCTTGGTGGCTGAAGAGGCACATCTTACTTCTTCAGTATAGCTCAAACTATTTGTTGGTGGTAGTCTGCATGAGTCAGGCCTGAGCGTAGCCCACGAGCAAAGACCTGATAAGGTCTGTTCCTTAGAAGTGCGTGGAAATGCTCAGTGAAAAATAAGAACAATATTAGTAGAAGGTGTTTGGGTGAATTTGGCATGTTTATACCTGCTGTAGAGGTCCTCAGCTGGCAGTGTGTCTTCTGTATCTTACTTCCCATTCTGCAGGATGAGGATAATAACAACAATGCTCTTCTTATCTACTTAGACTGAAAGCTGTTTGTGCAGAGTCTGTCTCCTGGCATGAGAATAACAAGTTTTTGCTACAAGCAAGCCTTGAACCCCATGTGTTTTTTAAGAAGTAGTATAAAACAAATAAAATATATTACCTCTTTCACAGCAATTTTAAGTTCCCTTCAGCCTGTGGCAGTTTCTCGTCAAGACCCCGATTCACGGAAGAACACAGTCACTGAGATAACTAAGCGGGCATTATCAAGAGGCCAGTGGCCACAGGTAATACATATACCATCACTCTTCTGTTATGTACTCATATTCCATATTTACTGTGTATCATAAGATAATGGGTGCCCAGCTGAACAGGATTCTGTTCATATATGAAGACGAAATCAACTCTGAGGTATACGACTGGTTTAGGAAAGGACAAGAAGAGGCCGATGCCCAAAAAGATTTTTGTTGTGAAAAATGGGTCAGTTAAAGGCCAGCCAGTACCAACTGCTGTTACGAACATAGATGCTCTTGACTTTTTCTTTTCCCTATTCATATGCTGTCTTCAGCATAGCAGTTAACTTGCAGTGGTGTATGTGAATTCATATCCTCAAGCTAGGACATGCATGAGAAGCAAAACTGTTTGGTAACAGTTTCCTAACTGAGCAGCTGATGAGATGGGTAACCCAGGTAAGGTTGTCCAGGCTCCAGCATGCACAGTACTTAAAACACAAGTTTCATATGTGGAATAGAGCTCAGTTCGCTCTTTAGGTTAATAATGCACTAAACCGAAGACTTTCAGATCAGTCTGAACTACGGAAAGATTTTAAGATAGAAGCAATCATTTATGATTCTGCACAGTGTTTCCCATGCTCATTCCTCATCAGCAAGATGCTGTTGCACTTCTAGGCCTTTGATGGCTTTCCATCTTGAAGCAGATGGAGCAGGGCTTTTTCAGGAGGGAGAGAAGTGTAGAGGATGCTGCTTTCACAACAGGCAGAGGGCTAGAGTGGAAATCCACATCCTTTGCAAGAATTAAAACCTGAAGCAGTTGTGAACCTACTGACATTCAGCAATGTCCCTGCTTGCTTCTGTTCCACTGACTAGTCTCAGATTCCCTTCAGATACTACAAATACAGTATCACTGCCACTGCTACACAAATACAAGTCCTGTCTCCAAAGACACCATGTGCAAATTTGTGTATAAACTCATGGGTGCTGTTTGGAATTAGTTCTTGTTTTCTTAGCAGTTCAATTCACTTAGAATAAAAACTCAAAGTGACTGATTCAGTAGCTAAAGTCACAAGATCTCTTTAGTTATAGCTGGTTACGTCCTAAAGGACTGAGAAAAGTTAACTTCTCCTTTGCTTTTGTTCCAGTGAATGGCTTTTCAGGAAAATTGAAAGAGTCAGTGAAACTCTAAACTTCAGTAGCAGATACCTCGACAACAGCTAGACCTGAATGCACTGCTCCGCTTTCTGAATAATATCTAGAAACGGAGGACAGGCAAGTAGGGAAGACCAACACTTGCCACTTTTTCAGACTTGGCATTATTTAGACATTTCATGCATTTTTACTTAGCACGCACCTTACAAAAAGCCTTTTAGTTAATGTTTAGGCTGCTTCAATTGACTTTTAAATGCTTTTTTTCTAAGATGCTGTATTTTTAGAGCCTCCATTATTTTTTTTCAATTTGTCAGTTATATGAAAGATTTTAAATATGCCCACATCGAAGCTAGGAAGGGAAGATTTCAAATATGCCTGTGTCAAAGCCAGGAAGGGTTTGGGGTTTTTTTTAATACTGTGCTTACAAACTATACTGATGTTTACAATGTGCTAAACTGTTATGAATAAAGTGATTCCAGCAAAGCCCTGGTAGACCTAATCTCTGCATAAGTAAGCATGGGGAGGAAAGGGGAATTGGCTCTATACCAATACTGCCCTTGGGATGAAAACTAGGTATGTATTATGGTATAAATAGTCCATGAGTCAAGTAATCTGGGAATCTCCAAAAGTGAGTCATCAGTACAGATGACAGTGTCACTGGGTGATGCCTAGTCCTGCACCCTGGTCACACCTTCTTCCTACTCTGGGGTTTTTTTTGAGAAACTTGACCACAAAATGATGTCTGTCATATCCTCCCCAGAGTGCCTGGGCTGCATTCTTTTAGCACAATAGAAAAGAAAGAGTATCTGGGTCCTCTGTTCCTTCCTCCTCAGACCAAAACACAGCAGGCTGGGCAGCGCACATGCTTATTAATAGCATGAGGTTCTGATTAGTGCTTCTCCCAACCCTGTGCCAAAACAAAGGGGAAGGACGGAAGGATTACTTACCCTGTGGTCAGCCATCATTAATATGTTTTTTGGGGCTTATGACATATGCTAAGCAGGAACATGCCAATTTTTGTGTCCATAGCACCAGCCAACAATTTCTGTAGTTGAGAACTAACTGTAAATCTGTACTTGCAGCTGTCTCTTTGACCTAAGAACAACCTGTGTCTCTGGGGTGTGACCTCCTGATGTCCTCTTTCATCAGGCCTCAACCTGTTCACTGGGACTGTAGGAGGACTCCTTCAATTGTCTTTTTGATCTAGACCAGTTCTTGTGCTAAGTTTTCTTCTGAATGCTGCTTACGATCTTGTTGCCCTGTATCTGGATTCTTTACCCATTACACAAAAGCCAATCCACACACAGAGCTGAGCGGAACAGGGGCTAGGTGAAAATTCCACAAAGCTGGCATACCAGTTGAAATTTGTGGCAGATATTTACATAGTAAAATTTATTAGCTACGCCTCATGTCAACATCTGCGAACTAGCCGTTGGTTGTTTCCTTTCTTGGTTCATCTTAAAGATACAGCTACCCTTGAATTCACTGTACACACTCAGAGGATAAGGGGCCTATTCGGGCAGGGGGCTTCTCTAGGCTAGGATGTATGATTCTTCACATTATGATGATATTATACTGAGGTAAGTTCAACATCAGGGCACCAGTTTGGGGAACTTTGCTGACTTTACCAAACAATGTTAATTCTCAAGAACTCAGGTCTGGTATTTTGGGAATCTTCAGCCTTTCATTCTGATAAGGTTCCTTGGAACTAGTTATCTTGGTGTACTCTTAAAGTAGATAGCATTAGCATAACTTCATCAACTCTTCTTTCTGAGACCATCTTATCCTAAGGTAAGCAATGTCAGCCTAACTTTTAAACAATCATTCAGCAATCCCACGGTGATATGAGAAACACAAAGCTTTCTTGTATTCCATCAAGGGCTGGATTCAGTGTGTCCCGCTGCTGCTCACAGTGCATCTAACCCAGTATATTTCAGACACTGGGTGTTTGTGTCTGAGTCATTCACGTTCACAGGCTGTGTAACACCTTCAGAGCTCTGCATCACCGTTGCACATGCTGTCTCTACCTTTTGCTGCTACCCCTCAAGCTATGATCTCATCACAGCCAGCATCTTGCTCAAGCTGTACCTGCAAACAGATAAGTTCATGTCAGCCCAGACTCTTGATGTTTATACACCCACCAGTTCAGTAAGGAGCTGTCAGTAGAGAAATAATCCCCATATTGTTACCAATACTAAATATTTCAAGTGAAACACTTAAAGCCGTATTTCTGAACTGATAAAGGGCATTCTCCAGAATTCTACTCTTACAAAGCATGTGTTTCCAAATCAAGATGGATCAGGCTAATATTATTGTAAGCATCCTTCCCTTTTTGTTCATTTCCTTTTGAAACAGTAATGATGCAGTGCACCATGTCACAGAGCTTGCATAAAAAGTCAGCCTGTATGTAACTGATGCTGAAGTACAATCTTCTCATGAAACCTCTGTGTGTGTATGTGTATATATATATATATGTATATGTATGTATGTATTTCTTTCTCTTTAAATCCAAGATACTGATTTTCCCAGAAGGCACCTGCACAAACCGGTCTTGCCTGATCACCTTTAAACAAGGTGAGAGTTTTTTTTTCCATCCTTGTTGGAAAATAATGTCTGTAAGATTAATGTGGTAGTTCTAGTAAGAACTATTAGCAGCTCTGTAGTAATGTCTCCTATCATTAAGTTTTCAGTGCCTCTAACCCACAATTTTATACTAGACAGTTTACTTTTTTGACTCTGGGTATTTTGTAGGATGCAAACTAGTTATGATGAATATGGTTAGTTGGTTGAAGTTTTTTCCAGTTTTAATGTAACTTGTTTACCCAGTTTATCGTGACTGTGATTATTATGAGTTGAATTCCCAAAACACATGCTTCTTATGATGTTCTTTTAGCTCAATTTACAGCCATACATTTTGCTATACAAGACTTAACAACCAATTTATGAAAGCTCTTAGTACTTAGCTAGGCAGGCCGGTAGATTATTTTTAACAAAGAAAGGTACTTGGTAGCATCACATTGTGCTGCACTTCAGTTAAAGCCAGGTTGCTCTCCTTTTTTACTGTTGCCCAGTGTTTTGGCTAGCAAAGTTACAAAACTAGTTCTACATACTTAGATTCTTACCACTTATGAAGATAATCAGAACAGAGAAGGCTTCAGGAAATGCTCAACAGCCTTGTGGGAATCTAATCCTTTGAAGTAAATGCTAGTCAATGGAGAGATAATACACAGAAAATTAATTTGAAGAGTCCAGGAATCTTAGGCAGCTTCCTCCTTGAAATGGAAACGAGCACTTCACTGTCCTGACATCTTGCTAGTTGTGTTACTGATTTAATAATAAAAGAAAAAAACCAAATCAGTTCACCCCCCAAAAACAAACCAGAGAGACTGCAACAAGAAGAAAACTTCCCATTCTTCTCAGCTTTTTAGAAATTTCTCTTTCAACATACCATGCCTTACATCAATCACTTAAAGCTCCCAACTGGTGTATTAGTCTTAACAATCAAATCTAATGTGTGGTTGCAGGTGCCTTTGTTCCGCGAGTCCCTGTACAGCCCGTGTTGCTCCGATACCCCAACAAGCTGGTAAGCAGAGTATTCTTCTGTCACTGACTGCTAACACAGAAGTAAAAATCCTGACTTAAACACTACCTACAATAAATGTTTTGAATTGTCACTGAGGAATCTGTTGTCCTGAGCTTTAGCACTGGAGAGTTCTCGGAAGCACCCAGGCTTCCCAACTGTCACCCAGCTGCTATTATGACTGTGAAAACCTACTGCTGGGCTTCTTAACTATAGTTACGTAAGAGAGAGCACAGGAAAGTATTGCAGCGGAAGTCAGAAACTTCCTGCAAAGCCACAGAGTCTGTACTTTGAAGTCTAAAATGCACAGAACTTCCCTATTAGTCATCATTTTGCATTTAAGCTCAGAATTCTCTTACTGTAAAGGGGTTTGCAAAGTTTCTGAACAAAAGCAAAGCTGAGCCATGTAGTACCGCCAGCATCCTTCCATTAGGCAGCTTGGGAGGGCATCATTGCAGATAGGTCTTTTTTTCCAGCTCTCCCTTGTTTTTCCATGTAAATGTTTACACTGTCTGCCAGGTATTGGGGTACAGACATACAGCTCTGCTTCACTGACAGGTATGTAATGCTGGGACAGGAGTCTAGCAACTCGGTAACTTTTTTTTTTAACCATCTAATTATCCAGCAAATCCAGAAAAGACCAAACTTCTCATTCCTAGTGGTTTTTAAGATGAAAACCAATGGACTGTTGTTACTGTTTACAAAGATTCCTTTGTAGAATCCTTCTACAGATCAATGTCAAAACCGAAATGAACTACTAAAGGGGACTAGTATTGCATCTCACTGACAAGATTTAAGGATCTGCATACATTGTCAAATTTGTATATAAGAACTAATAAACATAGAATAAGGAGTGGTGGGGGGAAGCAAAGCAAAGCAAAAAAAAGGATGGTAGATTACCTATACAGGACTATGAAAATATCATCTGCTTTTACTAAGCTTGTGCATGTTTATATTGTAACTTATCTGTTCTCTAACTTTTTCATCTGGTTCTGTCACATTTTTTTTTTCTTTAGGATACTGTGACCTGGACATGGCAGGGCTATTCACTGTGAGTTTCTTAATCCTACTGAAAATTACATACAGAATTTTTTCCCCTGGTTGCTAAAGAATCTGCCAAACAGATTCAACTAAGCCAAGACACATGTTCTTCTATGTCTGTTTTTATGAGAGGGAAATACTTGAGGATAATGCTGTCAATGCAATAGATTCCATATCTGAATGGATAAAGAAAGGGAGTTCAAATGGGGAAGCGTTATTGCCACTGTTTTGTTTCATTTTCTCCAATGCTTTGCGTTTTAAACTGCAGCAAAAGAAAGATTTGAAATTCTTTTCCTTTGGGAAGCAATCTAAATCCATGGACATTTACAGTTTCCTACATAACAGGAAACCATAGACATGGTAAGAAAGTTCCTCCTACCCAGTAGGAAACTTTAGACAAGAAAAAAAAAAAAACACTTAAATCCCCTCTGGTTTTTCATTCTTCCTCCTTATTTGAAGTCATATGAGAGTAAATAAAGAAGACAGGCAAAACAAGGATTAATTTTCTTGTCTTTTCCCATTCAAACATCCAGAATTCTCCTTTAGTTGTTTGCTTTTGTCCAATTCAGTGGAAGTAATTGTTTTGAGACCCCAGTGACGCACCCATATATATAGTATCTGATATTGAAGTAATTAAAATTATTTTGATAAACCAGTTATGCAACAGATCTGTGTTTACTGCTCAGTGCAGGTGGCTTTCTAATCTGCTAAAATATCCAAGTATTAAAAAACCTTTACAGCTGCACTGACAATATGGCTGGAAAATATTTTTCACCCTATAAACATTCATTAAAATGTGGATTTGTAAAATGAATATACCACATTTTCATGTGGAACATGTAGGGTATGTAAGTACAGTAGTACTGATTCACCAAGTGACTAAAATCTTTCAGGCAACTAATTCTGAAATATATCTCAAGTAGTGGAACAGATCATGAGCACTTTTAAGCTATCATTAGTTAATCCTAGCACCTGCACACTTATAGAATGGACATTATCAAAGCTGACCTAGATTTAAATGCCCACCTCACTTGCCTAGGAAGTTTTTGCTATTAGTGCAGTTATACTTACCAGCACACTGAGAGTAATGAATATTGCAATTTATGAGAGATGGTGTAGGCAGAGGTGAAGAACGATATTAAATCATAGGGAGGCAGCTGCCCGTTCACGAGAAATGGAAAAAGTTCTCTAAGCCTGATAGCTGGAAGATGAAGGCTCAAAACCTGCAAGAATTTGAAAGGAACAGCTTGGCAAAGTCATAGGAAGAGAAAGGATCATAGAATCATAGAATTGTTAGGGTTGGAAGGGACCTCAAGGATCATCTAGTTCCAACCCCCCTGCCATGGGCAGGGATGCCTCACACTACATCAGGTTGCTCAGAGCCACATCCAGCCTGGCCTTAAAAACCTCTGGGGATGGGGCTTCTACCACCTCCCTGGGCAACCTGTTCCCGTGTCTCACCACCCTCATGGTGTAAAACTTCTTTCTAACATCCAATCTGGATTTACCCACTTCTAATTTTGTTTCATTCTCCCTAGTCCTGTTGCTACCTGACATCCTACAAAGTCCCTCCCCAGCTTTCTTGTAGGCCCTCTTAGGATACTGGAAGGCCACAATAAGGTCTCCTCGGAGCCTTCTCTTCTCCAGACTGAACAGCCCCATGGAGGGATGGCATAGAATCTAGAGATTCCTAACAAAACTATCTGGAACCAGAAAAACATCCTCCATGCAAACCTGCAGATCACAGAATGCAGAACTGTGACATTTTTTGTAAAATTTGCTGGATATTGTGGCCAGGATGGGGCATTACCAGTCTCCTCAGAAACCTCCTGACCCAATTTCTGCTTTCTCTTAGTACTTCTTTCTTACTATTGTGCCTTACTGGGAGCAATGCCTAATGTTACCTGTTAGAAAATCAAGCATTAAGAATAGATCCCTATAGAAAGTAGAAAGGCTCCCTTTAGCTATTCTCCTACCTTTCCCTTTTGTCTTTTTTATTTTGTCCAAAACAAGAACAGAATAAAGGTTACTTGAAGGTTTTCTGTTATAATTTACTTGATTTAAAGAGCAAATGCACATTTCTGTTTAAAAATCACAGTGAAAAAAAAAAAGAAGTCAGAAGTGGAGGTAATTATCCTTATCTTCTTTTGCAGTTTCTTTCTCCCCCTACCTGTGGATACTAAAAGTTGTAACTTTTCCTAAAAGCATTGAAGGTCTTAAACATATTTAAAACCCTCACCCAGTATTGGCTGGGTCAATGCTTTTGAAAAGTAACACCTACTGATGTACTTTGGGTTTAAGTAAGTAAAATATCTTTTTCTTCCTCTTTGCTTGCAGAAAAGAGCTGTGTGTAATGACCCTCTGTCAGCTCTTCACAAGAGTAGAAGTTGAGGTAAGAATTAGAAACATTTTTGTACTTAGATTCAGCAACCAGGGACTGTATACTTTAATATAAACCACATTATTAGTCACTGTTACTGAACAATAAACAGATGTCTCAGAAACAAGAACAGAATCATGGTAATATATTTAATTTGTTGTCCATAGCACCTCATCTGATGAGTTCCTAAAAGAAAGCTGTCAGAAATGCCTTTATTTTTAAAGCATTGTAAAATCATTGTTAATTATCACCACATGCATTTTACAGGCATTAGAACTAGGAATTATAATATGTTCTTTTAAAGGTAACCTCTCAGCCTCTCATTTTCCTGCTCATTTCAAAATACCCTTGGTCTTCCTCACCATCTTCCCAGACTGAACTCTAAAAGCTTTTTGCAACTAAGAGCTTACTTAAGGAGTAGTACTTGTACTGAGCCTCACATTATGCACTGGTTCCCTGGATCATTAAAATCAGCTGCACACCACAAAGACAGATGAATGACAACTAAAACATCCACACTATGACACCTCATAGTAGCAGTACTTTAACTGCCACTTCTTAATGTCAACATTCAAAACACAGTAGTGAGGAGCCAGATAACTGTGGTGAGATCGGTTTGTTAAAGTGTAGTTTACATTCTTTACCAGACCACAAAGGATTGTTAGTGTCATTTGGTTTAGGGACCTGAAAAATGGGAGCAATCCACACAGCTTTTGCAAAGTTGTGCCAAGTTCTGTGTACAAGTAGAGTTGCTTCTATTGACAGTCAGCAGTGTGGTCTTACGAAACAATGAAATTACTCTTAAGGGAGCACCTTGCTTACTGTCTAGTACATGCAGTAGACATTTATAGGTGGTACACTAAAGAGCTAAATTTAATGATTTTGTACAGGATCTATGTAATTTATATACACAGGAGCAAGAAATAATTAATGTAGCCCCTCCAGAAGAAGGTTTATTTTAACTCTGCTTCAGAACAGAACTCAAACTTACCTGTCAGAAAATTAGTTTCATGCTCCAAAAGATGAAACATGGAAAATTCTGCAGCTTTCACAGCAGTGTGTGTCCCCAAAGCAGAACTTGTTTCTTAGCAATGATGCAAAAGTCCTTCCATTCCTAAAAAGAGAAGGGAAAAATTTGCCTGGGGAAGGAGGGAATCAAACATCTCCTTTTAGGAGTGGACATTTTTGTTGCTGTCCCATACAGTAAGAAAATAGCTCTCCACTCCCATCAGCCCTAAGCTGCTTCTGCTTACTGTGTGTGAGCAATTCCTTACAAGACTGCAATCTGACAGGGAAGCTATACTTTAAATGGTCTTCACCAGGTAAGAGCTGGGTGTGTTAGAGAGCATGCATGTCACTTCACAATGTCAGGGAGCCAAATTCATCACCCCAGCTGTGGTTTTTGGCAAACTGGTTTTATTCCTAATTGTAGGTAGCTTTTTTGAAGGAGATGGAAGCATGTTTAACCTCACTAATTTAGGTTACTGTCTGAGCAGGACCTTAGCCCCAAATGATATAATGACCACTTTCAAGACCAAGACTCATGTCTGCACAGATAAACTTGTCAGTTATGACTTCATCTCACCTGGTGATGACACAGTTCTGGCACAGTGTGCCTGTCCTTCCTTTATTTAACTGATTTCTGACAGGGCCAGATGTCTGACAGAACTGGCAACTGCTTACAGAAGAAATGAAATCTCGACCCTTCCTGTGAGCAGCTGGACCTTTGCTGTCCTTGCAGGGGAGAAAGCTTTTAGCTTTTATGGCTATTTGACAGATAACCGATTCCTTAAACTTTCTGGTTTTAATCATGAAAAGGCAGCATTCCTTACAAACATATAAAGGCTGTTTGGGAGGGACTGCATTTAATGGGACAGACACCTCTGTATTAGTGCATTGCCAGCAACTCCAGTAGAACTGAAGAAACATATTGACACATAACTTACAACTATGTCTTCCAATGAAGCATAAGCAACACTTATTCTGGAATTACTGTATTCTAGAATTTAAGGGCAGGATTGCAGGGTGGAGAGTATCAGAACTCAGATCAATTATAACCATAATATAAAGCAGAGTTGCAAATGAACCCTGTAGACCAAACTCAAAAGAACAAGACACACACACTACTTTGTAAACAAACAGATGCTGATCCGTGCCGTATTAGATAATTCATCAATGGTGTATCTTTAGTGTAATGCTACTTCAGCTTCTTTTCTTGAATAAATCCTCAACAGTGAATGTATTGGCACTTAGATATCTGGAGTGTTTTCTAGGTTTGGGAAGAGGGGCTGAGGGAGGCAAGGGGGTGGTTGTTTTGTTGGGGATCTTTATTCTCTGCTTGGAGTTCTAAAGTTTTACAGTATCTGATTAGTGCTGTACATACAATTCTGAGCTAAGAGTCCTTAACGTTTTTTCATGGAGGAAAAGCTTACAGGAAGCTTCTCAGTCACTTGCTGACAGATGCAATTACCAGGTAGGAGATGGGACTGCAGTAGTAGTGTACTCACACTAGACTGGTATATAACATCACTTATAAAGGGGTGTACAGACTCACTTTCTTGCCAGTGTAGCATTTAACTTTCTAACTAAGTATGCATTTATTATACTTTCCTTCTTTGGGCGGTTGATTTTTTATACTGAAGTAGCTTCTACCGATCTTAAACAGGTAATTTGGGACTAAACGTCATTTGTGTGGCTAGAGCAGAAGAGCCAGAGTGGTTTCCGAGGCGGTTGAGACCTCTAGTGTCCAGTTCCTTCATTGCATGGCTGTTTTTTTCTTTTTCCCCTCCTGTTCCAAAACAATCTTAGCAACATGGACAATTTCTTGTTAAAGAGATGATTATTGAATTGATTAGAAAACTCATCTCTTTCAGTTCCTGCCTGTACATGTTCCCACTGAAGAAGAAAAGAATGATCCCATTCTTTTTGCCAACAGAGTCCGACAAACCATGGCAACGTATGTACTCAGCTAAGAGTAAAATCTCTGAGAACCTTTCTTTTATATCCTACCCATATAGTACAATTGAATCAAATCCCAGATACTATATATAGGAATTATTAAATTCCTGTACTAAAACACTGATTGCTTTTACACAGAGCATAAAGAAGGGAACACAGCATGTTCAAGTAAAACTGGAATAAACATTATGAAACTACCATATGTAGTTTCTCTGCATAGTTTCACAAAATAGTACGGAAGGGTCCTTTATTATTTCATTTTCCCCAGTTCTTCTTGAGTAAAAAGGAAGGCAGTGATACTAAAATTATCACAGTTGAAAGTGGCAAGGCTCTCTTTTTAAACACGTCAAGTCTAGACACTAGAGATTATTTAAAATCATAGAATCAGTCAGGGTTGGAAGAGACCACAAGGAGCAGCCAGTTCCAACCCCCCTTCCATGGGCAGGGACACCTCACACTACATCAGGCTGGGCAGAGCCTCATCCAGCCTGGCCTTAAACACCTCCCTGGACAACCCATTCCAGGGTCTCGCCACTCTCATGATGAAGAACTTCTTCCTCATGTCCAGTCTGAATCTCCCCACTTCCAGCTTTATTCCATTCCCCCTAGTCCTATCACTACCTGATATCCTAAGAAGTCCCTCCCCAGCTTTCTTGTAGGCCCCCTTCAGATACTTGAAGGCTACAATAAGGTCACCTCAGAGCCTTCTCTTCTCCAGCCATATCATAACTACCCACCAGAGAAGTTCCCACAGAAAGGAAACAGTCAACTAAAAGTAATTTTAAGATCTTGATTTTTCTTTTTTCTTAATTTTGTTTCAGTGCTTTGAATGTGCCAGTCACTGATCACACCTTTGAAGACTGCAGACTGATGATTACAGCTGGACAGCTGACTTTACCCATGGAAGCTGGGCTGGTGGAGTTCACCAAAATTAGCAAGAAGCTCAAGTAAGGAAGTTTAACTGTTGGTTACTGTAATTACTGCAGTGCTGCAGGTGTTTATGGCCATCTACAAAAGGATAAATGACCTGACAATTGACTTGGCCATGCATAACACAGTGTATTTATGGATCCAATTACATACATAAGATACATGGAAATCAGAGATGAGAAAAATCCCAGTCTAAACTAATCCCAAGTAATTCTGGGGGGCAGTGTTACAAGAAGAAAAATGCAAGATGATTGATCTCTGATTAATGAATCCTGTAACATCTGACAAAGTCAGAGACTGAGACTTTTGCAATAGCTTCAACATATAACAGAGCTGCAGCAAAAGTTCAGCATATATTGAAGGTGCCTTCTAGGTGACATTTAGCATGATTTGGGTGATGCAATAGATGTTTAGCATCTACTTAGTTTGGCTCTGGGTGTTAACTTTAATATTAAAATTGTGGTTAATTAGGCAAAGGGCCTCACTCAGGCACTCTGGCATTCAAAATCTGTTTTGAAGTTGGGCATTTATGTTATTTTAACCTTGCATCATCAGTTGGAGCCAAAACAGAGACATCTTATCTTCGTAAGACTTCCTCCTTCAGCTCTTTGGTGGGACAGCTTCACAGAGCTTCATTGAAAACAAACACCTGCTGACTGCAAATGACCTTGGTCCCAAAACTACTAAATCAACTTGCCTTCCTGTCCCATAACAAGCTAGGCAGTTATCCCACACCTGGCAATCCTAGTTGTTCTTACTGAGGTGCAGTGGTGTGTGTTGCAGAGAGAGCAGACAGTTCTCAGGCTGTAGCAGTAGTAATGTTTGGGTGGAGAGTCAGCTAACAGTGCTGAGATCTATTCCCTTCTGTTCAGGAAATACTCACCTGAGAGCACAATGCAGCAAATAATGCTGCACCTGAATTTATGGTCATGAAAAACTCTGCTAGACTAGCCTAGTAACTGCACCAATGATTCTAGGTTTGGGAAGTGACTCTAAGGAAATCTAATATATCCAAACATAGTACTATCTGCTTTTAATGTTAATAACTGTCACTAATTGCTGATTTCATATAAAATACCAAGTTGGGAGTGCAACATTTCTAAATGCTGTACACACATGTTTTGTTTGGCTATTTTTTTTGTCTGAACAATGCAATAACTCCTACTGAAATTCCATCTGTCCAAGATCTGCTGTTTACAAATATCTCCTCCCTCTCTTGTTCACATAGCCTAAAATGGAACCATGTCAGAGAGCAGCTGGATACCTTTGCTGCTATTGCAAGTGCTTCCAAAGGAGGGAGAATTGGAATCGAGGAGTTTGCAGAGTACTTGAAGCTGCCTATTTCAGATGTCCTTAAAGAGCTGTTTCTGCTCTTTGACAGGGTGAGTAGCTGCTACATGACTTGTTGACAATGTTTTGTTAAAAATCACATCCCAAGAGGATATTTATTTTATGTCCAGCTTAGTAAATGCTTCTTGATTAACAACTCCTGCAGGCAAGATAGTTTCTATAGAAAAAGTTTGGTCAGTTTGCAGCTTGTGAGATGACAGCCGTTTCTTGGGCCAACCTGTTGCACCACCATCAGATGATAATCTTCATGCTGGTATTGGCTGAGTATTTCTTTCTGCCTACCCCCCATTATGAGTTTATGTACACCTTGACAGCGTAATTAACTGATGAAGTTGTAAGTAGGTAACTTCAGGCAGACTGAAGCTGACTAGCATGTATGTTCCTGCTGTTTGTGAAGGGTGCTATTAGACATTGCAAGGACTCCTCTTGCCTACCTTCAGCCATAAAGGAGGCTGTGTGTTCATCTCATCAATGGGGTTTTCCCCCATAGTCAGTGGTGATCTCTCTTATTTCCTGTTTCTCTCTGAAGATGTGAAAATTTTCTGTATGGATATGCCCCTCTGACTATAACAGAAGTATCAGTGATGACAGCATAGCATAGAATTCATCTTACTTCTAGGCACCAGTATGTGCTACAGTACAAGCAGCACGTTGTACTGCAAGAGCTTCTGGACTTTGTTTCTTATTACAGCAGCTCTCCCAACTCAGCATCGTTCTTTCTGACCAAGTTTGCTTTAGCAGTACACCTGTCCTTGGAAGGTCACTGCACTGTATAATGCTGATAAAAGCTGTTTCAGGATTTTTCCAGATAAAAGGATTTTACATGCTCTAAAATAGAGAAGACTCAAGTGTATTTCCTTAATTGCTGACTGCACAGAAGCTCCAGCAGAGCTAGGTACTCATCTTTTCTTCATTCTTGGCTCTCCACCCTGGGGCATGGGCTCCTATGAACACATGTATGAGTCTTGAAGCACAGTACATATGGCAGTATGGTGTGGCAACTGGAATAATTAAAGCAGTCAAGACTCCTTTCACTTTTCCTTATCTGGCACAACAGTGCCAGTGACCAGAATTAGCGATGTAATGCTCAGTTCACTAACAAGTTGAAGGCATAAAACACTGCAAGAACAGGCAAGGCTCTAGTAAGCTTTTGCTGTGTACATCTCTGAGGAACAGTCACACTGATGTGGCAGAGCTGTTTTCAAATTTCTTCTGTTAGGAGCACAGGTATTTTGAGGCTTCTGCTCTGTGGCTTTCAGCCTCATTATTGTTTTTTTTCCTAAAATGATTCCTCTAATCACATAAAGCCAACCATGCAGAGAAGAGAAAAAGAAAGAGGCATGTCTACAACTGACAGAAACTACTGACACCTGAGGTAACTCTGGCAGCTGTAGACATGCACAGACAGGTAAAGTCTGAGCAGGCAGAGCAATTGTGTTTTGCCCACACCCAGCTCAGACACAATACAGCTCCCCAGAGTTACAGAAGTGCTGGATCTCTGTGTAAATCCCTTCGCAAACCTTCGCCATGTTCCTTGCTAAAGCTTTGCTGAGTGGAGCGACTGGTAGTAGTCGTGGAGCGAACCTTGCACGTGGCCTTGGAGGTCTCCTAACAGGAGGTGGACATGGAGGTAATATTGGAGGACTTGTTGGAGGTCTTGTCAATCTGATAAGTGAAGCAGCAGCTCAGTATAATCCAGAGCCACCTCCACCTCCTCACAACCATTTCACAAATGTGGAAGCTTATGAGAGTGAAGAGATCAGACAGTTTCGTCGCCATTTTGCTCAGCTGGCTGGAGATGATATGGAAGTGTCTGCCGGAGAGCTAAGGGACATTCTTAACAAAGTCATTTCCAAACATCAAGACTTGAAGACAGATGGCTTCAGCTTAGACACATGCCGTAGCATGGTAGCTGTCATGGACAGTGATACAAGTGGCAAGCTGGGCTTTGAGGAGTTCAAGTACCTGTGGAACAACATCAAGAAGTGGCAGTGTGTATACAAGCAGTATGATGCCCATCAGTCAGGCACTGTTGGGAGAGCTCAGCTGCCAGACGCCTTGAAGGCTGCAGGGTTCCATCTGAACGAGCAGCTCCGCCAGGTAATTGTGCGCAGATACGCCAACGAGGATGGGAGCATGGATTTCAACAGCTTTATTAGCTGCCTGGTACGACTGGACTGCATGTTCCGGGCTTTCAAGTCCCTGGACCGAGATGGAAGTGGACAGATCAAAATGACCATGGAAGACTGGCTGCAGCTGACCATGTATTCGTGAAGGCACAGCAGAGAATAAGCTTCATCTGGAGGATATGCATGGAAAATGACAATCCTGTACTACAGAACTTTAGTCTTTTCCTTATTCTAGGGTAAATGTTTCTAGCAGTAGATAGCTCAGCTTAGAAGTGTGGTGATTCCTCTTGTGCATGCATTAATCTGTTAAGGGTTTGTGTCAGTCGGACAGCCGTATGTGTCACAGAAAACTCTCTCTAGACCCTGAAGTGAGGGAATATGTTTCAGGATCAAAGCTTAGTTATTTCTTCATGTAAAGTGACTTATAGCTGAGTATAACTAGGATATAAAAGGCTTCTAAGTTTGGTGTTGATGTTACTGTTCAGATTTGTCAGCACTCACTAAGCAGGAATAAAACTCCTTTTGCCTGAAGGCAGTCACTAGTAAAGAGAGTTGTGCAGTTACTTCTAACAAGAGGAAAAACATGAGAGTTGCAATAACTGTAATGATAATTAATTTACATAAGCCTCTTTCATTTCCTCCCTGCTTCTGCTTCTTCATGCTTGTCTGCTGAAGCAAAACCTGAGTGGTATTGTCAGGTCTACCTGCTGGCCAGAACAAAATCGCAGACTTATATAAGGCTACTTCTACAACCTTTTCCTCCTTTGTACAATTCTATCAAGTATTTTTTTCTGTCTTTCCTTCTAGCCTTACTATAGGTATAATGACAGCAACCTAAAATACTACATTTATATTTAGAGATGCCTGCTTTAATAATGCAGTAACATAGCAGTCAGCCAGCCAAAATCAATCTCTGGCTATCCCAGGTAAATTTTATCAGGGTGCAACATCATGCTCAAGCTAGTGGGAATTGAGGCAGTTTTAAGTTGTCAACTTTTGAGTAAAAGGGCAAGGAGTAACATAAACAGTGAAAGAAACATTTCTTTGCATGAAGAATTACATATAGTTGATGAAAACAGCTCTTGCACTGCAACATAACAACGTGGATTTCTCATCAGGGCTCTGCTGCTTTAAAAGAAAATTAGCTAAGGTGTGTGCTAGCTGCCTGGAGGCAGAGTTGAGGAGTGAAATCTTCCACTACAGGATGTCTCCAAGATGTTAAGAGTCCAGGTGCCCCTCCCAAAGGAGACATCAGTGACTAATTGAGAAATACCACACAATACCTACAGGGCATCTGAATGCTAATGGTGTACTTTGGGTTGGGTTTATTTCTAAAGTTACCTCACTCTGATTTCTGAATCTTGCAGTTAGTTGGCACTTGACATTTTCCAAAGTGACTCCTCCCTGGTATACTTGCAGAAGAAGCCTTTTACTTGCAGCTTAGGAAAAAATAACCTACAGCTTCTGCCCAGGCTTTTTTATCTTTTGTACATTATTTAACACCAAGCTGGGTCACAGAATCAGTAAAAATATTTGTGTTGACCCGAACTGTGATGGAAGAGGTCAGCTCCTTCCTAATGGCATTCACACTCCTCCCAGTTCTTCAGTGCAAATGCACATTTACCCACCCACTGTGGTCTTTGGTCTCAGAGTAACAGAAAACTGAGCACAAGGGACAGTGTGACACCTCCAGGTAAGCACTATCCTACCAGGTTTGTTTCAGAATTTCCCTTTCTGACATGTTCGAACTTGCATGTATCAACAGGTGGTGGAAAATTTGGAGTTATAGCAATAGCCTCTTACATGATGAGCCTGGATATTAACTCAAGGGGTGCATCTGCAGTTCCTCCCCAAATGGCCCAGTCGTAGCTTCCCTGTAGTGGCCCTGTAAGTGATTGAGGGTTTCCTTAGCTAAACGTGAACGACTGGTGCATGCACACACACACACACTTGGGTTTTCCCATTACTTTGCATAGCGAGAAAAAAATTTTGAGGTGGTAGTATTTGAAACTTTACTGACTGCACCTGTGTTGCAGTCTTTGTGCAATTCTAAATAGGGACTGCTTATGACAATAGAAGCATTGTTTCTGGAAGTGTAAGATTTACTGTATTACAGTAAATAAAAATCAACAACAAAACCCTAGTTACCATAGCAGTAGTAGTAAAACTGTAGTGAAAACAGTAGCAGAAAACTAGTTTCCATAAAGAAAACAAGGGTTGTTGAGGGTTATATTATTTTATAAATAAAAGTACCTAAATATTGATACTCTACTAGAAAGACTGTTTCAAGTGCTTGTTTGCAGTTGTGCTACACAGGCAGTGAAGGTTTTCCTGCATTTGAGTTTAACTCCCATCTCTTTTTCCAGGCCACAACACTGTTGTTTCCCCTTAACCAAAATGCCAGAACATTTGGAAGTTAGCCAGCATCCTAGGGTTTAGTACAGCCAGTCAGAACATGATCTTGCAAGTACATCTTCCTACTCAAATGGCTGGAGTTGTGTATTTCAGACTGCACTCAATTTTGTTTACTAGGTTTTTGCATTTTTAATGAAAGTACCATGATCCTCATTAGCTTTTATCATTATACCATGTGCAGCCAGAGACGTGTTAACTTATTTCAGAAGTTGTTTTTAATGAGGCTATTTTATTTAAAATTTACTTTCCAATTCTTTTACTGTGATACATGTTCTCAACTTTAAAAATAAATTTAAAAAAATACTCTAATCATATCAATGAATCCTTTGCTAAGAACAATCTATGAAGCTGTCCAAAAATAATACTCCATGGAACGCGGAAGAACTGAAGCACTCCTGCTTCAGTTGTTCAAAGTTTAGGTTTATAATGATACCTTTATCTCTGTTATGAGAACTATGATGTAGCCAAAATATTTAAATCAATCTCTGCAGCAGAGTCAGAGCAGAGATGAGATTTGTAAATACAACAGCATTTATGAGAGAACCTTGTCCTTTTCTAATAATTAAAAACTGGCAAGTTATAGTCCATGTGAAAGTAACTTAAAGACTGTTCATACCTTTGCTACCTAAAGAGTTTCCCTAAAATTCACAGGTTTTTAAAATACAAGATGTTCAAAGGTTGTGTGTCTTCAAAAGAGATTGGTTAAGACCATCAATATGAAGAAAATAAGAGCTGTCTGTGCAGATAGTCCTGAACTGGATTTGAAGGCTAAAAAAACTTCTAGCAGTTTTAAATCCTGTCAAATTTATAGCTTAGTACAGAAAACTCAGTACTGAACATGCTATTACACATTACTTTGTTACTCAGTGAGGGTGATGGAGCGATGGAACAGGCTGCCCAGAGGCTGTGAAGTCTCCTTCTCTGGACACATTCAAAACCTGTCTGGATGCATTCCTGTGCAGACTACTCTAGGTGATCCTGCTTTGGCAGGGGGGTTGGACCTGATGATCACTGGAGGTCCCTTCTAACCTCCAATGTACTATGATACTGTGATATTAAAACCTAAATTCAGTAACAGAAGTTTCATAGAACTTTTCAGAGCGCTCTGCAGAGCAGCTTTAGCATACTCCTGTTGCAAGCTCCATACCCCACTATTCCCCAGCAGAAGATCAAGAACAGAAAAGTTGCAGCTGGTGTGCTCAATTGGGCAGAAGTTGGTAGGATAGCCAGAAACAGAATCTAGATCTGGTTGTTCACTCCAGATTTACTGAGGAGACCACCTCTCTCTCTCATGGCTAAATAAGTTTTGTGCAGCTCTCAGATCAGAAATGCTGTGTCCAGCAGAAGTAGGAAGAGAAAATTGTCCCCTTGTAGTCAGCTCTGGTGAGGCCACACCTCAAGTATTGTGTCCAGTTTTGGGCATCTCAATACAAGAGAGATGTCAAGGTGCTGGTGCAAGTGCAGAGGAGGGCAATGAAGCTGGTGAAGGACCTGGAGAATAAATCTTATGAGGAACGACTGAGGGAGCTGGGGCTGTTTAGTTTGGAAAAGAGGGCTGAAGGGAGACCTCATTGCTCTCTACAACTACCTGAAAGGATGTTGTAGCGAGGCTGCTGCTGGTCTCTTGTCACAGGTAATTAGTGACAGAACAAAAAGGAACAGCCTCAAGCTATGATTGGACATTAGGAAAAAATTTTTCATAGAAGGAGTGGTCAGGCATTGAAATGGGCTGCCCAGTCACCAACCCTGGCTGTGTTTAAAGGTCGTTTGGATGTGGAGCTTGGGGATACGGTTTAGGGGTGAACTTTGTAGAGTAGGGTTATCAGTTGGACTTGGTGATCCTGAGGGTCTTTTCTAACCTGAATGTTTCTGTGATTCTGTGGTCTAGGGAGTCCACTTCTTAAAAATCTTTCCACTTATGTTTACGATGAATGCCCTTATTGTGAATGTTCCAAAACAGGAGCTACTAATCATTCCTACCATGCTTTCATTAACTACCATGTCCCATCACCTAATGCTTATTATATGGCCTTTCCTCAAATAAGATGTCTCCCAAAGCTCTCAAGAAACTTTCAGTGTGGTCACAGGAACACTGTTGACTGAAGCATGTATTTCAGCAGGCATCTGTCGTTTTCCCTCTCTGCAAATACGTAACATAGCTTACAGAGAATTAATCACTGATCCCATCAAAGCGAGCTGCACGTATTTTGTTGGTGTAGCTTTGTAGTTAACACAGATGGAAATGTCCCTTCAGAACTGGAATTATCAGAGAGGCTGTTACAATAAATTCATTGCACTTACAGCCTAAAAGGTAGGGCAGTGTGCTGGCTTCAAAACAGCATGTAGGGCAATGCATTTGCTTCAAAGATAGGGTAAAGATGCAGACCATGTGGATTTACTGCATCATCAGGCTGTACTTCTGCTGGCATATATTTTATTGGTGAAGGTTCCTGGGAAGAATTAATTCAAGGCAACAGCCTCACTGGTGGCCTGTTTATTCTAGGATGTTGCCTTGATCCCTGAACTTTAGCAGATGCCAGTGCTACAGAAACTGTCATGGTTACCTTAAACACTTGTATTCCAGTTCTTGTTAGAGGTCATGTGCTACAGAAAACCTTGTAAGCTGTTTTACATCTTTTTTTGGTGGTGTTTATAGGATAGAAATTGAGACCAAATTTCCAGCTATTGAAAATCCTTATATTGCTACTTCATTCCTAGTATTACAAGCATTAAATGAGCTGTTTCTCTATTTTCCAAGAAGGAATACTTTTAGTACTGTAAACTCTCTTAGTGCACATTGCATAGTTGATTTATACAACCACTTTTGAAGTGATTTGCAACGCTAACTATAACTCCTGCCACGTGCTTTTGGTAACAGAACGGAGACAGCACCATTGACTTCAGGGAATATGTCATTGGTTTGTCTATTCTTTGTAACCCAGCCAACACAGAAGAGACTATTCAGATGGCATTTAAGGTAAGTTCAATTTAGTGTAAATCTACAAACCTGACAAATGAAGTCTGACTGTAAATCTGTTAGCTTTCAAATCATAAGTTTATAGCTTCAATCCGTTATGCAAATGTGAGCAATACTCTTAAACCAATTGACATTTAGAAAGTGAAGGGGAGGGGGAAAATTGCAGGTATCAGCTTCATAGATAAGGATTTCCAAAGCCATGTGAAGGCACTAATGAATATGTAACTTGGCAGGCTAACTCCAAAAAAGATTCAGCAGCACTTGCAGGTTTTTTGCCTGAGGTTTTTCCTGCAGTGATTCTTCAATGTCGTAAGTAGACAACAGATGGAGCAATATCCCCTTGTGGATCAAGCACTCAATAGGGGGGGGGGGGGTCAGAAAACAAGAAGGACTGGCACATCCAAAACTGGGCTACATCTAAGAACTTCTATTGGTTTTTATTACGGTGTCTTGCTAGTACATTCAAGGGAGCAGGAGCTCCTTTCAGATCTCAGGCACAAGCAGGCAATATGTGACCAGGGATGCCCAGGTTGTGAGTCCTAAATAGGAAAATGCTCAGGTGATCTTTGATATTGATTCAGTTATTTTAGCCACAGCAGGTTTACAAGTGAACTGCTGCTGAGGTATTTCTACCTGTAATGTCTTTTCCAGCTCTTTGACATGGATGAGGATGGCACTATAACAGAAGATGAGTTTGCTTCTATCATTCAGTCAGCTCTAGGGGTGCCTGAGCTTGATGTTGCTGTGCTCTTTAAAGAAATAGATGCAGATAAGACTGGGAAGCTGTCCTATGGTAAGTTACATCCTTCTGTAACAAAGAACACTTTGATAGTCACATTGATAGTGAGTTTCCTGCCTTTTTTTCTCCCTGAAATTATCTGGTGGTCCTAATACTCTGACCTCCTGGAGAACACAGTTGAAGCACAGACCTTGCTATTTTGGTGATGTGCCTGAGATGCTTCAGAGGAAAGTAACTGGAGATCGGCTTCAGTTAAAATGCACAGGCACTGAAATTTTCTTTGATTCTGCTGCTGCACTATAGTATCTGCGTTTTGCATTTTTCAGATGAGTTCAAGAACTTTGCACTGAAGCATCCAGAATATGCCAAGTTATTTACTACATACCTAGAGCTACAGAGATACCAGTCAGATTTGTTGGAGGAGGATGGCGTAGAGCCACCTGAAGTCAAACACAGTCCAGTTAGAAGGAGTACAATCCCAGTATCAGAAACAACACCAATCACAAGAAATAAAGTCTGTCCTGAAGGCAGTGAAGAGGATAACTCAAGTACCTCTGACAAAAAGGATGACTGAGAAGAGTGAAGAATTCAGCTCTTGAATCCTACATTATTTCCCCCAACCCCAGCTATTAATAAGCACAATTGATAAAAAATAGAGGTGGAAGTTAAAATTTAAAAAAAAAAAAATCTTTTTTTTTTTTCTTTTCACTTTCATATCAGGAGGATTTATTCCTGTTTGAATGTAAAGGGAAAAACATTGTAACTATTGGGTGTCAGTATCACAGTACTGGGAATGTTGTTCACTATCTTCCAACTTCATGCTTCCACAAAAGTAACAGGTGTGCTAAGAGGGGTAAGAGGCTCCAGCACTGCAGTGACCTCTCACAGTGGAGATAGAGGAGTCTACTTCTGTAAAACCAAACGGAATTTTTGGTGCTGCTCAGTTCCTGTATATTCCCAATGTGTATAAAGGGAAAAGAGTGATGCCAGAGTGTTTTCATTTGCAGTATCCTTAGGGCAGCTGTTCTCGAGTTTCTGAGACACAAATGAGTTACAAGAAGCTGAAAGCTGAAGCTGGTGTTTGCTTTTAGCTGTCCCTAGATTTCCCTTAACTACTTATGCACTAAGCTTCTGAACAAGATGTGCTGATTCACTGATGTTAACAGCAACAGCTTTAGGCTTAGAGGCTAGTTAGAGATGGAAATGGCTGCACTTCTAAGAGCAAAAACCTAATTGGAAGTCCAAGACAGCAGCTCTTCGTCTACAAGAAAACGCAGACAATAAGACCCAAGAATTAATGCACTATTTCAAAATAAACTAAGTGCTGTTTACAGTACCAATTGCAGGAGGAACATTTCAAACTTCAGCATATTTTTATTCTAGTAATTATCAACAGAAGAACGTGACCTTGCTCTGCAAAACTTAAGAGGCAAATATGCTGCCAAGCCATAGGTCTAGTAGTTAGTATCTACGCTAAAGTTGTCTCCTAGAAACCATGTGTGCATTACTGTGCCATTACTCAATGTGTTCTTAGGGTTTGATTCAAAACCAAGCTCTTTCCAGTCAATGATTTGAGTATGTTTTGCCTCAGTCCCCTCTAGTGCACTGGAAACTGGGCTTTTACCTTTTTCCATCCTTCATCTGAATGCACTTTATACATTATTTAACATACACTGATATTGATGCACATGCTTCAGAAAAAAAACTTGGAAGGGGTAGAGTGACAGGCTATTTTCAAATTAAAACTGAGCAAAGTCTAGAATGTCTAATACCACAAAGAAACAATTTTCTGCAGGTTTTCATGTGTCAAATGGTAACCTCTACCTCCAAGTTGTTGCTTGCATTGTCTGGCTGCAAGCTCATTGCCATGTTTAACCTTTCTGTGTTTATAACCGTGCCTAACTTGACGTTTCATATGCTTAAAATAAATCTATATTTTTAAAAGAATTGACTTGACCATCTAAATCTTTGTAGTACAGTAGGAAGGGAACTCAGTCTACCCTAATGGACTGGGAGGATTTCTGGGATATCACTCATGTTTTACCTTGATAAACACAATGCAACCTGAAACTGGCACTTTTAGTTCTAAGTGTGGCATTTTCCTTTATGGTAAGGCTAGAAAAGTATGACAGGGCTGACACTCTTCTAAAGAGTTACTTCTGCTGATGGCCTCAGCAAGAGGGGCTGATACAATAATTTGCAGATATGTGGAGAGATACCTGTTTTCTGATGGAAAATAAGGCATCACTATTTATAGGTAAAATGCAAAAACTGTTGAGAAGTAACAAGTATGGGTTTGTGTGGTATAAACATTAGGTTAGGGTTTTCTTTCAAGGAGAAGCAGACATTACCCTAAGCTGGCTGTACAGTTGGCTGTGTTAATTCCCTGGCAAGGACACCTTACCTACATTAACCAAAGTCCTTCGCTTTTTAACCAGCAGTAATCTTTTCAAAGATTAACCAGTAATTAAAAGATGGGTGGACAGAGATGACAAAGACTACCACTTCAAGATCTCTTGGAATGCCAAGGGTACCTTACACATGCTCTTGTTGGGTCCAGCCACATCCAACAACTGTGGCACTACACTGCCCACGAGTGTAGCATACTTAGAACTAGTGGCTTTATACAAACCTGCAAGTCACACAAGCACTTTGCAGCTGAAGAGAAAAATACACAGGATATCTACATATCCTAATAGTTTAAGAAGGAAAGGCCACAAGTGGGTTTGGTATGTAGCAGTGATTTCAGCTACACTCTAAAAAGAAATCAGCTAAATGTTAGAGACACTAACTCAATATACACACATCTGCTTGATGTGCGGGAAGGGAATACATTAATTTCTAGGCATCATTGTGCCTCAGGGAGCTTTTAAAAGGACGCAACTAAAAGCAGTCTACAATAAACAGGCATTACATTAAGTGTCAGGGCAGGAACTAAAACAGAAGAAGGTTAAAAAAAAACTAAACAGAAAATGGGTCTCAGTTACCTTTCTCCCCGAGACTTGCTGAGGTGCCAGTTCTTATGGATTATTTTGAGCCCTGCACAGTAGAGCTAGTAGAAAGATGTCCTGTGTCACTGTAGGAAACATTTATTTAACCAGTACTTCTCTATCATGCTATAACATGGATTTCATAATAAGTCCTTCACAGATGCCAAAATGAGACACTGTAAAGTATATAGAAACTCCATCCTTAATAAGGATGAGAATCAGACAAGGACAAGAGGAAAACACAACTAATTCTCAATAACAGAGTCCCATGGGATGCTGTTTTTCAGGTTTCCTGGTAACTCTGCACATATTTTATGAATAAATCTCATTTACATTGTTTTAAATCTAGACTCCTGTTTTTGAACACAGGAAAGGCAATGGTGGGTCACCTAGGAAAGTTTGCCTTGTTCATCCTGGAACACAGAAGATATTAATAAAGAAAATCTTGATCAATTTGTTTAAGGAAGGTGAATTCAACAGGGTCTACACTGGCCACACCAAGGGAAAGATCCTCTGATCCAAGAAAACTAAAACTTGTTTGTACTTCCTTTGCTGTATCAGAGGCACTGCCTAAATAAATACAGAGATAGAGAGAAGACCTTCAGGTTTCATACTGGTACCATCAGATGTGGTCCCTCAACTACCAAAATCATGTAATTCCTGTCTGGGTGCTGTCCATTAGTAGAAGTATGAGGACACCAACACTGATGAACAGGATCTGAAAATGGTTCTCCTGTTTTCACAGTCAATAGAAAAGGGACCAAAACAGACAGTGGATGCTGCCTCTCAGCTTCTGCGTTCATCTGCGTCAGAATAAGTGAGGTGCCAAACTGTATTCCAACAATGTTCCTGTGGGTGTTGCCTCATCATCAGGATCTTGCTCCATATCATGGAGAGAAAAAAAGTCCACTGATTCCCTAATGGTTTTCAAAGGAAGTTTTGCAAGATAGCTGTGTGCTCTACATGTTCAGGCCCCCTCAGGAACACAGCAGGACTAAGAGCCATGGGAGACCAAAAAAGGGTTGTGTTGCACAACAGACCCAATGACCATTCTAAGGACTGCTGCACAGAATAAGGGCTGCTTGGCCATATTTGTCCTCTCCCTAGCAATTCCCATCTAAAACAAAGTGTTCCTTGGGCATCAGACATCTGAGAAATATTTCTTGAGATTTTTTTTCTATGGTGGTCAGCACAACAGAGCCTTATTTCTGGGTAATTCCTCAGGCACTATGGCAGTGCAAATAAATACACCATTCTGCCTGATCAGGCTTGGTAGTGCTTGCATAGGTGCCATGGGCTATGCAGAATGCATGGATGTGGAAAATCAGAGCCTGAAGTTTAGAAACTAAATGTAAAAACTATCAGTACATGCACAAGCACATCCAGACTCCCCTGTGGACAGTCTGCCTGGGAACTGTTTAACCACAGCCTTCAAGCAAAACAGCCTGAGACTTCATGCCGAGAATTACATAGCTCTAACTTTGAGAAAGCCACAGTCAAATTGTAATTAATTGTTATAAAGGTGTGGGACGTTGTAGTTACACTCTGTCTGACCTGCTAGGGAGGCCAGACTGGTCAGAGTGGCCTTTAGTTACGTTTTTCCCGTCAGTTTTGCATCCCTTGGAACAGCTTGGCTTTTTTCCTCTCCTTTGCCCCTCCATGTTCCTGCCCAAAATGCAGCCACTGTCATCAAAAGCCATATTTCACAATAACTGAAGTATAAAAACTGTAGGACTAAAGCCTAAAAATTACTGAGCTGGGTGAGATTCAGGAAGTATTTATGCAGCATTCAGATATCTGCTTTTACTGACCTGCAGTAAAAGCAAACTTGTCAAAGGTTGCAAGGGATTTTAATGACATTTAATTAATTAATTTTCACCCTTTACTCAATGAAATAACATTTAGTAGACTGACTAGCAGTAGGGAGACGTTTGTCAGCAGTGCTTAAGTTGGTAGACTCTTTGTTACTATACATAGCCGGAGAGAGAGAAAGTAAACATCTTATAGGATTAGCAGCTATGTTCATAGCTGAGATGAAATTTGGACATTTCATTAGTATAAGATTGATTCTGACATTTCCTAAAGCCAAAATGCAAACAAAAAAATGTGTTTGATATGAATACAGTATGCAGCAGTTACCCAGATAAAGTTCAAGAAGCGCAGCAGGTTTAGTGCAATGACAAAGGAAATACAGGAGGTTCATTCAGGGACCCAACTTCTGCTAAGCACTTACTTGTATGCTTAATCCTGTGGGCATCAACCAGATACTTTGTACTTATTAAAAGTACACAATAATACTAATAATTTGAGTAACAGGGAAAAATTCCATAGCTAGTTCTATTAATGACGGTAAGAATGACACCAACCTCCCCATAGAAAACACCACCACAGCTAATTCTATTTCATCAAACTTTGCATTTATTGTGTCATCCTCTCAGTTCAAGATACTCTGTAACATCCAGGGCTTGCCTGGTGAGACTTCAGAGACACATGCCAATGTTGTAAGAGGAGATCCTTCATTACCTTAGCAAGGCACTAATGACTTGTCTGTTTTTTAAGCACCCTGCACTGTAACAGGTTGAATGTAAATATATGTCGCTCCTCAACCATCACATCATGATTATTCTTCATTTTCATGCTATTTCGTGCTTTAATGTGCTGAAATGTAAATCAGTGATAGTATTTTTTTTTACTTTTATTACACTATCTAGAAAGTATTCTATTGAAAAACTTCTTTTGTGTGTTAAGATAAGGTTTAAGTGAGGCTCATCTTTAAAGCTATGCCTGCATGCACATCGTTTTCTTCTAAACTGGGCACAGGTAAGAGCATGTTTCCCTAGTTTCTAGAGGTCTTCTTGAGCATGTTATGTCTTGAGGTTATACAACAGCTGCATGATGCTCAATTTAGTAGTATCACAATACAAGAGAAACCATTCAAACCAGCCATAGGTCTTATAAAGGAAATTGGGCAATTTGTGTTTTCTAGGAACTGAGAAAACTGAGGGATTTTGAGGATGTTACTGAGGTTTTTTTTGTTGTGAATTTGGCATAAACAATATCCAATAAGCATACAAAGTATCATTCCCTTTTATAATCCCAGCAAATAGAATTTGTTTACAGAAATGAGATTTCATCAGATTAAACCTCATTAATGGCCTCCACAGAGGCAGACTGTACAGCCTTGCCAATCTAGTCCACTGCTGAACAATTTCTACTATTAGAGAAGTTCCTCTAAGGGTCTAGCATGCACACTTCCTCAGGTAAGTCAGCAGGTCTGGTGTTCACCTTGCTCAAGGAGAACTGATTCATTTCTGTTTCTCTGCAGGGTAACTACTTCCATCTGTACATACCTACATCCAGAGCCTACCACCATGTCTGTTTCACTCCTGTGCTTCCCACCCTACCTTTAAGACGAAGAGCAAAACCTCTTGCTTGCTTTCTTTCCTCACAGGATGCACTTTCTAGACGTCTCATTATTTTCATTTAGGTTCTCTAGAGACAGCACTTCAGCTTCAGCCCTAGCATTCCTCAGTAGATTAGGCAGCTTTCTTTCTGTAGTCTGCAGGCAATATACCTGCTCATACAGATCCACCGTAAGACCAGGCTTTACTAAAGCCACACACCACTGCCCATTCACATACAGCTATCACTGATCTGTAAGTCCTAGCTCCTCTTCTAAAGAACTACTCCTTATCCAGCTTTCCCTTTTCTCTCTCCCTACAACTGCACATTCCAGGCTATTGCAATATCTTAGCTTCATCCTTACTGAATTGAAAAGACCAGTTGATCAAGAACATTTTCTTCAGCTCTAACTGTTGTTAAAAAAATATTTATTCTAATAATTAAATAAAACAATTACTTCCTTTTTGCTAAGGACATTATCTTCCTAAAACTTCACTAAGCATCTGACAGTACACTAAAAGCAAAGAACTGCAAATTAGACACGATGAAAGCTTTGAGGCTATAATTGTTCAAAAAGAATAATTTCCTTTTCAACAGTAAACATCAGCCTTGCAGACAAAGATAAGGCCAAGTGTACAAGTAGATACACAAACCTGTGTTGCTGCTTATATCTCCTGATATCAAAGATTGCAGGAAAATTCAGAATGTTTTCTTAAAACGTAAAAAAAATGAACAGGAAAACATGTAGGAGACTAGAAGGAGTCACAGCAGAAGTGCCAGCAGCTTTTAGGAAAGCTGTTTTCCTCAATGGCGGAAGTCTTTGAAATGGGAGATAACCAGCCATGAACTACAGCAGCCATTCAAAGCAGAAATTATTTGAAATGTTTAGATTTTATAGGCAGGTCTTTTGAATGAAAGCATGCCAACCTCCAGCATGGTATTTAATGACATCTCTTTGACAGCCTGTCTCTTGTAAGCAGAAAAGTATAGTGTCAATATGCACTGGGGAGAGAGAAACAGCAGCATTTCCACCCGTGCAGTTTGAATGCTGGTCTTAACTCAGAGATACACTAAACCTAAAGAAACTTGTGAAATAAATAGCAGCAGGAGCCATTCTTTCTATCTTTCCATTGCAGGTTTTGAAGGCAAAATTCTTTGTTTTAATAGTGGAAACTTCTCTCTTAGTAGAAAAGAGAAACTTTCTCTTTGGCTGGACCAAAGAGAAGCAGCCCATCAGACAATGACAAGTTAAAAGACACCTTTGACAAAACTCTCCACTGTAAATTTATTTTATTACAATGGACTTTGCAACTCTAACAGAAGAAACAGTCATGCAACTAAGTGGTATATAAAGCAAATAGTAATGGTTTCTCCATTTCCTGGATATTTAAGAGTTTATAAACAGACAAGGCAAAAGAAAAGAGACTATCCTGCCAGAAGTTACAGAGGAGGACATGGGCACAGCAGAGATGGAAAAACACAAGTTCTGACTCCTGATTAAGTGATTTACACATGTGTACTTGTGGTGAGCTTTAACGCTTCCACTGACTTTTTTTTTTTCAGCTACAAGAAGGTGAACTCAGCATCAGATCAGGAAAAGCCCAGATTAAGCTGATTTGATCATTTGTGGCATGATGGCACATTTAGACTTTCAGCATCTGTTTCTGTATCAAAGTGCTTGTGCTTCCTACCTGCAGCTATCCCTGACTTCCTGACTGTCACTAGGCGTTTTCAGTGTTATCAAGCCTGATTCTTTCCACCATGAGTTGGTGCAAACTAAAGTGCAATTGAAAGAGATCTCAGGTCTCCATACAGTTAACCAAGGGTAAGTAGAGTAAGCTCTGCCCTAGCAGACACTGGCCTGTCAGTACTGGTCAGTGTCTGACCTTCTGGTGGAGTCAGTAAGTCTCAATTTACTCTTCTTCCAGCCTAATGTGAACAATTTCATGGTAGACAAAAAACCCCTCCCCTTCTCCTAATCTCTTCTTATTTTCCCAAGTGCAGTCCATCTAGCTTACATCAAAGAACTGGTCTCATTAAGCCATTGTTTTATAGGTCTGCTAATATTTTTCCTGTCCATAATACAGAAGACACTGCTGATAGAAATATGTCAACAGGAAAACAAACAGGCAGCATTTGACATGCTATTAGTCCAAGTCTGGGTGGATAAATAAATCATAGATCAAATATTCACTAGGGGGAAAACACTGTTTATTTCCACGGGATTCATTACGCACACATCTCCCATACAGCACGGTGGCAAACACATCCAACAAAAGGATGTCACAATGTTCCCAAGAAAGGACTGTTGATGCAACAAGGACAATGTATTCCCTCCTTAGAAAGTGCTTCAGTCTCTGGGGAATATATAGAATAGAATCATAAAATGGAATTGTTTTGGCTGGAAAAGACCTCTAAGATCATCAAGTCCAACCTTCAGCCTAAGACCACCATGGCCATTAAACCATGTCCCAAAGTGCCATGTCCATACAACATGAAGCCAGCTGGGAGCATTCTTTAGCTCTACCACTGTGTAATGCAGGGCAATTCATCACGACTGAATCATTCCTAATCACTGGATGTTTCTCTGAAAGTAGTTTGTGCTGTAAGCACTTTAAGTACTTAAATTTCACCCCTTTCTTTAAAATATTGAAACTGCCACACTATCCTTGATGAGAAATATGTTCTAATCCTATTGTGATTTGGTAACAAGCCATCAGGGTATTCCACTATCTTCCAAGTGAGAATATACAAAACAACTTAAAGACATCAAGTTTTTAACCATCTATTTATATTTCAGCTCACAATGCTCTACATAATAAACAATATGGATACAGCAAAACTGAACCCAATTTATTTTGGTGATGCTTCCTAATTAAAACTATCTGTAAAGTAAACACCTTGGCAATTGCTTCAGATGCAGCCTTAACTATAATAAAGCCAGGATGATAAGGTTAGCATCTCTTCTCTCCTATTGCAATCAGGACACTCTATGGAACAAAAACACAGGTAGATGTGAAGATTTCAGTTACTGTAAGTCTGTAGCTCATATCTTTAGTGATGAAACAAACCATCAAACAAGAATTTTGGGTTACAAGTTTGACTCTAGTCAGATGCCTGTGACCCACTGGTGGCACCCACTTTCAGAGTGAAGGGAATAGTTTAAAAAAATATCGAGAGCTCTTTCCTATTTCTTCAGGAGCAGTTACTTCAGAGGAAACATCTCGAATATGTAAAAATTACCTTCATTTCTACATAAATGCTGTGTGGGAGCACCTAGAGACAGAAGGTCATGCTGTTTAAAGCTCAAAGGTGCTTCTGTGCCTGAAGAACATTTTCCAAAAGCCACCTACAGTTTAGAGGACCAAGGGTTGCTAAAATACATTTTCAGTCTGTTTCTTCAGAATATACATCCAAACCGATCACAGGGTACAAAGTGGGTATGATAGAGGAGAAGAAAATCTCCATTCTAACTGTGAAGATAAGCTCTCTGGAGGACTTGAGCACAGGACTGGTCAAAAAGGTCAAGCCACTCTTCCCTCACTGCTTATGTAGAGCCAACAAAGACTGAAGAGAAGCCAGGTAGCATCCACAGTACTGGAAGAGCTCTCATCCTGGTAATTAAACAACTGCAACTAGAGGCACAGCAGCAGCATGACACAGCCTTTTTGGCTTACAGCAGTGAGCCAAGTTAATTTCCAATTAACATTGCTATGGGGGTAACAGCAGGTGTTTGCCACCCAGTGCAACAGGCCACTGTTTTCCTGAAAGCCTCACTGATGCACAAGGAAGCTCATCACATTTTTAGAGCACCACGCCTGTTGCTGGCATTGAGTCAGTGTCAACTCACAAGGCAGGTCTGCATGTGCCAGCTTTTCTCCAACAGCAGCTTCTAGTCACTTCTCTCACTGATCAAGGCTGGATGAGGGAACATTGCCATGGTGCCATATTTAGTTCTGGCCTCTTCTTGCTTATGAGCTTCTACTACAATTAGTCAATGTTCACCATTATACTTTGGTCTCTCTTTAATTGATAAGTGGTTCAAAATCTAGTGCTGATTTTCTCTGAATCCACTCATCATGAGGGAGCAGCTAATCGATAGCTACAATTGAACACATTCAGCTCTGCATTACGCTGCAGACTGTCTTCTACAGCTTTAGCCTTACCTGCCCTAGATGGTTGTAACCACTGTGTGTTTGCTTTTCCTTGGGTGAATAAAAAGATTTTAAATATTCCAAACCACCCCATGAATGAGGGGATACAAACTACTAAACCACAGCTTTCCAGGAAATATTCATGCTCTTCCAGGCAACATTAATGCTACAATCAAGTTAACTTTAGTTGCATAACTGCTTCAATGAACGGCTGGCAATAGCAATCTGAATTTCATTTGTTTCTACAGAATATAAACTGAATTTAGTTTTTTTAATTGCTGAAACATTTCCCAAACAGGTGCTTATCGCTCCCAAATTTAGCCAGTGCTGAGTCTTAAGCCACAGAGTCATTTAGATTGTACAAATTCTCCTTTACCTTCACTCCCTCCATTTCTGTTGCTTTTCTGTACAGAACACCATACGCTGGAAGTAACCCAGACACATCTGCATTTCAAATAACTACACTTACTAACTGGAGGCAGACAGACTGTATAGTCTCAATAAAAAATAAAAATAATTTTAGAAAATAATTAAGAAAAAACCCAGCTGCATTCAAACCACATCTGTACATCAAAGTACTGTCTGAAAAACAAAAAAGTCCATGAGCCAAGAAATGAAGCAATACCATGTCTAAAGTCAAACAAATAGAAGTGTCCTACTGCCCCTTCCTTGGGCCTTACTAAACACATTTATAGGAGAAGCAGAGCAGCAGAGGCTTTCTCAGGAACAGATGAAATGGTATCTTGTCAGTCCAGAAACATATCTCCCCCATCTGTTTGTTTTAAAAGTCATTAAACTATCCTGAATCTCAACTTTACCCCTCTAGAGAAATGTTAAGGGTATTGGGTTTTTTTTACATATTACAGGCAAATGGTCACCATTAAAAATGAATGCGTGGGGTTTTCCTAAGAAACTCCAATAAAGTCATACACCAACTATGTTATTGTTGTAGTGTGGTCATTCCTTTGCTTAATTCAGTAAAGGATGCATTCCCAACAGGAGATAACAGCAGATTTTAACAAATGCAGCAAACCTCAAGGAGGTTCAAAGAATGGCTCCTGCATTCCTGCAAAAGAAACCCATTAAAGGTCCCATGCTAAAAGGAATTTTGAATGTATTGCTCTTGAATGAAACAATGTTTGAAGAAGGAAATGAATTTGTTTGTGAGCCACATTGTGGCTTTGCTGAGTTTTACCACCACAGTTTTCCTCCAAGAGGAAACAGGTTATTAAACAAGAAGGAAGAAAGACAGTATCAGTCCCCGTAAGGCTGTCAGCACTGACATGGTAAGGCTCCTACCAGATTTTTATTTGACATTTTTAATTATAAACCCTCCAGCGCTGCTGAGTTCTAATTTACATCCAAATTCCTTCCAAAAGGTTGGTATTTTGCCTTGAACCTATTACACTTTTCTTCTCTGTTTTTTGTTTTGCTTTGTTTTTAACTTTAATCCTTTAGGGCTTGGACTGAGCCTTATGTTAGACCTTTTACCGAGCCTATCACAACAGGGCCCAAAATCCCACCAAAACACAAATGAAAATTTATTCAGCACTGCGGTCTGACCCTTTCATGTACATTTTTGGGAGCTGCATTATCAGGTAGATCTGCCAAGAAACAAAGAAACAGGCCCCAGAAAATAGGTCCTACAAACCGTATACCAGAATCAGCTAATTACATTGTATGATAATGAACCAGCACAGTTAAGGAAGCATCAATACTGCCTTAGTGGTTCCTAAAAGTAAAAAAACTGAATTAGTGTGCCATCAGAACAGTGTTATTATACCACAGAAACACAGCACAAAGCTTCCAGCACTTCTCTGTTGCTGGCTCATACTCATTCCAGTAAGACAGCCATTCTCTGCTGCTGCCTCCTGTAGCTCTGACCCATTTCTCCTCCTCCCTGTAGGGACTGCAGAGACTTACCCACAGCAGGGACTGGAACACAGATTTCCTGAGATAAGCTCAGAAGAGAGGAAAAAAGAATGTGGGCAAGAGGAAATAGGGAAAAGTATAGGATAAAGAATGTGGGAGTCAGTGATCAATGTTACTGATTAATTTACTGAGAAAGAAAATAGTGAAATGCTGTTGCTGCACTAAACCCTCCTTACAGACACATAGATCAAGAGCTGCGGGAGCTGAAGTCCTTATGTAAGGGAGATATTGAAGACAACTGCAGCAATTCTAGAACCTAAAGAAGCAGACTAACTACTAACTGACCTAGATGTAGTAAAATAAAAGTTTTGCCTTCAGTAGCCCTCTCCCTGGTGAAGCTATTAACCATATCAACTTAATTTACTTCTCTCTTACTTTCTCTCTTCCAGTCTCATTAAGTCAGCATATACTCACATAACTAAATACTACAATACTCCTTCAAAGTAGTTTGCCTTGCAAATTTGACCTACAGTCTCATAGAGCACAGTTCTGATTAAAAAAACCAAAAACAACAACAAAAAAAAAAAAGATGCAGGAAGCTTCAGAGAAGTCCCACACTCAAACGACTTATCCTCCAATCCTCAAACTCCCCATAATGTTTTTCTATGCTTGCTAATTTATTGAAGGAGCTCCTATGTTGACCAGAGCCCATCAAATACACTAGCCCATTCCTTCCTGCAACCTAAACAACAAACCAGCTCTCAGCTGCCAGCACATCTACATCCTAACCACGTAGTACCTATACCTATCTGTGGTTTTTTTCCTATTTTCTCTTTCATAAAGTAAAAAAGGAGAAATCTCACTTCCTAACTTTCTCTGGAAGTTTTGAGTCTAACCCAGCTCATCTGCCTCAGAGTGCCTTAGCTCAGAGCCCTTGCTGGAAGGACTCTAAACTCCTGTCTGGAGTTGAACTTGAGGCAAACCACACTACTGTGTTGCTCAGCATGAGTCTGAGTCCTTCATAAAGGGGCGCTGAATGGATACAACACTTTCCCACCCAAAAAAGATAATTTACAATCTGCTAATGAGGTGCAGAAGGCAGGGGTGAGACCAGCCCTTTGATTTCCCTCTGCAGTATGCATGGAAGCACAGGCAGATTCTTGTCCAAACTTTGAAAATTAAAACCAAACTAACCAACAGCAAACATTAGGATCAAAAATACATTGCCTGCATTAATAATATTAATACTAGTAATTAACAACAGCCTGCCATTAACAGCAAAAGTTTCCTTGAGGAATTAGCAGCTCACTGTTCCATGTTGCTCAGTAGCTCACACTATGTATGCCACTATAGCTGGACATGCCGTAATACTGTGCCACTTTGCTTTTGATTTGCCATCTTTTGACACACATTCAGCTCGCTCCCCTTGCCTTTCTTTGTAGTATTTTTTAAAATCTCAGTGTTCTCCTTTGTGCAGGAGATCTCTGCACTGCACAGCTACAGCACAGCACAACTGAGGAGAACATTATGCAATTAGGGCCCGATCTCATTTGCTTCACTGTCTCTACCTCCTTTGCCATGGTAGCACGGCAGACCTGCAGAACATGACTTATCTTAGAAATGTTCTGTCTCCCTGAATGTTCACATGGTTTTTCTCTCTTGAAGATATTAAAAACCATATTAGAAACCCTTCTAAATTCATCTTTATTTTTCTTTCCAAAAATAGTAAGGCATTTATTGTTATTAGGCTTCTGGGTTTGAGCCCTTATAGGTCACATTTTCAAGCTTATAAGATAGAAATGCATCTTTTAATTCTTGAATGGATGCTGGGTTTCTAACAGAATTCAGAAGGCAGGACATTTTGAAACACCAAATACAGTGAGGTTTGGACAATTTGACAGCCCTGAGCCCACCCACAAAGGCAGAGGACCACTGGGGAGCAGCCATATAGCAGCCAGTCTGCCCCAGGTCCCACCACCTCTAGCCCTACTTAGCTCTGCTCCAGCTCAGCCTTGCTGCTGGGCACTCCCAGAGGCTGGCACAGTCTAAGATTCTCTTTAAAAAAAAAAAAAAAAAAAGAGTTGATTGTGAAGAAGATCCTTTCAGAATACACACTGCTGATCCACCCTGTGCTCATCTTCCTGGCTTCTTCTCTATGGCAAGAGTGATAGCATTTCCTCATCCCAGTTCCTCCCCTGAAGACAGGCCCAGGTCCTATCCCATTCCCATTGCACTGTCCTTAGGATACAAATGGTGTCATTTAAACCAGGAGAAAATCATTTGGGTTCCCATTCTCTACCCAAATCCTAAAAGAACAGTGGCCACAGCTCCCCAGAGGCAAAAGCACAGATGACAGGTAGATGGATGCACAGCAGAGCATTCTGCCATGCCTGGAGATAAGCTGTGTAGCAGCTTACCCTGCCTGTCCTGCACACAGTCATACTTTCTATGTCTAAACTGGAAAAATACACATTGCAGGCCCAGGGAAGGTAGGCAGAACACTCTTCTGCTGAGGCTGCATGGACTAGTCAGCTAACTACAGTGATCTGTGGAAGCATAGAAGACATCACCATAGGCACAGAGAATGGGGAGACTGCAAATGCAGGTGTTCCCTGAGAAGGAGCACAGCTTTCAGCACTTCTTGACAGGACAAGTTCTCCTTACATCTCATGAAGTGCAATGGGACCCCAGCCACCACTGTGGATTCCCAGTGTTAACACACTTGCCACCATGGTCCCTCCCGGGAATGTGAAAAACTTTGTATTTTTGTATCAGAAGGTCAATCATCCCAACACCAAGCTACCCAGGAGACAGATGTCAGGTAAAACAGAGACTGTCTAGTCTGCAGGTTTATCCTCAGTCTGCAGAAAAGGTAAGAATTGACACTTGGAG
Organism: Indicator indicator; assembly: GCF_027791375.1. Taxonomy (NCBI): domain Eukaryota; kingdom Metazoa; phylum Chordata; class Aves; order Piciformes; family Indicatoridae; genus Indicator; species Indicator indicator. The sequence goes on from NC_072028.1 coordinate 18,192,508, forward strand.
GATCTGATGCTGCCCATGGACTAGCAGATGACTTCTTCCACAGCATAATCTGAGCCACTGTCTATGTCTCTCTTCTCCTCTCCATCTGATCTGTCACCACCATAATCTTCTGTCCCTGTCTCTAACCATGCATGAGCACAGGATGACATGCACTGTAGACTCATTATTACCATAGGGTTCTAGACTCTGCTGTAAAGTCACAATATTGTCTCAGAAACAGCACAGAAATGACAATACAGAGTAAATTCTAATTCTCCGTCATAGCTTCTCAATGAATAATTTTTTACCTTGATCATTTTCTTATCATAACTTGGGCATCAAGAAAACGAAACATGCAAACATTCAAGAAAGCAAAACCCAATTTTTAGTGTTGAGGATACACCTGAATGCCTCATCTTTCCTTCAGAGTGTGATGCTTCTCTTGCTGATTAATCTTCCGGTGTTGCTACTCTTTCAGTTCATACAGAAAAATTGAAGCTTCAGCTGGGAAAAGTATAAACATATTTTTTAATTACATAACTTAATGTTTAGCCATTTCCATGCTTATGCTTTACTGAGATACAGGCAATGCAATTAAGAGCAATTTGAAAACTAAATGATCACTGCAAGGAGGGATGACTGCATGTTTACCTGCTGGTTACATCTCAGCTCACTTATTTGAGATGAACAAAGAAACAACCAATTCTCCACATCTAACTTTAAAAATCAGCATTTTTGTTCCCCTTCCTTTTACATCAAAGTCTGCTCAGGACAAGGAGCAACCAGGCAAAATTTGGTATTAGCTTTCAGAAATTTATATGGAATTAGGAGGTCACTGAAGTTTCAATTCCTGGAAATGGCAGAGAGACAGAAGACATTTGGTGTGTGAGAGGGCTGGCTGGCAGAAGAATGTCCAAGGCACAGCCATGTTCTAAGCGCTAACACCAGCTTTTCTATTAGTTTGTGCCACAGCAAAGTATTAACTAAAACATCATATTGGCAAAGTTTCCTAAACTTTGATTGCCTGACTTTGCAGCCAGGGCTGGCTTTTAACACTGCTATTCGTGAGTCCCCAATACACACTTTTTAAATCAGCATAATTGCTGCAGCATGAAGGAATTTTGTGTCTTCCTTATTTTCAAAGGAGGTGTCTGATTTCTGTCGAAAACCACTGAGCTCCAGCCTTTTTAGAGGTTAGAAGTGCTTGACAGGAGTAAGAGAACAGGCATACAACCCAAGTCTCAGCTTTCCTTAAAGGACCGATGAAGTTCCAGGTTCAGCAGGATCAGAACCCCCAGCTGCTGTGCGTCCTCCACCGCAGAGCCCACCCGGCAGCCCCGAGGCTCGGGGAAGGACCACCAGCAGGTGGAGCTTCAGGGCAAGCCAACAGCACACTTCTTGCCTTGCCTTCTGCAATTTTGTTTCAAAGTGGCTCTTGCGTTTCCCCAGCCAGCCCCACAAGGCTTCCTGCCAGGAAAGCACAAGCCAAGCCACTGCAGTTCACTCTCTAGACACTTAACTCAGTAACCTCGACCTGAACACATGGAGCCCATCCTGGCATCTGCTTTATCTGCTCTGCAGGACACGTAACAACAGAACTTGCTGCAACATCCTCACAGAGTCAATACTGTCTCTGCCAAGCTGTGTGCCCTCAGCTTCAACAGCCATGCAAGTATATGTTTGCTTCAAGGTATGTACACCCAAAACCCTGGAGCAGCTCACTTTAATACATGCACACCCAAAGCAGTAAGAGAAGTACTCTTTCCTGTATGTTTTCATTCTTTACAAAACAAGGTTAATGCCTAAGAAACCATTTGTGCTCAGTCTGGAAATGCAGAAAAGGAATTATACAATCAATAAGTAACAATATGGAAATCCTCTTTTCTAGTAGCCTTCAGTATTTCCATCTGCATAAAATACATACACAAGTTTATCTGAAGTTGCTCTCACTGTGTAAAGTTTGTCTCTGACTTTTGAAACAACAGATATAGACAAAAAATGTATTATTTTTGCTTCTTTCCATAGCCTCACACTCCAGTGCCATTTCATTTGCTGATACTCAGCACTGGATGTCTCTGAAAGGAATTTACTGCATCCTACTTTACTGGCCAATATTTCGGGTCTATCTGCTTCTTTTGCACACATTTCACCCCTAAAAGATTGATTGCTCTGTCCACTGTGGTTGTCAATGGGCAGCCTTCCCTTGTAATCTTTGAACTGAAATGCAGTGACATATACAGGTGCATGAGAGAGTGAGGGCATGGGTCACCTGTGGCTTTCAGTGACAAATTATTTCAGATACACAGAGAGATGGCTAATTGAAATTCTTCTTCCCCCCCACCCCCCCACCCCCCCTTAGAAAAATGTGTCTCTTCTGCAAGGATGTGCAATCTGGGGTCTCCTTCTTGGCTCTCCCCCAGCACTCCACAGCATTCCAGCCAATTTGGAAGCTCAAAGCCACTTTCAGGGCTCAAGGGTCTGCAGTCCTTACCACATTTAGAACCTAAAGGTTAACTTATTTTACCTAAACTTGCTTTTTCCCAGGTCCACCTTTCTTCAATTCAGCTTCTTGCTTCTAACCTTTCGGCTTATCAGCATTGATTTATTTAATATAAAGTAGTGAGGTTACCTTAGATCAATTAGACCTTTTTTTTCTGTGCAATTTCCAATGCTTAATACATCTGTTACTGCTCAGCCGCAGGGACAACTTGTCCAGCTGGATCCTAAATTATTTCAATCCTTAATTCAATTGTATTTTTGCCACAGCCCAACCAATGAGCATAATTCTTTTATGGCCAAGAAGCCTCTTTAGAAATAATCCAATAGCCCACATTAAAATATAGGTCATTGTGAAAACTGCCAAGTGCCTGACTTGTCATAACTTTGAAGACAAGCTCTGAGTCTCCTTTGGCATTGCAGATTCTTTCTGTGCTTGGAGGCTTAATTTTAAAAGAATCAGCTCAACAAAAACAATTTACTTATAACTGTCCAAACTAGTCAGTGTTAGCTGGGAAGCTAATTTGCTACTTGGATAAATGCTACAACTGAGGGCAGCTGGAGGTTTCCAATTACAAATCAGTTCACAACCTGTTGCTATAGAACAGCAAAGGCAATAGTAAAAATAAGTAAAACCCACTCAATCCTGCACATGAGATCACCATGTGAAAACACCTGTATAATGAACATGTAAACCTATATAAGGCAAAACAAACACAGAAGTTCCTGAACTTTGAGAAGAAATTATTTTTGGCTTTTCAGCTAACATCCCTGATGAGACTTGGATCCTTTTGAAGGTTTATGTTGTTACAGATACACATTGTTTTCAGAAGCAATAAAGAACTGGTCTTGTTCAGTGTTTTGGTAGAGACTACTTTCAATTAGCTATTGGTTTTTTTTTTTTCTCTCCTTCTATCTCAAAGAGATATAATCACAATATCAAAAGCTTAAGGATATCAGCCACTTTAGGACCACTGACAGACACAGTGGTCTTTTTCTTGAGCTACCAGGAATGGGAAGTTAATTCTAGGCAGGTAAGGTGAATCTGTTTTTTTCTGTGCTCGTTCAGCACCCAACACAATAGAATTCTGCTTTGGATATAACTGCAGTATACATATTGGGCAATAGTAGCATTACTGCTGCTTGCACGTCTTCCTTCATTGAAAGGCAAGTTGATCTAGCAAAATTTACTTGTTTCTGAGTACTCTTAGAAAAGCCAAAAATGACAAACAGAACTTAGCGAAGTAAGCCTGTGTCATTGGCACATCTCTTCTCCAGATATGTGCAGACCACAAAGCAAATTCTGTCTCTATACCAAAGGAAGTAATCTGGTCACAAATGTTAATATTAGGGCTAGCAGGAAGTAACAACAGTGAATAATTTAAACGTTCTCACTGTTTGCTTGGGCTTTGGTGTAATCAGAAAAATCAGCCGCTTTGCATTTGGAAGAAGAATGAGCCCTATTGTATCTTCATATATAGGTGCACAATAGGTCCCTGCATATGGGAGAGGGGTGGAATTAGATGGTATTTGAGGTTCCTTCCAGCCAAAATCTGTCTATGATTCTGCTGATGACTATTAAAATGAATGAGACTATATACAAATTGGCTTGAAAATGTTCGATTATCAGGGTAGTACACAACAAACTTGAGATCAAAAGCCCATGTTAAGGTGCCTATTTCTAATTAAGCAAGTTATCATTGCTCATTCTCAGTATTTTTTTGCAGCCAGCACAATTGGACATATTTTACTTGCTGTACAAACAGAGAATCAGCAAGAGACTGGCACCAAGAGAAAGGGCAGGTCCTCCCAGCAAGCAAGGACAGATTGCTTCTGGGGTTTTGTTCAGTCTTTTCAACAGTAGGAAAATAATATTCAGCTATCAGCAGTGTAGTTAAAAAAATCTTATGTTAGGATCATCTGAAATTCACTGAGTTTTCACATCATAATTTAGTATTTTGGGACATCTCTCAGTCTAGCTCTGGACATCAAGTAAGGTGTCTCCCCTTCAGGGTCTGACATAATTTTGACAGAAATTATGAAATGTCTTACAAAAGCCTTGCTTTTGGGAGATGCACATAATCCCATGACATCTTGGACTTCCCAAGTTCAAACACTTCTTACAAATAATAACCACAGACATAGAAGCAGAGAAGGCAGCTACATGCAAACCAAGCTTCCCAAATGAAGCCAGGCTACTGTGGTGCCTTCTTCTGGTAACTGCCTTTTATAAAAGCAAGGGAAGTGTGATTGATATCAATGTATCACAACTTCACAAAAGCAGCTGCTACAATGACACCTGTAATTGTTAATCTGAGCAGAAGAGATGAAGACAAATAGAATTGTTAAGACAGGAAAGGAACTGACTAAAGAGGACATAATACTATGTTATGCTATAAGGATAATTACAGGCTTGGGAGTGAGATTACCCATCATGAAAGATGTTATTGGAAAAAAGCTTATTAAATATTTGCATTAATAATATGCACCCAAAACTCTGTGTTTGCTAATGAAATTTGGAGATGATGAAGTTGGCAGGCAATTTTAATCAGTGAAGAACAGGACTCGGGGTAAAAAAGAATGCTGAAGTAACAGAAATGGGATGGAATCAAAACCTGGCCTTTAAGACTTAGAGAAATGACAGAGAAAAATGGTTTGTGTGTTTATAATCTGTCTCTGGACAAACATTTAATATAGGTGAGGAAAAGGCAAGTATGAGCCTCTTCTCACTGAAGTCTTGGCTGATAATCCTGGAATTATTACTGTTTCACTAAATGTTGATAAATTATCTGAAATATAGGCCATTTTTCTCAGGAAAGGTTTCTTCCAACTAGAAAAGAGAAATATTATTTGAACTTGACCATGGTGAACACAGAGGATGGACTACAGCAGACGCAGTGCATGCCCTTGCATCCCTCTGGACCTGTATTCTGTCCTGCACAAGCCAAGATGAAGGGAGAAGTGTGGAGTGTACCTCATGCACAGTCAGACTGAAATTGGGAGTTTCACCCCCCTGATACACAGCTTTGCAAATTGCTCTCATACAACTTTCCATGAGATAAACCTGATGCTAAAGCATCACCAAAAAGCTAGTGATTCAAAATATGTTCTGAAGAATAATATTGTTGAAGCTGAAATTGAACTATTTGTGGTGTGAAATGTTTCAGTGTAGATTTCTTTTCTTTAAGAAATAGTGCTAGTAAGCTGGAAAGAGGCCAAAGAGAGGCGAAAATGGTTTGCCTATAGAGCAAGGGGCAGTGGTGAAATTCTGAAGGATAAACCTCCTACACACACACATATTCTATGTGACAAAGTGATAACCATGCGATGGGATAGCTTGCCTGGGGTGACACCAGTGGCTGCCTTGAAAAAGCTCACCTGATGCCAGGGGTAGCAGATATCAGGCGAAATAAGCTTGGAAGGTGTGCACTTGTGATATTCTCAAGCAACCTGATAAGGAAGATACGAATGCTACTATCATAAGAAAGAAGGAGAGGCCTAGTCTTACCCTGCAACTTGGCATTATCGCACAAATGGAATACCAAAACACTGTAGAGTGTTTTCATAGTACTACTTTCAGTGTGAAGTCTGTTTGTAGCATGACAGATGCTGACTGTCAAAATGCAGAGTTGGACCACCCTAACAGGCCCTCTCAGTGAAAGAGATGGCTTTGGCTCTAGGATAGAGACACTATGAGGACAGCCTGCTAACAATACAACACAAAGCTTTTAAATACCACTGGAATGGCAATGTGATTTTAGAGATGCTATGAAGCGAACCTGCCCAACTCATTCATAACAGTCCAAGAAGCTGGAGCTGATACATTTACTGTCAAAAGGTGTCTGATACAGTCTACAGTGTGGTATTCTTTACCTGCTAACCTAGAAAGATGGGCACTCCTGCCACTGCCATGTTCCCATCACTGTGAAATTGTTTTAACATTGATTCAGTCAGAAGGCTGATGTCTACTTTGTCCCCAGTTCCTGTAGCAACTGGCTATTCCCCAAGTTTCTTCCAGCACAGAATAACCAAAGCTAACTTCATTCAGTTTACCCACTTCATTTGAAAAAATACCTTTCAGTGCTGGTAAGCCCTAAGGCCAAAATGAGCTCACAGTTTCTGTGGATGTACCAGGATGTGAAATTACATAGTTGGTGTACATGTCCCTTGCCCCTTTTTACTCTCTTTGCTGTATCTTGAATTATAATACGAAAATGATGTCTTCGGTCTTCAAGCCCAAACCCCAGCCCTCACAAGCAAACTGATCATACAACCCTGCTCATAAAACAATATCCTAAACTCCACATCTTTAGACTCTTGTGTATTCACTGCTTTGATTATTCAACTTGTCTAATTTTCTAACTAAATTTATCACAGTTCTTTTGTCCTTTGGTTTAAATGGTGGTGGTGATGGTTTTTCTCAGTGACATTTACTTCTATTTATAAAGCAATCACATCCCGTTTCAGTCACTGTTTTGTTTGGCTCCACTGCCAAGCTCTTTTGTCCAATATATCAGACATAACATGAACCAAGACTCAGATGCACCAACTGTAAAGTATGAGTTCCAGTTCAAAGTATTGAACACTTTGATACAGCCCTTTTCCAAAGCTGGCTCACAGGAAGGACAGTAGCTAGCTCCTCTAGTTCTATATCAGTTCTGTAATAGCAATAGTAGAGGGCTGTGCTGCCAAGGGTGGGGAATCCAAACCCTGCTGCCAACAAGCACAGTGAGCCTTCACACTAGCAGCACAGAGATCTAGAAGTACACACTACATGTTGTTCACAGAGTTTTTTTCCTTCGTAGACACCAATGTTTGAGAGTGACAATCCAAACTTAATGTTACAGCTTACAGTATGTTCTCCTGTACACTGCAGAGAGAATGGCAGACAAGAATTTGAGTAACTGGTGACTAAGCTAGCAACACCTGACTATTTTTTTAAGTAAATTATAGCCTATTTCCCAGTCTGCAGTGGAATATCACTAATACCCTACCATCCTGCCTGGCTCCATGGAGGTTTCTAAATACAATATTCCCTTCTCTGACTTGAACTCTACCTGCTGTCAGGCTCCATTAGGCATAACAAGATCCAGACAGATTGAAGATTAAGCAACTTTTTTATAAAATCCAATTGAGGACTTTCTTACCTTGAGGGTGCAGTTGGTATTACATTAACCAGATTGTGCACACTTTCCATGCAAGAACTAAAGGCATATATATATGCACAGTGACTTAATTCTCTCAGGAAATAAGTGGGGGCTTTCTAGATTCCTCCCACCATAGACATCATGATCAAGCTCAGCTAATTGAGACCTTGTGGGGAAAAGGGTGTTCTTTAGCAAGGCCTTATTTTTCCAGAAGCAATAAGGGAGCTCTGCTGTCTAGCATAGAAAGTCTTTGCAGATTATTAAGGCAGTAATCGTCACGTGAAGAGAGAGGAACCAGGTTTTAAAAGCTCCTTACTGGCTAGGCTAACACCTTCAGCTCCCAGAGAGACTGCAGTCCCAGAGTGGTGGAACCAAGGAGGAGGAATCCCCTATCAGTCATCTTCCCCCTCCCCATAGGTACCAGGGAATGGGACAGAGACATCCCCAGTGCTACCTGGTGAGTTTCAGCAAGGTGGTTTCAGGGCTTTGAGGATGGGAGCAGAGGCTCTCCTCACACCCAGAGAAGAGTTTGTCCTTTATTTGGTATGAGAGAATAGGAGCTCAGGCTGACAGAAACGCATGGATGAGGGGCATATCTGGGGGCACTGCAAAGAACATGGGTATTTGATGCATGAGGTGGCAGTGAATGATGGTATGAAGAGCACTTCATACCATAGGGGTTGCAAGGCATGATCAAACTACAAGTGTCTACAGGGCACTTTGTCAGAACTGCACACAGAGGAAGTACTTGCAGAATGTTTAGCATGAATGTCAAAAAAAGAATAGATAAAATGTTCTTATGTAGTGTACTTGGAGAAAATGAGGGCAGGATATGGTGGAGCAGACAAAAGAGAACACATGAGCTGCATGTTTAAGCATACAGTTGCTCTGAAACAGTAAAGCCACTGCTCAACTACTTCATCCAGGTGAGTGTTTTGGGATCCAAGTCACAGCTTAGATCTTGGAGCTTGAACCAAGAGCTTTCTGTGAAAGCAAAAAAAAAAAAATCTGCAAACTGTCAGTAGCTATCTCTAGCATACCTGTAGTCTGCGGCCTAAAGAGAGGAGGAAGATGTCAATATGTGAGCTTTAACTCTAAGTTGGGATACTTTCTGACATCTCAAGTTTGCAGAGAAACTTGGTATTCCTTTTTGAACTCTGACTAGCACCTCTTCATATACTGCAACACTCATAAGTCCTAGCAGAATGAATAAGGACTTAGTAGGCTGCAGCACCACTGATAATCCTCTGCATTCTGACCTGTTCTTATTGATGCCAGGCAGAACTGAATCTATTTAACACTGGGGAGGGGGAGGCAGTTTCTGCCTTTTGCGCTCAAATTTTATTCCCTTTACAGATGCTGAACGTAGAGTTACTGCTCACAGCTGTAACACGAAGAGTCCCTGAAAACCCCTTTCTGCAGCTATATTTAGCCATCTTTCAGCAACAATCACTTTTGCTCTGCCAGCTAATTCTTTGTTCATTTTACATGTAAAAGGCTCTGGTCCCATTTGGAATAGCAAAAGTAGTTAATGTTCTGCAAATACCTCAGCCCCACATTCACCAGAACAGAAAAAGCTGGACATCCTATCACAGGAGTATTAGCAGGGTCCAGTTCTGCCATTCGGCCTGCATCCAACCAGGTTCTGATGTCAAAAGCCAAATTCCACTGTTTAACTAAAGCCACGCTAACAGACAGGAGAAAGGTGCCTTCGTAGTGAAGCTCAGCCAGCACAAAAAGGCAGTGGGTAATCTGCGAGAAAAAAAGGGGAACAGGCATTCTGCTCGGAAAGAAGGGTAGTGAGCAATCTGCTGTAGAAGAAGGGCAGCGGGCACTCTGGATCATCTCTACCTGTTGCCCACTAACGCAATTCCAAGCTTCCCGCTCAGGGGTGTGCGCTTTCCCCGGCGGGACACACAGCTCGACAGTCCGCGGCAGGACGAGCCCTGACTGTCCGGGTTTCGGCTGAAACTGCCGCCGGTGGGCCCGGGACAGCGAGGGGCTCCGGCCGGCGGCCGGGGCGGGAGACTGCAGCTCGGTGCCCACCGGCGGCCCCGGCAGAAGCGGCGTGGCCTCAGGTGCGCCGACGGTTCTGCGAGCTGTGGGCAGCGGCACCGCGCCCGGCTGCCGGCCGCTCCCCCGCGGAGGAAGGGCGCAGGCAGCCCCGCTCCCCGGGGGCACCCCGGTCCCCCCTCTCTCGCCTCATTTGCATGGCTCTTATTACGGCCGTGCCTCGCTCCTGCCGCGCTGACACCGGCGGGCTGAGCGCCGAGTCGCCTCCAGCGGGAAGTGCGCTCCCGCTCCCGGCGCCCGCCCAAGCGGCCCGTCTCTGGATGTTCAAGACGAGGATGAACAAGCCGAGCCAGCCCGACCGCAAAGTGTCGGTGGTGGCCCCGCTGGCGGAGCGTGCGGGGCCGCCGCCCCCGCGAAAGGACGTGGAGCTGATCCTGGTGAAGGAGCACAACGGGGTGCAGTACACCAGCAGCAGCCTGCTGCCCGCCGCCCCCGCGCCGCGCTACGGCCCCCAGGACAGGGAGACCTGGGGCAAGAAGATCGACTTCCTCCTCTCCGTCATCGGCTTCGCCGTGGACCTGGCCAACGTCTGGCGGTTTCCCTACCTCTGCTACAAAAATGGAGGGGGTAAGCGCGCCTGCGAGCTTCTTTTCCCCGGCCCCTCGCCCCACAGCCGCACCGCCGCAAGGGCGGCTTCCACCACTACCCCCCCCACCCCCGCCTTCTTCCCAGAGTTTAGGGGGGAGAGCCTAGAGTTTGCCCCGCGGTGCCCGGGAGCACTGCCCCGGCGCTGCCCCACTCCCCCGCCCGACCCCCGAGCAGCCGGGCGGCCGCTCCCACCAGTCACGGTGAGGGTTGCTCGCACACCCCGCCGAGTTCAACTTAGTTTGGAGCATAGGCGGCTTTGCCTTCTGCTGCCAATTTAGCCCGCTTAACGCTTTTTTTTCGTTCGCAAAAGTTAGAGTCGAGAGGGGCGGGGGGGTGGGAAACCACAACCAACCAAAAACACTTGAGCGGACATACGGCAGCTAGGAAAGTTAGCACCGGTCCACTAAAAGGTTTCTTGGGGGCAGTTTTAGCGTCTCTCATCAGGCTTTCTGCCCTCCATTCTGCAGTCTGGGCGTTCTCCCCCCTCCAAAGTAGGCGGGAGACTTATTACAAACAAAACCTCACCTCCTGCACAGTTTGGCAATGACAGCAATAAAAAAACCCCCCACACAATAACTACAGTTAGCTCAGATTGTCTGGCACATCTTCAGTAAGACCTTAACTCCATCATCCCCCTGCAACATACTGCGATGACTCCCCACTCTGATGGAGTAACACCATCTGCAAGCCGGGCAGGTGCCTGGGGTGCTCTCAAATCACACATAGGAATAACAGAGCCTGCTTAGCAGATGGAGAGCTGTTTGCGGGGATGGTGAGTGATACAGAAGAACTGCTAGAGCAAAGCGTGTTCTGCAAGATAGTTATGTATGGCTTCGTAATGTGGTTGCCTGGTGATAAAGGCTAATGGTTCACACTTGTAACACAAAATACTTGCTTTCTGTCAAATGGGGAATGCAGGATGGGAAAATCCCAAGCAATTAACATGGAATTATACTCATCCTTTAAATAGGATACTAGAAAGGGCTGGTACTTAAACACTTGGTCTAGTTTGGCACCTCCAAAACTTCTGAGGGGAGTCAAAAAATCTCTCTGCTCACCACCCAGACAGGGTGAAGAAAGTAGTTAGTACTGAAAAAATAATCTCCACTCTTATTTCATTACATTCAGAACCAATTCTATCAATTCAGACCAAAGCAGCACAGTGCAGCAGCACGAGCTCTGCAGACTTCCACACTGTCAGGTGCAGACATAGTGGCAGCATCACTGATGCCACTCAGTACATATGCTCTACTGCCAGATCTCCAGGTCATCTGGCCATTGTTAGGGAAAAGGATATATTCCCCTACTTTACACTGCACAAGGTAACATGAGTGCTTCAGAAACTCTTTTGTATTTTAGGTCACTTAATTTCCTAACTTGCTTCCTTTATCATCTGCTGCTAGCTCAGGCACATGAGGGAAGAGTCTGCAGCTCTTGTGCATTTTGGTCAGTCTCTGTGCTTTACATCATGTCAATTCAGCTAGAGAAACCTGGGTCATCCTTAGCATCTTTTAATTCAAATACTTCCAAGTGGCAATCAAGAGAAAGTTACTATACAGTTTCAAGAGGCACCTCTTGGTGAAAAGTTTGCTCCAAACCACCCAAGGGAAATCAGCCCTTTATAGCCAAAATTAGAGAGGTCCTATGCTGCCAAAGTCTAGAAAGGACTGAGAACTGCTTAATGATACAGAGATTATAAACACTCCTTGACTCTGCTCTTCAACAGAGAACAAACCATACTATGAAGCATCTACAATGTCAATCTTGAACACATAGGTAGTATCACAACATCCTTTACTGGTAGTAACCTCTTAATTTCACCACAAAATGAAAGATGACTGTTGAAACCCATTAACATTGGTTCACATGGAAGACATATGCTAGCTAACATGGACAAAGACACATTGGCTGTGGCTGACAGTAGGGAAGACTGATTTTTACAGTTTGATTGTGTTTGGCTTAATGAAGTTTACTAATATGTACATAGTGAGATTATTTTTCTTTTTCTACACTGATTGATCAGGTATACCCATCAGCATGTCAGCTAATAGCATTCAGTCACAACAGAATTTCCAGCGCAGACCCTGTGCTGAGAAGTGGGAAATGGACACATAGCCACAGACTGGCTAACAGGTCTTTGCTTTCTCTTTACAGTTGTCTCAATGGTATCTTAAAAATTTTGATCTATTCCCTCCTATGTTGGACATGGATACCAATTTTCTTTAATAGAAACTCCTGTACATGAGTCAGGTTCTAAAAGTGCTTTCCTGAGTTTCAAGCCAACTCAGCCACATCTCTCCTTAAAACTGGGTTTGGGAGCTTGTTTGCTGTGTGGGTACATTTCCCTACAAGACCAAAGAACAAGAAGCAACGTGTAAAGCCATAAGATAGTGTCAAATTTTGTTGGTATCTTTACAGTCCCAAATCACATATTTTCTTTAACATTTTTTCCCCCTCACACTGCTACTACAAGGGAGAACCTTTCTAGCACTAGAGCAAGTTTTGCTACCTCTAAAGAGTAATCCAACGGGTTTTATGTAACTGCTGGCTTACATATCTCCATACAGAAAATATAATAACAATAAACATAGTAGCATAGTAGTAGGCATGAAGAAATCTTCATTTCATTATCTTACTAGTTTTTCTGGACTGCTCAACAAGCTGAAGAGACAGTATCAGCTACTTGTATAGCATGTTCAGACCTGCTCTTTAAGAAGTTTTTATAAGATGCTCACAGGAAGATTACAGTTTGCCTTTTGATATTTATAAGGAGCTACTAAGTAAATGTTAAAAAACCCCAGCACAACAAAATAGATTCAAGTTGAATTGGATGGCCTGTATAATGTAAATTGATGAAGGAAAAACGTTTCTTTTTCTCTTTACTCTGAAAGCCTCAGCAATTACTCCATATCAGAAATTCAGCTAGCGCTGAATTTACATAGTCAAATGTGGGTTATGAAGTCATCTGTCTTAAACAGATTTGATACAAATAGGTAGTAAAAAGGAAGCATGTTGCCATGCCAGAAGTCCTAAGCCACTGAAGTATTCTAAAACTTGTTTCAGCATAGCCTGTGCTATCTAGCAGAAAGAAATTGTGTTATTCTTCCAAAATTAACACCCATCTGCTCTTAGATGTTGAACAACATCATGGAGAACATGGAAGTGGTAGAAAATTACACTCCCCTTTGCATCTGAAAAAAGTGATATGGGTGACGTGTGGACTGTTATGTGTTCCTAAGACTGGCTATGATTAATTTAAGATGTCAGCAGACACAGTAAGAGCCTTTCCATGCTTGTAAAAATAGGTGGTTCTCAATAAAGCATGAGAACTTACAGGAACAGAAGGAAAGTATAAATACACACTGCCTTCCCTCATTCAAAGCTGAAGGACATGGATGCATATATACACCCACTTTCTTACACTACTCAAAGTCTTGAGTTTCCTTCTTGGATAAACTTAGGGGAAATTTCCTGATTGAAAAACACAGGTACAGGCTTTTGGGTTAGACAGTGAAGTTCCACAGCTACAGAATTCCAGTAGTTTACTTCAGGGAGTTTTACTTACACGAGGCATACACCACCCAGTGGCAGTTACACAGACTTCATGGCAGGTAACTGGGAAACAGCACCAGTGGTGTTAACAAAAATCCTATTTGTATTTTAACAAGCTCCCAGTAACAAAAAGCTAGAGAGTAAGAAGTATCCAGCAACAGTAAGATGCTGAATGAATAGCCAAAAAACATCTGTGTTTTGTGAGTAGCCTGCTGAGAGACCCCCAATGGGACTTCTGCACAAAGATAGATGGCAGAATGTAACCCTTCTGTGAGCAACTGGAAACATTCTTCTGCTGTTACAAATAATAATAATAAAAAAAGCTCAAACTTTAGTAATCCAAAAAGCTAGAGTTTTTTTTTTTTGTATCAGTTGCCTACTTCCACAGGACTTGCCTGCCTTACAAGGGCAGAGACCGATCCAGGGGCTTTATTATAACACTAAACAGGCCACAGAAAACTTCCACAACAGTTTACTATGAACATACTGGATAGGACCTTGCACTCACTGGCTTCTTGGAAGCAGGATATGTCCACTATGTGCTTTAAACTACTTTATAAAATGGGGGGGCTCTGTACAGATGGCAAAATTCTGCAAGCTGTCATTAAGCAGGTAAGACCAGGCTCCAAAAAGGGGAAATTCTGAAACATCACCTCGTCTATTTGGCTGATCGATAAACACCACAACTTACATGTGTTTGAAACACACTGCAGAAAAAGGAGAAGCACAAATCATTTCTGTGCAGTCCAGATGTGACAGTTTCAAGGAGCAGGGTATGTCACTGGAGAAATGATCAGCTGCAGTCACTTCAGCAGGCTATTCTCACTAAACTGATTTCTGGCAAGAGCCCTTTTTCTAAGAAGAGACTCCCTAGCTGCATGACTCTCCCTGTGAGTGGTCAACATTAATGTACTCAAAACAAGTCTTTGTAACACAGCCTTTTAAGTTGTCCCCAGTTCATCAAGAGGCTGTGCTGAATTAAAGAATGAGTAGCAAAATTAGACTCCTATCAACTTAAGGAAACTGATATGCGGATAACATCTAAAATGTTACTGATGGCAAATGAAGTTGAGTAATACCTTGTATGATTAACTGATGTGCTCATAGTGGGGGAGGATGATGCTCAGGCTTCCTCAACAAAACTATTGTAGTTTTTGTACAAAATACTTTCAGTATTAATGTTAATTTTTGTTTTGTTTCCCTGCATAGGCAAGATTACTATTTCCCACTGAAATTTGTGGAAAAAGGATTTACCAACATGAAGTTCTTTTTTTGTGAGCCAAAGCACTTTGCAAGGTCAGTCATGTTCAGAAGGAACTCATTAGGAAGCATGTAATTGTCGGATTAGTCACTGGAAAGTTATTGTATCATAAGAATCAGATTAGGCTTTTCATGAATCCATGAATAGCTGCAGATAAATATTTTAGCAGTTCTCTAGCTATCATAATATAAACTTTTATCTCCTCTGAAGCATTAAGTGGTTTTAGACCACAGTATTTCTAGAAGAAATCATCTGCTTCCAAGAACAGTTCGCCAGCAATCAATACACTTTAGAAGAAAAGTATCTTACATTTTATCCTAATGCTGCCTTTCCTATTCCTCCTTCTATAAGCCGTGATGTAGGACCAAGCAATCCACAGCATAGTTACCAGAGAGTGTAAAACCAAATCTCAGTGTCCCCAAACAAGGCCAACGCACAGCCAGGAGCCAAGAGCTATCACACACTGAGAATGCCACCTGTGAAAGTACAACCTCCCACAGAGCTTTGAGTCTGGCCAGTGCACCGCTTCAACCAAAAACAAATTCTGATGCTGGCCAGCAGCACCTTGCCTTTGTACTTGGCTTTGCCCCCTGCATTTTGCCAAGTGTCTGCCACCACATCAATCACTGATTTGAGAAAGAATACGATCTGGCACTTCACATTTCAAAGGTGGATGACCTTTGCCTTGGAATATCAGGGTTTACATTCCAAAATAGCACTGATGATGATAATAATAAATCAATGTTGAAGTTAATCTCACTGCAAAGCCTACGCCAGGAGTTTGACTCATCAATCAGTCAAAGCTTAGATGCAAATCTAGTGATTTTGGTTTCCTAATAAGGGGTTTTCAATTCCTGTTAGCACATCGAATCAGTGACCTCAGACAGGATAAACTGTTACACTGATCTCCACACTGTGGCCATGTTTTTTGGGCTTCTGGACATTGTGTCACACTGGGGATGATGTTCAGCTGTGTGGTGTGACAGCACCTCCTTCCCCAGAGCTGGCTTAGTGGCCAGCTCACAGTTGATCTCTTCCCACACAACTTCATCACTTGTCTTTCTGTCCTTGATCAGCCACTAACCAGCTCACATGTAGCACATGGCAGTTGGCAGCTACTTCTCTGAAATCCCTGTTCTCCTCTACATCTTCTTGGCACCACAAAATGAATCTTCAGAAGTGTAATGTCTACAGGGCTAAAAGCCACTAGGTCATGTAAGTACTACATATGATGCATTATGAATAGTTGATAAGGAAGAATTGAACTTTTCTCACTCAAGTATTTTGTCAGTTCTAAAATTCTGGTTGCTGATTCTGGCATAAGATACCATGCACTAGTGTAGAAGTGGTACACTATATGGACTTCAGCTAAATGCCTGGCTGAGCAGAGAAATTATCTGTCCCTGAATAATTTCATCAGCCCTTCAACTGACAATATTACAAAGATGCCAGAGATGTACAAGCAAAGAAAGGTTCTAGATAAGACACAGAGTATTTAGCTTGATGCTGCACTTGAAGGGGTCCATTTTATAATTAATCATAGAATTGTTAGGGTTGGAGGGGACCTCAAGGATCATCTAGTTCCAAGCCCCCTGCCATGGGCAGGGACACCTCACACTTGATCAAGTTGCTCAGAGACACATCCAGCCTGGCCGTAAAAACCTCCAGGAATGAGGCTTCTACCACTTCCTTGAGCAACCTGTTCCAGTGTCTCACCACCCTCATGGGGAAGAATCTTTTCCTAACACCCAATCTGAATCTACCCATTTCTACTTTTGCTCCATTCCCCCTAGTCCTATCACTACCTGACACCCTAAAAAGTCCCTCCCCAGCTTTCTTGTAGGCTCCCTTAAAATACTGGAAGGCCACAATAAGGTCTCTTCAGAGCCTCCTTTTCTCCAGACTGAATAGCCCCAACTCTCTCAACCTGTCGTCATAGGACAGGTGCTCCAGCCCTCTGATCATCCTCGTGGTCCTTCTCTGGACATGTTCCAGCACATCTATATCCTTCTTGTAATAGGGCCTCCAGAACTGGACACAGTACTCCAGGTGGGGTCTCACCAGAGTGGAGTAAGGGGCAGAATCACCTTCCTCGACCTGCTGGCTGCACTTCTCTTGATGCAGTCCAAGATACAAATGGCTTTCTGGGCTGCAAATCCATACTGGTGGCTCATGTTGAGCTTCTCATCCACCAGCACCCCCACGTCCTTTACTTCAATCCAGTCACTGCCCAGCCTATATTGGTGACCAAACATTCAGAAGTTATCTATGGGGTGCTCCAATCAATCAGTAAAAGTAGTTTTCCACCTTTGCACCTCCATGTTACTAAGGCAAGAAAAAAATAGTGATGTGAACCAAATAATCTGTTCTGACCAAAGCACGGATACCTCTCTAAGCATGCTGAATGAACACATTTTGATTACCACTCAGAAGCACTTTATTCTAAAGAGGCAGAAAAGACATCAAGTAATACACTTTGGTTTGTTGTTTGGAAATAGAAAATCTCTGCTGAAGCTCTCTTTCCACACCCTCCGCTTTTATTCCTATATACCCTTCTCAGCTCTGCCAAGAAACCAAAGTACAACAGGATATATATCCCTTCCCAATAAGTAAATTCCAGAAGTCACATTAGGAAGCCTTCCACATTCGTATTAAGACCTATTAAAACAGAAACAGGAGTTTATTGTGGCTTGACTAGGAATCCCAGGTTTTGGATACTCATTACACCTGAAAGAACAGACACTTCAGCTTCATGCATTTCTAGTCTTTCTCACCAACATCTTTTTAAGCTCTTCATTAAATTTGCTGGGAGCAATGGAAAACAGAAAGGCCATATTAGGAGTGTAATAGCCAACAGCCCTTCCTTACTGAAGAACCCAAAATATCACTAAGGATACTGAGATGTGGTTTTGGGGCAGAACTTCCCTTTCATCTTTTGGCGAAGTATCACAAACCTGTCTGTCAGTTCAGTGAGTACGTGAATACATCTCCAGCAGTCTGAAGATGCTTATTTCAAGACAGATACATTCCTCTCCATACTTACACCAGTATGAAACAGAATGCTAGTACAACTACTTACACAAGATCAAAGAGAACATACAGCTTTAGTGAGTGTTTAGATACACTGTGAGGGAAATAATGATTAAAATCAGCCCACAAATTACTGAACCTTTTGCTGTGAATTAAAATGGAAATAAATGGCTTAAAGAATTTTGACCAGTTCTGGGAAGCAACATCAAGTAGCTCAAGCCTTCATTTTAGTTTTGTCTGTGTGTGAAAAGCACATCAGCAACTCCCACCTCTAAAGCCTTTGTCTTAGGCTAACTAATTGATTAAATAGTTAAGAACTGTACTATGGCCCTCCAATAGCAGTTTGCACAGTAAACTTCAGAGCTTTTACACACATTGTAATTATTGGATGGTGTTGTATGTGACTGCATTCAACCACATTTAAAAATATTAAGCCGTAAAATAAATTCACTTAGAGATATATTTATATTCAAATATTGTAATTCAGGAGACAGGAGACAAATTAAATGGAGTGTCTTTGTAATAAAGTTCTAGATCTTTCAGTATTACCTTGCTCTTAGTACTTTCCATTCTCTGTATATATGCTTCATATAGAACAAACAAACCCAGGAGAATAAATCAGGGGGGGAATCCTGCAAATCTCTCAAATTGAAATGTGACAACAGGAAATTATTGTAAGTTACAATCAGGACAACTCCACTGCCCCAGACCAATTTCAATGAACAGTAAGTAAAGATTCCAGGAACATCATGCTGATTATAAACTTGCAGTTTCCCTTTCCCAGAGCATTTGGGGACAAAGTACTGTTGTTAGTAGCCTATTACCCATGTCTTGACAATCTGCAATTCCCTTCTCTAACTACAACTGCTTAATCTTCCCCTTTCCTTCTCCCTGCCTCCAAGTCCTGAACCTTTCATGGCAAGATTTCACCCTAACCATGTAAGTCTTGTATGCTCATGCCCAGTCAGAATAGTTTTGATTGAAAGGTTTTAGTGATACTTGGAACTTGACTTCCTAAAGATGGGTATCTGAGTCCTTCAGGAAATCAGCACCAAAAGAGCCCAGACCCCCAGTAATGCTGAACAATCCCCTGTTCTCACAGAAATTCTTGAGAGAGTATTGTAGCATAATTCAACATCTTCTGTATAGATTCAATGTACTTCATTTCAGCTATACAGATTTGCAAACCTTTAATCCATAAAGAAAGGGGAAGGAGGTGGGAGGAATGGAAAGGAAACAGTTAAGCTCCTTGCCTTAGGATGTATTATTCTTCATGAAGAGGAAAGAACCTCTAAACTACTTACCAAAGCTATCCTTTGTTTTATTTTCACTCTTCCCTCTCCTTTCCCCTATTCTCTGCTTAAACCAGTTTTGCAATCTCTCTCCTGAAGCATGACAAAGGTGACAGCACAGTACACCATTGACAACAAGGGTCTACCACTCAGAAACAGAAACTGTCAGCAGGGAGGTTTGGCTACATAAGCCACATACTTCTTTGCACTCCTATTCATCCCAAACACAACTGGTTTCCAGTGTGCAGAACTCCGTGACAATGCATTACTAAACAAAAGTAAGACAAGACTAGGCAGGCAGTTATCTTTTGCCAGTCCATAAATGTTTTTTATGACTAGCATTTTGATTGCTGGTACACAGTAAGACAAGCTGCCCTCATAATACAAGAGACCTTTTTATAGAAGATGGTAATTTTCCCAGTGCTCCTACTCTTTAAGGCTTTATGAGCACAACCACTCACTTCCAACAGCACAAGTGGTTGACAGAAGATGTGCCCTTAATGTAGGTATGAATTAGTTGCTATTCTTTGGCTATTACTACTGTTCAGGAATATGTATTAAGTGTCCATAATAGGATCCAACACTCCCTGACTACATAAATATAAAGCTTTTTTGGACTGCTTTGTTACAAACTGCTTCCCTAGAACAAACCCAGCATCAGAAGAACAGTACTGGTTTGATCCCACCGCACTGAAGCACACAGGAGCTGTGATTCTAGCAGCAAAAGGACATTATTCCTTTACAGGCATTCTTTCCAAGCACTGCAGTTAGTGACAGAGTGAATAAAAAGTCAGGTCTTGCTATAGCTCTCCTGTTAGCCTAAGAAACAGCTTTTGTGACATTGATGTACAGGCAGGATTGTGGCCAGGCAATCCCATAGCATTCATCTCTGCTGAAGCCTGCAGACCCATGGAGGGTGCTTGCTGTTCTGACCCAGCAGCAGCATAGAAGAATACACCCCAAATGCCTCACTGACCACACAAACATGGTTACCAAGGGCTAGAGAAGGCAGCCAAGTGCTGTGTGTCTGTCTTACTGCTATTTATCATCTATCCTGCACATTGTGAACTATGTGTACTCAATAACACTCTTCACTGACTTTTCTTTCTCCTCTGTACTCAAACACCTCCTGCACTCTTTGTCCTGAAGCATGATGAAGGTGACAATGCATTATTTGCCCTTAACATCAGTGTCTCAAGGAAAGGCATGATACAGATCTCAGTCAAACTCCAATTGAGTAACAAAAGGACGAGAGGCCAGACTTTTTCTAGCACACCCCTCTACAGAGCAGAATAACAGAAAACTTTTTTCACACCACGAGGTGGAGCAGCAGATCCTTATAGATATTGGCAGGTCCTACCCTAGTAAATAAAGGGACAACAACCTACTGCATTTATAGAAAACAAAGAATTACTGGAGGATATAACAGGTTGGCTCATGACTTTCAAATTCAGAGCTGCCCAGTAAGAGCAATGATTGCTCCCAAGCAAACCATTTTGGATTTCCTGGTTCATTTAATTTATTAGGATATTATATGAGTGGCACCTTTTAGTAACGCTTAATTCACATTGAGGAGCTTACTTTTCAGCATGGCCACAATGACAGCAAGGAGACAGTCACTGATAAGAAAATGCTACCCCGTGAACACAACATTAAAATGGAGATACAGTCTCCTCCCCTCAAGGAATGATACAGGAGAAAACAATTTCTTTAAGTATAGGAGGTAGTTCTCTGTAGTTCCCTCAAAAGTGTTATGATTTCACAACAATAGTAAGAGAAAGCAAAGAGTTTCAGTGAACAACTTTATTGTATAGGTATATAAAATAATATTGGGCTAACCGTGATATTAGAAAATGAATGACCAAATGTTATCAAAACACCAAGTTCACAGCCTAGAAGATACTCTAAAGTAACTTTGCTATATGATTCTTCATCAGCATGCAGGACTGTATCTGTCTACTGATGTCCAATAAGACTGATGCTAGAAGGGAGCTCAGAAGTTCATGTTCCCAACTGCAGAGTGATTTTAACTGTACATAGGCATCTTCTTCACAAGATTTATCCCAAAACTAAGGAATAGCTTGTATTGTGCAGTGCTTTTGTCTCCTCTCTAAAGGGGGATGCAGATATGTCAATGAGATCATGAGGCAGGTGTGGTAACACTGGAGACACTCCAGGATTTTGTTTTGGGGAGAGTTTAATCATTGTCTCTTTTCCTGCAGGTTGTTTCTCTCTTATGTGTGGCTCTACAGCCTTAGTTAATAGATTCATAAACCACAAGGGAGAAATCCTGACCCAGCTGAAGTCAATGGGTGGTTTTTTTCCATTGACGTCACCAGAGCCAGGATTTCAACCCAAATAACAGACGTCTCTCTCTCTTAAGGACTCCTAAGTAGACAGAATTTCCAGACTAAGAAGTGTATGAGAGGAAAAACAGAGTGAAGTAATAAAAAACTGTTCAGACCGAACTGATACAGAAGAATTCCACTGACAAATAACTGATCATCACTTGATGCCATATTCAGTACTTCACCTAATAAACAAAATGTCAGCATTTACACAGATAAAGAGCATTATTGCACAAAATGAATTTACTCTGTGAGAGTTAAACTATGACCTCAGCATTCTCCTATGTCGGGCTCAAGCAATAAAAAAGTACTATTTTAAGAAGTGCCTTTTACACTCACGCTTTCATAGAGACAAACGATTAGGCAAGAATCTCTTTCTAGCTCTCAAGGCTAAAGAGAAAAGCTAGGAAAATAAGAAGCAAGTTCTAGAGTAAAAGCCAGTAGGTAATTAAAAGGATTAGAATACAATATCTTACATTTTAAGATTTTTAAAGTTATTCTGGGGCCTAATCCATGTTTTTTTAATTTTTTAAATCGGTGTTTGTAGGAATGTAGCTGGCATCAGCTACTTATTCTCTCGTTTGACCCTTCCCTCTAAGAAAGTGAAAGAAAACAGTTACTGGGAATTGAAATTTAATTCTCCACTGACACATACAGAGGCTGATGACAAAACCACTGTCTCTATCTCTAAATTAAGAATTTTGAGATCTTCAAGACCACCTACATTTTTTATTCTAATTACCATTTTAAAGTCATGAGGTATTATGCCTTTAAAAGCTGTTTAGGAATTTTAAAAAGTATATTAGCTGCGTGATATGCTGAAAACACCAAGCTCAGCTTATCGTAAGGTCTGAGTAATCAGTGAACAAAATTGACCCGCAATCTGCCCCAGCAAAAGTTTGTACTGTGATGAACCAAGAAGGATTTTGCTTCAAATGTTGATAGGCCTCTGCTTCATCTTGGCAGTGAGCTACAATGGCCCCTGGGGTCATTTTCACATTCTTCTATGGCATTTCAAGCCAAGAGGCCCTGTGTAGAATGGCAGTGATGAAGTATGTACTGGACAGCTTGGACTGAGGGGAAAATATATTTCGTTGCTTGAAGCCTATTAGGAAAGCAGTCTTCTAAATAAAAACAAGCATAAAGCTTGGGTTTCAAACTGAAATAAATAAAAAAAAGTCTGATTAATTGTCACAGAAGGCAGAGAAGCTGTTGCTACCCAGTACAACTAGATTGCTGTGTTGTTGTGGTTTCATACTGGTCTAGGTGAGACTCACTTTGCCCTTTAGAGCAGGGGAATGTCCAGAGAAGTTCTTACAGTCCTCCTCATGCAGGGATGACACTAGAGTTTTGCTTTGTGCCCACAATGCCCAAATTCTCAGAGACCACACCTGATGGCACTGCACTGCATACAGAATAGTACCAGCACTGCCTAAGGCTAAACAGGTATTTTTCCAGATGAAAAGGGTTTTTATGAAGAACACTGCGACAGTTTGTGAAATTCTTGTGGTCAGTGCTACTAAAAAGGTACAACATAGCAAAGCCACAGTCATTTGGAAGTTATCCTCACCCAGACAGTCCAAAATCTTAGAACCATCTAATAGAAACCATAATCTTTAATAAGAACACAGGGATTTTCACTTTTCTAGGCAATTATGCCGTCATAGCCATCACTGTAAGTTTGTCAAAACTGTTGCTAACAGCATCACACAGAGCCAGTGAATCGTACAAATAAATTGAAATGATGCAACATTTGCCTCACATAAGAAAGTATTATTTATGGTTAGATACCATACTATTAATTTCAAAATTGGTGTGAAATCTGTACTTTGTAGTTTATATAGTACGTCTAAGAAATACAGGTGTACCAGAAAACTACGTCAAGAATACTTCCCAGTAGTGTTGACAGAAAACAGGTGAGTTTTAATAAAAAAAAATTAAGAATAGCTTTATATGGTATGCAAGTGTTTGCCTCCCTGCCTTAAAGCTCTGTATAGACATGCATTATATGTAGCTTACAGCAGACTTAATCTGTTTCCTTCAGTAGGATCAGAAAAAATATTCATCCTGAAGGCTTCATTGATAATGACAGAGAGTAAAGAGATTTACTAGATCTGTTGGAGCTAGGAATGTGTAACTGTCTCGGACTTCAGTGACAGAACATAACCATTTATTGATAGCAAGAATTTAGAGGATGCTGTTGTGAAAGAGTTTGTAAATGTAAGATAGCACAGAAAAGTATTACACTATTACAGATAAATCTGGAAGAACAAGAATTTTCTTGCTTTGGTCGCTGAATCAAAAAATTAGAGTTATAACTTATGATTGGATTAATCATTAAACGGTAAGGCAACTTTAAGAGTATCTCAGTGTGTTTATACTTGCTTCTTCTCTTGCAGAATTTCAAGGCATTTACTTTCTATTAGTTTGCACATTAATCCTCTTGAAAGCTGCCTGGCACTTTGTCTAAAGCTGATTTAAGATGTCTTAAGCACTTTGTTTTACCCTGGCAGAGTTATGAATCTCATACTGCCTAAAATGAATACTGTGTCCTCTCCAGAGGGTGATTAACTCTGGGATTATTTTTCATTCTGACAACTGCCAAAGAAAAGCAGTCTTTAAGAGAAACACGCTCCGTATGAGGTTGTTGTGAACCACTGTTTCACTGTTACACGTGAAAACCAAAGCACATTTAAACACACCTTGTCTCACTGTGCACATTAGATACTAGTGTGGTACCTATCAGCTCTGCCAGGGCATGATTATCACCTCATATTAGGCACCCAAGGCAAGGCGCACAACTAGGAAGCGAGTCTCTCCGTGTACCCTGTACAACATCCACAAGACAGTGAGCAGCTCCATCAAAGACAATCCTGAGAAAGTTAGAGCAGAAAGACCAAAACAAAGACTGCCTAAATGAAGGACAGAGATTCACAGGTGGGAACAGTACCCCAGGTGCTTTTCTAGTAGGTGGAAGAGCATGTCAGAGGTATAAACTTGGTATTCCTGAAGCAACTAATGCACAGCTCAGGAAGTGGGTACTATAACTTGGGTTATAGTGTATAGTGCATAAGATGTAGTACTATGATGTGGGTACAAGAAGTGCTGACGTGACTCTTCAGCCTGCCAATATATGAGCCTGCTACACCAAGAAATACCCATAAGCTGAGAATTGCAGAGAGAAAAGCAGGAATCACTACTACACTGTACTAGCTTAGTTCACTAGGTCTCTTCAACTTTCTTTTCTTGATCTGAAATACTTGATTGCAGTGCTTAAACATCTTCAGAGTGAAGGGCAATTTATTAGGGAAGGCATTACCACAGGCAAATGTGAGGTATATTCAGGTTAGAAATAATTATTTTCTTCAAAAAACAAACAAACGAGTATTTGTTATAATACAGAAGTTACTAACCTATGAAATCAACTACCAAAAAAGCTGAAGATCTGCCTGGTATATTCAAATCAGTACTGTATGTTTTCCTGGCTGAAACTCTGGTATATGTTAGACAGGAAGTATCTGACAGTCCATTCTGACATCAATTTGGATGTATCCATGAACTTTTAAAGCATTCACTTTCATCTCAGTCATCTGTAAGCTAAACAAACGTAAGTGAACACAGAAGTTCTCTGAGAATGAAGAGAAAGCTAAGACTAACAATCTATATCGAAACAAAATAAAACTAGTTGTCAAAATCTTCCTGGCACCAAGCAAGGATTTCCCTACAATTAAGAGATACGTAAAGCTGATAAAATAGGATTTCCTCTCATGCACATGGCTATACTCTGTACCTCACAGAAAACAAGTTTTCTTTGAAATATGTGTATTGAAAAACTATCACATGTGGTTATGTTATTACAAATTTTCTAGTGCTGGAATCCAGCAAAACCTGCTTACCTTGATCCATAAGCTCACGGCAAATAGCTTCTGATGTCTTGATTCAGAGCTATATTTAGTCATGGATGTTCTGCCACCAATATATCAGGTACATTTTGACAGACACCTGATTTTGCACATCAAACGTACAGCCTACACCTTACATGGGTGGTTTTGTTGATATGCAATTGCAGGTGAATATATCCTTGTGTCACCCCCAATAATTTCAAGGTTGGAGGAAAAGCACAAATATATGCTCCTATTAATAAAATGGTAGAATAGTATTTTTTCCTCTTAATTTAGCATCTCTTAAGCTTACAGTCATGTCTGTTGTGAAGCAGCACCATGCTGGAGCTAGTCACCTGCACTCTGACCTGGTAGTCCAGTTCTATGGACTTCCCCTGACCATCAGCTTCCAAAGAGCTTGTGAACTAGGAAGCTTGATGCTTTGTTCCCAATAGTGTTAGCTGCTCCAGAAGAGCATACTACCTACTCCTTCTAACCCTATCCTATTGAACCTTAGTAGTAGGGATTTCATAAATCACATCACGGAATAGCCTAAAAGCTGGCTCCTTGTTGCAGCTCACTTACTCATTTCTCAATTAAAACAGTCAGGTAGTTAAAAAAGAAAAAAGGCACAAAATCAACAAGATGGATTGAGGCAGGAATGTTAGCAATTAGACCTTCACATGGTTACAAACTATAAAGCACTGGCAAAACTCACCTAGATGCTAATTCATTTATTTAGAAGCAAAGAGGCCAGCTCCAATAGTACCTCTGCTATAAGGAGGCATGGTGTAAAAATAAAAGCCATCACTGCAACCTTGTAAAGCAGACTTTTGGACTTTCAGTCACCCTCATGGCAGAAGATAGGAACAACTTAAATTTCCTAAGCTAGCAGCAGTGAGGGAAACAGAAGCCCCCCATAAAGCTCCAGAACTCTCACTGCCACACTGGGCCATCTTGAACCAACCTGACTTATATTCTCTCAAGTCCATTGCATCTCTATGTATTCTTTAATTTCCTATCAAACAACAAAGGCCAGGGTTCTCTTCTTATACATGCCTGCCATTATCTTTAAAATAAACACTGTTGTAAATGTGACCATTTCGTTAATTTATGCAAACAGAACCTTGGCCAATAACTTGGGGGTTATTTATGAATGAATCATGCTGCTCTGAGTGGCTTGTTGTATTTAACTCTCATTAATTTGTTCAAAATAGCTACTAGAGGGTTTCTTTAGCTCACTACTCTTGTAACGAAAAGCCAAAGAGATGAATGAGTTTGCATGGAAGGGCTTGGATAATCCTCACTATTACAACCTACTGACCAGTTTATAAATCCACTGCACTTCAAGTCACTTTAAGTGATTTCAAGGTAGTAGCAAGTTAACTGCTCAAGACAAAAAATGTAGGGTTCATTTGGTATCAGCCCATAAACAGGATTGACTGTTGCTGGAAAGTATTTGGTTTTACTTTTTTTTTTTTTTTTTTGAGTAAAAGGAACACTTAAAATTGGAATTCTGGAAAAACTGAAGGCTCTGAGAAATATAAATAGGTTGAAACCTAGCAGCAGTTTGTTGGAGAGAGTAACTAAATATAAAGGCTTCAAAAGAAACATGTCACTCACCATAGTATAGCTCCACTGGGTTTATGATTCAGAAATACTTTCCATGAAAGAGGTAGCATACTTGGAAGATTTTGTGGTATATTTGCAGGATTTTATATGCGCTGCTGAAGATTTTATAGGATGTCATGCGATTTCTTCTGCAGAAAAATCTTATTTTTGACTATTAAAATCTATTGCTGGCTGGGCTCAACGTCATTATACAGCAGCTGTTATAATCGTACACTTAGCCTTGACACTGGGGTTACACCATGCTCCTTTGTATCTCTAACTTCTCTTTGCTGTACCACACAAACCCTTGTTGGTTTAAATCTCAGGTCAGTAAAGGTTTGCCCTTCCATCCCTTTTTCCCAGGAGTCAGCAGCAGGCTCAAGCTTGCCTCCTTCAGAAGTGCCTTTGGTGGCTGTGCAAGCCAGCTGGTAGCTAGTCTGTGGCAGAGCCAGAACTAAGAAACACCTGCCTCTCCCATTACTGAGTTTTTCTACCTATGCTGATCTTGTACAGTCTAGATTTCAAGAATGTCCCTCTGCATCAGGGACATTCTTTTTCATTCACAGGAGTCTCCACAGATTAGAGCTTCCACTCATTTTGCTTGTTGTTCAAGCAAATGTACTGCATTCTATCAACTGTTTGCTGATAGTGTTTGAAGTCCTATTTATACCATAGGAAAGAAATAAACACTGTTGATCACACATGGAGACTGGCTTGTATTTCAGATCACCAGTTGAGAGATCTTTGTTTTTAGACCCTTTTCCTGCACAAATACTAGAAACGGTCCTATCTGAAAATATACTGCATTATTTGCTCAAAGTTTGTTGTTTTAGCAGACATTACTGCCAGTTAACATTTTGACTGAATAACCATGGTAACAAAGGCACAAGGCTAACAAGCACAAACAGTTCAAAGTCGTCTCAACTACCCCTGGCCTGGCCTGCTTCTTGTGTTTGCAGCAAAAAGTCCTTTTAGGATAACAGCAGCTGTTTAAGTTATCTTTTTTCAGTCATTAGTAGATTAATGCTTCTTTCTTCCTGCCATTTAAAAGTGAGAGGAGACCTCCCTGTAGGACTGAGAGCAGTATTTAGAGCTTTATTCCTTTTTGCATTCCACTCCCTAGGATGCTGTGAATGCTGAAGAACAGAGGGAGGAGATGTTCTTTGTATGGATTCTGCTAGACCAAAATTAAGAAGTTGTTATGGCACTGAACATAGGAATGCAAACCCTGTCTTCTATTTTGTCCTTCATTAATTACACATAATAGTTGTTTTTAAAAAAAACCTTCTGTGTAAGTTTCCACTTGAAGTTTCACACAGATGGTTCTTGTAGAAGATGAGGTTTGACCTCTTCTAGTTTTGCGTAAACCACAAGGCTGTCTCAACTCAACATATACACCTTAGGGGATGTATATGGATCCCACGAAATCTGTTAACAGAGAGATGCAGAAATTTGTAACAGTCCAAGTCCAGCCTGTGGCCTTTGAGCTGCATGTGACTCAGCAGCAAGTCAAGTATGCTGGCTACTATGCCAGGGCTGTAATACAGATGTTAATTTCTCCAGATTTTAAACTGTAAAAGGAAATTAGGAACCATTAGGGATTGCTGAGACCAGTACTGCCCTGTGGGATGCAGCTGTGTGCTCAGCCCCATCCCACCACACAGCGGGGGAGTGGAACCCCCTTGAGTGCTATCCATATGTTACTGCCAACACAGCAATCCTACAGATAGCACTCCCTCAGTTCTCTGAGGTAGGTAGATCTTGGCCAGCTAGTCTGAAGCGTTAGCCAAAATGTGTGCTCCCTCAGAGTTCAGCTGTCTGGGCTACATAAATCCAACTGGCCCCTTAGATTTGGTCAAGGAAAGCACACCAGTTTCTGCGGCCAGTGGCATGGGCAGGAGTGACAGAGCTGGCATCATGTCATTCTTCCACATTTTGACTTCATAGGGCAGGTAGGCATTAACAGCAAGGCTGCTCCTTCAGAGAAGACTGCTAGATGCTCAGATTCACACCACTGGACCTAAAGCAAGAGATCCACCATCAGTTTGCCTCCCCCTTGACCCACAGGTTGATCACACATGCAGGATGGTATGAGGTCTCCTTCCATGCAGTACCTCTGTTCTTAAGACACTGTACACAAACCAACCAGTCACAGAATCACAGAATGATTCAGTATGAGGCTGGTGGGACTTTGAAATAGGCTACCCAGCGAGGTTGTGGGTGCTTCTTCCCTGGGGATATTCAAGGTCAGGCCTTCAGCAGCTGAGTTGAGGCTTTGAGCAGCTGAGTCTAATTGAGAGGCATCCCTGCCCATGCAGGGAGGTTGGAGTAAATGATCTCTAAAGTCTCTTCCAACCTAAGCTGTTCTATGATTCTGTGATGAGGGTTGGAAGGGAAATAATCAAGTCCAACATGCCTGCCATAGCACGTTCATCTACGGCAGGTTGTATAGGATGATGTCCAGGTGGGCTTTAAATGATTCCAGAGCTGAAGACTCCACCACCTCTCTGGGCAATTAGTTCCAGAGCTCTACCACCCTCAAAGTAAAGAATTCCTCCTCGTGTTTAAATGGAACTTTTTATGTCCAAGTTTGTGTCTGTTACCTCTTGTACTGTCACTTAGCACCACTGAAAAAAGAGAGTCCTATGATGGAGACCTGCAAAATGACTGAGGTTGATCATGTATCACACATACAAGCATTTACATACTGTTCAGTTTAGCAGGAATTTGAATGATACTTTGACCATCATTTATTTTCCTTTGAAGTGCCCCTGATCTCAGAAAGGGTTCAGTGACCACCATGAAGTTTGATTCTGGATATTGGCTCAAAAAAAAAAAAAAAAAGAAGAGGAAATAGCTAGATATTTAGAAATACCTAACTTGGAGGGGGTGGGGTGGGGTTATTTTTTACCTGAGCAAAAGCTGCTAAACAAGAAGTTTCCAGAAGTTTCTGAAGCAAAGTCAACTTCATGTGACTAAGCACCCTTACTTTGATATTTATCTCAATTTCAAAATACTTCAATCATTTAGTTACCTGAAAAGCAACCCTGCTATGAAACCCTGCTATACTGTAACTGCTCTTTGCTGAAAATTACACCACATTTACTAATGCCTTGCGGGGGCAGGGCGGGGGAAGGAAAAAAAGAAAGAAACCTCCTTTAACTAAAGCCTGGAATGACTCGTAGCCAAATAGATGACGCTTAAGCAAGTATGCCTAAGTACAGTACACTTCACAGTTCAT
The DNA here is from genome assembly GCF_027791375.1 of Indicator indicator. Lineage (NCBI taxonomy): Eukaryota > Metazoa > Chordata > Aves > Piciformes > Indicatoridae > Indicator > Indicator indicator. The sequence goes on from NC_072028.1 coordinate 18,223,007, forward strand.
CATGGTGTTAGTCATACTTAAAACCCATGTATTTTAAACTAACGTTTAATAGGTATGTCCACTACCCATCTCCAGGATTAATTTTCTCTCACACAAATTTATTCCATTTGTGGCATGTTTTCCAGTCTCTTGACATTAAAGTTAGTCAAACAGCACTCTGTGCAAACTCCATACCTCCCAACAAGCTAGGCTGGTGAGTCAGCTCCACACACTGTAATACTATCGAAGCAAGACACTTCAAAGGCTGTCACTTGCAAGGAAATCTGACAGGGAAACCACCTAAAATAATTTTTCTAGATACCAGATAAAGTGAAAGCAAAATCTGGTATCCCAGATTGGTTTATCTGAGCATGTTTCATCACTGAACAGAGCTCAGAACTGCAGAGTATCAAGTATTTGTTGAATACAAATCTTTTCTCCACAATATTCAAACACATGACAGTTCAGCCTGATGATCACAGAAAGCAGCTTGTCAACAACACTGACATATTATTAAAATGTGTCTCATTGGTACTGCAGCAGCTTTTGTGAACTCGTGTTGTATTCACACTACACTCCTTACAAACACGGTGAATAAGATTCTTGTCCCCATCCAATGCACTTCAGCTTTCAGAATACATTCTCAAAGCTTTAAACTGTTCTTTATTTCTGTTGGTATACCTTGTGGCTGTTTCACTGCAAGATTTCAACTTTGAAATACCTAAATTTAGGACTTAACTCTGACTACATTATCGTTACCATTATGTTACAGCATGTTACTTTTAGAAGTGGATTTGTGGTATGACTAAGAGAACAGTTTGTTTTCCTGTTCATATTCCCTAGTAAATGCTCAAAATCCCCTCTCTGAACAGCCATGCTGGGCGGCTTACACTACTAATATCTGTGATAAAACTAACATGAAAGGTTAAAGGTGCAGCAATTATTCAGACTTTTAAAAGCACAACAGTCATTTCAGAAGCACTTTTTAACTATGCAATTTGTTCTGGTGACTGGCATGTTACAGATAGCTACAGGTATGTTTTTAGCTTCTATACTTTTACAAATTACATATACCTTCTCTTCATTTATACATTGAGAAGCAATGCAAAACTGCTTCCTTTTCCAAGGGAGGCTTTCAAATTATTAAACCAGTACAGCAGATTTTTCAGGTTTGCAAGAGTTCCTACTGCTTGCTTTTGGGAGAAATAGACACCTGCTGCTTTCTTTTGCTGAGTAATTTAAGTATGATTTCCACAATATAGTTTATTTTCATACATAACTCCTAAGGACAGCAGTTGGTTATTCAGCATATGTACTTACTCTGTCAGCTCCTTATTTATCAAAATAACCTAATCATTTTTTATACAGACAAATGTTAGATGAATTGGACTCTTCTGGACTAAGTATGCTATGCAATAAAATAAAAGCTACACTTAGCAGAGGACTAACAAAGCATTCATTAAACACACCACCAACTATAGTTATTTTACAGCAGCCATACACTACAGGAGTCTTCTTTCTGTGATATGGATTATGTAGAATAACTACAGTTTCAGATAGTTTCTACATTCAATGATTCTCTTGTATTTCACTTGGCAATACTCTTGGATAGTGGCACCAACACATCAGGATTTTTTCCACAGGTGACAGTTTCCCTGGCATGAACTCACAGAGAAATCCTCAATCAAGTAATGTATTCCAGAAAGGTCAAAGCAACCCCAACACCATCCTGCTGCAATATGAGAATGCTGTTACTGCCTAACAGTGTAACCTAGTACATATTCCACATAAATGGCAAACAGTATCACTAGGTTGGAAAGGGGTGTGTTAGTCTAACACATTTCATAAGAATAAGGGATCATATTATAGCAAAACCCAAAATATGCCATGGAAGCCTAAATTCCACATTGACTGATCAGCAGTGATCCATTTTCAAGCCAGAGGTTCCTGCAGACACACATAGTATGATTTAAGCCACACTTAACAGAAATTCACATTACATTTGCTTTCTTCTGTTGCTGGCCTCTATGCTCCCTTTTGAACATACTACACTTCAAAGTTTTCATAGTCCCATTCCTTTTCAGCACTGCAAGTGTCTTCAGCAACATTTCTTCTTCAGTTAGGGATTAATTTGCAGGATCACTGATTTCCCTTTGAAACCAAAAAGCAGAGGGGAAGCATTAGGGGGAAATAGGAGCTACCAAAACCCCACAAGACACAAACCAAAACAAACAAGGTCTACAGCTCATTTCAGGGGTTCTGTCTCTGAGACCTTAACAAAAACGCAGGAAAGGGACAAGAGAGCATGGGTTCTTCCCTGCTGGTATTTCCTTTCTACTTCCTAAAGGCAGAGGCTTTGTCTTTAGCCAGTATAAGTAACAGAGAAAGCAAAATGCTGCCCAAACACAGATTACAATGTGTAACTACTCTCTTTCCAGGTGCTTTTCTTATTCCCTATATTCTCTTCTTAATTATTGCCGGAATGCCCCTCTTCTACATGGAATTAGCACTGGGACAGTATAACCGAGAAGGGGCTGCCACTGTGTGGAAAATCTGCCCGCTTTTCAAAGGTAAGTATCCCTCTGCTCACTTGAACAGCACTGTGAGGGTGCCAAACACTCACAATAACAAACAAAACGAAGGTCTCCCATATTTCCACAGACAGTATGGTATTTGGTGACCTTTCCCCAACCCTTGAAACCAGAAATCTTTTTGGAGCATAACATGGAAAACACACATAAATCATCTTCAGGATAATTGCTGAGGAGTGCAGCAAAGAGCAACATGCAGGAGCAGTTTATCCCTGTGCTCCCTTTCCCCTGGATATTGGGGACTGCAAGGAATTGGATATCTCTAGGTAGTGCAAGGAGCTGGCAATACAAAACATTTAGAAACACCAAATCCCATCCAGGTCAGTTCAGCCCTGCTTCCCCAGGGATTAAGAAAACCACTGACTCCAGTTTCTTGTGTGGAGTTTTCTCTGCAGAGGTCAGTGTAGCACAGCAGCTAGAACATTAAAATGGAGTGGTGACGCCTGCAGTTCAACCACTAGACTTGAACAACACACAAGTTATCTGTGGATCTTTAGCTCAGTTTTCCTGCCTATGAAAAGGGAGCAATGATTCTGATTTTGTAAAGTGTTTTTTAAATCCAGCAATGAAAAGCACTTATCAAAACATGAATATTATTATTACTGTCGAGTGTTTTCAACTAGAGGTAACTCTCCAGCATCACTGAATAAAAAACTATGGAGTGGTGTCATGTACATTGAGTTGCAATCATTTTGCAAAAAAATAGCTGAGGTTAGGTGTTTGGATCAGTGCGCTTGGCACATCAGGGATAAAAGGGATCTCCCTGGCTGAAAGAGGCCATATACTTTCTGTACATGAAACAAATGTTTTCTAAGGAGCCTCAAAAATTTTCCTAAGCATTGCTTACCAGCAAAAACTTTAAATTCCCTTATATCTACACCAGACTGTATGTAAAAATCTTAGGTAGCAGCCTTTTCAACACAGAGCTATCTGAAACGAAACCAGTCAAGCTTAGCTGAACGTAGAAGCTTAAAATTCAGATCATGTTCATCCCGCCACTGTCAAAAGCTAAGGAGCTTAACAACAGCAATCCAAACTCGGCGGATCCAGCACTTGGATATAGGTTACACTGAGTAAATGTTAGTCTTCTTTCTCAAAATACAGTTTTCCTCTTCAAGGAGGCTAGTGCTATAGAATAAGAAAACTGCAAGGTTGTGTGCTTTTTTTCAAACAGTCAAACCTAAAGCTCACAGAAAATTAGAGATATAATTAAAAATAAGCAAGCCTTTATATAATATGTGCCATCCACATAGATTTACCTACCCCTTTTATAATACCTTCGGGGGAGACAATTCATCCTAGCACCCCGGAACCTGAAGACCCTTGCTCTATCAGAATTCCTGCTGGTAGCAGTTAATACCTTTGGATGGTAACAAGGGTTTTGAAAACCTAACTGCAAAAATTAGACCTGAAGGATCTCAGTGTTTGAGTCAAATACCACTGTGCTTGGAGATGTTCTATCTGTTGACTTCAGGATTGAAAAGATGATGAGAAACGAAAACAGAATTTATTTCATGTATAGTCTTGTTGACATTCCAGCTGTGTTTTTAAGCTGACATTTTCAAGGTGGACTAAACATACATTACTGTTGATTTTTAAGTGTTCTTATTTCTAGGATACAGACTAGCATAAGTTATTTGATTCTCAAACAGTAATAGGCATTGAGTTGTATTTGCACCTCAGTGCTAGAATAAACTCAGCACTTTTAAAGTTCTGGGCAAGTCGTCTGATAACGCACAAACACATTTTACTGCTAATTCTTTTGAGTCATTTCTGGGATAAACCTCTCACTCAAGTGAGAAGTACACAGTCTACACAAATTTATAACAGCATCTCTAAATGAACAGCACTATAATACTAATTTTAGCTATGAATATTATTGCAGTGAACTCTAAGGGCTCTACTTCAAATGAGATGCTCTCATGCAATTAAAAATATACCCTGTAACCTTTGCAATACAGTCTGCTTCCATCTCTGTGCTTTACAGGCTCTGGGTTTGAGTGGGTGGTGCAGTATTACCTTTAAAGAAAAGCTAGACTTAGAAACAGGAAAGCAAATTAATTCCTGAACGTTCTTATGACTTCAGAGCAGTGACATTTAAGAAACACTTGATCCAGTATGTTTTAATCCTGGTATTAAATATCTACCATTGTCCAATTGGAAGAGTTTCACAAGTGCTTTTTGAATTTCAGAGCAACATTCAGTTGTTTGTACTTATTTTAACATTCACATGAATATTTCAGAATTATACCCCTGGGTGATTCTTTCCTCTGCTCCACTCTATTGATCATAATTAACACTGAAACTCTAGTGGTAGATGTATGGGATTCATATTAGCCCCAAGAATTTGAAGATACAGTTTTACCTTTGCACAATCTTTTGTTAGGATTGAGCAAACTGGTCTATGTATTTAAAAGCCTCCTGAAGAGCAGAGTAACTTTGGTGTATGCATCAGCCTTTGAACTGCCAGCTTCTTCAGGGTCAGCATCTGTTCCTTATGCAGATTTTAAAGTAAGAATTAATACTCAGTGTGTGCCACTTCCCTGTTTTATCAAGAAGTATGAAAGCCCAGTAATCTCCCACTGCTAGGCCTCAAAAACAACAAAAAAGCCAAAGAAAATTAGAGGCAAATGTTTACACTTAGGTGCCTGCTGGGACAATACAGTGATTAGAGTCACAAAACAGCTGTAGTGTTTACCTCGTATCCAATACATACAACTCTGGGGTGGGATTCAGAGAAGGAAGATGATAAAAGCCAAGGTAAAGCAAGCTTCCTGAATGATTCTGATAACAAACTTATGCTGTACTCTGACATAAGTACCAAAGCTTTCTCCCAAACCACTGAAAAATGTCCACTTTCATGAGAAGAACACAGACTCATTAAAGAGATCCTCCAAGCACACTTGAGAGTAGGCAAAAAAACAAAACAAATGTTGAAAATCAAAAGAAAATGCTTACAGTGCTTACAGTGGGGGTTCTGTAATCCTGTGGAGACTATAAAGCAGTCTGAAGGTCCACATACAGTTTAGCCCCAAGCTCGATATTCACCAATATTTACTGGCCAAACAACCACTTGGAGCCCGGGTGGAAGAGCACAGACTATTTAATTTGTGTTCTGGATGTAGTTACATGCTGATGGAAGCCAGTCTGGAGAGTCACAATGGGAAAGAAACAGGAGAGGGATTGGTGTCTGTTCCAAACTAGCTCAGGGTGGGAACATGAGCCACAGGGAAACTTCACTTAAGTCTCAAGCTTTACTTTTCCAAGAAACGTTGCCAAGGATTCTGACATTATGAAGATGAAGTGAGTTCCACTCCTAACATGGGCTTGCAATTTTCTGCATTGGAAGTAAATTAGCAATAGAGCTGTACATGAGCAAGTATTGGCATTGCACTGATTTCTTTTTCTGGCAGACAACTGGATTTGCTGAAAGACAGTCATTTTCTAAAATCAGTAATACATTTTTTTTTTCAGGCCAGTGATTATGTCTGGATTTGTACATGTGAATGTCAAAAATTCCTTTTATTGGTCTGAAGATCTAAAACAAATTCGCAGCCGTGTATGGTTGAGTTCAATTAAAGTGTCTGCATATACTGTTGCATGTAACGCAATACATAATCTACTTTTCCTTTGTCTTTAGGTGTAGGCTATGCAGTGATACTCATTGCTCTCTACGTGGGCTTCTACTACAATGTTATCATAGCTTGGTCTCTGTATTATCTATTTTCATCATTCACATTTGAGCTCCCTTGGACAAACTGCCACAACAGTTGGAACAGTCCAAACTGTACAGATCCCAAACTCTTCAATGCATCAGTGCTTGGCAATGGTACCAAATACTCAAAGTACAAGCTCACTCCTGCAGCTGAATTTTATGAGTAAGTGTTGACTTCACTTTGCTATTTATTCCAAATACTATGTCTAAGTGTGTTTCCTCTGGACAGTAAAATCACTTAGAATGCAACCTCTAGAACAGGCATCAAAAGTCTAAGGTTAAAATGCAGTTGTTACTTGCCACTGAGGAAAATGGAATTGGACAAAAGATACAAATCTTCCCTGATGTACCTCTCTGGCTTGCACAAACTTTGCCAGGCAAGGAAACACAGCAATGTTCTGGCAAAGATGTCTGCATGCCACACTGAGCTGACTTTAAGGCTTTAAAATAATCATTTGTTCAACAGACTTGACCTGTTTCTTCACCTGAGAGGTATCTCAAAGCAGACTTCTGTTTGCTCAGCTGCTTCAATAGTTCAATGAAGTGAGATGAAGCACTGAGCAGGAGGAGAGCACCACAGTCATAAAAAGATGGGCTTTTTTTAATTCCTAAGCAAAAGAGCATTCTGCAGCATGGGCCAAGAAAGGCAAAAGCACACTCAAATCAAACACTTGGAATCAAAACCAGAGGTACATAAATTGACAACTGAACTATATAGCAAAGATTTGTGTATCAGTAGTTGCTTTATGGACCTCCAGAAGAAAATGGGATTTTATTAGGATAAAGAAAGGAGGATGAGCATCAGGCTAATTGAATCAGCTGTTGAATTAATCTGAATAGTCAATTAAGATTTCTGTGTTGGGAATAGAAGGCTATAAGGGCACACACCTCCTGGGCTGACAGTTCAACACTGCAGAAACCAAGGGACACTACCATTACCATAAATAACCTAGTGTGTATTACACGATACCTGCCTACAGTAGGGATCATGAGCTCTGTGTTTATACCACTGTAACATTTGTGGCTGCTACTTCTTGTCAAAAACAGCACAGTGACAGGTCAGTAGTGATACACAAACTGTTATCAGGGGTTTGGGTAAACTAAACTCAGTGCTTTGACAACAGTAAGGGGCAGTGAGTTTAATGGAACTCATTACAATGGTAAATCATGAGAGTCAGGCAATTTACTGCCCTGACAGAGACAATATATGTATTTGTAACACAAATGTAAAGACAGACCATTTATAGCAAAAGGCTGTAAATGCATACAGTCAGTTAAACATTGTCTTTAAAATGTCCTTGTGCTTTAAGCCTTCGTAAAGCAAAATGTAGTCTCTATGTTCTTGCCTTTCTCCTTTATGATTTGAAGTGGTTGTATGTGTTTTCCATTACCATGTTGTGCTTGGGGTATGATTTTGACTTCGTACTTGGTGAGACTGTGATAGAATCAATGCTTTGATTTAGTTCCACTGAGCTGGGTAACAGCTCAATTTGTGATTCTGTCTGTACACTAAAACTTTGAATATCAGAGCTCTTTCCTAACCACGAAATAGATTCAAGGTATAGGTTTCAGAAAGTAAGAATAAAAAGAGAAATTGACATTTCATTACACTTTGATTCCTGAATTTTAAGGCTGTAATTCAGTCCCTAGGCCCTGTACTTACTGGGAACTAGATTATATTGCAAAAAATTAGAAGAATAACCACTCGCATAATCTGTAACATCTGTTTTCCCAGCTGTAAAACCAGGGATTCACAAGGGGCATTGTGTTCACTTATCCAATATTTGGATTCACTCACTAAGTCCAGCTGTACAGCTCAGGTGTGGAACCAAACTTGTGCAAAGCTTTAGCGTATTCAGATCTAACCTAGTGGAGACAGCCCAATTCAGAGAACAGTGCTTCTTGTCTTACAGCAAATAACCTAACACCATGGTGTTTGTACAGCAGAGAAAGCTGAATCTTATTATAAAGCTTCATATGATGTGCAACAGGTTCAGAAATAGAAATGATGACACAATATTCAATATTGCATCAGTGTAGTGACATTACAAAATGGCACACCATTTTTGGATGCAGTATGTTAAGTAACAGTTCAAGTAAAGGTCTTGGCTGGCTACATTCCCTCTGAAAACCCCTACAAGTAAAGGCTGAATATTCCTTTAAGAATACTGGGTGTCCTTATTCTATATTGCACTCCTGCTGAACTTGACCCAAGTGTCTATGTAAAAAGCATACCTGATTCTTCATGGTCAGTAGCCACCAACCACTTCCTAACCAACCAGTCAGAAGACAGACAGTTCCTGATCCAATAGTTTGTGTAAGGTCAGTCTATTCTTTACAGTCAGAAATAATGAATTATGAACTGGGTAGCTAATTGATCCTTCCTCAGGAATACTGTGAATGAGGAATAGTTTAAGTAATAGCATCACAAAGGCACAGATTTCCAAATTCTATGATCATGCTTACTTTCTTAAGGTTTCTAAGTCCTATCCAGTGGTGCAAGGTATTAGCAATAACAGAAATTCGCTACTTTGGGGGCAATAGTATGGCAGATTTTAGATTCTGAGCTTTGATCAGGTATACAGAGAAACAAGGAAGTAGAGCAGCTGCTTTTATACCAGAAGGAAATCAAACTTTGCCACTCAAACTTCAGTGGGATAGCTACGCAAGCCCAACCTCTGCACTGACACAAGGCATGATGATTAGCGTTATTAAAACAGGGGTTTCAAACAGCAATAGCACTGGTACCTACTAAGAATATCACAAAGTAAGTGATTTTGCCAATGGAAGTGACAGAAAGTTCTATTATTGTCCTCTGTACTACCAAGGCCTATGGGAGACCATCCAATTTGGCATATTTGGGCAGTGTTTCTAATTACAGTAACTAGTGTAATTTGTGGCTTTATGCTACTGGGATACACCACGATATATGTAAAATTCCTTATAGCACTTAAGCCTTCAGCCTCAAGATGACATAAGAAGTGGTACAGCTTGAACATGGTTCTCTAGGTGTACATTTACATCAAAAGCATATGCAATCTTGCCTTCTGGTGGACAGAGAGACAAGAAATGACAAACATATGTTTTGCAGTTGGATAATGAAAAGAGGTACTTCCAAAGCAGGCCAAAAGCAAAAGGAGGTGTAGCTACCCTTCAGAGAAAGAGTTACTTCCCTCTGGGACTTGATTCCTTCACACAAAGCTGTGTTTAGAGTAGGTTATTTACTAAAACCATACAGCTGCCAGAGCTGTCTGTCTCTATCTCCCCTAGCACAGGAATAAACTGTAGGAAGCAGTGGGAGTTCTGCATATGTGATAGTTCATCTAATACTTGAAGAAAGGCACTTCTAACTTCAACAGCAGTATGCTGATTCTCACCATTTACCATCTGAGTGAGAGAAGGGAAAACTTGATAGGAATCTTGGCCAACTCCTTCAGCTGGCAAGGAAGGAAAGCAGGGAGTAACCTCTAAGCCTCAGACTTGGAAGAAATCACTTGAAATTGCAATTTCGATGCCAAGGCAGTGAGAGGCAGACTTCAACAAACATTTGGCTTATTTTCAAGCCTTAAGAGCTGGGCAATAAGTCAGGTTGAAGTAGTTCTACACTTAGGCTTTCTAGGGTGTTTCACTTTACTAAGTCTGATTTCAGTCATTCAGGTTTAATTCAGGTGAAGGTACTACTGATGTCAACAGAAGAGTTACAACAGGAAGGATTAGGAGCTCTGAAGTGCTTCATTAGAGATGGTTAAAGTCAATTCTTAACTATTTGTACACTGCAAACTTAGCAAAGCAAGTACACTCCAAAGTCTGATAACAACTGGTGCCCTTCTGCTAGTAATAGTCAAAAGAGAAATCCAGTTAAGCAATCAAATGTCAGTTCCACATTTCCTTGGAGACACACGTTAATTACATCCCTCCTCAGTGATTTGGAATTAAACACACAAAATGTAAAGGACCTTCTATCCTTACAATGTATGTTAGAACAAATTTTATTTTTTTTTGAAAGAGTACCAGTGCATCACTGCAAAAAAATATTCCCCCAGGTACTCTATATCACTCCTACTTCAATAGTTTATCTGAATACAGGAAAATTTTGTATTTGTTCTCTCTATTCTTGCATCTGGGAAAAGTTTGTTACCATCTTGCTTTCATTTGCACTGACAATTAAAAAATACCAGTTTGGAGGAACAAAAGCCCTCTTCTTCTCGTGAGGCAGTGTGCCCATATAATACCATCATGTGTTGTAGGAACAAATCCTGGGTAGTGTTAAATAAAACGGTAAAATTGTCAAAAATGTACTGAGCTATGGCTATCTTTTCCTCTATCAAACTTTTTCTTAGATCTGTAATCTTTTTTTCTGCATAGAAAAGACATTTTTACAGGGAAATTCTCAGATTCAGCAAAGCAAAGTCAGAAAAAACAGAATTCAGAAGTCTGCCCAGCTATGAGTAACTGCAAAAAGCTATCTAAGAACACAGAATAAAGAAAATGTTCACTCACAGCAGTCTACATCTATTATACTTACAAACATAAATTTATGAGGACTCTGTGCTGGAAAAACCTCACTCCGTACAGCAAAGACCTCTTTTATGCACCTGTTTCTCATCAAGCATTCTCTGCAACACTGTACTGATATAGTATCACCACTAGTGTTTTGCGTACTGCTTCTTATAGGGAAAGTGTTTGCTCATCCAAACTATCACCTCTAGGAATTCATCAGTGAAAAGGTTACAACCTTAACCTCCTTTTGTAAAGGACCCAGCAATATACAACATATCAAACCATAAAGTGGACCTCAGCTTACAGAACAGGGACCTGTTCCTATGGTTGACTTTCTTCCAGCAGCTTTGTGCCTTTTGATGCAGCTCTTCTGAAACCAGTAAAACTTCTGAAAGCTCAGCAGCTTCTTTGGAGAGGCTAGGGTTCTTTTATGACATTCCTGTTTAGGGCAGCACATGACCCATTGAGAATGCTGCTGGAAGGACTATGCAACTTGCTGACTAAGGGCTGGGGCAGTAGGGAGCACATGTTCTCTAAGTACTCTGCCATGTATCTTCAAACACACATTGTTCAAGAGTTCAGTATTCATTAGACCTATAATTGCAGACCCCATTATAATGGGTTTTAAAACATATTTTGAAAAAATCTCTGGTTCATGAATGCTGTGCAGACTTGAATGTGCTCAAGTGCGGCACAAACAGCAGGGAAGGTCAGAATTACTGAGTTAATGGGAGAATTAAGCAACTTCAATGAGTTGAGTTAAACATCCTCAGTAAATTAAAGATTTAGTGGCCCCATATAATTTCAGAATAATGAAGACCCAAAAAGAAATACCATTTCATTCAGTACAAATAATTTATTATAGGCCAGCCAGGATGTCACTGGTAAATTACCTTTCTATGAGTGATACCCGAAATCTAGTTTGAAGTCCATTCTCCAACACAAGAGGGAGCTGAAATACCTTAACAGAAAAATCCAAACCACAAAGATGTTGGCAAAAGACAATGCAGCATCTGACAAACCTGGAGTCGTTATGTCCATCTGAACCCAAGGTGGCTGCTGCAGGGTCCCTGACACCCCTCTGAAGCGTGCTCACCACTTAAGATGGGGAAGAGGTCTGTAGTGCACATGTAGTAATGCGCCTCAGCTAGCTTGGCACCATTCATGCTCCTGTGTTTTTGGCTGTAGGAGAGCATTTTCTTTCAGCCAGGCTGTCCTTCTGCATTGCAGTGACACCATACCCAGAGCACTTTATGAAGAACCCAGAGGTACCCAAGCAGCTCAGACAGCAGCTGTATGTATGTCAGAGTTAGGTGTGAGTCAGGCTAACCCAGATGAATTTGTCTGACTTCATGTAGAAGCCACTCTGCTACTTCACTGCAAAGAGACACTGGTGTTCCATCTACACGGAGCCAGCTCAGGTGTGCAGGGTTGGCACCACAAACTCTGCCCCAAACAGCTGTAGATATACACATTATGGACACAAACTGCCATAGAGCATAACAGCTGAATTTAAGCAAAGCTGTACCTGAAGCAAAAATACCTGGAGCCTAGAAAACTGTGCAAAAAGAATTCTATCCACTACTGCTTAATGCAGATACCTGAGCTTCTACGGAGAAAGGAACCAATCCATTTCACCCTCTGAAGGGAACTGGCAGCAATGACAGCTGAACTGAAGTTGCCCAAACATACAGTGCAGGAGATGCAGGTAGGAGAGCCTTTTAATTGGGCACAATTATCATGCTTCAAATTGCCTTCTAAATTGAGTATGTAATTGAATTTCTATAGACTGCACAGTGTGTACACTGACAGTCCTTTTAGCATCTTCAAGCTATGATTTGCATCAAGTTTTAAATCACTACTACCAGAAGAGGGGAGGGAGCTCAGGAGACCAGGACTAGAACTATTTATAGCTTAGCCAATTTGTAGATAATTCAAGCCATTTGGGACTGATCCCATAAAAGTGACTAACTTTTAGAAATACTTCAAAATTCTTGGAAGTACTTAAGACTTTGGAAGTACTTAATAAGTTAACTAAATAAAGGAATTTGTTAATTAGCGTAGTAACTTGCTGACAAGTTGATAACATTTTTGCAATCTGAAGAAATCTGATACAACACATTTAAAAATTGTTTGGATGAAAGACATCTTTCTGTTGATCATATAACATTGAAGCAAATAACTTTCGTCTTTCATAAAAAGAGAAAGAATGAGCCTGTAATCATATCTGGATTGAAGCATAAAATTATAATTGATTTGGGACTAGAAAACCAAAGCCTACTCCAAGACCTTTAAACTGATCTGTTTGTAGAAAGCCTTCTAAATTTCCAAAATCCAATGCTGTAAATCTGCCTAGGAATGAATAATACAAAAGGCTCCTTTGAAAGTCCTTAGAAATAACCAGACTGACAAAAAAGTCTAGGAGATTTCCAGACATGAAACTCTTGCTTCCTCTTTTCTGTCTGTGTATTAAATGTTCTGAATTGAACAAGATACAGAGCGATTTTCAGATCATGACCTTTAGCATTGCTTTTTCCTTCAGTTTGTTCCTGCATACACTCAAATACTCACCACTCCCATAAAGAGTATGTTCTGAATTGCTCACACTACAGTTGGCCAAACCCCTCCCAAAATCCTGGACAAATGTTCTGATCAGAAACCTGTGAAGCTTTTTTTCTCGCTATACTTATCATTGCTCAAACTGGTAAGTTTAAAATGGAATCAAGCATCCCCACTCAGGATTCACTCATACCTCTGGATCCTCTGGCAAACTTTACTTTATTAAATACAAGTAGCTTTGACTCACAACCTAAGCAAAAGTTGAATGAGACCTAGGTATTTTTTTTACATTTAATTAAAGATAGGGTTTTAGAAGAGGTATCAAGAACTCTGCCTCTATGTTTTACTGTTTCCACAGTAACAGCTATATTGTTATACATCTCTATTGTTGTCTAGTAAGAGTTAAACTCACTTCATACCTTCTAAGCAGGAGCATCCCTAAATGTATGCCACAGACTTGTTCTTAGCCTTATAATGTGACAAAGACAGATCAGCTGCTTCATTTAGAAGAGTGCTTTCTCTAAGTATCTTATCCAGCCTTATACAGTGTTCCTTATTAAATGTGAGAAGCAGAACTATGAAAATTCTTAGCTGATCATATCTTGATACTTCATAGATCAAAAGGGAACTGTATGCAACTCTCTTCTATTACTAGATGGATTGTTCTAATGGGTCTAAACATTCCCAACACATTTCTACAGTTTAAGTAGTACAGTTGCATTTTTTCAGTTTTCCCCACTGAAGTTGACATAGGTCTGTCCTATCTGGGAACTTCTTCCATTACCTCACTTATAGCTGACTTGATAAGACAATTGCTTAAGTGGCTTCCAGAGCACCATCTATCCAGAAAGAGATTGTATGGGGACAGCCAACAGGGCTAGAAGTAGACTTCTCAGGCTTTTAGTCTCTACCTGTCTGCAGTCACACAGGACAAAACACCCAGTACTTCTGTCTCTCTAAAATATAGTTACCTCTATAAAACATGTCAAGCTCCTCCAGTGAAAAGGGCTTCCTTGATTTGTTTGTACTATCATGGTAACAAGAGAAGACAGAGATCAACTTTGTTTTACCCACAGTGCATAGCAAATAAAAGGTGACAGAGAAAGGGGAGGAGACAAGGAAGGTCATGACCATCTTATCTGGCTGGGCTGTGCAATACTAGGAAACTGAATCCCTGAGCCAGCATCCTGTAGATCTATATCAGAACCAGAAGTTAGCAATTCACCTCCAGTGCAGGGCTCCAGCTGCAATGCTGCTCCTCTTTGCAAATACAGCTGTCAGTAAAGGAAAAGATTTCTGCAGTTTTTAGATTTGTAAAAGCAACAAGAAACACTTCAACAGCACAGAACTGCATTGTCTGTGGCACACAACGTGTTTTGACAACTCTAGACATGAGGACAAACACATTTGTTTGCTGCAATCCACTTCACTGGATGTGGATCTCAGAAGAATTAGCCTGCCCCAGGAAGCAAGAGAATTTTCTCTGCTATCACTCCAGTGTCTGGTGAACCACACAGAGCACTATATCCGATTTAAATTTACCAACTGTTGCTTTTCCTATCCAGTCACTTCAATGCAGTCTCATAACAGCCTTAATCAAACAAATTGAAAGTGACTTTGGAACTGCTCAAATTGCTTATCTAGAATCACAAAATAATTTAGGTTGGAAGAGGTCTCTGAAGGTCATCTAGCAACTCCTTACCTAAAAGCAAGGCTACCTTCAAAAGTAAATCAGTCTGCTTAACACCTTTACTGGCCAAGTTTTTAAATCAACCAAGAATGAAGGTTCTGCAGTCACTCTGGGCATCTGTTCAGTGTTCAAGCAAGAATCAAGGAATGGCACCTTCAAAATCCCCAAACACTTCCAGTGAAGGAGAAAAGGCTATCATTACAGCACTGTGGTGCTAAACAGACACTGATGGGCCAGTGAGACCATAAAGGTATTGTGGGAAGAAGCAGGATACATGGCTTCACAAAACAAGATTTCACCAACTGCTAGTAGTGTCAGTAGGGTAACTACGACTGCAGGACATAATCTATTTCTGCTGCCCACAGGGTGAGAAATGGAAAAGCTTTTTCCCCCCAGTAACTACACTTTGTTTCCTTGTATCTGGTATGTAGGCGAGGAGTTCTGCACCTGCATGAAAGCCGTGGAATCCACGACCTTGGCTTGCCTCGCTGGCAACTTTCTCTCTGCCTCTTGGTGGTGGTAATCATTCTTTTCTTTAGTCTGTGGAAAGGTGTGAAGACTTCAGGAAAGGTAGAGCTCATATTGTCCTTCTATCTCAACTACATTCTTTGTTTCCTTTAAGCCTCCTAATTTTAGAAAGCAAGAGACTAAATGACTGCTTCTGAGGGATCCTCAGGGAGCAAACCATGTGAGAGGCCTTCAGATATTACAGTGAAAACATACAATCCCATTTCAGCCTTTATTTCATTTACAAGTTTGCCTTCTGTGATGTTCCAACTGCAGGTTTTATTAGTATATGGTGTTCAATTCAACATTAGCAGTCTCATCCAGAAGGTATTTTGAAAGACTGTAAATTGCCTTAAACATGCCTCCTATTTAGCCATGTGTACTAAGGTTCCAACAGTTTAAAATGCTTCGGGTTTAGATAAAAAAATGCCATGACAAGAGACATAGCTCATGAAAGTCATTGGAAATTACTTTGACATCCCTCAGAAAACACCTCAACAGAAGTTCTAGGATTGGATACAGCTGAGAGCTTTTCGTACTTTTCCATGAAAGTATCACCTAACACCAGGCAATGACCGCTCTTGTTTAGTAAATAATGTGTTGAACAGCTAATCAGCAGTCTAACACATAACAGTAATGTCTAAGCACTCTTCTGTCAAAACTGTCTTGTACCTCTAAACATTATGTACATAAAAACTCATGATTTTCCCCAAAAACATCCTGTAGAGTTTCTCCATTGAACTGAATGGACAAAATCAAGACAGGGCCAGCTGTATTTTTCACACATTCTAAAATCTTCTGTAACAGTTGATTAACCTTGGGGATCTCTGTTGTCTGCAGGTTGTTTGGATAACAGCCACTTTGCCTTACGTTGTATTATTTGTCTTGTTAATACACGGAATAACCCTGCCTGGTGCCTACAATGGAATAAATGCATACCTGCACATAGATTTCAGAAGATTAAAAGAAGCCACAGTAAGTGTAGTCTTCTGCTCTTACTCCCTTGTTATTATTAAGCCTGTTGGTTTCGTTATTAAAACTGAAAATTTGAGCAAATTTCTGAAATTATATAGCCACACTTCTGCATAAGCACTAGCCCATTGCCGTGATGGTCTACCTTTCCAACAGTGTAACAGGACTATCTCAGCCTGACCCCAGTTTTCCTATCACAGAAATTAACCTAGTGAACAAAAGTCCTGGCCTATGAAAACCTTGCTAAATCTACTAAATAAGGACTAACTCACCTAATCAAATCATGGTCTTTCAAATTAATGAGATTTTCAGTAGCACAGTGTTATGCTAATATTGAAAGTAACGTACATTGTGCCATGCCATTTAACAATGTTGTGAGATGTTGTTATTACATACAGCAACTCATTAAATATATCCAAACCAACCCCATTCACGGAGTATCTTGGAACTAAGAACTAGTTTATCCATCAAGAAAGCAAGATCTACAAGTATAGTCACTACCTCATGGAATTATCAGCATTTCAGACCTATCAAGAACACTGATGTGACAACTCAAGAGAGATCTTGCCATTGTGGTATTTGACAAATATCATAAATCATTGAGAAGACAGGGGTATCTCTGTGGAGGGGTCACAAGACCATCCAAATGATTACAAAACTGAAAAGCAAAAACATCATTCTACTAGAAAGAAATGGGCTATCTTGAATACTTGCAGCTTTCAGAGACGGCTGTAGTCTGGACATAGTTGTACTGTACATTTCCTATGCATCCTATCTTGAATTTTCTGAATTATTAAAAAGACCTTGAGTGTTAGAATACAGATCTTTTTTATCTACTCCTATCCTTCCTTGGCCTTGTAATATTAAATTTGGTAACTGGAGATTTTGTAATACTAAATTTTTTGAAACTTCAACAACAGAAGTTACCACAAGAAGTCAGACTCCATCTCACACTATTTTGGAATTGACAAACCGAACTTCAGATATGGGACTTGCATCCAGGTTTGTCACCAAGAAGCCACCTCAGTAGATCACTTTTATGCACAAGTATAAATAGAAGGACACAAGGGTGAACAAAGGAGGTGCTTAAGTTTTTCTTAGAGATGTTAAGTGCCGTTTGGGGAGTGGAATCACAAATTGTTGGTGAGTAATTGGAATGCTCTAAGGTTTTTTAGGAGAGCAGTGGCAGGGTCCTCTATTGGTCATTACTTTTTGTGACTTACAACTAGAAATCTGTGGAGCTGTACCAGGTTGCATCACCTCAAAATCTAGGCCTCCATAACCATAGCTGCCTTCTGCTTTTGGAAGGATATTCTATGAACTGCTCCTTGCCTTAACATTTCTGCAGCTGCTATTTGGATGAGCCTAAAGGTATGTTTCTAAAACTACATTTTTCAGACAGTAACAAAACCAAGTTGCTCTAGAATAATAAAAGACTAAAGATAAGTTATTAAAAGTTGCACAGACTGCTTTGTTACATCAGGTTTTCTCCTGTTCAGAGGCTGGGATACCTGGCTCTGCTGCTGCAATAAGCCTTTGTTTAATCTTTGTCCTCAGGCTGCAAATAAGACTCCTGCTTCAGTTCTACATCAATGCATTCCTGATTCTTTCTGATGTATGATTTTTCTCTCCATAAATAAACAATATAACAAATAAATATTTTAAATTACAAACAGTAATGACCAACAGAGGGCCCTGCCACTGCTCTTCAAAAAATCTTAGAGCATCCTGATCACTGTCAAGGTCTACAGTTAGCAAGCCCTGAGACACCTCAGTTTTCAGTTTTGAATCCACAGGGTATCTCTATAAAAAGGGGAGAAAGCTATTCACTTGGGGATCTCTTAACCAGACCATTGCTTAGCTATGTTACTTGCTGAAAGTCCAGGAGCTATAAAGTCACGATGCTCATCTCCACTGTACAAATGCACACATGAAACATCTGTGTGAAACAGCAGCTACGCTGCTAAAGGATCAGTGTTAAATACAGAATTAAATCAGACACTTGCTCTTTCGTACACCCTCACAAGTCTCCTGAAGATTGCATGCTATCTGGAGGTGCACAAAATGTTTCTTCCCCACAAAGAACAATAATTCTTTAAACCCATGTACACAAGAAAAAATATGAACAAAAGTTATAATGGCATGAACAACTATGAAGAAAGCTGGAAAGACTGCATGTGAAGACAATACTGAACCATAAAATCCATTAGCCTGTGCCGTCAATCAGAAACCATCCAGCTGAAGTGACCAGAAAACGTGGGAGGAAACTGCAGAACGATCAGCCCCACTTTCTATTTCACATCCTGCTTTGTTGTAACCCAGGCAATCTTTTGCACTTGGTCTTATTTCTAAAGGAATTTTTCATTTCTGCTCTTTTTTTTTTTTCTGTTCATCCGGATCTTCTCAATTTGTTTCCTAATCACATACTATGAGCCAAGACTTACTCAACAGATACATAAGCACATGTGTAACTCCCCTGGTAGGCAGCAGGTGCTTGCCCCTTATTTGAATCAAGAGGTCTTAAGCACATGTTTAACAGTGCTCGGATAGTAAGAAAGGAGACATATAAGTACAGCTCCACTAGCAAGACACAGAAGAGATAGAGAACCACTAAAATCACCTTATGGTAGCAGCATGGAGATTTAGCTACACTTTAAGCAAAATTTATTCTAAGAAAATGTCAGGAACTTCATTAATAATATGAGTTATGAGAAATTTAAAAAAAAAAACAAGAACAACTATAGAAGACTTTGCATCCCTCCTTCTGCACTCTCATCCACAGAAACACTCTCCAGAGAGCACAATCCTATTTGAACTCAGTCTTTGTGGGGAGATAGAAGACTATGACATAACTGGTCATATAAAAGGAATGAGCATGAAATTAATTTTACAGGATTGTTTTGTTATTTAGTAAAAGAAATCCATGATACCAAAAAGCCCCAAATAGCAATTTGAGTAAAAATAATGCTCATCTACTGCTTTTCAATAAACATATTATCCTTTAAGTAATTAACTCTCAATGGTTCATAAAATTAAGTTTCTCCACAAATTCGGAGTTTAATAAATGATTCACAGCCCTTAGCAGGCAGTACCTGAAACCATCAATCAGCAACATTCAGAAAAAACCCAGCTCACTAGCATAAATGGGTTCACATGGCATTCTCTCTTTTTCCACTGGGCCAAATGGGAAAGCTTAGGACTAAAATCCCAATACAGATGGAGCTCATAAGCTTAGGTTTGTTTGAAAGCTGCTGCTGAGTAGATAGACTGCATCTGACTTGTAAAGATGGAAGGAGATTAAGTGCTTTTCATAGTCTCGAACACATGGCAGATTTAACATTGAAAGGCACCTTTTGAGAAATGTTGAGTATTATTCACTCCACTGGCTTTATTACCCTTGTTGAAGATATCTATTTAAATATCTCTGTTTAACAACTGTGTAAGTGAAACCCTCACTAGCCAGGGCAGGCTATTTTCAGGCTTCTGATGGAGGAGACCAGCACTGTGGCACTGCTCTTGACTGCTGTCTGCATACCTTGAGTGAGTGGATGTTTGGCTGAAGGGTCACTTAGAAAATGTTACAGTATTAAAAACATGTGTTCCCTAGTGAATAATCCTTCAAACGACCAAACTGCATCTAAACTGACATTTAGTGACTATCACAGGAATAACTCCTGTGGGAAAGGTGACAGATGACCTGCACAGGTTTGTTCACAGCATGTCAGTCTTTCTTCAGCTTCTGAAATAAGAAAGCATCACATAAAGCATACTAACAGTCCCATGAAGAAAGTTGTCTTATGGGAAAGAAAACATCCCATTACTCTTGACCCATTAGCCGTTTTGGGGTTTGTAGTTGTACATTCCAAACTCACTTGGAACAAAAACTATTGCAAGTGTATTTGAGTCACCCAAAGGAAAAATCATGTAATCATTTCAGTACTCAGTAAATGCTCATAAATACAGACCCAACCGGCACACTCCACTGTTGTAGCAGAGTGCATGCATTGAGAACTTGCCCACTGCTTTGGCCCTTAGGATTACAGGTTAAGCCATTCCAGACCATGACTCTGCTCCCTGTGATGTCTCATGGGGGCTGAGAAGCACTTCCACTCCCAAAAGCATGAATGGTAACAATTTTTCAATAGACAGCTGTTCTGTACACTTCTGGCATGTATCTTTTGGACTGAACTGACACTGATAATGTTGGTGTCATTATGCAGGTGTGGATTGATGCAGCTACTCAGATATTTTACTCCTTAGGAGCCGGGTTTGGTGTTTTAATTGCATTTGCCAGTTACAATAAGTTTGACAACAACTGTTACAGGTAAGACAGCCTATTCTTTCATACTGCTTCAGAATGCTACTATTTTAATGCAACTGGATTAAAAACTAAGCTATCTTGTTATCTTCAGTCATTTATTAATGATGGTCAGTCTTGTGCAGACATAGCAACCAACCCAAATCTTGAAACACCATCATCTTACTGAAGTTAGATCAACAGGAACCTGCCAAGATATCTGCTGTGCAGCAAAACAGATTGGCATTAGGTTTGCACTTTAGACAGCTGTGTAAACTGTGCTTGTGTTTGCCTTTCAAAAGTACCATTAAGTGCAACGGTGAACGCAGAATGAAATCTTATTGGTCCAGGAATGAAAAGCAGAAGGATTCCAGTTTCCAAAAGTGTTTCTGTGCTTTGGGATAACATTTCTGGTATTTTATGTTGAGCTCAAATTTACGAATGCACTTTAAATCAAGTCAGTTTGTAAGTGTTTTGCTGAATCACCGCCATGGAAATTCAACCAGAACTGCTCAAGTTTTGTTAACATTCCATTTTGGAATGAAAACAAGCATCAGTTTAAATTTTCCCATGCAATACAAATTCAGAAAGTACATGCATTATAAATACACTGTGAACTGAAGGATGGGGGGAAAAAAAAAAAATCAAGTGAAAAGGTACAAGAAAATATATAGACTTGAATTGCTTTAAACAGATCAAAAGCCAAAATCATGGAATACTTTGGATAACTTCAGAAAACTTAGCCCTGAGCAACTTTAAGATGCTGATTATTTGTTGTAGGTAATATTGCCAGGTTTGAGAACCCTGCCACAGCAGTCTTCATAAATAACATTTATTGTCTTCTGCAAGTAGTTTTGCATTAATCTCACAGCAGCTCCCTATATTATCTGCTCACACCAACTGATGAATAGTAAGGCTCTGACACTTCAGGACAGTCTTGCTGTGTTATAGCCACCTGCTACGATAATGACCTTACCCTTTAATAACAGTATTTGCTATAGCTTTGTGGATTTTTTTTAATAGAATTCAGTTTTAAATCAAAATAGCAAATCGAAGTAGGTCATTTCCTAGCACTGTATGCTGATTTGAACTTTTGATCATCAGGATTCAGCATTTTCACAAGTTTCTTCCTGTTGCTGTAAGAAAAATCCCATCTAGTTCTTAAAGTGTTTGGCTTTTTTCTTCACTGGGATGTTCTTTTCTCCATCATCAGGGATGCTTTGCTGACTAGTACCATAAACTGTGTCACAAGCTTCATCTCAGGATTTGCAATTTTTTCCATACTGGGCTACATGGCTCATGAGCACAAAGTTAAAATTGAGGATGTAGCTACTGAAGGTAGGAAGTTAATTTTATACAAGGTTTATCCCTTTCTGTCCACCATTTCTTTGCAAATGTGTTTACAAATAAGCATGTGAAAATCTCATGGAAATTACCTGAATTAACTCACTTGGAACTAGAACTCTGTGTGTAAATGTCTTGCTGAAAAATGAACTCTGAATTGTATTGATGCACCTTACCTACTGAAGTTCCCCATCTGCACAAGTTTGGCCTCTGCAACAGGCATTTATCACTACACAGTATCTTGTGAAGGTATTGCTGTTTACTGCCATAGGTTATTGGTTTGGATGGTTCTGGTAAACTTAGCTGTAGAATCCTTTCACGGGTAACAGGTCACTCATTATTTGAGCTCCTGAATCTCTCATCATATCTGAGACGTCTCCTGCAAAACACTGGAGCCCATATCCACAAGGTTTCTTTGCAATTACATCACTGAAAAACAGCTAGTAAGGTTGTGAATCCCCTGTAACATTATTAGAAGTGGGGAAACAATGGGATAGATTTTTCTCTCTTTTGTTTAATACAAAACTGTAATGAGTACCTTATTAAAACGTTTTGGATATATTTTTGGTACAATGCACATTTTGTTTCAACAGCTACTCAGTATGAGGTGGACTGATATAAATTATAGCTAAATTGACTTTCACCGTATTAAAATAACACTTTTCTGAAGCTAAGAAACATAATTTATTAAATATTTTTTCTTTTCTATTTCAGGAGCTGGTTTAGTTTTCATCCTGTATCCCGAGGCAATTTCAACTCTTTCAGGATCTACATTTTGGGCTGTGGTATTCTTCATCATGCTCCTCACACTCGGTATCGACAGTTCTGTAAGTATTTTTTTCTTTCAGCCTTGACATTTTTCCTTTACTTACATTCTGAACCGGAGGGGTATCAACCTTAAGCAGAGGATTCATTAAGCTTCAAATAAGCATTCTGTACATTCCCCAAAACTGTTTTCACCATCACAGCCAACATACCAATAGTATTTCCCCTGGCAGTATATTTAAAGACTCACAATATTTAAGAGGCCTAGGAAAAGATGTGATCTTTAACAAGCCCACAAATAATTACTCACTGCTACTTTTTTTTTTGACCTTACAGAGGGGCTCTTCATCAACAATTATTATTTAAAGGTATGACATAACATCAATGCTATGAACTATTACTACTACAATCGTGCAGGAAGGTTTTCAACTCTACTTCCAAAACATAAGCCACAGTAAGACTTTCCATAGAGTGGTTTCTAGAAGAGATTTGTACAAATGCTGAAATTCATTAATCTGCACAAGGCAGACAAAGACTGAAGGCAATCTAATATTTTCCTGCATGCAATGAATCAGAATTTCCTATATATGTATCCACAATGTAAAACTCACACCTAAATATTTCCATAGTGGTTTCATTATGCTTCTATCTTACTGTAAAATGTTTAGTCTAACAAATACATTCACTCTTTCCATAATGTGATTACTTTTACTGTACCATGATATTCAGGATCACAGAAACATCAACCCAGAAAATATCACAAGTCTCCTGACAACTTTTGTAGGGCTTCGTTCTTGCTAAAGAACCCTAACCCTAAAGGTTGATTAATTTCTGGGGAAAACAATCTTTAAAGGATAGTGAACCATGAACAAATGTTTTCAGAAGCATTGGGGTTTCCTGCAACTCTAAAGTACAGAATTATCTTTTGTAGCCCTGAATGTACAAAGCTGGCCTAGGAGTTCCTTGCTGGAAATGGCAAAATGCAGCGATCCCATTGCTTACAACTTCAGAAAACTTCATTCATTTTAAAAAACAAGAAAGGAGAAGAATGAGTTGACATGGAGGACAACAGAGCAAAAAAAAAAAAAAAAAAAAGGAGTTTGCAGCAGGAAACTTTGATAATCATTGGCACTTAGCTGAATGTGACCTTACGGAGTTAGATCTGAGCTGTAAAGTGTCAGATTCAGTTCCAAACGTTTCCAAAGTGCCTGGATTTTTGGATTACAGCACAGGGTCAATTAAGTTTTTCTTTAGACACCAAGATCTGGATCCTTATTCAGAAGTTTGAGGCAAGAATACGTCTGGGTTTGTAGCCCAGCCATTTTTTCAACTGTAAGCAAACATGAAGGACGGCAGGGAAAAGTTTGGCACAGTGAAAGGATACAAATGACCAGTAAGAACAGGGCAGAATTAAGAAGAAAATACAGGCTCAGAAATGTTTCGATCCAAAAGAGTTAACTTAGCAACAGCAATACATTTAAGGCAGTGTAAAGAAATAATCTGTCTAGGATTTTTCATCACTTACCCAAGAAAACTTAGGTCAAGCAGTGTTTTTTATGATGGTCTTTTCAACTCTCCTCCAGCATTTGACTGCTCAAGCCCTGAAAGAAAAATGTAAATTTTTAAAGCTAAAAATCAAACAACCCTAAAGCTAGAGGGGAATAATAATGTATAAATATATTTATTCATGCATATAAGTCTGCATTGGCACAGAAATACAGACATCTGTACAAAAAAGTAACTGTCAAAATGTTTAAGCTAAGAGAAATCTGATCATGCAAGTTTGAGTAAGCAGCAATGAAAAGGACAGAAAATGGAACAAATGTTTGCAAACAGTTTTTAGAGTAGATATCTAGCTTGACATAGGGAATTAACAAGGTGTGTAAATCATAATACATTAAGAAGTGGTCCTTTGCCAAAATAAGACAAGCTACATCTTTCCATTCCCACCTTCTTCAAGATCTTTAAGTACCGACACATTAATAACTTCTAAGAATGTAAAATATTAACCCATCTTAAATGAAGGCCACTCACCGATGCTCCCACTAAACATTAGAAGATAAAAGCCTGCACTAGGTTCTGGGACATTTTACTTGTGAACATCAGTTACCTTAATAAAGAAAGAAAGAAATGTACTGCCTAAAATAATTAGGTTTTAGACAGGAATCATTCAAATTCTAGAGAGGTAACTCTCTGCCACTGATTTCAACCAGCGATGTGGGTTTCATCAAATTTTTTACAGTGGAAGGACAGGAAGGACATTAGCACCTGCTAACCAACTATTGTACTGCACCAAGCACTCCAGGCCTTGTCATGATCTTTCAGCATCAGAAAAAGCATGGAATCCAGCCTCCACAAAATAATAAAATTATTTGCTATGACAGGATACTAGAATTCATTTTCAAAGCTTCTTGGTGGAAGGGGGCAGAAAGTAAATCAAAATTCATAACCACGTACATTAGCCAGCAATTTCCATTAAGACCTAGAAAGTAACTTTCCTGTGTTACAAAATAATGGCTAACCATCATTAACTTCTAGAAAACAAAAGTAAAATTCTTTCATGCTGTAAATAAATAAATAAATAGCTACACAGTGATTCTCCTGGGTCTGTAATGACTTCTGCCAAACTGCATGTGGTTAATTGATGGCTCAACTGAATCTTTGTTCAGTACATTTTCCCCAGGTGCTTGTTGTGTCTGTCTTTATATTGGAAATCTCTTAAGGAGTTTGTTCCTTAAGCTACCAGCTTTTCCCCCAAAGTATTTTAAGATGTGTATTATTTTTCCCAACGTACTGTCTGCTAACTGTCCTGATGAGTCAATAAAGGGTCCATGCAGGATACAGCTCTCAAGGCAACATGCATGGCATTGATGTCCAGTTGCCTGATTCAGTTCTCTACCATGAGAAAGCAAACGCCAGTTACTTACAGCTGAAATGTCAGAAATCATGTAGTGGTTGGGAATTAATTACACAAGCTGCTTTATGTTCTTTGGTCAGTAGTGTTTAACCAGAGCTCTTGCCTTCCCTTTCTCAGATGGGAGGAATGGAGGCTGTCATCACCGGCTTGGCAGATGATTTCCAAATTCTGAAGCAGCACAGAAAGCTCTTCACCTTTGGTGTTTCTTTTGGCACTTTCCTACTAGCCCTTTTCTGCATCACCAATGTAAGTGCAACAAAGATACCTTAAAAATTCAGTTAACCTCATCAGAAATCTGCATAGGCTCAGGCGACTCTTTTTGTTATAAATTTTAATTCTTAGACAACTTTATGGTCAGAACATTACTGTTAGTCTTACCTACATGAGGCTACCATGCTTTTTTTGTACAAGACCATTAGCTATCAACCGAACCTACAAGCCTGTGTTCCAAAGAACTGAGCTATTGCTTCTTTCATTTGGTTTTATGTGTTTTGGGTTTTTTTTAAACTCCTTCAATAGGAAGGTGCTGAGTGCTTACTCCTACACATCTTATTAGTCTGAGGAACTAAGAATTTCAAGTGTCCAGATCCTTAGTCATCTTGCTGTTCTCTTCTTGAAGCAAATACTAAGCACTCACTTCTTGTGAAAGCAGTTTAGAATAATGATCTCCTCTCCCTTATGGCTTCTTAATGTTCCTTCGTAAACCTAGATCTCATCTCTTATTCCTAACACCACGGAAAGCACACAGATAACTTACCCTGAACATCTAATAACCTCTATTTATCACCACCACCATCCAGAATGATTTGCCTAATGAGGCTTTTGACAACTAACTGAAGGATCAGTCATAGAGTTCTAGGTTAGAGAGAACTCTGATTTCTTTTGCCAAAAGAAAAAAAAAATTATGAAAAAACCCTGTAAGCAAGATGCCAAAAGTGTCAGAACACAACTGAAACTTGAGATCGCCACTATGAAAGCAGATGTGCTGAATCTCTCCTTCCCTAAAATATCCCAATATTTTTCCTCAAACTAGAAAACATTTGAGACACTAAAAACAGGTATCTCAATTTAAAGACTGTCCTTTTCTTACCATGCTATCCCAATTGTTATCTAAGGAACTGAACATGTTTCTTCATTATTCAAAGTTTAAAACAGAATAAAACTTCCCAAAGCACATGATCAGAAGGAACTCAGCGGTTAAGAACCTGAACTCAGTGCAATTCCACTGTCTTCAAGTGAGCTAAAGCAGTTCAAGATAACAACCTACCTCTAGCTTTTAAGTAATGCACTTGCTTAGACTTAAGTTCACCCCTCCAGCTGGAAAGTACACCACCACCCAGACTTGTCCAAAGATACTGGTTCACGTAGCTGAAGAAGAACATTTCTAATGTGTACAAAATTAAATCCCCTTGCATTAAACTAATCTGCTTGAGTTTGTTTTCAACTCATTTCATAAAAAATCATATTTACCATTCACTTCACTACGTTTGATAGTGATAACATTCATTTAGAGCAGGTGTAGGAGCAAAAACAAGAGGTCAAACTCAAACGTCAGTCAATAAGCAACATTTTCTTTCCAACACAACAAACAAAGTTCATTTATTTTCCGTACAAGACCCCAGAGAATTTAAAACCTAGACAAGGCCTAAGCACTGTTCTCTCTATTTTTGTAAATATGCACAGCTGTTTCATAAACCATCTTTTTGTTAAAAAAAATAAAAAAGACTGCGGAGATAAAAATCACCTAGAGATCTCAACAGTACAAGCACTAGTTAAACCACTGTTCAAAACAGTTCCTCCCATTCAGAACAGGTCTAGTCAGATAAAGTTTAGTTGTAAGAGAAGACTTTAATAAAAATCTGCTGCGACTGCTAACATTTCACTTGTTTACCCGTGACAAAATGTCCTGAAACTCTTGATGCAGGTTCATTTTGAAACAAATAAACATACCATGGTCTTCCATTCCTCATTAAGCCCAAACTAAATAAAATGAGAGGTAGTGTACACGAATTCATACCACTTCATAAAATGACACCAGAAGTAGTCAAATTGCCTTTATTTTTTTTTTAAATGAGTCAAGACTTCAGTAACAGCATTTTCAGTTCTCAGTTCTGAACCACTGAAGAACAGAGACATGTTGTGAAGGAAGATGATCTGGTTTGCTCCTTCCACTGAAAAAAGCTTGCTAATACCACATCCAAAAAAGGGAGCAGAGGTGCTTCCACACTGGACTGGTAACATGGAACCACTCCCTTTGCAGGAACACTGGGAAGGAGAGATGCAAGCAGAGAGACAGGATTCCCTGGACAGATTCACTGGACTACAGAATAAGGACTCTTAGGAAGAAACTGAGTGATAATGGCTTGAGGAAACCCTAGCAGTGCTCCATTCCTGACAGTAATTCAGGAAGACCTTCATTAACTGCTGCAGACAGTTCTACAAGCTGCTGACCATTTCCCCAAACAGGCACTGCCTTCAGCTTCCAAGAGCACTCATGATTCATTCCAAGATGAGGTTTCTTTTCCACACCTAGGAGAGGATATAGGTGAAAGGAAGCCTCTTCAGAAGAGTTGCAAATGTGAACCTGTCTGCACCATCAGCTTTCTAGTAAGATACATAGGTTAAGATAGTGTTTCAAGTGAAGCATATTCCTATTAACCAGACACTAAATTACTGAGGTGATTCTAACTTCCTTTTGTTCATCTTTTAACTCCTCAACGCTAGGGTGGAATTTATGTCCTCACACTGCTGGACACATTTGCAGCTGGGACTTCAATATTGTTTGCGGTTCTAATGGAGGCAATTGGAGTTTCCTGGTTCTATGGTAAGCACTTCGTTTTGCACTTCAAAATTAAAAAAAAAAATCTAACAAATTTTTTTTTCTAAACTCCATGTGCTCATGACAATCTTACACATTGTTTTAAGGGAAAACAGTACGCCTTTGTATACATGAAACCATGACAAGCCAGGTTTCATACAGTGAAAGGATTTCATACACAGACAGGGTTAGTAAAATTATCAAGACCTTCAAAAATAATATCTAATTTTCTCCAAATAAAGCAATAGGACCTTTTTATCTTATATCCTTTCCAAGTCACCTCACTGCAACAGTTCAAATTACTTGTTACATCTGAAATCGCCTGCTGCTAGATTATTTAAGTTTCTTGAGCTTTTTTTTCCCTCTGATTTCCTCTTAATTCTCATGTCATTCTTTCAGGAAGGTCACGTCTCTCATTACTACCAGTTTCAATGTCATAGCAGCCTGCAAATATCCTCCCCACTGAAGTTTGTATTGAACTGGCTGCTCTGATTCCCAGTAAGATTGTTCTTCCCCAAAAATTAATCTTCTTTTCTAATCTCTGTTTATGGTTAATGTATGATTCAGAAAACTCCTGGACGTAAACATTCTTACTGCCGTTTACCTCCTGCAATCACTATTTATCCATCTGTTCTGTGTCACCATCTTCTTCCAGTCAAACTCTTTCTTGCAGTTAAAAACTGTTGATGACTGATGAGAACGGTACTCATGTATAAAACTGTTCTACCTACTAAAAAAAAAACAGTTTTAGCTTTTATGTACTAATGCTGTCACTCAACATCAGCATGAAGCTAACAGCTCGTATGCTGTTCTCTCTGAAAATAGTAGAGGTGCAAGTGTCTTTAACTCCTGTAAAAAAAGTGAATGCAGAAGAGTGATCATGGCTTGGAAGCAGATGGGATTAAAATATTCTTCAGTTAGTAAGATCAAGTTATCCTCTGCTACTATTAAAAGAGGATTTACTGCACTTGACAATAGCTAGGATTTGTACAGACTAAGGCAAGCTTAGTCAAATTTTATTTCTTGCAACTTATGTCCTTCATCGTCCTTTCCTTTCTCCTCCCTCCCTCCCCATAACCAAGAAAATATCCATTCATTTGTCTTAGCAGCTGACAGGTGTTTTTACAGCATGACCTGCTGCTTTATAAAGAATTTATAACAGCCTGGGGTGCTATTTAAACTGATTAAATCTGACATGGTCTTGTCCACCTCTTTCTTCTGATAGACCCCACTTGCCTTAATGACCCAGACAAATATTAAGCCAGCCTGAAGGCAACCACTGACATTTTGGCATAGACCAAAACCATGGACATTCAGTCCAAATTATACGTATGACCAGTTACTGTGAAGTTTGTTCTTGCAAAGGCCAACTGTACATGTAAGAGAAGGGAGTGCCAGCTTGGCTTATTGTACAGACATTATTTCAGTTATGCCGGCTAGCTCGTTACCGTTTCTCCTCTTCTACAACCCTGATATCATTGCTCTGGTGAATGTTCTAAGAAACTAGATGAATGCTTTCAAGAACTGGAAAAATACAAGCCCTGTGGGTGCCATCATCTCTAGCTATAGCTAAGTTCTGCTTTAGAGGTCAATTCTTAGACATATTTGAAGTTGTTTGAAGACATAGTACAGAAAGAGCATGCTGTTGCAAAAACAGTCTGAGAATATGGCCTACTTATTCCCCTTTTCAGCAGAAACTGAGCACCAAGCACTATCTGAGCTCTGGATATGCTTGCATAGAAACCTATAAATAAAATTTTTGAAGATATCTAGTCCTGTCTTTGACCTTCTACACTAATAAATTTCACTCAGTATTCGTAGCAGTGGAAATTCAGTCACTGTGAAGTTCACAGAAGGCACTGCAAATAGAATTAGATTAAATTGAAAGAGCATTTGCAGATGCCTTTGGCTATTTTTCTTCACCTGTAGATAATAAAGGGGATGGAAATCAAATAGAAGTTTACACTCAAATGTACAAACCTTGTAAATACATTACATCCTGGCTGCATGTGAAAGACTAACTCAAGCTGTACATTAAATACACTAAATAAATCCAGTTGACCTAACCCACATGAAGTGAAACAATTATTATGGTAAACTATACATCCTCTCTAACAAACATATAGTCATGAGCTATTTACCTAATGGGGTTCAGGATTAAAATTAAACTTTCTCAACACATCAAGTACAATAAATTACAAACTAGTAGTCTGATATGACAGATTGCACCAGAGAGAACTACTTCTCTGTGCCTCTAAGGAATATACACAGAGATAGTTTTCTTTTTAAGGAAAACTGAGAAGGACATTTCCCCCTCATTTTTATAATCAGTGATAACCATCCCATTCTAAAACACTGGTTGGAAAACAGCTTGGGCTTAATTTTTACAAGACACCTCATACTGGTAAATCCAACCAGACTAGAACCAATTAAAAAACCCTGAGAAGTAGCCACCACTCGAATGTACTACAGTCACTATAAAATGCGTGTTTGCTTTGCATAGTAATTCTAGTACATAATGCAAGAATGTGCTCTGTAAGCACTGAAGATGGGAAATATCCCACTGAAGCATCTTCCTAGTTCCTTGGAAGGGTAATAAAAGATGAAATTACATTTGTTGTAGACATAACGAACATTCTGTGATACTCAGTAGAACACTGAGAGATAAGTAACATATGGCATTAAGTGGCACAAATAAGCCTCCTTTGATAAATTAAGAATCATATGAATTCACCTCATTATCAGTAAGCAGTCTATTGAGCAAAGGGTCTGGGTTTTCCTTCAGTGTACTCATAATATTGAATAATTAGGTTACAGTACCACACAACTATTAAAAAAAAAGGCATCTCATTCACAACTTAAACTCTATGTAATCGTGAAATGCCACTTTTCAATGCTATTTGCAACAGGCCCTAAGTACTCATGTGTACAGTGATATCAGACACATCTAGTCATTATTTCATATGTCTTCTGATTTGGAAATCATTCATGACTGCTTTCTGAAAAAGCAGATATTTTGGGGTGTGCCAGTATCTCATCAGTTTGGATTTATGCCAGTCTGATATTCACATCCCTTCTAGGTGTGGACAGATTTAGTGAAGATATCCAACAAATGATGGGTTTCAAGCCAGGCCTCTACTGGAGATTGTGCTGGAAATTTGTTAGCCCTGCTTTTTTATTGGTAAGTGCAAGTAATGATTTTATTGGGGAAAAAATGCTAGTACATCATTTCCTAGAGTACCTCTTGCTAGGTCAGATATTGTCAGGATGAACAGAAGACATTCAAATTTAATTTTTTTCTCTCCTCAATCATATAGGTTATATTTTATAGAATACAGTTTAGTTGTGAAAGAGAAACAAATTGTGACTCTGGTCATATTCTGTTCCTTCCCTGTAGCAGGATTTAAATAAAGCAGCTTTTCTTAGGGAATGCTGAATGCTTGGACAGTGTCCTCTCTGTGCCCCCAATATCTGTGTATTAAAAATACATCATTCTGTTGGGAAAATAAACTATCCTGGGATAAAAGATGGTGTTAGCAAGAATTTGTTTTCTGTTGGAGGATGCCAAGATCCCTGAATTGTGGAATGACACCTTAAAAAAAAAAAATATACAACTATACCCAGTTACTAGCTCTGTAAAACACTGAAGAGATGTATTAAATACACGTTCCAAGATGTCTGGTGTGAAAAAACAGGTTCTTCATTTCGTTTGGGGGAAAAAAATCCCAAAATGGGTTGCTTTGTGTAAAGGTTAGATTCAGAACTAAACTAGTTTTATATTAGGATCTTTTCCTAAGCATATTTGTAAATCAAAAGGTCAGGATGAATAATACGGAAATTTGACTCCACTATGATTTCAGGAGACCCTTAAAGCGGTATTGGTATTCTAAAAGTACACTGGCTAGGCTTTTATGACAGCTTTCAGGTGAACTTATTTTTTTAATATCAAAGGTTCTGGCCCAAACTTATCAGTAAGCACTTAAAAGTATTAATTGTCCTTTTAAACTTTTTTATAAAGAAGCTTGCATGGAACTATATTCTGCAGCACTTCAGACAGGCTAACTCAAATAGAATGAAAAAATGCTGCACTAAGCACCTTAGGTTTTGCACTCTAAGAGACTTCAAAATTTACATTTTACAATGAGTTCCAGCAAACTAGCTAGCAACTGCTGAAGTCACTGTCACTCTAACCTTCACATAGCTTAAGTTAGGCCTGCTGAAGCCTATAAACCAAAGGGTCAGAATGAATCTAGGTAATGCGTCTTTTGGCCATCACAATGCACAATTTTTTTTTCCAACTGCAAGTGCTAAACCAGCAACACATCAATGAAATTACTGGATACTAATTCATTTTAAATCCCATGGGAATGATACAACACCGAGCAGTTTTGTTATGGTTGTACATTTTCTCGGTTTTCTGAAAAGCAGTAAGGACCTCACAATCTTGATTTATTGGGGAAACGTGAATATAATTTACCTTCTTATAGCCTGCCTTTTGGGTTCATTATTCCACACATTAAGAAAATAAAACAAATTACTTGAAATTGACCCACATAGTTGAAGTTACAAAGTGCAAACTATAAAGACAGTCACTACCATGAAAAGAGATAGTCCAACATTAGCCTCCATGGTTAGAAACTACAAAAATCTAGAAATTTGGTCACTTGATGTAAGAAATAGCATTTTTACTCCACCTGTATGAAGCACAAACTGCCTCACCAGACCATAGCACAGTAAATAGAAATTAAAGGGAAAAAAAAAAACAAAAAAAAAAACAGATACTGATTCTTTGACATGTATGTAGTTTTGGTTCATTTGGAAAATGTGGTGTAGTGTTTAACAATCCCATGTGTGCTTAGTGCAAGGTGGTCCCTGTTTGGGACTCAACACGCATTATAGACATGACTAGTGATAAATAATAATTCTCTATAAGGAAGAGGTAAGTTGGAGTGGGTCAGGTATCTGAAATTAGGAAATACCATTTGGATGCTTTCTTTCCATACTATCTGAAGCTACATACATCATTCCAAGAGAAATCTCAAGATGGAATTGGTATTTTCTAACCAGATTTCATACTATTAGCTTCCTTTAACCCATTCCATTACTCTCCTTATACAGTCTTTGAAACTCTAGGCTCAAAATACTCTGATTTGAAATAGCTACATGGGACAAAATGTATAGGCCTAGAGAACCAAATTAAGGAGCTGTGTATATCACACAAACTATATGGATTTAACAGGAGGGAAATATGGTGGTTCCCCACGTTTTCCTTCTTCCATCTAGTACTGGACAGGGTAACAGCAGCAGACAAAAACTCAGCTTTGTTTTTCAGGCCTTCAGGTTGCATGACCTGACCCTTCCTCAGTAAATGTAACAAGCTGGAGTATGTGTTATGCCTCTCACTGAAAAATGGATACAAAGCTAAATGAAGCCTACTGCCTCTGAGAAACAAAGAATGGAAAAACAGTGGAACCAGTTTTTCTTGAGTACAGAATCTTGTTTTATATCTGTAACATTAGCTTAAATGAGGCAATAACAATCACTTGATATTCCTACTAAAATTTAAAATAGTCCAAGTCCAGAGTAGCTAAAATGAACTACTAATACTAGTAAATGCATTAAGAACTTCAACAGTTTAAACAGTAAGAGGCATAAAAGATGAAGGTAAATGGTAAAGCTAGGTTGGAATATACCTTAGGGTGGCTGCCTAACTGAACACATGAAATCTGTTTTCCATTAAGTATCTTGATCTCAAAAGTGTGGTTCTTTTTCTTCTTTCCTTGCTAGTTTGTTGTGATAGTCAGCATAATAAACTTCAAGCCTCTGACCTATGATGACTACACCTTCCCTCTCTGGGCAAATCGCATTGGCTGGGGAATAGCATTATCTTCAATGATACTTGTGCCTGCCTATATTATCTATAAATTTATGAATGCACGTGGGACCTTTAAAGAAGTAAGTAGAATGCTAACAAAGTATCATGAAATGTTGCTATGAAATGAAATGGCTGAATCTAAGTTGGCAGTTTGTTTCTCTTACTCCTGAAACTTATTACTCTGAGTGACCTTTAAGATTCAATCATCAGATGAATTAGAGTTTTGATGTAGGATTACTGCAAGCTGTTTGAGTTTCTAGACAGGAATTAGCCCTCCAGGCAGCACCATAATAATTCCAAAAAATTATTTTTGATGGATGTAATTAATCCAGCTGGTAAGATTATATCTTCCTTATTAACCAAAAAACCCACACAAATTATGGTATCTTCATATTCCACTCTGAGGTATGGCCTTCACTCAGTTCTATCTAAAAAGAGTTCAGTCCAAGGTATGCTTTATCACTTTATACTGGAGTGTTGCAAACTTTTAAGTGTACTAAGTTAATTCACATCTCTCTTAGCATTATAAGAGTCTCTAAAGATATATCCACGTGCGGGGAGGGGGAATGTGCCCTGTGTTCAGAATAGCCTTTGTTTATTTAATATGAACCCAACAAGGACAGAAGAAATGCCTTACTGGGTCACAGCAACAGATCCATTTAGCCCAATATTCTGTCTTTAACAGCAGACACTTAGTATTTTATTTTCTCTGCCAAGTATGTAACTTCATCCTCTAGTTACTGGTATTGTTTCAAATCTCTGCCCATGCTAGAATTACTGTTTTCTATTGTGTTCAGCACAGGTATCATAATACCTGAAGAAACTTAATATTCAAGATAGATCAAGATGCTGAAATAGTCTAGAAATCAAGCAAATTCTGATATAGGCACTGCTTGTGGTCTCATCTAGACTGTTTTAACTACTTCAGTAAAAAAAAAAAAAAAAAACACCTCACTTCATGCCTGGTCTGTGCATTAATAAAGCAGAAACTGAGGGAGAATCAATTTGTGCCCAACTTATTCAAACTATTTGCCTAACAGTAAGTTTAGCATTACGATCTTTTAAATTCATTTTTGTGTTTTATATTAATGTATTGATCCTATTTAAAAGAACCAGTTTCTAAGGGGGGTGGAATCTATATTGCCAGACACTGCACCCCCTCCCTACTTTATTTATCAGCTCAAAATGGCACAGGATTAAGATTTACTGATCGTATTAATTTTACCTCCACTGTCATAGTAAATTATCTGTAGTCTTAAAACCTCTACTGGTACTCAAAACTAAGACTCCTTACCATTATACAGCATCATTTTCTATCCCATTACATATAAGTTTATAACTTAAGACTCTCTGACTCATACCTAGTTCTGTTGTTCTCCTTTCCTACTATAGCAAGACACTGGCACTCTCAGGCAAATCACTGAACCGGGCATACCACAGGGAGAACTAGGCAGAAAGTATGGTCTGACCCTTTAGCTACATAAGGCTCATCCTCCTTATAGGTCTGGCAGTCACCTCATTTAATAGTCACCTCAGAAAAGCAACCTAAAGCAGGAACTCCTCTTCATCTGCCCTGTTTTCATCAGCTCCAATATCTCGATGGTGCACACAATTTTTAGTTCTCATTTCTAGCAACCCTGTAAGCCCTTTGTTTTCTTCCATACCTGGTAGTTCACAAACCCATTTTCCAGTACCATTTAAGTGTCAAAGAATAATTTGTAGTGGACCGACACGCTTTTACAAGTTTAGTGATATTGGGATATAGAAGCCTTTGTTGGCCTTCAAGCATCCCTTCCAAACCATTGCATTCTATGATTCTATAATTTTGTAGTGTTGCAAGTTCTGATTTGTCTTTTACAGCTTCTATAGACAGCAACTCTCCAGTTCTTCCACGAGAAATGTAGCAAAGGGCCAGTCTATTGCATCCAAATAACTACTGTAAGATATGGTACCCTAAATTGTGGCTGTCAAAAGCATGGGAAAAGGTACACTTATCTAATGGGAACTCCTTAAGTTGATTGAAAGTTCATGACAAACCAAAATCTACACATGATTCCAAATGATACAGCACATAGCAGTCAAGAGAGATGAGGTGGGAAATAGTACCTCCTTCCTTTCCCACTGGGACTAGGCAACCCCCTTTCAGCACTAACAGTAAAGGGTGCATTTAGAGGATGTAATGTCTACGATACCCACTTATTCCTGATGTTCTTTTCCATATGCACTTGCTAAATATTTGGACTTAGTATTTGCATAAACTTTCTACTGTTACTTCTTATATTAAAGGCTAATACCAAGGGGCATATAATAAGCTTGTTCTCTCAGGAACAAAGTGAAAGGTACATGATGCAGGGATATTAAAGATTTAAGTTACTGTTTTAAATAAAGTTCATGCTATTTTCCTATTATAGATTGGGGATTACAGACAATCTCATTTCATATGGCTGACTTTTTCCTCTTCTTCCCATCTGGTTTAGAGACTAGCTTACTGCATCACACCTGAAAATGAGCACCAACTTGTGGCCCAAGGAAATGTCAGGCAATTTAAGGTTTGTGCTCCTTTCACCGTGCTTCCTCTCCCAATACCAACTCCTTCCTGTCTTAAGCAACACCTACAGGTTTGCTCATCATTGTGGATACCTTCACAGGTCTGTGGTTCTTTTTTTCTACCAGGATGACAAGATGCAGGAAGCTCAGTACAACATGCACCAACTCTGTTGGAAAGCTTTAGGCACCTTCCTTCTTTGACTAAGCAGAACACACAATTTTACAAATCACCTGAATCCAGTATTTTAGGTTGCATCCACATACAGTGAGATGTCACTAAAAGACGAAGGTATTTCCAAACTATTATGTGCATGAGCACAGGTTAGAGCCTCTCCCTCATTTATTGCATAGAAATTTGAAGCTGTGTTTCCTAAAACTCCAATCACATACCATAACAAGTGGTAAACAGCAAAACAAGTATCGTGTCAGAGCTTGGACATTACAGCCATGATGAAACATGCTAGGTTGTGAGGGGCAGGCTTTCCCCACAAGCCTACAGTTGACTAAAAACACTGCTGGAGACTTCTTAGGCAGCCAGGAAACATTACAGGTTCCCAAATACTGCTTTCCTTTTAGCAAATAAAATGAGCTTACTGAATAAAGTCCTGTTTGTAGAAGATAAAAAGGATGCAAATACGAAGCTTATTACATTCATCTGGACCATTTTCTGCCTTCAAAGTTGAAAGCAGCTAGAATTATGCACATCACCTCAAAACATGACCTAGATTTTATAGTGGTGGTTTCTGTTGAAAAAATAAATTTGCTTATTCAAAAAAAAAAAAGCTGTTTGAAGTATAATTTTGATTTTTAAAGAATAATCTAACTGTAGATTTCTGGGATGCAGAATGGAAGGAAAAAGACAAGGCTTCATATTCTCATGACTGTAATTTATTTGATGTGGCCAAGAATGTGTAGTAAAACAGCACCTCTTCCTGCTTTCTCTTTCCCTTATTTCTGCCCTCAGCTGTCTGAGCTACAGCTTTAATATTCCAGCTGTAAGCAATAACTTGGTTGTTCCAGAGGCAGATGTTCCTGTGCACATGGGCTATAAACAACTATTCCTGCACAGTACTGATCTTTTGAACCTAAATCTATAATGGCAAAAATGAAGGAAATTGATTTCACTTACATTAGAAAAGACTGTGTATAGAAGTAAATTCCTAGTGATAACTCAAACCATGACAAACACCAGGGCATATTAATTCGTTTCTGTCTTCAACAAACACCTAAGGACACCTTTTTTTTATTTCTGAAGCATAGTTAGTCCTTTGTTTACAATGTTTGTAGTATCTATATAAAGTATTCACTACCTTAACAAAACAAGTAAAAAGTTTTCCTCTCATATACGGTCAGCAGTCTTAAAACTTCTAAAACTTAAATGAAAACTGACTCAATAGGTTTTATATTCAGCACATTTCTCACTGCAAACTGGAAACCACAGAAATTTAGTTACAATCCATTATTTTGAAACCTCTTTGTAACTCTGTTTTTGTCAGCCAGTGTATTTAAAACATCTCTTATTATCATAATTTGAATCAATAATGTTATTAAGCAACTACTTCTGTTTCCTTACAGCTTCAGCACTGGCTAACAATATGACAACTGACAGCCTGAGGAAAAAGCCAATACTTTAAGCTCAACTGAGAATACAGAAAGTTCAAAGCTTCCTCGATTATGCTTGGACCAGGCGGGCTCAGAGCTCATCTATAGACTCTTTGAGGGAAGACATCTGCTCTCTGTTCTCAATGCCTCCCTTCTATTACTTGGCTTCAAATGATCTTTAAAGACTCAGTTTAATTTTTCTTACATCCTTTGGTGCCATGCGATCCCTACATTGACCAAAACTTGTGAGTTTTGCTATTGGCAGAAGTGGAGGAGGGGGAACCAGAGAAAAAAAGCAATCAACATAAGTTAAATGCTCTTTTATTGTGAAGAAGTGAATTAAACTTTTCTGACAGTAATAATTACTTCAGATATTCATGTCATAACCTGTTTTAAACCAACAACACCTGAACGTTCTTAGATGTAAGGAAAGAGCACATCTCAGTTGTGAGAAAAGAGCAATTTTAACTGTGTACTAATGTCATTAGCTTTCTTGCCATACTATCCTTTGGGATATGAGTTTGCATTCTTCTGAAGTGAAGACTCAGTGCTTCATTTTGAGTGGTTTATTAGTTTCTTCTCTTGGTGAAGAAGGTCGTCTTTGCTATGTATGCCATTCTCTGTCTAATGTAACCGCACAAGCTGAAGAACAGCAGGAGCAGAATTTCTGTTACAGCTACTGAGTACTAGATATGGTTTGATACCACACTGTACTTACTGAAAAACGCAGTCCCATATACCAACATTTGAAATGGCTTTATCATGTAATTCACAGTCTACAGAGGCACCAAAATACCAAGCTTTGGCTTTATTCCCCTGCTGTGAACATCCTATTACTATAATTTAAGATGGATTCATCTACCAAAACATAGTAGGATTATGTTGAATAAATTAGAAGGATATTTTAGGCATACTCAGCTCTCTAAGGCTATTCCAGCTCTTCTCTCTGGTAGTATTATGCAAGGTAGAAGATAAGAGAACAAACTCTGCATTTGGGTGCTGTTAATATTCTGTGGTCACTTTACACTGTAGTATCTTCCCAGTGATCACTACATTTGATGCAAGTTTTGAGTTATTTCTTATATTTCTTTATCACTAGAACTGCAGTAATTTTCAGAGGCAGTAGCTTCTCCACTGAATCCAGCCCAGAGTCTGCCTCAGGACCTGTAAGGTTTTTTTGCCTCTATACATTCAATTCGACTTGTCTTTTAAATGTAAGTAGTGCTTCCTCTCTTGTTTTTTTGTTTGGTTGGGTTTGCTTCTTTTTGGTTTGTTTGGGATTGGATTTTTGGGGTTTGGTTGGTTTTGTTTTGTTGGGTTTTTTGCAAAGGTTGAGAGGGTTATTTATAAAACTATTTTTGTTGAGAGTTTTTATTTTTCTCTTTTAAAATAGCCCAGTTTAAAAGCCCCAGGTGATTTGGGCTTTTTCCACTTAGCATTGATTTCTGTTCAAAAGAAAACAGAAATCTATTTCCTCCTATATAATCAATACTTTGGAACATGTCAAGTACTATTTTTTTCTTAAAAAAGAGTCTCTGTGAACAAGAGAAGTTTTACTTAAACAGGGGTTTAAACCCAAACACATTTTTCTTCTAATTATAAAAGAAGTCATATTTTTCTGGCCCAGCTGATGGCCAACTTCTTGTCAAAAACAATTCAATAATAAAGGAATTTCAAATGTCATGGTTCTAGTACTGTAATTACATGAGGTGAAGGAGTGAAAACACATTGAGGCCTTCAAAAAGGCCACCCCACCAACTTCATAGTTAATCCCATTTTAATTGTTCACTAACTACATAACAATCTTTTAATTGTTATGAAGTTTACTTTTCAATTATACAGCTTCTTCAGTCACTAGCTTGGCATGGCTTAAAAGCCTCTTAGCATACATAGAATTACCACATTTTGAAGCTCTGGGAGGCTTTTTAACAAGGAGGCTTGATAGCTTGTCACATTATTTGTTTTGCTCATGACTGGAAATGCTAACAACCTACATCAATGTTCACTTAGTTCATACTCCATCTCCACCAGCCATATCACAAAACCCATGCAGGAAAAGATCCATTTCATCACCACTCCACTCTGAAACAGGAGCAAAGCTATCTTAACATTGGGAGTGAAATCATCTTTACCCACCATGTTAGGGTCTGATTATATTTCTAATAGCTACAACGAAGGCAATTACCTACTGCATTATTTTTTACTTCTATTACTGTATCACTTCCTTGGTTTAGTGTAGTATTTAAAGCTCAGGGCTGCATCGCACTACTGCCATCGTGTTTTGAGGTTTTATAGACAGGCAACTTGCAATCTATACAGAAGACCACAGAAATCAGAAAAAGTAAGAATCTTACTACCAGGAATAGCCCAAACGAAAAAGAAAGATAATACACATTTGCACAGCTAGGCTTTAAGTTCAAGATGCTGCCCAAAAGTCTCCCTCCAAAAACTAGGAGCTCTGTCCCAGAAATGAACAATACCATCTTCAGTTCTCCACAGGATACTCAACTACCTCATGCCTCTTGGACAATAGATAATACCATTAAACACAAACTAGCATCCATTCAAATGACCAATACCTTCATAAAGCCCAGGTTACATTCTTCCACTGAGTGATATGGCACAGAGATTCCAATAAGAAGCCACAGGTCTGGCAGCCAACTCTTCTTAGGCACCTGCTTTGAGCTCCCAAACACATTTTCAATATCAGATGCCACTAAGATACTCATCTCCCTTCAGTTCAGGTCCTTATTACCCACCTGGCTTAACTGCATGTCTTCCCCTAAATCAGTCTTGAATTTTCAGCCAAGCAGCTCACTCCTTCCCTCAGCTATGCCTAGTGTGGAAACAGACCTGCTCTGGGGAATGGTGCTTTCTCAGCTATCCCTGTGGGACAAGAGTATGCAGATGGAAAAGGCAGTCTGCTTCCAACAGAATAACATTTTTTTAATACAAGTTTATTCAAGATGCAGTACCATTTGCTTGCTAATTATGTTGGCTGTTTTAAGCAGTAAACAAGTGTGAAGAATTCAGTGAAGCAATTAGGTAGCTCATTTGTCAGTTCTAGAAAATATTTTCTTGAAAGTGTTTTGTTTAATTGGATAAAGGAAGCAGCTGTCACACATCAGCATCTCTTCTGACCTTCCACCCTGCCAGTGAAAAAGATCTGCCTGTGACCCATATTGCTTCATCAAGCCACAGAAAGTTAGTCAGCAGTGGATGTTCCATAGGCAGTAGTCCAAAAAGCACTTATTATTGAGTGTTCAGCCCCATTTTGTCAGTCCATCTTGTTCTGCTGTGTCCCAAGGCATACATCCTGGCAACACTTGAAAGACATCTTACCGTAGTGAGGGATTTTGCAGGAAATCCAGGATCAAACTTTTAAGTAGAGAATGTAGGAGAAATACTTGGCTGTTACTATTGCATATGCTCCATAATTGCACGTGCAATGTATGTTGGATGTAATCGTCCCACAGGAAATTTCCTATAATTGGTCATTTCTTCTCAGCAAAATACCATTTAAAGGTCAAGCCCAGACATTTTGTATATAGATCCAACTCCTATACTGTTGTTTTGACATGAGTTAAGTTTATTTTGTGCACTTAGGTTGTAGGTGGCCACACAGTAAGTTCTCTTGCTTTTCACATCTCTTATGCAGTTCTTCCAATTCATAGAGCAGCAATTAGCAGGTTCTTGCTTTCTTGGGCAGTAGGAAGCTTTCATTCACATCCTAGACAGGTTCAGTAACTTTCATGAGGCATTGGCAAATGCTTAAGAATGTCTTTCCTAAGAAGCAAATGTAAACCACAGATCAGAAATTTTTAAAGATACGAGATTTAAAAATGTTTTATTTGCAGTGCCCTGTTAAATTATTTGACAATGAGCCTGAATGACTCAGACAAAGACAGTTACCACAGCTCAACAAGAGACAGAATAGAATCTACCTGCAGAAATTAGGTCTGTAGTCTGCGGCTCTCAGAGCAGCAAAATAGGGTATTTTTGTTATAATACACTATTTTCTCAGGGCTGAGAATATCTATGGTCCACAGATCAACCCGTGCAAGAACTCAATCTTCTTAGTTTAAAGGTCCACACGATGTTTCAGATTAGACCCTTGTACAAGTTTGGAACCTTCTGGCTGTAGTACAGGGAGACAGATCTTCTCAAAACACCTACAGAAAGTCTCCTGTAAAATACTTTTCCAGTGTACCTTCCTCTGACCCACATGTTCCTGTTGCTGACTGTGTGGCTGACCTCGCTAATCAGTAGAAAGCTGTTAGAAAATGAAGCTAAACTGCTTATACAATACATCACAGAAGTCAGAAACAGGACCCTGAAGTGACCTTACTAGGTTCATATCTATACACAAGCAAAAAACAGTATATGGACTGTTTCAAGTAACGCTGACCAGAAGTCACCATACAGGACTGAATTTGTGAGCTGCTTGGGCACCTGAACTATTGCAGTTCTTCATTTATTAAGCTGTTAGCTGGTACATGAGAAAGACAGCCACATTCTGGCCTCCTTTCGGAAAAAGGTACCTTAGTACAGTATACTGTGAAATTCTCTAAAAAAGCTTTTAGAAATTAAAGACGTCAAGCTTCCAGTTAAGCCTTGTTGCATCTGCGACCTTGCATCACTATTCACAGGGAACAGCTGTATCTCAAACATGCATTTTTGAGTGGTTTTATACTGTGGAAAATGGTATTTTGCTCAGTCGTTTAAGTTTGTTGTAACTTAGACTTCAGTTGGAGCATTTCACCAAGCACTTGCTGACAACTAGCCAAGACCAAGACTAACCGAGTAGGCATGCATGCGTTCCTAAGCACTGACATTACTTGGGTTTGCCTGCTTAATCTTAGCTGGCTAGTGACAAGACTTAGAAGCTATGCCATGCACAAAGAAACTTTTCCTAGACCAGAGAATTTCAGATTCTTTGAACATTGTTCCCAACAAAAATTAAATCCACACAGGACCAAGATTCCCCACAAAGTTCCATAGCTGGTGCTTAATTTCTGCAGTAGTACTGTTCAGTGACTGAGACTGAATTTAGATGGATCTACACACAGCAGAGACTACTACAGAGAATTAGCAACCAGCAGGAAAGCATACTGGTGTAATTTTAAGTACAGAATTTGATCCGTTTTCTTTGACAATTTAAAAACAATGTTTAGACCAGTTGCAATGACAGTATGCAGAGACAGAAGACAGTCAGAAGACTGCTAAGGTACACAGACACTGTGTTAAATATTATTGTATTAAATGTATCTGTTCTTAGAAGAAAATATTGGTGTCTAGATGCAAGTGCCTGTGAGGGAGCCAAGAAGGGGAAGAACCAAGAGGCTTAAGCCTCAATCCAGCCTTCATGCAAGTTAACCATTGCTGCCCCTCATTTTCATGATGAGAACACGGGCCTTTTTTGCCTAAGCACTGACAGCAAGATAAGGCTGTGTCCTTTGCTTTCCTCCCTTCTGGAAGTATTTGTTTGGTTGTCTGATTTCATTAATAAGGGAACAGAATTAATTCAGTGAACTAAGAAAGTAACTAAGCCTTAAGCTGGCTCTCTTAAAGGTGTCAAGTTCACAAAAATCACAGAATTCCAGGTTGGAAGGGACCCCAAGGATCATCTGGTCCAACCTTCCTAGGTGATAGTGTGGTTTAAATGAGCTGGCCCAGCACCCTGTCAAGCTGTGTCTTAAAACTGTTCAATACAGGGGAATCTACTGCTTCCCCTCCAAGAAGATTCCAATGT
Source organism: Indicator indicator (assembly GCF_027791375.1). Taxonomy (NCBI): domain Eukaryota; kingdom Metazoa; phylum Chordata; class Aves; order Piciformes; family Indicatoridae; genus Indicator; species Indicator indicator. The sequence goes on from NC_072028.1 coordinate 18,267,437, forward strand.
CTGTTCTCATGGTGAAAAGTTTTCTTCTGGATTCCAATCGGAATCTCCCCAGCAGTAACTTGTCCCTATCACCCCTTGTGTTTTCCATGTGACTCCTTGTAAAAAGAGAGTCTCCATTCTCGTGGTAGCCACCCTTTATGTACTGGTGTTCTTCAGTCACTGCCAAGAGGCCTCAAACTTGCAGGTGACCTGCAGTTGAAATTTGTGTTGCACTTTCTGTGAACCTATCTGCAAGACTTAGCTGTTGTTAGCTATGGGTAGTACCAGTTAAAGGGAGAATCTCCAAATAATACATTTCTAATAGGTGTGATGAAGATTTGCCTTACAAATAAAAGCTTTATAGTGAGCATTTACTTGGTTTACACCAATGTTTTACTTAATTTTTAATGCCTTTTTATAGCAGTGACTAGACTTTACCTTAGACAAGGGTACCTCTATAGGAAATATTTTAATATTTTTACCATTTTTTTTAATTTTCATAGAATCTAAGTGTATATTGTAAGGCAAAAAATGCAGCTTTGATGTAACAAGGTTATCACACAAGATCTATTTCTCCGTTATAAAACATTGTAGTCAGGCAGTCTAGTTCCGTATGTTGGCCTTTGCTTATAAATGTAAAATGTGATAAAGGAGACTAGAATATTATCTACAGCTAATGCACACTGTAGTGCGATATTCTCCATTGCTGCCTTAATCTTAAAAGGAGTTGTGTGGGTTTAATTCATATTCTAAAAACCCCAAAACATCCAGAGCCTCCTTTGGTTGCAATTTTGTGTTGTTAGATGATTTAACATTAAACTAAATGTGCTGGTGTCCACTAGGTCCACTTCCAAAGCAAGAGATCACATTGCAATTGTCAGGAATAAATTTTCATGGGAGTTCAAAACTTGTCACTAGTAAAAAATACAAACTCCCCAAAGTGCCCCAGTGACCAAAAGTGTTCAAATACAGCTACCACATTCCCATGCCCGATTCCATTGTACAGTCTGCAGGTCCATTGTCTGTTTGCCCTTTTTGGGTTTTCGGTTTTGGGGTTTTTTTTGGCAAGTCTTTGGTTGTCTGGGGGAATGGCACTTCAGTTCTTTTGGTTTGTTGTTTTTTTTTTAAAAGGGAGATGTCTACATGCCCATGTGTAATTAGGAACAAGTACATTTCTTATGGCTATGGTTGTGCTTGATGTGTGCTGGTTAACTATACTTAAAATGCTGATAAAGATGGTGAATGTAAAGTATTTGTCCTCATTCCTCTGTCTTTCTGTGGTCAGTGTACATAAGATCTGTTTTAAGCTGTGCATTAATGTAACAGTTTATTCCAATAATGAGTACAAAATTATTTAAATAAAATCTGGCAAATATGCACATAAAAAGAGTATAAAGTAAAATCTTATGGACCAAGAATTTATTTATGACTGTTGATTAAAAGCTGAAATGAAATTCTGGTTGTTGTTCCAGCCCATAGACTTTGAGTATATCTTAGTGGTACAGCAAGTCATCAACGATCTCCTCTTGGATTTAGGGGGCTCCATTCTGCTCCCCATCCCCATCTTCCATCTCAGAGGGCTAGATATCTAGCAAATAACTGGTCTTTAACTACTAAAGACTGACGGCAATGAAGGTATTGAGTACCTCAGCCTTTTCCACTATGTTCCCCTCTGCATTCAACATAGGAAAGAGGTTCCCCTTAGTCCTGCTTTTGTTGCTAATAGGATTTCTTGTTCTCTTGAACAGCTGAAGCCAAATTAATTTCCACTTGGGCTTTGGCCCTTCTAATATTCTCCCTGCATAGCTGCACAACAACTATGTAGTCCTCCTGAGTAGTCTGCCCCTTCTTCCTATGACCATAAACTCTCTTTTTCTCCCTAAGAAAGTTCATGAGACAGTTCACAGCCTTTCAGCGTCCAGTGGGTGCAGCGAACAGATTAATTTCTACACATGAACTCCTTTCAGGAATTTAATTACAGAAATGCAATGACATTTTCACAACCACACACTGAAAGGAAATAAGATTTTTTTAGGAACACAAATCAAAATGCACAGCACAAAAGATGCAACCCCCCACAGCTATGTTGTTGTCCTTTTTACAAGCAATTCCATTTGCGTCTAACTTTACCAGGAGTTAACAAGCATGCAAACATCCTTAATTCATGGGTCAGCCAGGAAACAGCTACTCTTACCCAATATGAAGGAAGAATGGATAATGATTGCTTTACAAAAATAATTTTTCTTTTATTTCCACATGGAACACCACAAAATGTTAAGAAGTATGCTTTCCAAAGGTACACTTCATTAGGCAGTCTCAATTATCTACATACTAATTTCACTTCGCCCATACAAAGACTAATCTACTTCCCTCAGCACTTTTTTTAAGCAGATCTCACTATTATTAATTATTTCTATTCCTCTACTTGCCTTCAAGCAAGTAAGAAAAACATGGCTCAATTTATTTTTCCATTATCTGAAAAACTGAATGTTTGCATGTTAGTTTTTAATACTGTACAGCACTTGAAGCCATAAATTAGTATTAAAGTAATGCAAATGAAATTAATTCTCAAAGCCTCAGGTGTTTCACAGAAGTTTTTTTCGTTTATTTTGTTAATCAACAAAAGCCTGATGACAACATTTTCCTTTTCGCGACTCTCCATTCTCCTATTTACTATTTTCACCAAATTCCAGTCAATAATAGTCTTGTAGGCCAGCACTATTCTGAAAGTAAACATAGACAGGGCTTACTTAAAGAAACAGAGGAATTTTGTCCTCCTGGAAGCTCTGCAGAAAACAAGTTCTCTCTCTGCCTCTGGATCACTACATCATCTCTTTTGATATTCCCCTAACTTCCTCTAAAAGCAGGAACTTTACTTACATCCTTTTGCAACACCCAAAAGAGAAGCAGTAGACTAGGTATTACTGGTACTAGTAGTAAAGGCAACTGCTTCAGCCACAATTCTTCAGATCTGTAGATGTCAACATGAAATTTCAGTTTGCCCTCTACCCTAAGCTAATACTTATAACCTAAATTAATTTTTAAAACAGAAGCACAACAACAACAACAACAAAAAAAAGACAAACCAAACAAACAACTTGGAAAAGAAAATTGAAGGCTGGGAAAAAAGTCAGAATATATCTGAATCTTTTGTCATTACAACATAAATCAACAGTGCTGCCAAAAAGTTCAGATGGTAACTCTTGTGAATGCAAATCAAATGACAGGAGAAAACCAGATGTGGTCTGTTTAAAAGTAGTAACAAGTGACACACACTTTTTTAAAAAGTTCACAGAGAAAACCATTTTAAAACTGAAATATGTACTGCTATAGTTGACAACCATAAACACTCACTTGTATAATCCTCCGATGCCTAATTCCAGCTATAAATCAAAAATAATTCCTAGATAACAGAAAGGCTCTCTGCTTCCTCATCTGTAAAACCTCCATCTGCATATCTCCAAGTTATCTGGAAGACCTTTGACAGATCACAGTTACAGCATACACAAGCCAAATATTACAACCCTTCACTCTTGCAGTTACTAAAACTTACTAAAGCACCAAAAACTCCCAGAATGTTGCACCCTCCTATAAAAACTTCCATATTTTGGAAAGAAATTTGTCCTAGTTTTATTTCAGTTCTGCACTGAAGAGCATTATTTTCAGTCAAGGACTTTAAACTGTATGAGTGGCAAAACCACTGTGCCTTTGAAAGAGTCTGCATTTGATCTGGTTCCGAAAGCAACTTCAACCTTCCCACAAAACTATTTTCTGCTGCCTGCTTCCTCTTCTCCCAATCCACCCATATGCCTGTTTCTCTTACTCCTATTTTCTTCAGCACTACTTTCAGAGTCACCTCTGAATTTTATGGGATTTTTAGTATCCTCCTGATAGAAACCAAGCAGCCTCTTTGTGCCTTTATCTTCCTAACATCCTCTTAAGAACCTATCAGCCCCACTTACAAAAGTCCCAAGCAGACAGAGGTCCAGATCCACAGCTACCCCTTGGACATGCCTTGGTCCACAGTATCCAAAGTCCATCACCTCCTCTCAGAGACTTTCTCTCAAAGGTGTGTATGCACGTACATATACCGGAAACTTACTGCCTAACACAGTTCTGTGGATTCCAGTATGAGAGTCAAGAACTGAAGAACTATATGCCTTGGGATGTCAAGCCCCACTATCAGCTCTGCCCTCAAACTTGGTCAAAGTTGCAACAGGTAATTCCTCTCTCAAGGCCAGCAGTGGACTTGCAAAAATCACTGTGTAATACAAATTAAGAAAAGAATGGCCAGTCACAATTCTTCAGCTAATGAACCTTTCACTGCAGCTCTCAAGCTATATTCTGTTATTTCTCTTATGCTTCTAGATGCACATTAGGAGACACAAAATTGGATCAGTTATCCACTTATGTATTTAAAGTGCTGTGGATAGAAAAGGTGAAACTGAATTTAGAGAAATAATAACATTTAGAGTGACTACTACAGCAGTACAATCTTCTCACAGCAGTATAATCTCCTCCTGTGCTACCACAATTTATGATCTAACCACTTCAAATAATATGATCTTTATACTCTTGATACCAGATTAATAATTCTTTGGCTGGGCAGAACAGGTCAGTGCTCACTGTGTTCCTTCAAAATACAGGAATAATAGCATGGAATATATTCACAGGCTGAGGATGGCCATACATCCAAACATCTTGTATCTTCCATTGAATTATTCTAGATACCAGATTATATTTAGCATTTCCCTTCTGCAGCGCAGCTCTCTCAGATTTCATAGTAACAGGACACAGAATCAATCTTCTCGTGTTTTAAGAAGCTCAATAAACTATCCAACAACAATGAAAATCTGGAGCCAGTGAGGAGCCAGTTAAAGGAGCATTTACACAAACACACACAAACAAATTGCTGAAAGGAACACGCATTGCTAAACATTCAAAATAAACTGATATATTCTAGAGCTGTATAAAATTTATATTTATCCCCCCCAAAAAAACACAAACCACCTTGTTATGCTAAATCCAAGCATAATCTACATGGCTGCTTTCACTTGAGACTGGAAAATATCAGATGTGGGCAGATACACAAACAGAATGAGATGTGACAGAAATACATAGCGGGTGCCATGACCAAATAAATTATTGTGCTAGACTATTTTCAGAATTACTTCGTCAGGATAATCTTGCTAGATAATTCATTTTTCTTCTGACTTAGTCTCATATGCTTATCTCTGTATCCAGGCATAACCATTGTAAGGGCTTGAAATACACAAGAAAAGGAAAGCTGAGGTTTAAAACACCGAAGTGTTCCATCATGGAGGGACAGAACTGTGCACTCATACCCAAGAAGACAAAGCAGAAAACATAAGCAACTAAGTTAAACCCCAAACATTTCTGGAGGGAAACGAACCTTTTTCCAAAACCAGAAATTAAATATACAACAAATCAAACTACAAAAATTTCCAGCTTGATTGCCTTTTGGTTGTCCTGCTTTAGGTCCATTCTAATCAAGCAAAACCCCAAGGCACCAAAGAGCATGCAGAAACACAGGTTATTGTGTTTACATCTGACAATGCTGCCAGCTCCAATGTTTGCTTGATTCATTCTACCATGTTTATCTGTTGAATCTTGAGCCTATTTTCTGTTCTAATGCTATAATTTCAAAACCAAACAAATAGAATCATTTGAGGGTACTGGTTTATGAGAAGCTCAACATGAGCCAGCAACACACATTTGCAGCCCAAAAAGTCAATTGTATCCTGGGCTGCATTGAAAGAAATGTGACTAGCAGGCCTCCCACTCTGCTCTGCTCTGGTGAGACCCCATCTAGAGTACTGTGTTCAGCTCTGGAGTTCCCAACATAAAAGACATGGACTTCTTGGAACAGGTCCAGAGGATGGCCACAAAGATGATCAAAGGGCTGGAGCACCTCTCATGTGGAGACAGGCTGAGAGAGTTTTGCTTTTTCAGCCTGGAGAAAAGAAGGCTCCAAGACTTTCTGGGGTCTTCCAGTACCTAAAGGGGTCTTGCAAGAAAACTGGAGAGAGGCTTTTTAGAAGGGTTTGAAGTGACAGGATGAAGAGTAATGGCTTTAGATTGAAAGGGGGGTGATTTAGATTCCATGCAAGGACGACATTCTTCACTGTGAGCGTGGTAAGGCACTGGAATAGGCTGCCCAGAAAGGTTGTGGATCCCACCCCCCTTCCCTGGAAGTTTTCAAGTCCAGGCTGGATGGGGCTTTGAGTGTCCTGGTCTAGTGGAAGGTGTCCCTGCACATAGCAGGGATTTGGAACTAGATGATCCTTAAAGTCCCTTCCAACCCCAACCACTCTATGATTCATTTCTTCTTCCCACACAGAGCTACCTTCAAGAAAAGTAACCTGGTCCTGTGATGTTCAAATCATAGTCATGAAATTTGTGATTTTGAGATGGCCTGGGTTATTCACACAAGCAAGCACAGCTATTTGGTGCTCACTACACTTCTGCTGTCTCCACTACAAAACACAGCAGGAAATTCTCTGGAAAACATTTGCTAAATAGTTTATTTCTTTAACCTCACCTATCACCTGGCATTTTTTCTTTCAGTTCTGCATAGCATTGACTCCAAAGGACAGCTAGAGCAATTTAATCCAAAAATCAAACGTAGTGACACATTAACTGCAGAACCATCCCCCCCCCCCAACAGCAAACATTTCCTCAAAACTACATTTAAGAACACAGCTTGAGTCACTGCAAAGATACAGATGCTGGGGGGGTTAGTTCAATGTAGGCATAGAAAACTGGTTGAAGAGAAAGAGTCCCTGCTCTTACAAATCACTTCGGAGTAAGTAGCCCTTGTGCAAGAAGAGACCCAACTCTAATTCTCCCCTTGCCATGGTGTGCAATAAAGAGCAAAAGACAACAACTGTTTTCTTCTTTGGCATCTACAAAATGCCTGTGGAAATATATACAGATTTTAATGAAGAGATGGTCCACATTATGCAAATTGCCATCACTGAGACAAACTGGAAAGCTAAACATCAGTACCTACTGCTCTCAATTTCTCCTTATACACATAAGCAGACTAAAAGTTCAGCCACCCATTAATTCACCTCTCTTCAGTGTCATGGTAAAATACAATTGTGAAGTTCACTGTCATTTTAGGTGAAAATGTGTGCTCAAGCCATTGATTTTCATTTGAGTAAAGATTACTTCTCAAACTACATGAACAGACATCAACTTTAACCAGAATGTGTGACACTGCATACATTTTTCAGTAAGCAATGTTGAGGTTTTATTACTTGTGGTCACTGAGACTCAGAAAAACAAAAGATAATTCAAGATTCTTGCATAACACTGAAACACGTAAAAATGAAAATTCATTTTTTTAATTTCCTTTCTCTCTTCCAAAGCCAGAAAACAATCAAGCTGGGAATATTGTTGGTCAATTCTGTTTTTCTACATTCCTGATCACAAATTTCCCACAGACTAGCTTGTAAAACAACACTTGAAGTTCAAGTTGTCTTAACTATTTGACACACAATATTTTGTTTTTGATAAATTCATGGGATGGATGCTCAGAATTCGGCTTCCAATTTTATCCACAAAAGCATTTGCCTTCCAGAAATACTAATGTGATAATTATTGCCTCTACATGCATTTCTGCAAGCAGCTACTAGCAACAGTATTAATAAATGTGAACATAACAGTTTACCAAGAGAACAAAACTGACATTTTGGTCCAAGTGTTTATTTATGACTGATTTGGGGAAATATTTGCTCAGCTGTGCCTTTCTAAGTTGGACAGCTTGGAGTACAACACTAGACTACTCAGTTTGACATGTTGATTTTTGGTCTTTGTGGCTGACGCTGCATTTCCAGTGCAGTAAAGAACGTTCTAGTCCCCTGGGAACATCCCCTTTGTATACATCTGCACTCAGAACCCACTCCTGAAACCCAGTTTCATTATGAGCTCCTTTATTCTAGCACATAGAATACTTCTTAGTATTAAAACCCTTGTGCCCTTCCGCCAAACTAAATATGGAGAACGCTCCATTTTTGCTGTAAGGCCACTTTTGCAATTCTCTGAATCTAGGCATCCCAGCAACACACAAAGATCATGGAAGAATTCAGAGTACCTTCATATGGAGTCTTAGTTTTGTGCATTCAAACAAGGACTAGGATCTTGCCAGTGACCAGCAGTATTGACACATGACCAGTCATTTATTCTCCAGGTCTGCTATACTGTGGTTGGTGAAGGATTAGCTACACCAGCCTAATTCTTATGAAGATTCATTAGAGACCTTACAAATTGATTATACTTTTTTTCTCTTAGATTGATTGGTCTCTGTGAACATAAGACAAGTAGAATTCAGGTCCCATCTGACCGATTAGCTCCTAGCCCTTCAACTTAAAAGAACAGAGTAATAACATGCTTAAACAGGTTGTCTTTTTAGTTCGCTGTAATTATTTCAGTACAGAGGAAAAAAGATCAATGACTGAACTTAAAAGTCAAAAGGAAGAAATACTCCCAACATGAATGTTTCTATTCAATAATTCCAACCCAGTTCATGGAAGCATTTGTTCTTGAAATATTTGTACTTTAAGAAGATTGATTTTCATGCAGAAGTAAGCTCGCAAAGGAACCTGAGTCACTACTTGGCTTTTAAAGACAACATCCAATTTATGTTACTGCTTTGTTTATTGTATAAACTGGCCAAAGACAAAAGGAGCACATCAAAAGAAGGGTTCATAACAGCTTGTTCTGTGCTATTTCAAAGGATGATTTTTCAGAAATTCATGATCTACACAAATCATTCCCTTATTGATAGATGCACAAGACATCCACATATTCACTACAACGACCAACTATACCATGTTAAAGAAACAAGAAAATCACATCTTTCTCAGCTATGCATAATAATTTATCATATAAATGCAATGAGTGCCTTTCAATCAAGCTTATTCTCTGAAGATGTAATGACCAATTTTGAGATCCCATTAGATATAAACCACATTCAATAATCTGACTGTAATAGATTGCTTCTATAGCTAACAATTAATTATGCTGCAGTAAATGTTTTAGAAAGAAACATCAAAATCTAAACAGTGACAGTCTAATTTCCCAAATATCAATTAAGTTTGGGGCTGGCAGTTTAATTTCAAGAACAGAATCATCACCACACAAAGTTAGTAAGGTGTTTCCCACTGGCCTTTCGAAATGTCATAAAACTGAAGCCTAGCAGGACATGTGAAAATAACTCAGATTTAAGGCAACACTGAGACAGCACAGTGAAACTGGTGTTAGTCATCACCTGCATACTCAACCTTTTTTGTACATTACAGAAGAGGACTCAATAAAAAGCAAGAATTGTTATTTTTTAAAATGTCTTGCTTTCAATTTTCATGCATGTGCATATTCTCATACACAGAGGTGGTTGTATTCCTCACTCCCTGTATCCAACTTGTAGATACCTGTATAGAATGCAAGAGATCTAGGTCCAAATCCTGTTCTAATTCAAGCAGACCCAGTTTTAATCTCACTTTTAAGAGGTCTGTCTGTCTACAGAGCATTCATTATGAGTCAGTGCCACAGACTGGCTCCCAGCCCAAATATTACAGTGAGCTGTTCCTGACCCTGTTTTCAATCTGGCAATGACTATGCAGTTTAGATTTCCTTGGTACTTGTTACTGTCACCTAATATTGACCAGAAATCACATTCCCTTGGAAGTTTCATCTATGTCAATACATTTCTATTAAATTTGAGGTTTCAAAACTTACTACTTTTTACCTAAACCTTTGCAGGCACCTCCAGCAGAAATAAAACCCAGAGATAGCAAAAATTACAGAGAGGTGCAATTTCTGCAGAGAAACAATAAAACTACCTTTCAAAGAAGAGAAGCTTGACACTTAATTCTGTGGTGCCTGTGAATCTATTGAGAAATGTATTTTGTCATTGAATGCGACTGGAAACAATCACAGCTCCAGCTACTGAGCTGTAGAATTGAAGTTTCATAATCAATATTGCTTTTTTGTTATTTGGAAAAGCAAAAAAAATCATAGACAGAAAAAAACAATACAAACTGAAAAGGTGGTTCTGTTTTAATCTCTACTTGTGCAACAGCAGAATTCTCTGGTAGCACTGACTCCCTCTATGAGAAATACTGATCTGAAAACCTCTGCAGAGGGGCTCAGATATCATCACTCAACATCAAGACAAGAAAAATCGACTCTGTTTATGAGGCACATCACCAAAACAGACCAAATTAACATGGCTGCCTAGGAACTCCTGAGCACAGGTGACCCAATTATACAGAAAGCTTCTGTTCTTTCTTCAAGTGCCATATAAGGGACAAAAAAGTGAAATCTGTTTATACATAGTTAACCAAGGCTAATTCCTCCCTCCCTGAGAAGGGGAACTTACCTTGAATGAAGTCTTAAAGTAAATAATGGGTGACTTGCCTGCAACCAAATACACGTGTATCTAAACCATTTCCCAACTTCTTTCCAGAACACACATTAAAAGAATCACAGACCAGAATTTTTGAGCCTGAGGCGAAAGAGACACTGACTGCAAGATAACGGATCATGTCCTGGTTTTAGTTCCTAGAATTGATTTTTCTGCCACCTACGGTCTTCATTAGAACTTTGGTCTTGAGAGCTGAACAACATTCAGTCTTCCATGTTCTGCTAAGAGGTCACAGACAGCTTCCCTCAAGCTTCTACTTTCAAACCATCAAGTTAATTAAACCTGATTGTAAAGAGTATATTGATTTAATTTTACAGCCAACTTCAATTCTGCTTTTACCATCAGTAATGAAAATCCTGAAGGGGACAAAGTCATTGTGGGGCTGTGTGGTGAAAAACAGAGTTTCATCTGGAGAAAGGAGAACCCTCGGAAAGAACACACAGCTTTAATGGTGTAAGGCCATGGCGCACTGCCTGCTGTCAGCTCTGCTAGCTTACATTAGAATCATAGAATCATACAAATCAACCAGGTTGGAAGAGACCTCCAGGATCATCCAGTCCAACCTATCACCCAGCCCTATCCAATCAACTAGACCATGGCACTAAGTGCCTCATCCAGTCTTCTCTTGAACATCTCCAGGGACAGCAACTCCACCACCTCCCTGGGCAGCCCATTCCAATGGGCAATCACCTTCTCTGTGAAGAACTTCCTCCTAATATCCAGCCTATACCTCCCCTGGCACAACTTGAGACTGTGTCCCCTTGTCCTGCTGCCGCTTTCCTGGGAGAAGAGACCAGAGAGAGTACTGTCCCCTAGCTGCACTGCAACATGCCACATGCCTTGCCTCTCCTCTCGTTTACCAGCTAGGCAACCTGTGTATGGGTTTCCTAATCCTCTTTAGTCAAGAGGCTTCAAGTTACTTATGCTGTTTAAACCTAGAGTTCAGTTGCTCAAGTACAGTTAATAGAGCAGTCATCCCTGCCATCCCTTTCAAACAGAATGAAGCACGGAACATTCCATAATCTAAAAAACCCACAGATAAGGCTCTGCATTTGAAAACTATTATCTTTGAACTTCAGAAAGAGCTGGCTTTATTTATTATGTAAATACTCCATTTGGCTCCCTATTGCAGTAAGCCCCTTTACTATCAGGGCAATAAATAAGGCTGAAAGTTTGCTGTTCTAGGACTCCTATTTCCTAATTCTGGAAAAGAACAGATCATGTTTAAATTTCTCATTGTCTTATCCAAAGAATGACAAGAAAGACTTGGGTGTGGATTAAGTGCCAATGCACCTGCCCACATTAGCCTTGCTTTAGTCTAAAACACTTAAGAAGCCTAGGAATTGCAAGCTCTATCTTTAAGTGACTATTTTACTCTTTTGCTTTTTGTTAAGTAAGCTATAGAGCAAATCACTGAATGCACCTACTGAACTGACCCTGAATCCCTTGAACTATTTTGTTATTTATTTTTCAAATCTATTTTATTTAAAAATTAGAACTGATATACTAATGTCCCTTCTAGGCACGCAGAATATTCTTTGTTATCCAAGAACAGAACAAACTGTTTTCTACTCATTTAATGTTTTTGTCTTCACAGTGTGCCAGTTCAGTAGTTCACATTTTCCACTGACTTTTCAATGCCTTCTAAAGTCCAAATAACATTACCCTTTAAGTACATGAGGCTGTTGTCATCAAGAAAGAGGTAGCACTGAAAAGTCACTGTATACAAAGCTAAGATACAATTAAGAAACTGAAAAGAAAAACTAATACTGATCAAGCCTTTCTGCTCCCATTCACCCCTTCCATGCAGAGCCCTGTTGAAGATACATTGGCTCTGACATTTCTCACAATACGAATAAGGATAGCAGGCAAGTTCAGGTCAGGAAGAGTTCAGTTCAGGCTCTGTGGATTGGTTTTGGTGGAGTTTTTTTCAGACATCAGAGTCCCACCTATGACAAAACCTTACCACCCACTCTAGATGTTTTCCTTTAAGGAATAAACCTTCGAACATATTTTAGGCATTATACAGGACCTGCCTCAAAGACTTCTAAGATACTTCATATTTTTAAGAGACCTATTTTACTCCTCCTTAGGTTTTGAGTTCTAATCCATGGCAAATGAGTTATCACTGCTACTTTCCATTAGCTATCATTAGCACCTATCCATCAGCAATATGAGCTCCATTTCAAGGAACACCTTCAACCCACCTCCACATCCTGTAGCCACACCACAATAAGCTTAACAACACCAGTCTCCATAAGATGAACATTCAAACTGACCAAATGAGGGCCTCAGTATAGTGAGCAAAAGGCTTATAAGATAACTAACTAGTAAGATGCCAACTGTTTTTGTTAGGCAAAAAGACAAAGCCTCTGTCAAGAAAACTAACCTACCCCTCCCAAAATTTCACTTCGGAATTTTTTTCTTTACAAATCCAAGAAGAAATTATTTACTGCTTCTTTCTGGACAACATTTTGCTACAATTTCAGCAAAAATAGTCCTTTTATGTATACTGAGTAGGTAATTTTTGCTCATGTATTGAATAAGACCAAAATATATTACACAGAATAAGTAGAGATGATAAAGTTAAACGACTTTGACTGGATCCTGAGTTCCCTTAACCCATACTACATTTCCATTTACGAGCCAAATACGAGATAACAACCTACAAGGATGCTTATTAGATTGCATAGACAAAAAAAAAATGGCCCCATGCAGATTTTAATCCTCTACTGAGAGGGTTATAAACAACTCTGTACTCACGGTGCGGAACTGCGGGCCGACGCGGGCCATGCGGAGTAGAGCAGCGAAGCCGTGCTGACTGTGCAGACCGGGCCGAGAGGAACCCTCGGGCACGCTAGTAACACCTGGTTCCGCGGAAATTGCCTTTCCCCCCATCACACCCTGCGGCGTAGGGGCGCTGCCTGCAGAGCTGCGCAAAGTGCGGTGCGCACACCGGCCGTTCAGTGGCGCTGTTGCGGTGCTTCCAAAACAAGGAAAGCGCCGTTCCCGCCTCCACAGAAACAACCTCTTTTAAGCGGCGCTATCAGGCCGTGTGACAGCGGTTTTGAGACGATCAAGCTACCACATGTTTCTAGAACACCTCCTGGGACAGTGCCTCCACCATCTCCCTGGACAGCCTGTTCCAAAGCCTGACCACTCTTTCAGTAAAGAAATTTTTCCTAATACCCAACCTAAACTTCCCCCGGCACAATTTCAGGCCATTTCCTCTCATTCTATCACCTGATACTAGGTAGAAGAGACCACTTCCCACCTCACTACAATCTCCTGTCAGGGAGTTTCAGAGAACAATGAAGTATCCCCTCAGCTTCCTCTGCATCAGGCTAAACAATCCCTGTTCCCTCAGCTGCTCCTCCTAACACTTGTTCTCTAAGATAATAATTACAATAAACTATAATTCTCTGTAATAAACTATAAACTCAAATCCACTGACCATAGTTAGTGTCATCCCTAGAGATGGGGCTTTCACTATTTCAAAAAATCTTCACAGCAGCAATAATTTCATAAAATAGCCACCCAGAAATAAAACCGAAGTCAGCTGTGTGAACATACCCATATATTTAAAAGATCTACAGAAAATTCTCAGGCTTTGTCGTTCACCAAACAGTCAATCTCCTTTGAAATGTTCATAAAGACATAAAACACAGGGCAGCAGATACAGAGGGAACGTCTTGCATGAATATCCATTGGAATTCAACATGAAATTATGAATTGACAAGTCTCTGCAAAGATGAAAGGGGTTTTTTCCTCAAAGAGTGAAGGAAGCTCCTGAAGGGCTCTTTTCCATCCAATCAATAATGTTAAACTCCTACAGAATACTTTAGGACCCCAAAGTTCTGCAGTCACCTCACTAAAACTGGGGTTACAAGCTTCGATGACCACAAGATTTTCAAATTTTTTATGCCACATATAGTTTTAAAATCATCAGAAAAGCCAAATATCTTCTGGTTTATTGAAAACAGTGAGATCACCACCTCTGTGATCTGGGCACCACTGTAAAAGGTAAGGTGCACTGAAGACTGCCCTAATATCGCTGCATGCAAGCCGAAACATTTGAGGAGAAACAAATAAATATATATCAAATGTGTAATCCTGATATGAATTTAAGTAGTGATGTATACATTTTGACTTCCTCTGCAGTCCACAGAATAAGGCATCACCAGAGAGCACTAAAGATTCAGAATTTTAATAGGCTGAATTCCTTTTGGAAATATTTTTGCTCTTCGTCAACTAGAACCTCTAGTTACAAGTCTCACTTAGGGTATGAGAGATTCACGTTTTACATGGAACAGCATCCTAACTGAGCCACCAAATGCTACCTTCCCCAACATCAGCCCTCTTGAAAAAGCTGGATATGTAGATCACTTCTGGCATGGACAGTCTGAGAACACAAGCACTCTCCTGAGTGATACAGGTAAGTAACGATACACTTGAATTAACCACTTCAAATAATATTTTTAAAGGAATTGGGGAAAAAAAAAACAACATAAAATGAGAAAGAACTTTGAGCAAAAAAAAAATCATTCAAGGATTTTCTCTCTTTAACAGAAGTTTTATATCAGGAAGAAAGGGAGGAGGTGAGGGGTTGTTTTGTGAGTCACAAACAGCTGGACAGCTGTGTTTTGCAGCCTAATATATGAAGCAGATGAACAGAGCTTCCAAAAGTTCATAATGATATCTTTAAAGGGTTTAGAAACTCACATGAAACTCTATTCCTGCTATACTTGGACAAAGAATCTGAAGCCTCTGACATGGCAAGCCAATCTGAAGCACAAGAAAAATTCTAACCTGTAAAACAAAATGCCCTCTTCCTTCTGAATAAATAAAACTTGTTTGTAGACATAAAGACTGTGTTGAGCTGCAGAATGGTTTCACTGTCCCAAAGAACAGCATTGGCAATACTTGAACTCCATCACCTTCACAAATTCTTGCGGTGGTATAACTGGCACAGCTAGACCAGGAGGAAGAGCACATAGGTACATAAGCACAACACATAGACACTGCTTTATGTTGGTGTGTAAGATACACAAACATTGTGACTTCTGTTTCCTAAGACACAGCACCAGTGATGCCTAAGAAACAGCCACATGGCAAAACCCTTACAATGAGCAATTTTACTTCAACTCATGAACCCTTTTCCCCATGTCTTGCCAACTAAAAGTAAGTCAGGTCATGTGTAATTTCCTACACAGCAAAGTTTTTACAAGCTGCAGTTCCACCACAAAGTATGGTTCCCAAATGCAAAATCCTTGCTGCAGAAGTTGGTATTTATCCTGGTGGGGTAAGCTGATCACACATGCTTTTGCTGCATAGCATGACAATAAACAAAGCTTGCTCTATATATTTTCTGGCCCACAGACAAATGCCATGCAATTAAATGTCAAATTAACTTGTGTAACAGCTGCTAATAGTTTTCACATATTTGGAAAACAGAGCAATCGTTGTCTGTTAAAAATTATTTAAGGCTGACTCATTTTCAGAGTTTCTTAGCACCATAGGGCTCCACAGCTATTTGTGACACTGCTTGGCTTCATAGAAATAACAGCAAAGAAAATTTAGGAGTAATGATAATAAACAAGCCTGACATGACCTACTGGGGCTTTTTATTACAAAACCTATTTAGACAACAATATCTAGAGGCAGAAGAGAGCTCTTTAGCAATAACAAATAAGTACTTTTTAGCTTCATGATGCTCTTCTTTCCAGCATTTCCCACTGATACCAAAATTTGGTGTTAGATCAGACTCTGAAGTACCCTACAGTGTAATGTTATGTGGGTTTTTTTATTGTGGAATAAGTATTACACAAATTTAAATGCTTATTGTGAAAATCCATAATGTTACCTGAAGGTACTTTCAGGCTTGTGGCACAGGTTTACATAACTCTGCCCTGCCTTACTCTTAAACACTCTTCATAAAGTGAATGCTGTGATATTTAATTCCCACAGAAATAAGCTTATTCATAGAAGTTCTATGAACCTTCCAACAGAAAAACAGTTAATTTAATACAATTTCTTGGCTCTTCTGGATAACACAACACACAGCTGCTACTGAGTCAAGATTCACTTCAGCTGCAGCCTTCTACTTGGGCAATACTGCTTTTCTCTCACATACAAGCAAAGGTCTTACAGATTATTCTTTTCCGTACGTTTGCAAATGTATTTTATTACTTGTACGTTCTTTTTACCCTATCTGCTGATCACCTACATAACAGTTTACACATAAAATTATTCTTATATCTTATCAGTGCCTTTCTCCTGGTGGATTAATCAGAAATCTTCCTCTGTGCTGCATCTTCTATCCTTACTAGGCAGGAAATGTGGTACCTTCAGGAAAATAAGTGTAGACCAAGATTTCTATATTCAAAGAAACACCTGACACCTCTAATAATGAAAGTGAGAAGCAAAAGCCAAAAGCACCAGAAAACCATCACCTCAAATATTTAATATGGTTTCATTCAGACCAGATAATGTCCTCTTATTTAACTAAGGCATGCACTGACATCCAAGCCAGGTAGGGAAGCCTCCAGTTCAATCTATTCAACAACAGGTAAATTCAGCCAATACAAAAAATAGTAGAAAATCCTGCAAAAAATAATATAGATTCCTGCAGGACTCTAGACACAACGAAAGAATATGAAAGTTCAAATCAAAATTGTATTTACAACCCAGCAGGTCACAGCTTCACTGCCTATTCAGTTAGCTAATAAGACTCATTTACATCATGATGGTAGGACACTGGTCTTTCATCTGGTGAGAAAACAACAGACATAATAGATGAATAGAGAAAAGTGGGAACTAAACTAATGGCTATGATCCATATCATCTCACTGTTTTTTTCCTCCACTGTTAGAAATACCCACAACAGCTGAGTCTGGAAAGCATGGGAGAATCACAGGCTGGATTGCTAAGTCATCATCTGTTCCCTTCAGACTGAATTTGACCAAGCTGAAGTTAAAAAAAATTAATAATGCAAAAACATATGGGTATAAACAAGTGTGTTCTGAAATGAAAACTGTTTTTCAACATTCAGCCCCTTCACGTTGAAATTTTCCTCAGATTTATAAATCTTTATAAGCAGAACTTACTGCATACTATACAGCATCTAGAGCTGCAAGTGGCAGCGTCACCTTATAAAATTAAAAAATGTATGCTATCACCTGCTAAATCACAGACTGTAAATAGTTCTGCTGGGTAAAGGCATTCTAAGAGTTTAAAAACACAGTAAGATTTGTGACTAGTTCTCCAAACTCTTTCCTTCCCACTCATTTGCTAAAAAAACAAGAAGAAAAATGACAACAAAAAAGAGTCATATATGGTTTTGTATTGATAATCAATACAGAAAGCACTAGAAATCATGCCTTTAGTATACTGAGGGCCTTCCCAAGAAAAAGCTGGTTCTCCCTTGCCTTCTATCCAAGGGTGAGCATCCAGAGAGTTTGATTTGGATGAGACTTTCTGAAAATATAAGTGAGAACAATTGATTACAGCTGTTGTATTCACTCCTCTGTCTGGAGGATGAGGCTTACACTCCCTTTTCCCTGTCATTAGTAGGTCATGTAAGTATTAATGTCATCAAGAACTTTACTTCAGGTGTTTTTGTTCTCCTTATGGATTTTATAACCAAAGACACCAAAAAATGGAACTTGCCTGTGTGATCCACAGCAGCAGTAACAATAATCTTCCAGCATTAACTCCTTACTGAAAGCTCTATCATATCTAAAAGATTACCATAAAAGGGCATCTTTTTAGCCCCTGTGCATTACTGAGAAGTCATTGCACTATTTGCAGGATCCTGCAGGAAGATAATAGTTCATTAAATACAAGAAAGCTGGAATACAATCTCATCTACCAATTCTAAAAGTCATCATGGGCTATATGAGGTCAGCTCCTACCCTTACATCATGTGTCTCACAGCATTAATCTTTCCATGACACAAAGAGACTAAAGCTGCTGGGAAAACCTGCAGGCACCACAGCGTCTCCAGCAGCAGTTCAAGGCCACTGACACAGCACAATTAATCAGTGCACGCAAAGTGTATTCCACAGAAGTTATCCGACCCCAGCTCTATCTGCTGCCCTTCTAACCACAGCGCACTCACATCACATCTACAGTGTAGCACAGCTGCCTTGGCTTTCAAACAAGTGGAAAAGTGGGGGACAGTAGTATCAAGGGAGAAACAGGATAAAGCAGAGATTCAGTTACAGCTCTGTGAGAAATGGGCCTGAATGACCTTCCTCTCATGACATTCTGCGCACGGAGTCTGCTCCTTGCTCATGCATGAGTGTCTCCGCCAGCTCCACTTCTCCCCAAGGTCTGTGCAGAAGGCATGCTCCAAGCTTTGTTTGCCTTTAAGAAAGAGACAAACTAATTGAAAATGCCAGAGAAATACATAAAGTTGCACAGCTTTCACTTCAGGGATCCTATGGCCAGTTACATAAAACTTCAAACAGAACTTGGGCTATGACAAGGCACCAGAATGTTGGCGTATCCTCAGATTTTTAAGATTATTTCAGAGGCCGAGGCTATAGTACTTATTGCCTGTGGAAGGGGAGGGAAGCTACAAACCCAGCACCCTTTCTCTTGCAAAGGAGTTAGAGGATGAATGTCAATGTTTGAGTCAGCTCCCTTTCACTGATTCCACTCAGAGAGAGGTGGCCCACCTGCAGCACGTGTTTTCCCAGACAGATCCAGATGAACAAATCAGAGTCACCTGCCATTCTCATCTGTTACTCACATTGATACTTGTAACTGTCTCTTCAAAGAAGCCAGGATAATTCTGTGTCACTTCAGTTGTCACCCCAGTTTTCCTCGGCCCATACACAATTTGTGCATGAATTCCAGCTATTTACCTACTGTTGTTCTTGGTTTGGTTTCCCATTCAGACCTCTCAACTACATTTTTGTTCTCATCTACCATAATCCAGCACACACAGACCCCTCTAATTTTGTCTCTCATGGTAGATAACAGCTTTCTATGTCAGGACAAGACCTCAATAAAGCAAGTCAAACTCTTTCTTGCCCTTGTAATGTATGAACCTCACACACATGAATGTGGTTAGTGTTTTGCTATGCCAAATTTTCAGAAATTATTTGTTTTATACGAAATTCTGTATATACTATGTATTTGGGCTCAGCAGAAAGTTTTACCCTGATGATGAAAAACTAAAGAAATAAAGATCTCAAAACAAATGAGTGGTATTGTTCAGACACCCACTCTTCAGAAGTGTGCTTCTTTCATTTTCTTTATCTGTGTTGCAGAAGAGAGGAGAAGAAACTTCTTTACAGTGAGGGTGATGGAGCACTGGAACAGGCTGCTCAGATAGATTGTGGAGTCTCCTTCTCTGGAGACTTTCAAAACCTGTCTTATGAAACACTGTGAGAAGTTCTATAGTTTCTACAAATGTCATAAAAATTAATTTCTTCCTGACACTAATTTCAACACGATTTTATTAAAATATAAATAAATAAAATAATTATCATTTAACTTCTTAAATCTTGAAAACTAAGCCACAGAGAGGGAAGGAATTGGCAAAAGCCAGCCAAATTCAGGGAGGAATGAGATCCCCTCCAAGACCCAGACTACTGCTTTTGGCCATTAAAGAAAGATTTTAATGCACATCACATTTTCAAAACCAAAACCAAACCAAACCACAACAACAAACCAAACCAAACCAACCAAACAAGCAATAACCACGTAAGAAAATAAACCACATAAGAAAATAGCTTTTTCTTCCTGTTCAGAGCAAAATGCAAATACAAGCAGTAGGAAATAAGTGCCCAGCTTTGCCACCTTTATAAAGTTGACCTTATTTCATTGAGTATAACAAACAAAATTAAGAGCTATTTCCCCGATAGCTGCAGTCCCAAAAGAGGATGCTACTCTTCAAAGATGACCAGATTGCCAATAATTTGCCAAGGAAATTTAAATGAAGACTTTAGAATAAATAAAAGTTCCAATAGTGACTATTAAAACATCAGAACTCTGTGACAAATGCTGCAACTACTGACATTCTAAATGTCAACTTTTTGTATTTCCAACACTGCAGCAGAAGCCCTTTATCATTTAAAAGGTACTGTCCATTTTTTTCAAACTTCAGATTTGTGGAATTTCTTTTCAATTTTCATCAGTTCATTCAACATTATGTACAGTGCAATTCAAGCACATACGTCCCAAATGGATTATTTCATTTCCCCTTTTATGGTAGCCAGAACAAATCAAGGCAAAGCCCTTCTGTTACCTTTTATTACAGTGTCCTCACTTGTTTTCCTTCTGTCTAAAGCACATAATTTCAAAAGAGCAAAACATCCTTGATTTTATTTGCCCTCATGGTCCAAAACTTCCAGAGCAGCTAGGGCCTATTGCCAAGTAACATGCAGAGTGCAACCAGAAGGCCACAGCGTAAGCCTTGGTATTTCAGCAACAGTGTGAACGTAGAGTATGGAGAAGGTACTGGAGAGGAAGTGCTGGAGGCCCAGCAAAAGCAAATGTGGAGCAGAGAAGGATCAGCCATCTACTGAGGAAAGAGAGCCCTTCTACTAATATTATTGGGAGTATGTACTGGAACAGAAACAAACACAGTAGCCTGATAAGTTTAACAGTGGTATCCAGGCAAAGAGGCCCCTACAGTGTGGCACTACTGACTCCCTCTGTTCACATTCTATCACAGTGATGTGCTGAGCATCTGGCAAGTTTTATTGAAGGGACCTTATGCTGACATTTACCAGTTCAGGGGAAAACAAACTTCTTCCAGAAAGCAGGTGTTCAAATACGAAATTTTGTGCAGTTACCAGTAAACACATAAATAACACATCTTGAAATGTGGAAGAATAAGCAACATTCAATTGCACAATTCCAGTTGTGAATGAGAAATTACATAAATTCCCAAGGTTCCTATCCCTATGGCATGTCTTGAGACACATGACTCGGTAGATTGAGCACATCCTTCTCTTTCATAACTCAGAAAGATTTTAGAAGTAGAAAAAGACACTGCTAGAGATATGACATATGTAATGTCACATTTCCAGTGTCCTCGGTGGAAGTCGTGCCCATTCATAACATGTTTATTACAAAAACAAGCCAACAAATAAAAAGCACAGGGGTTTTCCATGCTGCTGAGCCTGGCTGCAGAAAGGCTCTTTTACTCATTTAGTGCCTGTACTAATAGTGGCCCCTACGTCATCTGTGTGGGTGTTAGAAGCTGTTTTTGCTGAGAACAAAGATGAAAAATCTCAACTTCTCCCTGAGGATGTAAAAGGTCCATCAGGCAATGATGAAGATGAGTTTTATTTCACATTCCTTATATGGCCAAAAATACATTAAACCCAGAATATTTGAACTGTCCTTTTGAAAGGAATGGTTATTGGAACACAGGAAGACTGTGGGACCTGCTGATGAAATAGAAGCTGAATTTTTATGTTGCTACTGTCTGTTTGGTTTTCAACAGTGAAAGAAGCAGCATGAAACAACCAGGTCTTTGTGCTAGTAAACAGGGTTTCCAAATGTAATTCTGATGAAGAAAGGAGTTCAACAAAAGAAAATCTCTGCTTTGGCTTAGCAGAAGTACCTGGATGTTGTTAAGGTTTCTCTCTTTTTTTGTTTATTTGTGGTAAAACTAACCTGTGGAGGTGTTCTCAGCCTCCAAAATTGTCATCCAAATTCCATTTTAATTCAGTAACTCAGACTCACATTATCACATTTAGAGTAATTTCTGATTTTAAACTGAACATCAGGTGTCCATTTTAAACTCCAAAATCTAACTGAAAAATTGTCCCAGCCTAGCAGGATGACATCTCGTTCTTGTTTCCTGAGGAGTTCAACAACTTCCCTGAGCTTCATTACCTCCAAGAAATGTATAGATGTCACAGGCTAGGTATGTTAATGGAGCAGGTTGGGAATCTCTTTATGAGTGTTTGACATGGGTGTCTTTGATGATACCAATATACAAAATGACATGGAAATCTGGGATTGAAGCATGTCTAATTCTTTAGTTACAAAGGGTCAATTTCTTAGCCAATTTTGGTATCTGTGAGATAGACCTTAAGGCAAAATAAATGTCAGCATCAAGAGAAGGTCAACTTTGCTAAAATATGTAGGCTTTTTCTTCTAAACCTTTTATCTGTAGGACTATTGACTTTCTCAGTTGCATTCTCTGCTTGCCCATTTTTTAAAGACATTATTGAGTTTCCTAAAAATACTGAAAGGCAAGTTGTAGTACCCAGGATTTGATTGTGGGCATATGGTTAGAAATGAGATTCTAATTAGATTTTGACCCTTAAGCCTGATGTGAGAAGGGTCAGTCTCCTAATCATGTTAGACTTTGAAGAGATTACAGGAGTGACTTTTTCCTCCTTACAGACTCTGCACTAAGAGCTGCCTCTCTTTAACTAGATTGTGACACTAAACGTAGCCTGATAAATGTTGGCACAATGCTGTGCTGGCTATGAAATCACACACACAAATATATTCATTTTGTAACTCCATAGTACTGAATTGCAGTATGACAAAAGGACACCCCACACATACTCCTGCTAGAGTGAACTCTTGGCATAATCACAAAACGTCCAAGTAAACAAGCACTAACAGAAATTGTTTTCTTTGCAGACTTCTCTGACAGAGGTGAAGGAGGTGAGAAGACTACCTCAAACTTCAGTCTTCCAGTAAGTTTTCTCTGGCTTGCTCCACTTTTATTCCAACTTCACGCAAAATCAGGGGTTCAGGAAAGTGAACACTATTCTGCTATCAGAGGAAAGCTAAAGATGAGGGGAAAATGTGGGGAAATAAATTCTTAGACGGCACCTGGTCTAAAACTTAGGACCTGGCATTCTCATCTGACATACCTATCCTTCCTCCACCTCCTCTCCAACAAGGTTTTATGGCCCTGAGACAGTAACTAACTCTGACTAATGCTAGAATTATTTATGTACATTAAACACTGACATGCTTTAGATCAGAGGCTGTACTTCAAATTAATCTCCCTGATCTTGCATATAACTTTACATCCACGGGGATTAGAGAAACTTCTCTAACTGTTACAGAAAAATAACCTACTTTCCCCAAAGACACCATTCTGGGCTGCCATTGTGCCCAGGGTACAGTCTGTACAAGAAGTCAGAAGTAATTCTGTGCATAAGACAGCAAAAATGCCAACATCAGAATTGGATGTCAGGATATAGCTATACTGACTTTCAGGACAGTGTTTTGTACTCTCAGTATGCATTATGAAGTTGTATGGCATGTTTGCACAGATGCTGAGGTAAAACACTTCTTTTTTTACCCAATGGTATGGATTTTATGCCAGTTTCCATTAATTACTAACATAACAGCTGACAGAAAAATTGATAGGGAGTGTTCTGTCAGCAAACATAAAGAGTAAATCATGCCTGCTTAAAGAAGTTGTTTCTAAAATCTGAGGAAAAAATGAATAACAAAACCAGAAACCATACACCACTCTGGGAACAAAATAGTTGCTAAGCTTCGCTCACAGCAGAATCTTGCCCAGCTTTACATTTGGTGTGTGAAAAGCAAGTTACACTGAATCTACCTAAGAAACATCAGAGTCAAGTTCCTCTGCTTTTTATTTTCACTGTGTTCACTTAGCTAACTGGCCTGGCTGACCACTTCAGTAAGCTCGTTTGAGGTGAGGAGTATCTTCATAAACACAAGCAAGTGTTGAAAATGGTAATGAATGGAGCCCAACCAAACCCACTTTTAAGGAAAGCAGAGCTGAAGCTACTCTGACAAGAGTTGTGCTACTTTAAAGTCCCTAAACAATGAACAGGCTCATGCTTCAGCCCTGGCACAGCTGGCCTCTGAGGAAGCTCATTGTACTTGTCCTTGAAAGAGAAAAGAGCAGATAAGCCACAAAGAGCTGTATTGTGGGAACAGCTTGTATGGACTCTGGTGAGGGACATGAAAGGAGCCAACCTAAAACACATTCAGTCCTGATTGTATCCATCTTATTTTGGTGGGGACTATTTACATAGTCCATTTAGATCTTTAGTGTTTCTGTGTTGAATTTATTTATTTCTTTTTTAAGCCTCAGCAACTGATTTATTATAACTGGTTGGGTTTTTAAAAATCTAATAGAAAGCAATTAAAGGTATTTTAGCATAAGTGTAAATTCAAAAGCCAAATTAAATTGTTACACTTAGGAAATTGTTTCAGATATGTAACAAGAAAATCCCATGTATTTGGCTATGTAAAATAGGCAAGTTAGGCCAAGTATTGCATGCATATAACCTGCTACATCATTACCTCTATTAAGTCCTGAATTTAGAATTTATGCTTCTCAACTTTAAGATACAATTCTTATAATCCTTACTGTCACTTGCTGATTGAGAGGTCTTCTGCAGAAGTAGCAACTGCCTGACATTTGGAAGACCCAATCAGAAAAGTTCCACAGATTATGGAAACCTAAGGACAATAATAATTTCATAAGCTTCTTGACTTTCAGTCCTTTATTTCTTTTTCTATTACTGCAAACTAATTTTTTTCACTCACATGCTCTTCTAGTTGCCGGTTTTGCCTCTTGTTGGTGCACAATGCAAAGGACTAAGATGTCAGACCGTGACCACACATCTTCTTTGACATCATACACAACATGCACAGCTGCTCAGTGTAAGTCACAATCTGTAGAATAGATACAGACACTCTTGCATGGTCACATGGCAGACAGCATTAGCTGAGAGGTCATCTCAGTTCCTATGTTTCGGTTTGATGAAGAGAATTCTTTTCAAAGGTATTGCTTTTTGCAACTTAAATATCTGGGTTGGGTTGGAAAGCAGTGAACTTCACTCAGATTCATTGTCCTGACCTCCTACAGAAGTGCCAAGGACAGGCCAACCCATCTTACAAAAACACAAAGATGGTGGTTCTCTTGAACCCTCCCACTAAGAGTATATGTGTCACATTCCCTCCACTGTGCTGGCCAGGCTTTGAATCCCTCCTACACATTACTGTATTTGCACCTTGGAGATCACCTTATGTCTGGGGGGGTGTATGGACAACATTGTGTCCTTCTGGGCAGTGGTATTTTATAGGCAAGAAAAGAACCTACATCAACAGGACATCTCATAGCTTGGAGCTGGAAGGCAAAATATGTGGTGATTTGTCTACTTTGGTTCATCTTTGAAAGCATTATTTTACAAGAATTGACTTTGCCAGGTGTTTAAACTTCATCTTACATCCAGTGCTGCAGTTTAGCTAGGCTTAACTTGTGACTGCCAAAAGCCATGCTCCCATCCCACTGCTGCATGGCTGTATGACTGCCTTTGCCAGCACAAAATGGGCAGAGGTAGAAGACACAAGGTGCAGCAGGAGAGACCAGACAGGACTGCCTCCGGAAGCAGTAGCAAGCTCTGGCAGTTCAAAACCTTTCATGAAATTCCTTAGATTTCAGCCTAGAGCAAGATTGAGCAGAAACAGGCATCTCCTGGGCTGGGTTAAAGGAAGCAGATGAATAGTATCCAAGCATGGGATATTTGCGTATCAAAATCGTAGCTTGCTTCTTTCATCTCCCTGTTAAAGCTGACCCAGAACATCTTGTCACAGCTCCTGACTGCCTGTGCCTAGAAGATTAACAGCCCAGTTGGTATTTCCTCTTCTAGCAGTTCTCTAAAAACACTTTATTTGCTAATTTTTTTTTTTTTACTTATTAAGGATAAGATGCAGCACATAGACCCATCTTTTCCCTCTATCCATTCTTTTAATGACATAGAATCACTAACCTATTGCAGGATACAGACCTCTGAAAGGTTTAAACCTGTCTGAGTTCTCTAATTTTATTAGCCCATAGCAATGCCATCTCTATAGGGCCATCAACACATCCTGCCCCATTTCTGTGTCAATAGCGACACCTAACATGATTGATGCTGCCAGGGAATAGTAAAACTCATTGCAAGCTGGACAGTCTCAGACCTCATGGTGTCAAGTACTGACAGTTATCTCAGGAGTCCCATGAGATGGTACACAGAAGTGAAAGAGAACCTCAACACCCTGTGCAGAGATAAACTAGGAATGCCTCCCATTGCGACTCAGCACTAGCCAGGTACCACTTTACTGTTGAAATTGTCATGTTACCTCAGTACTCACCCATTTCTCAGCTTAGATTTAGCCCCTCACATACAGTAAATGCACTAGCACCTCCTGAAGCACTAGGATAGGCTTGTATCAGGAGCTGACAGAAGACATGAACATCAGGCCTGCCAGAAGTAAGCAGCATCTTCCACAGCTAGAAGAGGAGATGTGCCCTTCTGACACTTTTCCCAGCAAGAAGCCTGCCTGCAGTCCTTCAAGAGTGGAGAGAGAACTCTGGACAGAAGTGGCAAACCACAGACTCCACTTTAGTAGATTGTCCACTGGCAGGGCACGTTCTATTTAAGACCTGTTTGAGCCTGGAGTACAGACTGGGACTCTGATGGGAAATTGTCTTCAAAACCCCATCATCTGTCAGACTGCAGTATAGTACTGACTGCTGCTGTCTGGTGTGTAAATCTACAGCAAAGGGGTACCTCCTCCCAGGAGAAAACAGCACTTTGTAGTGGCAGCATCTGCCTACAGACCTGGGCCTGGGACTGTACAGGGGGATAATTACTCCAGCAGGGAACGGGAACTTTTGACCCTCAGCACAGAGCACAAGACAGTTTTGCCTTTCCTCAGGGAACAACTGATGAAGCAAACATTTTTGTGGATGATGCAGCTGAAAAAAATGAGAAATGGGGACAGGGGAGGAGAATGTATTGTTTAAATGGATATTTTTAAATTTATCACGTTTCATTTCCTATCAATGCATCCTAGAATTCGGAGAAGTACTGTTTAGATGATTAGCATGAAAAGCCACCACGCCACGTTCATTTCCGAAGCATCTGGGCATCTGCTGCGGTGCGTCTGCAGGGATGGGAGCCACCAAAGGAAGCAGCCTAGCGCCCTCTAGTGGGTGTCGGCGGTTAAGGCAATGCCAGGGAGCCACACACAGCCCCTCACACAAAGCCGAACAGCTTTTTGAGTCCAGGTTTATTTGATAACGAGTTTTCTGGAGGTGAAAGACAAAGTAGTGACATTTTTGCACTACCGTAGGATTTTTTTTTCATAATCCACTAAGTGCAGTTCTCTATACCCATATACAAAGAGCTTAAATCCACTTTGTCAGGTTGTATGTAGTTGCAATGTTCTCATCTCCTCACCTAAAAAAAGTTAGCATAGGGATAAGAATTGAAGATGACCATCTGGTTACCCTCGCATAAGCTGTCTCAACCAGAAATTATCTTTACCCTTGATGTTTTTGCTTACACAACTTTTCCAATGCTACTTCCAGTTTTCACTGACTTGCACCCTTAGATTCTGCCCTTAGGCATAAGCTAGGGCGCACAGGAACTTGCAGCCTTCTATACAGAGAGAGGTCTTACATGGAGGCCATTAAATCCTTAAGGTCCTCACAGTGCTGAAGTTGGGTTTGTGTTAATCTACACTGCACAGAATCACCTCTGAAGGTCTCACCTAATATATCTGTGAGGATGCTCACTCAGGTGTCTTGGTGATAAAAAGAGAGTCAAGCCCTAAACTAGTTTGTTGGGTCGGGTAATACATGGCGCTAAAATCCTTTGTGAGGTGGAGTTATGTCATCCAACTACATAGGTAAGTGCGTGTCGTATTAGAAAGTTATGAAGTAAGACCTACAAAAGTCTGAGGAATAAAAATGTTGTCATAAACTTTGACTCCTATAAAAGAATGCTTGCAAACAGGTGTTAGCTGTCACAATTGCTGTACCCATACACATTACTACTCACCCCTCTGAAGATGTAAAAACAATCCCTCTACAAATAGCACACTATTTACAAATAAGCAAGATTCATTCTTCACACTGGTTTTAAAGTATGAGTAAAATGAATTTTAGCTTTTGAAGCAAACAAACAAACAAAAAACCCAAAACAAACTGCAGACTTTAAAACAAAACAAAAGAATAAATACCCAGTAGCAAGCATCCTAAAGTTGTTTCCTGGCTGTTGATCTTGCACACACCAAAACCATCCTGCTCCCATCAGGTGGGTTCCATTTTGCAGGAGAACAAACTTAGCCTCCAATTATAAAACTCTCACAAGCAGCATTTTAAAATTACATTATCCAAGATAAAAGCCTCATATTTCTGTATCTCAGACAAATTGGCCATGCTGTTAGCAGTGAAACAACCAGGAGTACTGTCACAAAGGGATAGATGCAACCAGTATACGAACTCCATGAGCACATGGGTCAGAAATGTGTCCATCTCTACCTTTCTTCCCATACTACAAATGCACCCCACAGGGGTGAGCTCATGTATATCCCTCAAAAAGGATTAGCGCTTTTCCAGAGAGCTGGAAATCTGGGCAGGGTACCAGCCTGTGTGTTCCATAGTCTACAGGTGTGAAGGTCCACCTGGCTAATACATATGGTAAGAACTCCAGACCCAGGAGCCTTTACTCACTTCAGCACACCTCCAGGCTGCTTCAGAGACTGAGCTGACACCTCTAGTGTGCAGTACAGGTGCCATTTGAGTGAGCACCAATACAAACCCACCACCCTCCCCTCACACACCAACACTGATACACTGTGGTGAGCTCACAGCAGGGAAGTGCAGATAGTGCTTCCCTACAGACTTCACCACAGCAGACAAAGCAGAGAACAGGTTCAAAGTGTATGCAACATTTTATTGAAAAAATACGAATGTTCTGTACATAAAGTACAACTTAATGGGCTTGATAAACTCTCCAGAGACTTATTGGTTAATATGGGTCTTCTTTTCTTCTTTTTCCTCTAAGGGTATAAAGCATACAATGAAGCAGCAGGTCCCCTGTACTTGTGCAAGTGCAATCCCATCGCTGTGTGTGCAGCATAGCACTTCGCTCTATAGACAGGACTCCAACATGCTCAATGTACTTTGATGGATGGTCTGCAAGAAATTTAAAGCATGGAAGAACTGCACAGGACTGGTCCTTCAATCCACTAATGATTCCAATTTTATGGTGAGATCTCTTATCCTAAACAGTCTGCATTTGCATATCCAATATTTCTGACAAATAAATACAAAAATAAATAGGGATCTGGCCTCACGGAACCTCAAGTCTCAGAAGCAATACAGTTTGTAGCAAGCTACATACATAATTTCAACTATATCAACATAATTTATTTAAATCTCTATCAATAAATGTATTAAAAGTATAAATTCTTACCCAATACTGAGAGTTTAGTTCTGGAAATAAACCCAGAAAAACAGAGCTTGTTTTCAGTCCTCTTACAATTTAGTGTGCTCTTAGAAAACGCTTTTTAGCTGAACTTCAGCAGAAACTAGCTGCTATATAATGTAATTTTAACCCCCAAACCTAATATAAAAAGCTTTTAAAATCATTTTACAGTAACTGGCTTTCATGTCCTAACTTTACATACAGTTACTAAATATACTGCACATAGCAGTGCTGACTAAAAAGAGGTTTAGTGTTAGCTACATGCACAAATGCTGGAGTACCAAAGCAGAAACTGAGAAACATGGCAGCTTTGCGATGAACAATGTTGCTAATTGGTAGTGTAACACTACTGCAATCCCAAGCGATATGTTATGTTGCAAATGGAAGGACAATGAATAGGACTGGATGAGGAGAAAGTTAGGCAAAAAAACCTTTTTTTCTTCTCCATTTACAACTGGAATGTCTGTTATCGCCAAGAAGGAAAACGCAGACCAGCATTAGAAGCTCGTCCTAAATCAGGAGTAAATTGTGATGACTTCTCGGCCGCCACCTCTAACAAGTAGTACTCTCTCCAGACCCTCAGTCAAGACTTCAAGAAACTCCATGTCTGTTTCAGTTAAGTCAAGGACAAAAGAAATGTCAAAACCAAAATGCACAGTGATTAGCCTCTGGATTAGGTTTATGCGGCAAGGTTTTGGTAGCAGAAGGCTGCAGGGGCATCCTCTGTGAGAAGGGACCAAGGGCTGCCCCCATGTAGAACAGAGCAAGTTTCAGCCACCTCTAAATCAAACCTGCCACTATTCAAAGCTGAGCTCATCAGTGGTGCTGGTGGTACCAGCTTACACAGTCAAAGTTCCTCCTGGTTGCTTTCCACGAACATGGAGTGGTTTTCAGTCAGGGTGGCTCAGCCTCTCCAGGAAAGGGTGGAGGGATAAGCATCCTCACCTATAATCTCAAGTTTAAGATCTCTCCTGAGCTGTAGTAGCTATGGATGAAACCTCCTTAAGCTAAGAGGAGTGTTTATCCTTTCTTGGGCCAGCACCCTACTGTGAAGCAGACATTACCACTACTGTAATTTAGGAGAAAACAATCTGGTCTGTGATTTGTGACTTCCAACATACATTAGCACAAGCCAGTGAAAGGCTTGCTAATTTACTGGCACAAACCAAGGCTGAAGAGCACCTGTGGACAGAGAACTGCCACACCAACATGCTCATCAGATAACAACCCACAGCTCTGGCCTTGCTTAGTGACACAGTGCAAGCATCCCTCTAAGTGCCTAGATAGTGTGGGTTTGAATGTCAGTCTTAGCAGAGCACTGCACTGGGGGCTAAGCTCCCAAACTGTGATGTCTATGACTAGGAGCCATGCCTGAGTTACCTTCACTCCTTCAGGAATTCCTGTTCATTCCAGTGCAGACAGAGCACTGCCTGCTGTGAATGCCACTTTAAGCAGCTGCTACACCCACTCTTGAGAACTCAATTAAATAAATGCAATTAATTTTAATAAATTAATAAAATCAAGTAAGAATTTAGACAAGAGTGAATTCAAACCTACAAGGCTCCCAGAGTAACCAGTGGCAACTTTTGCTTTAGGCAATTGCTATACGAGAGCCACAAGCCAGAACCTTCCACTCAGTAGAAACCTTAGCCTGACAGTGTTTGTAGCAAAACAAGAGCACAGATTGAAGAAAAATCTTCTATGTAGACCAGGCCTTTCCTGAAAGGATACAGTTTTCATCACCATCAGTATTCTTTGGAGGACCAGGCATATTGAGGAGAACAAGTCTGGCATCATGGGATCTATTTACAATAACTTCATTTAGCTTCACTGCTGTGTGCATTCTTCGGACATTAGACTGGTTCCTACAAAAGAAGCACATTTGGACTTACTGTTAGAAACATGCCTCTGAAAGCTGAATAACTTAAAAAAGGCCTTTAGAAGCACACATTAAATCTCCTAAATACCTTGTTAAATGTCAACACAACACACAGTACATTTTTTCCAAAGTTCATGATAAAGATACAGAAGACATTTCAGAGTTGTTGAGGTACTGCAAGTCCATTGGTTTTAAGATTCCCTGGAGCCTAGTCTTCAGTGTGTGAAGTTATATTGCTCTTCAGGAAGCGTGTTTTAACAGAGATTATTTAGTCTGTCTTGTATAAGAAGTTAAAAGGCATTTGCACAGAGGGAAATACTCTTGGAGTCAAGACACTTGTCACTGCAGAGCCTTCCCTTCAGGCAGCCCGCTCTGGATCCCCTCACTCCCATGGCAGCACAGATCATGCATCTCTCTGGACTCAATACTGGAAAACTCCTTTTCAGAGACCCATCAGAACCAAGCAGGGGCCAGCACTGCTGCAGTCAGTCCACACTGCCCATGAGCACACTCATCTCCATCTTGAACAGCAGCTGACTGCTCCAGAGAAAACCTGGTTCCCTTACGGGGCTTTCTGCAGGTGTACAATAAGGATTTTAACCTTCCCTTCAGCTGGACACCAATAAATCTCTCTGCTTGGCTATTAACAAGAAAACATTTATGAACCAAGTATCTTTAACACCTCAATCATAAATTCAAATTTGAGTAGCCAGTTGGTTCAAAAGTTCTGGGAGAAAAGGGAATAGACACAGCATGATGTTGTAAGCCTCTGCTCCTCAAGAATCCAGGCTAAGAGAGGTAATAGGATGAATTATTCAGAATATATGATCTCAAAACAACACAAAGTCATGCAGGAACAGAAGTAGAAAGTATCCTCCAGGGACTTTCAGCCAGAGAATGTTTCATTCCTTCAGGAAATCGACCATTATTTTGGAAACATAAAAGCAAAACCAACACAGAAATAGACTTATCAAAGGGAGAATCTATTTGCAGCTTTGAGGATTTTCTACTTGTTGCTTTCTCTTCTTCATTTTAATATATCAAAACTAAGTATTAGTAGAAAGGAATCAAATATGAACCTGTAGTTTTGTTAAAATCGGTTTTACATGTTATGACTGATAAAGTCTTCAGCAACCTTGCTGTTCTTACAAAGATTTAGGTTTGCAAAGAAATATTTTATACAGACTGAAAATAGAAGATGTAATGGTAAGAAGGATGATTATTACACTGACAGCATAATTCACCCCCTGTGGATTTCCTCACTGTTATTTCATGTTCTTATTTAATTCAGAGCAAGGACATCCTCTGTCTTCACCATGTCAGCTTCAGAAAGTCAAGGACAACACAGAGGCCAGATTGTGTTTACAGGAAGCGAAGAAGAAACCAGCACCAGAAACTACGCTGTTATTAACTACTAGTTTTGGGAAAGGAATTGGAAACTAAAGGTTTGCTATTCTCTAAAGTGACTTTTAAAATCGGCATCTCCTCAGTGACTTGATAGTGCAGGCTCTAAGAAAGGGTATGTTTAGCATCGAGAAACTGCCAGAAATAACACCATAGCAGTGTTGGGGAATGAGAGCTTTTCTGAATGAGTAATGTTTCCCACTTCTTGTGTCATATTCTGCTTAAGAAAATAGGTTCAGACCTGTAATTGTTTTCTATCCTAACTTAGTTCTTGTCTGGACAACTCTTGTAGTTTGTTATGTGCTATTTATAATGATACTTTGCTTAAGTGACTAAGCCTGCTCACTTTAAAAACATTGCTAAGACTGCTCAAATATAATTCCTTTTCTTTTCTTCCATAATTACATACAGCTTTCTGCTTCTTGTTGAGAAAGTGAAGTCTTCCCTCTCAGCCATCTTAATGTACTTCCAATTTAAATAACAAACTTACAAGTTTTCCCACTCTCTGAAAGCATGGAAGAGGAAAAAGTACAGGTAGTTAACACCCAATTCAGTAGAACTTCTATAGTATGATGCAGCCGAAACTGGATTTGAATTCTCACCAATCTATTAAGAAGAAAAATCTGGATCTATGCCAAGTATGCAAACCTTGAGTGAGTGAACTCTTGGTGTAAGATGTGGTACACCAAAGGGGTCTCAGAGATTTGCACATTTTTCTGCAAAGCCAAAAGAGAGCTATACTTTCAGCTGTCAAAAGTGGCACATGTGGCAACACTAACGCTCTTGTCAGTGCTTCTGCAACAGCAAATCTGTCCTAGAGGTTTTTATCACACACATCCTCTATCCACAGCCACTCATCACCATCTCCACAGCCTCTTCCTCACTACATTAAACATCCACACTACACATCAGACAGTTCAATTAGTCTTGTTTCTAATTCTGATTAGGTCAGTGAAATTATGAGCCTGGGTTTTAATTATATGTTTTCTTGAGGTACTTGGGAAACATGAGGGAAGTTACAACAGGATTTAACAGCTCCAGTTTAGAATTTGATTATACCAAGTAAAATACTGAGGGCTGTGTGCCCCAATTGATTACAGAATTCTAAGGAGGTTAACTGCTGACTTCTCAGCACTCAGGTCTCAATGTTTACTATGCAAGCCTAAAAAAAGGATTAAGAGACAGAAGATAAGAAAAGCACAGCATATCTAGAGTTTGTGGAGGTGCAAGCTGTTGACTTAGACAAGACTCACGGCTTAATGGTGATGAGATCTCTAAAGCTTCCCACAGCACTGCCTCTGTTCCGCTTCTCAGCGTCACACTTCTCTTTTGTCCAGGTCATCTGGATGTTCTCAGGAACTGGGTCCCCTTCATCTTCTTCATCTGAGTAGAGGCTCTCCAGACGTGCTATTGAATGTCTGTCCTTTACCAGCTGAGCCTAAACATGAACAACAAGGTGAGCTCAAGAGACTTGATTTTGCATTCTCTGGTTCTGTTTAAGCAATGAAAGACTTTTTGTTCCATTTTATCCTCTATTTTGTAGTCAATTCAGCCTTTAGGGCAGCTCTGATACCAGGCATTCAACACAGCCAATAATTTGACATACTAAACTGACTTTAAACAGCTCTGATGGGAGTAAGTCATGCAGAATTTGGACTAACAGAGAGCTGAAAAAATGGAAAAGACAGTCTAGCACACATCATGAGGGACCAGGCATTGGAACAGACTGCCCAGGGAGGCTGTGGAGTCACTGTCCCTGGAGGTGTTAAAAAAAAAAACAAACAACAAAACCAAAACCATGTAGACATGACACTCGAGGACATGGTTTGATGGCCATGGTGGTGTTGGTTGAGTCAGACTTGATGATCTTAGAGGTGTTTTCCAACAATTTTATGATTCTATACATGGTCTGAAACAATGAACAGGGCTGATGCAAAACTCACAAAGTTAGACAAACACATGCAGAAAAACTAAATCACCTGCACCTTTCACAGTTACATGTCCCAATAGTCCAAAGTGGAATGAAATCCTCAGTAGGAAAATAAGATATACTATAAATTGAGACAAACCCTGGACATCACATAAAAAGGTCAGGGCAAGGTTGAGACTTACATCCTCAAGTCTCTGAGCATCATTTACGTGGAAAAGGGGAATACAAATAATTTCTACAGGCATATATACTGCCATAATTTCCCCTCCAAGCTAGTAATTTCTAGCATGGCTTTGCAGGTACAGCCAGGCTATTCAGTGACTACAGACAATTCTGGGAAATAAAGCTATGCTAAAAGTACTCCCGCACACCTTTGGAATACAGGATTTATATTTTAAGGAGCAGCTATATAAAACACTACTAGGAAGGCACTTTGTGCCATCCACTTCAGCAGCTCATAGCAATCAACCACAAATGACATACCTCCCTTTCCCTTTCTGTTTTTGTCAGCCTCATCTGTCTCAGCATCTGAGATCTCTGCTCCATCATAAGAGTTCTCTCGTAAGTATATGCTGAAATATCACTATTGTGCTGTAGAAATAAGACAAAAAATTGTGCTTGTACTCAGGTCATAACCAAACAGCAACCAATTGCATCATAAAATGAAAACCAGCTCAAATGCCTTACCATTTCTACCACTTCTACCTCTGCCTCTATTCGGAGTTGATAGAGAAAAGTAGCCAAGTCCTTCTTCATCTGAATACTGTTATCATCCATCTGAGCTACAGTAAAAATCCTCATTTTGCATTTTCTCCAAACCTGGTGAGGGAACAAGCTCTCAATGTTTGAACTAATAATATTTTACTGTACAAAACAGAAACTGTTCAATACAGCCACTCTCATTCATCACACTCTACTATTGCACCATGTTTCTTCACGCTAATGCACACAGACATAGTTGGGTGACAAACATTCTTTGGCTAGCTCCTTACTTTGTGCTGTTTGAGAAGAAAAGGAAGCAACATCAACATGCCTCCATCGTGCACGATCCACCAGACATCGATGTTGCCTTCGTTGTAACGCTCGTGGTTGCTGGGGTAGAAAGACACATTTTTGGGAACCAGCAGAGCCAGATGAGCTGCAGTTGTGCAACGAACAGTACCTGCCAAAATGGGGAAGAACAAACAGTTACTTCCCGTTCTGCAAGAGTGAACTATGGTTTAAAACAACAACAGAAGTTACTCACTGAGAAAATGTCAGCAAACCATAGAAGTTGTTGCTTACATTAAGAAAAGTGCGTACAGCAATGCTTGGATAGACAGGTTAGGATAAAGCAGAATTACAGAACAAAAGCCCTGTTTCATGTTAGAAATAAAAGCATCAATCTTCAAAGCTAAGGATAAGGAGAAAGCATCTGCTGTGTTCTAATTTGACAGAGTTAAGTAATTGGACCACAGGGAAAAGGCAGGGACTTATGCAAGAAGAGCATTAGCTCCAGTAGTGAAGAGGGTTGGATAGGTTAGGACCTGTGAAGACAGACATTATCTAGGAAATAATTTATAGTTCGCCATAAAAACAGTCTCTCTCAAGTCTGTAATTCTGTAAGCATTCATTAGACTGATGCATTTTAGCCCCAAATTAATCTTTGAAGAGCTTTCACAGGTCTTCTACTTTAAAAAATTGATATTCCAAACAAATAGCAGTGTTAAGGGAAACGATCTACTTCACAAGCAACTCTAGATAAAACTGACTAAAAACCCAAACCAATTTCACAAGGATTGTGTTAAAATCCCCTGCGTATAATAAAGATCTCTGTTCACCATGTTTCATTACAAATAACCTTTAAAGCTCACCTATAAAGGTCTTCCATGACCTTGGATCTTCACTTTGTCTCCAGCCATAAGGCCATCCCAAAACCACAGTATTATGTTTCATGCCCCCTAGTCCACAGGACTGGATCAAGTGGGCAATTCCTTCTCGAACTTTATTGGCTACAACTACTTGACAAAATCCTTTCACCTTCTCAATGTCCATCATGTTCTTAATAGTCTGCAAGACAGATAAGGGGAAACCTCACAACCAAAAGTGACTCTTAAGTGTTTCTCCATCATCTGATTACAGTGTACAGTCCTGGTTCACATGTCGACAGGTAAAATGCATTTCAAATTTCTGTTCATCCACTTGCCTTAATACAACAGAAGAGAAAATACTCACTGAACAATACTTGTTTAATAAACTCATAATTCCCTTCCAAACACGATTATTCCCAACAGATTAAGATAAGAGCTTTCTGGTTTGTGTTAAAAGCTGTTATTCACAGCAGTACTTAGTGATATCTGTGTTACTATCTAACCTTCCATTTTCCAATCCTAAAACACCATTTTAAACCCAAGGTAAGCTAACTTCATTCAGATTTCCAGTTTCAGATTTCTCTGGAACATGCTGTGGTGTTATAGTCAATTTACAAATATAAGCATCCAACTCTACATACCTGTCAGGAATACCGTATCCTTTACTTGTTTAAAAACTAAACAAACTTGTTCAACACATAGACCTAAGAATTAGTTTCCCGTTTATAATAGATTTCCTGTACAAAAAATGCCCCTAGGGAACAAAAAGTGATGTGCTGGCTGACACTATACAGATATAAACAGAGCTGTGATGTCATGTTTACATAGTGAGGAAGATGAAATGATTTATTACTTAATTTTCAGGACCATCCTTCAATGCTTTGTGTAATAAATTTATATCCCCACTGCAGGAGACACAGCGCATGGGCTAGGTTTGTGATAACTGACAGTTACTGAAATGTTTCTTCTTATGTTCAGAAAATTCACTAGTCCTCTTCCCTCTGTTAATCAGCACACATCAACTAATTATTTCTCATAAATTAGGACAGTTGTATGCAGTAAGGCCGTTTACACAAGTTGCAAGCATAGATCTTATACTCCCAAAGCCATGAGTGGCAGCTGAAATACATTTGCAGGCCCTTCCTGAAGAGCTGTAATATTACCTGGCCAGTCCTGTATTTCAAGGAGGCTTTACTGATAGGCTTTTCCCCCATGTATGATTATGAAACTTCTAAGTTACCTGCCCACTCACCCCTTTTCACTTAAGCAATTTAAGACACTGACCTGTTCAGCAGCCTGGGCTTCTCCATAAGTTTCCAAGAAATTCCCTTGGATCACTGATCCTATGATAGTCAAACCTTTGCCAGCTTTCAGCTGGGATGCAAATGTTAACAGTCTGGGGTATTTTACATGCAGATCTTCATCAAGTTTCAGAAGCACCAGCAACTGAGGCCTGGAGAAAACAAAAGGCAAACATGTTTTTCACTGTCTTTAAAAAAAAGCACTTCTGAATATCACAGTCTCACAGTATATCAGAGGTTGGAAGGGACCTCCAGAGATCATGGAGTCCAACCCCACTGCCAGAGCAGGATCACCCAGGGTAGTCCACACAGGAATGCATCCAGGTGGGTTTTGAAAGTCTCCAGAGAAGGAAACTCCACAACCCCTCTGGGGAGCCTGTTCCAGTGCTCTGTCACCCTCACTCTGAAGAAGTTTCTCCTCATGTTGAGGTGAAATCTTCTATGTTCTAGTTTGAATCCATTGTTCCTTGTCTTATCACTGTGAACCACGGAAAAGAGCCTGGCCCCCTCCACTTGACACCCACCCCTCAGATATTTATATTACATCTGCCTCTCTCCTCACATCAATTGTGCTTGAATCTGAACAGCACATTTTTTCTGCATCTTACACATCAGAGGGGTTCTAATTGGCAGAGAATTCTGCTGCATTGTTTTGTCAGCTGTTTTAAGCACAGCACCTTGTCTGGAGTCCAGTTTAATTCCCTAAGTGTCAGCAGATAATCATGACAGTGCATTTTCTTAGTCTACAATGAGTACCTCCAGTTCTTTGTGTGTGGTGGGCCCTCTTCCAGCCTCAGTAAGGCATATCTTGCTGCGCTGAGCGAAAGGCCTCGGATACCATCACCCCATTCCTTCTCTGCACTGTGGAGAACACACACTTAGCCAACCTGGGGTTGCATGAGCATTTGATTGCACACTTACAGTCATGCTATAGAGAAATCAGTACCGTATGCTAAGTTTAACAATGTGATTCATAGCATGCCACAAATGCACGTTTATCATTTGTACATGTTATATGTGATACCTATCATAAATCACATGAGAAATGCAAATGTTTCAGTCAAATGTATACCACACCACCTCCACCCTGTTTAATTTGCAATCAACACCCCACTGCAGGAAACACTTCCCAAGCAGGAAGACACAACAGAAACTTCAGTAGTTGATTTGTTAAAATTAGGTTATACAACCATTCTTCAGCCTGACTACTCTGTCTGATAAGAATGACCTGCAGAGTCAGCTTTTAGGGACTGTTCTAGACAGACTGACCTTTGCACCACAGAAACTGGCTGCCTTCACGAGTTCTAGGCCTGAAGTAATTATGTGTGATAGACAGCAGAAGGACAGATCTCAACCAGGATTTCTGCTTCCTGTTACTTAAATTTTACCAAATGTATTTAGAGGCTTAACAAAAAAGCACTTCAGGGGCTTTTGTTTGGCACTGACACAAGTAAAACAATGAAAAAAGTGAACTCATATGGGAAACACTAAGTCCTATCTCTGGACAGTTGCTTCTCCTAATGTGAAAACTAGAAATAATTCACAAAAAAAATCTTTCCTGCCCTTTTCTACCCAGTTAATACTTACCCTTGGTACTCAATGTACTTGTAAATCATTCCTGCAATAAGCATAGCTACCAAAGCATAATACCAAGACGAAATGAACATCAGCGCCAGGCAAATACTCATGCCTAAAAAGGAGAGGGCCCTAAAACAAAAAGCAAAAATTAAATTAGTGAGTAGTGGGGCAGAAAAGCTTAAAAACAATTTAATTATTCTACTGCTCTTTTTTCATTACAGTGCCAATTCTGCGCTGGCAGTCGAAGTAAAGCTTCCAGTGGATCTCCCCAGTTCCTGACAGTTGCTGGAATGAAACTCTCACACCATAAAAATACCTGGTTCTGGTCCACTATGAATATTACATTGATGTACTGTTGTCTAGAACTGGTATCCACAGAAATGAAACACATCCACAACCCCCACAGAGAGGTTACAGGAGCTGTAAGTTAGAGCTGCCTTCTGCTTACCAGTGGTAGTATTTAAATCGGGGACGCCAGTTTGGAGTTCTAAGAAGTGTTTGTACTGCACATGCTAGATTAACAAAGAGGTAACACATCAAGAAAAACCTGCAGGAAAGAAAAGGCAGAAAATCTTTTAGCACACACATTTATAGGTTCTGGCACATACTATAGACACATGATTTACAGTCAAAATACAGCTGCTCCGCCATGTGTCACCATCCCTCTGGTTTTTATTAGCCCGAACTAAGGAGTTAGAACAGGTTTATTTGACTGGATAGAGTTCGATCTATCCATAACATAAACATGGCCTTCACTCTGTGATGAAAATAATGTTTTCCCACAGACAGTAACAATCCACCTAGACTATAACCATATTTATTCACAGAATACTCCAGAGCAGAACCAGATTTGTATGCGGAACCTGAAGTCAGAGAACTCATAGAAATAATAAAAGTGGAACTCTGGCTCCAGTAATTTGCATTATTGGTTTAAGATATGGTTCTGAAAAGCATTCAAATTAGCAAAAGTTAAGAGTATCACTCCTTCTCTTCCCCCCTCCCTGCCCTTAAACAGTAACTGTTCTATTTCTTACATTGAAAGAATTGGGGCCACCATGTCAAGAGAAGCAATCAGGATTCCCAGCTCAGCAATTAATGCTGTTAACAGAAGAGCCCATGTTGGTTCACCATTGGCTTTTCCATGACCAAAAATCTGAAGAAAGAGAAACATTAAGCATATCTTCCAAGGATTTCGTATTACAATAGAAAAAAAAAATACATTTAAAAACATAGTAGTAATTTTCCTATTTTTTTTCCCTAGAGTAAGGAATCGAATTATTCTAATGGCTTTCTGTGCTTCACTGAATATTAGACTTCTTCATAAAATTACTGTGTCTATTCAAACTCCTTAAAAAATATTCCTAGCTTGTAACAAAAGAAAGCAAAGCATTAAAAAAAAAAACAAAACCAAAAACAATGCCGACCTTTGCTTCAATACTCGCAAACTAGGCAAACTAGGTCTGATTTCCAAGAGCATAAAGTGAAATAGCCGGTTAGTTAGTCAGTACAGAATGCCTTTTGGAGGGGATTTGTTTTGCCTCTTAACATGTACAGACCCAGAGGAAAGGGATGATGTTGTCCTTTGCTATGGCCTGCAGCAGGCGGGGCGCTCCGGTGAGGCTCTGCAAACCTGCTCCGCAGGTGGAGAAGAAGGATCCTATCACAATGACCCATGGGGAGGGCCAGGAAAGGGTGCCCACCACCAGGTTCTTGTTCACTGCATCGCCATACCTGCAGAGAGCAGCCGACAGACAGTCACAGGAGGATCTTGACACTCACACTTTGTTTACTCAGTGTTTAACATGCCATTTAAATATATTTACTTGATTATAAAATATAAAAGTAACAAACAATTTGAATTACTTTTAATACAGGAAGTGTCAGCAGCCAAATTTCAACAATTCAAACACTCTTGATTATGCTATGATCACAATAGTATTTTCTACTTTCACCTGGAAAGATGCAGTTCTTAACAACAACAACAACAAAAAATTCAAAGAATCAAACAAACAAACAAGACAATGCTTAAACCAGCCCACACAATCCAGTATCAGAAAACTCAACAAAAGACGTTGGGATTTTTTAGTTTGATTGGTTCAGGCTTTCACGCCCCCATCCCCAGAAAATTATATTCACAAGCACCACATTGCTTCTCCCACTGGAAAAAGTCCATCAGTGTGACGAAAGTGTACAGAAAAAGCACTAGCAGACAGTGGTACTGGTCACACTGCTACTGGTTTTACAGACAGAAATATCTGATAACTACTAATCTGAAGATGGAGGTAACCCAATACCAAACTTTGTGCAGTTACAGATGTCTAACTGGGTTTCTATGCAAGAAAATAATCAGAAAAGCTGTGAGAAAATACTTCCTGTGAGTATCACTATGAGCAATGCAACATACAGAGATACAGATGTGGGCTATCTGCCTGTCTCCACATTGTTCTTTAGTTTAGGTCAGGGAAAGTACTGGCTGTTGACTTAGGGGACTGCGGTCAGCAAACTAAGAAAGACTGAAGCAGCTTTGCAAGCTATTTGATAATGTACCGTAGGCTGAAATAATTTCAGCTATGTGGCATACACTGTTGATACCACCAGCACCTTTACAGAAGTCAGGAGTAGTGCCTCAGATATCAATAAAGGCAGGAAAGAGTTTGCAAAGAGTAATTTTGCTGAATGAGAACAAAGGGAAAAAATTAAGGTTCATGTGGAGAAGAGGGCTAAAAAAAAAAAAAAAAAAGGGGTGGGGAAAAAAAAAAGATTTTGTTGTTTTGCTTCTTGCTTCTTTCAGGAGAAGGAGTGAAAATCTAGAGTTCACTCTAGTTTCTGCTAGGGATCTGATCTTTGAAGGAGTACCCTGGAAAGTGAAAAGTGTATGTCAACACAAGAGAATAGGTCTGGGAGGGGTAAACTTACTTAAGTAAAACTTACTTATCTCTCAGGACCACACCTTCTATGCAGGCTCCAAACAGTAAAACACAACTGAAGTCTGGAGTACAGGGAGTGCTAAGGAAACAGGCTTGATTAGGCAGATGAAAACCACCAGGCAAAGTATTGTGGAACGTTCAGTCTATGCCTCTGTCCTAGAGCATTCACACTGCAGCATTTCCAGAAGTACACAGTGAAACTGGTGAGTAAACTCATGTCTTACTACTCATATACACCACAGTGACAGTTACTTTTCTAAGTTCCATTTTTTACAACAGACAAGTTCTAAGGGATACAACTTCAAAGGAAGTAATTTTATAGGATATGTCAATTTAATCAGCTGGTGTAGAACAGAAACTGGTATTAAAATACCTTTTCTCCCTCCTCCTCTTGTGTCTGAAGCTATTTTGAACACACAGCAAACAGTCACCTTGCACTTTCTCATTCTGTTGTCTTTGATGGCATTCACATCACCAAGTCTTTGAATACTGAGTTACAAAGTTGTACTATTTCCATGCTGAGGGGTATGAAATACTTCAGAAGGATTTTGGATCTTGCATTTCAGGGAGGTTTTTGATCTTGTGATTTACATTCACATGAAGGGTTAAATCCCAAACTCCATCCCACAAATCCAATTGTAAAGTACAAAGGGTAATAAAGGGGGAAGATGAATAAGCCTGAGAATTTTGGTGTAAACCTTCCACTGGGTGGCGTAGGAATATCTACGTATAAAGTTACCCACCACAAAATCAGGTTTGAGCTGCAAATACTTCAACGCTGAAGCTGGGATTACACCTGTGACCTGCTGTATTATTTATTACATTCACAGGAAATGCAGGCCTCCTGATGCAGAGTCAGTTCCCAAAGCAACACGTGGAAAAGGCTGTGCTTCTAAGAAGCTGGGACAAGTCAGTTGGGATCCTGCTTCACAACTTGGCAA
Source organism: Indicator indicator (assembly GCF_027791375.1). Lineage (NCBI taxonomy): Eukaryota > Metazoa > Chordata > Aves > Piciformes > Indicatoridae > Indicator > Indicator indicator. Next base: position 18,310,911 of record NC_072028.1, read on the forward strand.
GTTTTGGCAGAAAACAGGTTTGAAACAGCAGAATTTCAAGGAGTCACCATCTTGGCCAGCTGCCCTTTGGGTGGGAATTATTCAGAAAGCTCTTACAAGTAAGCTTTTAAGTCTTTGCTCTTATAAATCACTTTTTTTTTTCCTTCTCTCTCCTAATTTCCTAAGTTGGTAAATTGTAGACAGCTAGATGAAGCTGAAAGAACTTGGCTTCATCTTCCCTAGCAGGACACAAGAGATGAAGACAGTCTTTCTTAATCAAAGTTCCTGTGGTCCTAAGCCCTCACGAGTCTAACCACACATGAAATGCAGAAACTGCAACTGGGACAAAGGCTGTTCCTCTGAACACACACTCAACACCCAGAAACCTGGTATGAGAAACTGTCTCATATTCTGCAAGTTAAGTGCTACAGTCTCATTGGGAACAGGCAGGGGACAAGTAATTCATAGCTCACTGCTGAGCACTGTGTGTGTAACACTTCCACACCTGCCAGATGGGAGTGTGTGTAAGAATCATGGAACGGGATCAAACCAGACAAATGTGTTCAAAACCAAGAGGGAAAAGACCCAACAACCCAGTTCTGTAAGCTGATGCAAGATCATCTTGTTTTACTGACTTCAAAATAAATACATAATGTCACTGGTACCAGTGAGCCGCTGACTCTACACACAAACCTCTCCTCCATCCCTCCCAAAAAACCCACACAGGGGGGAGTATCTCATTGAATTTCTAATTCACATTTGTCTTCCAACATTCAGGAAAGCCTATGCTCCTTGATGTCAGTCAACTAAAATGTGTTTGTTTTTTTTGTTGTGTTGTTTGGGGTTTTTTTTTAAAGAAAAATACATTTATTATTTTCCCCATTTAAAGCTTTCCCTCATCTTGATAGTCCATGGTACTCTAAATAAAAATGTATACCTGTATTCCACCAGCCTGAAAAGCTACAGATCACTGCATAGCCAAGATAAGCAATGGAAATGCAAGAGAACAGGTCTGGTTGCTCTTTTCCTCACTGACCAATCTTACTCACACAGACATACAGTCACTGAAAAGCATTCCCACAAATCATACACAGTCAATCATCCGAGTCACGACATGCCAGGACTCTGCTCATTTTTAAAGGATACAGACTAGTGATGTGGTGACAATAGCAAGAATAGTTCCAACAGGGATGGATTTCTGTGCATCTTTGAGGTCCCCTGACCTGTTTGAGCCAGCCATGATACCTGAAAATATATTTTGTATTTAAGATCATGGGAGAAAAGAAAGCTGAGAGACTCAAGATGCCCCCTCAATCCCATTATTCTCACCCGTCACCGAAGGGAAGAAGATGCCAACTAGCACCATGAATGAAGTAGCTATATCTGAAAGCACATATAGGTGAAGGTTGTTCTTCTGGCCTGCTACATCAACAGATGGGTGATGTGCTTTTTCCAGAATCTCTCCTTTCTCCAAATAATTGCTCCATAAGTTGTCTTCAATGTTATTATCACACCACAAAAAAAAGAAAAGCACATTTTAGTTCAAACCTGTTCTCATCATCAGGGTCCAGAACTGAACTACACGACTACACGAGCAGTGATCAACACACATTAAGACCTACACAAGTTACATGAATGAAAATTTATGCTGCAGGCTTTTAAGGGAACCTGTAACAAAGCCAGTAAGTATGTATGGATAGCCTGCAGAAGTCTAAGCGCTTTTTATCCTGTATTATTACTAAACATAACCTTATTTTAACTTCACACCTGTTTTAACCCAAAGCAGTACCATGACTATTTTCAGAGCAGGAGCTCAGAAAACCCAAAGCAGCAACACCGACTAGCGTTCTGAAAACAGATTTGTTTTTAGATAGTGAAAGAATGACAGAATTAAACACTTGGCATTTGAAACGTCACCAATAAAAGCTGAGTCAGTTTCAGAAACCAGACTTCTGCACTCTGTGAGGACAGGCACAAAGCACTCAGCACAGGCACAGAGCAGCTGTTCTCTGGAGCCCCTTTCAACAAGGAGCTTTCCAAGGATATTATAATCGGGAGCAGGCAAAGAAAAGGTACACTTGTTTTTATATAAGTACTCTTATCTTTCAGGACATGATCTTAACCTGTCTAAAACAGAGAGTCACAGTGACAAAGAGCTCTGAAAAACTAACAACTTGCTCATGATAGTATAGCTTATAATTGGAGCTGACTTCCTGCTGAAATTGTGAGATATACAAGGCAAATTTAATCAATTTTACAGCAGACAAACACTGTATCAGGACAAAAGTGCCCCTGCTCTTTTTAAAGATTGTATGACTCGGGTTTCTTTATTGAAGATAATTTTCTTCACTGTAATTACGTTTCTTCAGTCCTTTCTGAACCAGCAAGGAACAGTTCAACCCATTTCAACTGCTCAGCATGCCTCCTCTTCTAATAGAAAAAGCCCTATGCTATCATACCTTTTAAAATGCCACTAGCAGCTCCTGGAATTCCTGCTATCTCTGAGACGTTGTTATATAGGAAATATTCATCACAGTTCTCGGTGGTTAAGTTGGTAGTGTGGCAGAAGAGCTCCCAAAGCTTGGAGGCCACAGTAATGTTATCCTTAACAACTGTTTTTGCACAAACATCAAACTGATCTCTTGACAAGGTCCTGTTACCCAACATACAAATCCTGAAGGGAAACACGGAAAGCAGTGTTATAAGGAACCAAGCAAGCAAAATTCACCCTTCCCCATAATTATTCTTTCGTATCATGAAGACCTTAAATTGCTCTAGTGTGCTACATACATCACTTCTCAGTTTCAAAAAGATACAGGCAGCAGGACAAACTGGCATTCCAGTTACTTGGTACTGAATGTATCTACAGATATTTGGAATCTCATTATCCCAGTTTCTGTACACCAGCACTGAAATGATCGCTGACTTTTTAGCTTCAGAATTAGAAACATGAATTTCAATCATAACAAGCAAATGTTCTTATTGTCATAATATACTGTGAACAATCATTAAAATCCTCTTGTGCCTGCTCTGTTTCACCTAACCACAAATGTGGTTTATTCCAGCACTAAAGAATTGTAATCCACTTCCCCAAAGATGGTTCCACAGCACATGGTGATATAACGTCACACTCTGCTGCCATTCAACTTCTCTTCCCAGTGCCAGAAAACACTGACAGGAAAAAAATATTGAAAAATATATTGTTTTTTTCCATTTTAATTAGTTTAATTGTTTCACACGTCTTATAAATCACCAAGGCCAGGAAAATGGAAGAGACAGGTCCTTTTCTGTTGGGTTTTCAGACTTTTCTGTAACTTCAGAAGTGTCTTCCTCTCCAGAATTAAAAATAAATACAGTATCTAGTTACTTCATTCAAACAAAAGGAATACAACTCAAGGAAGAAAAGGGCAAGATAGGGAGAACATTCGAGAACAATCCAAGAGATAATGAGGGGGAGATAGAAACATTGTTTTATTTTTATTGCTGTAAACCCGCCACTGCTGTAAAACATCATAATCATTGGGCCCTAAATATCTAAAGGGAGCACTTAAGGGTTGCAAGTGCTTAGTTATGGCCACAGCATTTTAAGATGTAACTATGCAGACTCAACTTCTCTATTTCCATTCCCCTCTTGTCAGCAGTATCAGGAAACGCTGTTTGCCTTTCTGGTCAAGCACACGTCTCCACATTGCTGCTACAGCTCCCAGTTTAAGAAACCCAGTTACATGTTTAGCTGCCAACATGTCAAGCAGCACTTGCTGTACGCAGAGCAAAGCTACTCCTATGCAGCCTCTCCTTTCAGACTAGGAAAGTTTCACTGGAGCCTCAGTATGGCCCCATCATTGCCTCCCACATTCTTAAGAGATGCCCTGTTTCTCAGCAAGCAGCTGCATCACACCACCATACTTTCCAACCACAAAGGCAGCACATCATCTCTGACTGGTCTGGGGAAACTGGACTTGCCAAATTGCTTCCTGCCATCTGCTGTAAACAACCCAGCAAAATTCTTGCCAAAAATTTAACTCCACAGCTGTAGGCCAAGATATGGGATTATCTTTGCAGGAAGCAGAGAAGTGTCAGCCTCCATCAATCTACACACTCACAAGATTTCATTCTACTAAACAGTTTGGGAACATAATAATGCATTCATTTTAGCCTACGAAACTTCTATTCCATGAGCTCTGCACATGGCAGACTATCATGGTCACTACATACAGCTGAAAAAAATCTGAAATAATTCACAAAAAAGGTAACTACGACAACGTATTAGGCACAAGTTTTACATAACTTCCATAGAACTCCACCTTCCAGACCTGTAGTCAAAGCTATTTACCCATCCACAAGTATTACTCACGGAAATTCAGGTGGATCAAAGATGGACTTGATAGCTCCAGCATAAATGGACAGTATGGATATCACTACGCAGGCCAAGAAGAGGGAAGCAAATTTGTTAACATATTTGACACCAACAAAGACCACCACTGCCATCAAGATGAGGAACACAGTCCCATAGACCCTCATGTTGTTTAGCATAGCACTGGATGCATCATGGGCACCGGAGGGATGAAAAATTGCTGCTTGTGGCACAATGTATGTCTGAAAAAAAGCAGAAAGCCAGCTGAAGGAAGAGAGGAAGAGAATTCTGTCCACATTACTGTAGTGATCTCGTATTTACACTACAAATTTACATCACCTTCCAATCTGTAACATGCTCTTCACCAGGAATCTTCACTTTACAGGAAAAGCCCATTCTATTTCAGTAGTACAACTGAGCCAGCTTCATCAATGATATGCACGTGTCTTTGATTAAATCACACTCCATTTATGTTTTCACTCTGGCTACCCACAAAGTGCACAGCTTCCAAAGGGAAGCACTTGTGGTACAGAACTGGACACTGAGACACCGGAGACCTTCTGTGCGTACACGTGGGACAAGAACACTGGGGGATTTCCACATGCTATTTGTCACAAAAGCAAGAGTACTGCAGTACTACTCACCAATAAAATCTCAATGGCACCAAGGATATACATTGCTCCTGCAAATGTTGTTCCCAAGTAAAAGCACAGCCCAACAGCTCCACCAAACTCAGGGCCCAATGACCTGGAAATCATGAAATAGGAGCCACCAGCTATAAAACAAAACAAAAGAGTAAAATTATTTATTTGTTTATTGTTACAAATTATAAAAAATTCACAGCAAGAATACAACATTTGACATTGTGTGTCTGATTTTTTGAGGGTTCTATTGAAATATTTTTTGTTAGCACAAGGGCAACTACAAACCAAAGAAATTAACCTTTACCCTAACTGATGCTAAGACGACATACTAGATATGGACAGACACACTAGATAGGAATTCAGATTTTGTATCCTGGCTCAAGCAAACTTATCTGGAATAAAGCCATGTTAACAGCTCACAGCAACTCTTTCGTTGTTTTTAAAACACAACTGAGAGGTTTGCTTACTAGACTTACCTGGAACAACACCATTTGTGGCAATAGCACTCATTGATATGGTTGTCAGCATAGTCTGGAGAAAACAAGGAAAAGGAACCAATTGTGTCAGTAACAGTTTTTAAAAGAGAACTCATTTCTTGGTGGAACAAAGCTGCTACTGCCTACACAACACAATATTTCTATTTCTTTTGCCTCCACAGGTCATCATCTGAAAGAAAACAAGGGTAGGATGACTTTAATCATCAAGCTGCTAAGACATTTGCTTGAGAGATAACCACTGCCTTAACAGGTCAAACAACGGGTGCCTGCAGACAAAACAAGATAGAAGAGCACAGGTGTCCCTCCATCTGCAGAGCTAACATCCAACAAAGGCTAGGCCAGCAAGCAACGCAGGCAGCTGTGACCTGGGACAGGCACAAAAAACAGCTGTTTGCTTTATAAACACCATTTTTAAGACTGTATCTACACTAGATACATCTTGCAAGTTTAGAAATACTACCAAAAACAGAAGGAAAAATCAAGTTTAAAAAAGAAAAAAAAAAGTTAGCACAAGGCTACAGACACAGCAGAAGGGTCTGGCAAAAGCTGGCTTTTCTTTACACATGCATCTACAATGCAGCCTCTCCAGTTTCCTCCATAGTTTCACAGAGGTTATGTCACAGGCATTACTTTACCTATATACTTACACAACAGCAGCAAAGTAACACAATCAGGAAGGACTGAAGAACTCCAGCCATTCCTACCATCCAGGTCAGCCGAAGGAAGAGAATAACCCCAAAGATATTCTGCATGCAGGGTAAATACACACCCATCAGGGTGCCCATGCTGGGTGACTGAGAAAGAAGAAAAAGAAAGTTCATTGAAATACATTAACTGGAATTATTCAACACACAGATGACTGAAACCCCTACAGTTTTTGGGTTTCGAATGGCAGAAATTTAGGAAACATAAGCTAAACACACACAAATACTGTACAGAACACGGAACAAACTCTAAACCCACAGATTTCTCAACAAACTGCTGACCCTATCACATCTTCACATTTTAAGTAATTATACTCAGCATTTAACACTGATTATAACAACAGATCACACACATTTGTTGGGAGTTTCTAGTATAAAACCGAGTGGTGCAACCCCAACTAAGCTTCCTCAGAGGTATCTCTGTGTTTCATGGAAAACATACTTTTGTAGTATTACAACTAGAAAAGATCTGGATGTAATTTGGTGCTATGTCTAATGTATTTTGTTCTATTTCATATATTCCATGTAAAGCAAACTATTCCAACCTTTCTTATGTTTGATGTTTGTTTAACATCAGACTCTGAATTACTTCTGAGAGTGACTGGGAAAATCCAAGTTAATTACATGGATTCACAGGAAGCACACAGCTGACATTCAACACAGCATCTTGTAAAACTCTTTTGCACAGTTTTTGTCAGAGGATGGTCATTTCCAAAATGATGATGTCAAAATGCCACTGCTAAGGGTTTTATTACAAGGAATACAAAAGCGTTCCCTGCACTGGTACACTCAGCATTTCAGAGACCCAGATCTCTATGGTTTCACACCAAGACATTTCATTCATTTCATTGCTTCTGCTTTCTGAAGTTTTCTTTTGCATTTAAAATTATACAGAATGCTGAAGCACAGGAACGGAGAGTGTAACTTCTCAAAGGCTCATTGCTTTTCGTACTTCTTTCTATAAATAAACCTATAAATAAATGAATTCCAAAACATATTACTGATAGATAGCATTTAAAGATACCCATCACCAGTCATCTAAATGAGAAGGATATTAAGAGGACATGACAACACTTGTTCAAATTTAACTCCACATAGCATTAACTAAATGCGAAAATAAATAGGTCAGATGCACCATTAGAGACAAATTAGTCATGAATCAAATGCAATGGCACTTAAGACAAGCATATGGCTCTTAAAGCCATAAAATAGCTGTCTAGAACTTGGCTCTTGCCTTGTCTTCACTATGGAAAAAAATTATTTATCTAAGGTAAGTCAGGAGTGTATTTTATTACACACACCAAAACCCTAGAAAAATCAAATGGTTACAAAATCACCAGGTCAAAATAAACAGCCTCAGAATTTAGTATTTTGACTTGCAGTTCCATGTAAGAAATGGAAATTTCCTCATGTTCATCTGGAATCTGCTCTACTAGAGACAACCGAACACTGTGCCCAAGAACATGATCTAAACAGTTCTTTATTAGAAACACCAGGAACTGCTGCACGTTTTTTTCTGAAGTCAGTGCTGAATTCCTTGTGTGACTAAGGGTAAATCACATCAGCTTCCTCTACACACATTTCAACTCGGGTGAACCTCCTGAAGTGGGCAACAAACACTGACAGTTTGCGATGGACTTACCCTATGAGACCTACCAGTGTGGGGCCAGAGAGCTCTAACTCAGCTGTTCCAATGACACAGCACTAAAAAACCCTAAAACATCACCTGCCATTTGTACAAACATTACCACCCTACACAACTAACCTCATCAGCTTTGTCATGCTTATCCATAAGGACAAAAATAATTTTGCCTTCTGATACCAATGGAAATTACACTTGCACATTAGTATTCTGGTCAGAGTATGGTAAGGATTTTAAATTAGTGGTTGCAGCACTATACTGGAGGAGGATCTTCTCAGGGTAGTCTTTACAGTGTATCTCTTTCCTCAGAAAGGGAAGGTTTAAATACTTTTAAATCAAACACCTTCATCTGATTCACATGGTCTCATCAACAACATTAGTGTTTGCTAACTGAGAAAGGAATAAAAGTTGGCAGGCAGTGGGCAAATTTTGCCTTCCATAAGGGCTTCCTATTTTCACATTAATGTTCTCTTTGCCTTTTTTAAAGAGATATTCCATGTAATTTTGTCATCTCTCTGACCATTCACCTGTCAGTTACCCCTCTCCACCGTCTCTGAGCCCAGCAGTAAAGCGGCTTTTTCAGAGGTAAAGGGTTTCTAAGGGTTTGTTAAAACTGGCATCTAGGAAAGGAAAAAAGCTCAAGCTATTGCTCCTACACACGACAAGCAGGTGGAGCACATTTCTTTTATGTTCTATATGACAGTCTTCCAAGTACTAGCAAACTAGGTGAGTTTTCAGCCTGCCCTTTACACATATCCCAACATCTGCTCCCCCTGCATAAGAATTCACCTTAGCTCAGTTCTTCTGCCCTCAGCAGTCCCTGCAGCTTTGCTCTACTGTTCATCTTTTTCTCCCCCTCCCTCTTCAGCGGCCTCTTACGCAGATCAAATTACCGGCTAGCTTCAGCCACAGAGGAAGAAAAATTGTATAGCCGCAAGCCTACTGCAGAGCGGAGCAGCCTAGGAAATGTATGTGCCTGTCTGCAGGCAAAACCCAAGCCACAGCATTAGTAACTGCACCTCAGGCATAAGAGTTTAGTCTGGATTTTCTTACCCTGTACAATAAAACATACTGGTATGAAAGAACGATCCACAAATACTACTTGAACCAGCTTGCCCACAGCAATATTTAACACCAGCAACCTGCAGGGACGATTTTTTTTAATAGCATCTTATAATCACCGAGTGATCCTAAACCAGTGCTGGTCTGAACAGCATACAGTCTGGCCTAACAAGGGGCATTATCTTCAGTCTCAACAGACACCAAATGAAAAATTTAAACACCTCATATGCTGCAGAAAAGAACACAGAGACCTTCTGAAGAATGCAGGGTTAGCTCAACCAAGAAGGGAGAGAACCATCTCGAAAACAGTCTCTGTTTCAGTGAGGCAAATGATGTGTCTGTTCGCTTTAATCAGCTGCAGACACATAATTGATACAAATATTGATCTGAGTCTGAAGGACACTCTTTCCATCGTGCCAATATGACAGGTTATCACAGCACTTGGCTGCAGGGCTTAGGGACATTGATCAGTGATGACAGCTCTTGCAGTTGCTCTGTAGTGTGAGGACAGACAGTAGTACAGAAACGAACTGCCTTATTAAAGATACATGAACTAATATAGTTAATTTAATTTTTTCCAGCATGACAAGGGGGTATTTTATAGCACTGCATCTATTAAGTGCTTCAACAGAAGATGGTATCACACTACATTGACTAGTGTGATTTTTACCTGATGCGTATCTAACACCAAATGCTACTATGAAAAACATTTGTGGGAATGCTGACACAGGGCAATATGTTAATATTAAGCTGTTTTGCACTAAAATTGTCCTGATCTTCATTTGCACCTTTCACAAACTGCAGCAATTATTCCAAGACATTAGAAGGGGAACAGTCACAACATATTTTCCAGAACTTGTGGAAAGATTCAGGTCTCTTTTGGTCTTGCCACTGTAGAAAGCGGGTGCTGACAATTATGATCTCCATAAGCTAGAGCACATCATTCTCTACTCCTTTAATCTAAAAATTTGGAAGAGAGATCTCATGTTTTCTGTACTGCCCCTCAGGGAATTGGCCATTTCATGTGCACACAACCGTCTTGTCTCTTTTATGTGTGACTGTGTTTCTCTAGTGGTTTAGAGGTTGTTTATTTTTGGGTTGCTTGTTCTTTATTTGAGTGGATATGATTTGGTGGGCAGGGGTGTACTAGGCCTCGAAAAGGTATTCACTGAAAGATGAACTGCATATTCACTGACTGAAAGAACTGCTTTTCCTATTCAGTTCTAGAGTCTGCTCACCCTCCTTGCTCCAGTTCTTGTCTAAAAGATGACAGTGACACACCAGAACAAGGCAGCTTACCTTTTGTTACACTGGCTGGGAATGGATTTGCTGGGAGTATCCAGAACAGCACTCAATGAGTCAGCTAATGCTGCCACCTAAGACCAGGACCTGCTTCGTGCTGGGGTGGATAGTCCCATTTCTGTACTAATGGTCAGGTGGGACAAAGTAACAGCAGGGCATTGATTTATACCTTAAAGATGACTGAAAACAAATGTGTAGAAGAATCCCATCCACACAGTTTCTGGCTACCTTCAATCCAGAGCATTGTACAGTTACTGCTTTTGAATTTCCTGAGTTTAATGGTTATAATTATTGCCCAAATTAATACTCAACCTTCTTATATTTTACAATATGTTTAAATTTTCTTATTGCTTATGGCAAGAGAGGGAGAAGAAATTCAATCTACAGTTATGATAGTGCAGCTGATGCAATTTATCCCAGAGACTGACATGCTAGGCAAAGAGTCACTGCAGCGTTTACACAGAAAACACCAAGATATTAATACAGGAGGGTACTGTCACTTTTGGAACGGTTACCCAACCCACTCCACTAAAAACACCAGAGAGGTATGTGAACATGCTCCTTTGGGACATGGGAAAGCATAACTCAGGACAACCCAGGCATTAAGCCCAAGCTGTATTTAACAGAGAATTGTAGCTTTAACAAGGACAATTGTCCATTTTTATGGCAGCAAGCAGCTTGGAAATATGAAAGCGTCTACAGATATCATGCCTAGGTGTAGAAACACTAACAGCAAACCTTAGATGTTATGTATTACTCTACCAGCGATTTAAAACAACTTCTCAGGTATAACTTGCCTGTTACTTGCCCCATTTTTACCTTAGGAAGCTATACTGCATTTACTTTAATAAACTTTACACTGCAGACCCTCACCAAATTCTCCCAATGCTTTTTCCGATAGGGACATAAGAGACTCCCTTTCACACTAGACTGCATCTCACCCTGGTGTTCTGGGCAGGCAGTTAATAAGGAAATAAACAGAAAAAGTGATCAGATCTTTCTCCAAATAGTAAGGATGGTGTCTATTTTATCTCCCCGCATTGTGTCGTGGATTGGGTAACAATCAATATACTTTTGTTAGGAAGAGGCTGAAAATTAGATTATGCAATAACACTACATTTAGTGCTGATGCCTACATTATTCCTACCAAAAGCATGCTAAAACAGTGATGCTGCTGATATATTAGTGGCATGAAGGTAAAAAAAACTTCAGACATACTCAGCAAGTACGACACAAAAGACATTCACAACTAAGAAATTTAAATTACTTTTTGAAGCTTATAGTACAAGAATGCATCATCTTGCAATGATGTCATATTAACCACAATATTACAGCACTCTACTGCACATGGTCTCAGATAAAACTGAATTTTAAGCTTCATGTTGACTAAACAACTTCATTAACCCCAGTAACAAAACAGTGCAGAGTAAAGAACTGGGGTGCAAAGGAGCTGGAATCTGGCATGCAGCATGGGGTAACAAGCATTCTTTTTGAGAACAACCTGTTGGTTTTCAACACTATGGCTTTCTTCTCTTTCTGAAATGGCTCAAACTATAAAACCTGTAGAATTCAGGTGTTATCTTAGCTTTTGGGAAAACTTTCTTTTGATAAAATCATGCATGCAAAGTGACAGGCCTGCAAGTGCCATAAAATGCAACCATTCCACTTGAGAGTTAGCACTAACTGAAACATTTGCCTGGCTGCCACAGCACTGTAAGAGCAGTTAAGAGTTTTATCAGGAGGGCTGCATTCTAACTACCAACAATCAAATCCCACCTAGTTATTACAAGGCCAGCCCAGATGGGCTAACCATCTAAATTCAGATCCTCTGGGGCAGAATTCAGCTCCCTAAGTGCCTAACACCGGAATGACACCTGAGCTGCCCCAGGGTGTCCAATCTGACCTCCACCCACCACTCTGGAAGGGCGTTGTCTCCTGCAGAGCTATGTCAGATAACTGCTGGGCAACTAAAACAGCACTAAGAAAATGCAGGTGTTTGGTATTGCTGTTTGGTCACAGCTGAAAGCCCTCCCTCCTTAACTAACTCCATACCCAAGCACACCAAGCTGCACTGTTGAGAACAGTGCTTAAACCACTACATCTGCCCCAGTTCTTTGGTAACGTCTGGCTACCTACAGGGTTTTATGTTATTTCTTTGCAACACTCCTGACAGAGGCTAAGAGAAAGCACAAAGGAGTCCCAGTCTCCAGAAATCACACAGGAAATCACTCCATTCACCAGCTGGCCATGGAGAGTATCACTACTTACCTTTGACACTTTCTTCTTCGAGCCATCAGTACTTTCTGCTTCTTCATGTTCCTTAACACCTTGGGTAAGATTTGTGTAGTTGACCAACTTGCCGAGCAGAGACGATACTTTCGGTCGTATATCAAGTTCTTCCTGTGGAAGAAGACAACTAGTCACCTTCTGCAATTCACATCATTTATAAAGACTATCTGGGCTTGTGCTTTCCTTGGCATGCCAGGGAAAAATCATCCAGGGAACGATAGAATATTTCATTGTGCCTGAACCATTGAGGAAAAGATTTAGTTTTCTAAGAGAAGGGCAATTCTGACAGGAAAAGCCTATATGCCAACAAGTCTGCACTCTATGCACCCTTCTCCTTAGGTGCTGAAAAGCATGAGTTGTAGCAATGAAGCCTGAGCCTTGGGACTGTAAAGGAAATCTCTAATGTCAGCTTCCATCAACAGACAGACTTTTTCAAAGGTCAAGTTGCCAAACAAATCTTATTTAGTGATTAAACTCTATTCATTGTTGGCATGCATCACTCTGATAATGTTATTACATTTTTCAAACTTGCCATCTAATAGATGTGGATCTAGACAAAACCCCCAAAGGCACATGTGCAGAGGACCTGTACTTGAACCTTTACATTCATCCCATCCCACTTCTCTTTCTGAAGGCAAGTTTGAGAGTAAAAATAAATATTAAAAAATCAGAACAAAATTTTTCCCTTCCTTCCCCTTTGTCTTGGGCATCGAAACGTCTTACATGTAAACTGCACAGTGGGTAATGCATGGTAAAGAGAAACCACTTTCTACACAGGAAATAAACCCTGAGTAATGAAGATCATACTGGAGTTGTAGCTTATCTTCCTGTTTCTGGTAGTGTCACGTGCTTGGTACCTAATGGCAGAGACTGACCCCGAATGTCCCTTTTCTTACTCCTCCTTCTGATCTCATCTGCAGTTCACATCTTTCAAAACCTGATTACAACTCTTTCCAGAAAGAGGCTGAGGCAAGATGCCTGCTGTTCAGCTGAGCAGCATGGTCTTTGGGGTGCTCCTCCCTCTCTTTACTACTACAAGAAAGAGCCTGCAGCCCTGCTGTGGTACTGTGTTACTGTTGATGAGAAAGGCAGGCATCTGACTAGCAGCAGCCATGCCACGAGAGGCCAACCCTCCATGACCTGCAAGTGAGTTTATCCTGATCACAGACTTCCCATGCCTTGGAGGAAGGAGACACCACAGCTGGGAGCACACTTCAAAGCCCTTTATCTCCAAGCACATTGCCTGCAGACATGGTTGCAGCACTTGCCCAGTGAGTTCCTATCCAGCAGCTGGTTGGTTATACTTGTCCAGGCTCTATGCCACACAGCTGAGCTCTGCAGATGCCAGCCAGGCAGGGTGCAGGGCCAGCTCAGGCCGCCCCACATCAAGTTCCAGAACAAGAAACACAGGATACATGCCTCCAGTCTTGCTGTGAAGCTGCTCAGAAGCCCAGCTGCAGAGCCATACAGAGACTCTCTACACTGTTTCCCAGCACCTAAGCTTCTGAAAACATTTTTTCAGGGACTTGGCCTTACCCCACCATTATATATTTGCACCATGATATATCTGTACTTTATGCAGTGCCAGCAAGGTAAAGAAGGAGAGGAGGACTCTGCTGAACTTGTTGTGACTGCAACTGGCCTCCCACATGAGACTCTGGTCCTCATCATTTCCCACAGAAACAGTTGTAACTCTCTGCCTCACAAGGCCTGAGCTTCACCACCACATGGGGTATCTCTGCCTAGTGGTACTTTGGACAGACAGACATACACAAAAAAGCATGCGAGGGAGAAACCTGCATTACTGAAATACTGCTGTTGTAATAATACAGGAGACCCAGGCTAAGCTGAGTACCTGAACTTAGGCACTGTATTACAGAAAAAAACATGGTTCTTCTTATCACAATCAATCAGCCCATGCTCATTTTCCACACTGATTAGCCAACAGTGCCACAGCTTCACTATTTAAACTATTTAGGTCCCATTACATTTGCTACCAAGGACTTTTAGACTTGTCTTGAGGTGAGAATTAGGTACCAACCCACTGCATGCATCTTTGCAATGCTCTGTACTCCACTGAACACAATGTGCTCAATCCCTCCCAGTCTGGAAGATCACAAATCACATTAGAAGTATGAAAAACAGTTAGAAATTACCTCAAACAAGGCCAGATTTCTGTCATAGTAATCACCTCCCTTGCCAGCTTCTGTACTGTTCAGGAAAGGACTGTTCTCTTTATGGTTGCCATGACCTGCAAAGAAAAAAAAAAAGGCAGGAGATTTTGATTAAGAGCAGAAATAGATCTCCTGAGGAAATTTTGTAACCTTTACAAAAGCTGTAGGGGATAAAACTGTTTGGTCAATTAAATCTAATTCTTTTTAATATCTAAAGTTACGTGATGTTAGTAATAGCAAAGGTATTACACTTCCAAGATAGAGCCTTTTCTATTTCTACTGCTCTGTTTTTATTAATATAAAACGAAAAGTCACCTTACAGGTAGGGTCACAGCTACAACACTACTCTCATGTTCCTTTTCCTAACTATTTCTTATATGGAGCAGTGACGATGACAAGACAGTTCTCAAGCACTTCAAATTCGTTACTCATGCTCGAACAACTTCTGAGCAGTAACTCCAAACTGATTAAGTAGATTTAGTCAGACCGAGCAATTCAAAGACTAGATTCTGCTATTACAATACAACTATCGATCAAAACCTCCACCCTTCTGTTGTTGATGTGGGTTTTTTTCCACTATGCCCACTAATCCCAGGCACCAAACATGCTCACTTCACGATGCCTTTACCTTACTGCGTTTTGTACATTCAGACTGCACGTTCTTTAGACACATGCTCCTTATGCTTTTAAGTTATAGCCTAACATTAGACACAGCAAAAGCAAAGCATTAATATATGCAGTGAAGACCAACACAGCTTTTTTTAACAGGTAGTAACGTAGGAAAAAAAATTAAAGGTACTATAGTGTAAAATGAGCTCTGGAGAAAAAAAAGAAAAAAAAATGAAGGGAAAAAAAAAAGATTAAATTGACTCCAGCATTCTCAGACCTGTGGCCCCCATCACACTCTGGTTGACAAAGATGCCTTTCTTTTGCCTCTTCACTCTCTGCTCTTTCAGCCAACACAAACTAAAGAGATTTCCAAGAGTATCTCCTTAAGGAAGGCTTAATCCAAGGAATAAGTTTTTTTTTTTCTATTTACAAAAAAAAAAGTAACCACTAAAAAAGTCTAAAATTAAAGAAAAACCTTATTATCTCAAATGAAAATATAGCAAGTTAAAGAAGTATTGTATGCTGACTATATAAAAGGCAAGAGATTAAACAGATGGATTTTTGAGGGCATGTTTTCAATGATTAAGTTAAACAATTCCACAAGGCTACACTAAATTATTTTAAAATAATCCCAGTCGAAGTATTGCTACATTCTGAAATCTGAATCAGCTTACAAAATGAAGCTAATAGGAAATAGAAGACTCCTCCCCTACTTACAGTGATCAGCATATATAACACTGTTACAAAATTAATTGCAATAAGCAAAACAATGATGAGAAAGTTCAGTCCTCTTCTTGCTGAGGGGCAGGGAGGATGGAAGCAGGACAATTTTCCTGACATTGCTCACAGGTGTTTTGAACAAAACTCCAAAAAACAAGATTCATGAACAGAGGTCTTCTTAGGCTTCTGGAAATACTTAGTTGACCAAAAATACTTGCAGAGAGCAGTCTGCTGCATTTCCATGCCTGCTGCTTTTCTCAGAGCTCTGACAAGTTAACACCAAAATGTTAATTAGCAGCTGCCTTGCACAAGTGGGCTCAGCTTGTTGGCTGACCTCACCTACATGCAAGAGACGTTCACACTGCTGTACATTGTAGAATTGTTCACACAGCTAGAAAAGTATCAGTACGCTTAGCAACGCAGCCTCAAAATAAAATGTTTATCAACTGCAGCAAAGGCAAGTATTTATTAAAAATCAGCACGTTTGCTGTATTTATTCTGTCTACAGAAGGCAGAAGGCATATGCAAGATGAATTTTGTTGCAGTATGTATTGTTAGCACTGCTGTAGTCTGGTCTGTATGAATGCGGTGAAAGAGCATTTGCAATTTTTGCTGAGGAAATGGAACTTCATTTCCTGACATATAGGTTTTACTCATTAAATTGGACACAAATAATAGTGACGTCCACAGCAATACTGGCTACCTGATTGATCAAGACTGGTCTGTGCAGTATCATCTTATCATTAAACTTAGCAAATACAGCAAGACCATGAGTAACCTAGTTTTGCTTTCTCGTTTCCTAAATACTAGCTCTGGTAATTAAATGTTTAAAAAAAAAAAATCAAACTGATTCCTGTTCTTTTTCAAAACACTGAGTGATTTTTAAATCAATTCTCTGCTGTCTTAGTTCTCCTTGTTCTTCCATCAGGAACCTTACCTTACAGATGAAGCTTACCAGTGTCTCAAAAAAGTATAATGGGCGTTCCCTTATTTGCAATGCTTACAGAAACTCTCACCCTGTATAAAATCAGACTCTTGTCAAGGTAACTCATACACTCAAGCTCATATTTCTATACATGATGACAATTGGTTTGCTCTTTCAAAATACCAAGGCTCTCATTACCACCACTGGTATAGCCTATCCCCAGTTAAGAAAGATTACTTCATACCGCCCGAGCCTGACAAAGATCAGTGACTCCAGATGAATCTTCAAGTTAACTGGCATTTTTTTGGAAATATTTTCATTTTGCCTCCAGTAATTTCTTCACAATCAGTCTCTTCACAAGCTCTCTCTCAGAGCTTCCAGCTTCTCTCTCTCTCTCTCCCTGTATTTTCAAGCATTACCCAATACCTTCCCCCATTTGACTTTCCCACTGAATTTGATTCCTTAATGTGCTTACTTTAAACATCTTCCTGCACACAGGAAGCCCAAACAAGGCAAACTGCAACAGACAAATCACAGCCAGTGACTGGAAATAGAATACTGTTCTTCTAATTACTAGGGCATATTTTTCTCTCAATGCAAAAAAATTCAGATGATGGAGAAATGCAGCTGGCTTTTTATCACATTCACAGCACTAGCTCCACTATCCTCCAAGTACCTAAGGATCATGAATTGCTGGGGAAAATGCAAAAATCAAGGCGAACCTCCAAACTCTATGATTCTGCTAAGCCAACAAAGTGCTGCACTAACCCCCTCTCAAACCCTGTACACTTGAACAGGAAGCAAAGGAGTGTATGTTCTTCGCAATGACATCTGATTTTAACTTCACAGATGTGCACAACTGTGTGCTGTAGAGATCTGTGTGGATTCAGGAAGAATTCTCCATGGCTAAGTTAAGCACAGATAATTAAAAGACGATCAAAATCACCTTCACTACAGTTGCACGTTCAGTGCAACCTCTACTTTTCGGTCATGTCCTAAAATCACAACATGTCAGAATTTGTCTTATTTACTCTCTTTCTGCATTCTTTTTCCAGTTTCACAAGTAAAACCTATGTCAGATGACTGTTTCCTCAGCAAGGATCACAAATGTGCTTTGACAAAACAGAAGAGACTGCAGCACACTATGCAATATGTACTGCAATAAAAATGTGTCTGCGGTCTTCAATCTGCCAATGAGCAATACCAGCAGCTTCAAAGAGACTTACTTGCATGGGAAGAGCTTGTTATCTCCATCAGTTTTGGAGGAGAGCAGAGGTGACCTCGGAAAGCTACTCCGGGGAATTCTTGCCCCAGCTTCACATGAGGACAGTTTACATTCTGAAGCATGAAGTCTCCTGGGCAAGGCCCATCTTGTGACATGCGTACAGTTTTCCTCATTCTTAGAAATCAAGTCTTTGGTCTTGGACCGGAGCTATGTGGTGTTAGATTTCATCATGCAACACTGTTATGCAAGGAACATTTCTTAAAGAGGGAGCTATACACTCTGCAACAGAGAATAATTTATTTGCCTTAGTCCCTAATGAATTGCAATTTTTAAGTCAGGCAAACTATATTCCAAGTAGGTTAAGATTTCCTCTTCATTTGCTTCATCGCTTCTCATTGTTCATTATCTTTCAATAAGTAAGGCATTTTATTTCTGAACACTACCGGTTCTCTTCCAAACCAAATAATTCTATTTGTAGCCACCACTACAACTACACAGCTTATCTAAACATTTCCCTGGAGTTTTTAATGTTCCCTTGCTCAGGTACAGACTCAGGTCTGCAGAACAAGGTTCAGCATGGTGTGGATGACCTGAGTTCCATAAAACATCAAAGACGGTTCATGGAACAAAACCTAAAAATCATAAATGTGCATACTCCCACACATACAAGCACACAAGCCCAAGAGACAGAATAAAAGCAGTAAATGGATGTCCAAACTTTTATCTCAGTGCCAAGATAAAACACCGTGGAAAACTGTAGCAGATATTCTATTGACTGGTTCTGGTTTGTACTTCTCTTGAAGGTTTGTGTTTTCTTTACTTCAAAACCAACAAAACAAAAATAAAACAGAAAAAGAAAAAGATTAAGCACACAGAGGACAGTGTTTACATTATTGTTCTCCTTTTGGAAGGGTATTAGGCCAGAGAGACAATTTCACTGCTTGAACATGTTGAGTGTAAGTCTTCTGCACAAGCCATTGTATTTTCCTTGGTCTGAGGGATGAAACCCAGAATTTAGATAGAATTGCAGGCAAAACACATATATGAAAGTAAACAGAAGACAGATTAGTGAGGATAAATGAAAGATGAACAATTAGGCACAGTGAGACTACCATTAAGAAAGACCAAGGAGCTTTACAGTGATAAAGTCTACTCAGCCAGACTACTAAAAGAATCATCAGCCCTGTGAGAAGGTGGTAGGTAGGAGCAGGTTGCATGACTCAACCTGTCAACGTTTTATTCTCCTCTATTGTCAGTTTCTGAACTCTCTTAAAGAAAACCACCACACCCCTACTTCATTATATTCAGTTAAATAAGGGGAAACTCGTATGTCTTATAACAACTTCAGGTATTTCCATTGGACATGACCAATGTAGAGCGATGCTCACCTTGTTCTTATGGAGGCCCTACCTACATGAGAAGAGACCCTGAAGGCACAGATGGTCATAGTCTGACTAGCTTTCATTTAGACAGCAGATAACAGAAGTGAAAAATACAGTAGTGCTACGTAAGCAGCAGTAAGGTTTAAAATATTAGAAGTATTCCCAAGAGGGCTGAACTTTGATTACTAACTTTGTTTCTGCCACTTTGCTTTTACAGACAGATATCTCAGCTAATTAAATGCAAGTTGGTAGAGACACATACACCATGCTTATGGATTTAAAGCAGAACACAGACTCTCAGACATGCTTTGCTGGGCAAAGCTGGACAAAGCTCCAGATGTGGCTATGACCTGCGATGATGGCATGCAGAGTTGCCCTAATCCTTCCTACTTGGAATCTTGACAGCTAAATCTTAACGGAGGGGCTACATTTCTCCAAGGAGATTTATGAAGAATCAGTACAAATCAGAATTAGAACTTTAACCCTGACAAAAAAAAAGAAACTTTGGTGGTTTATTTGCCTCTTTATTACTGACAAACAGCAGGTTATTTACTAGAAAACCATCTCAAAGGACAGCCCAACACTCCTCCCTTCAATGTAATTTAATTTAATTTCTGGAGCAGCGTAAGAGCTAATATTGCACTGTTAAGTGCACTATGCATGTACAGACTCCTTTGTGTACACCACAGTACAAAACAATTGTAATAGTGTGCATAGCAGCTAGCACCCCTTTTTCTGTCAGTCACATACTATTTTACAGACATCCCTGGCCACAAAGCCTGTGACAGTGGCAGACACAAACTGAGCCATTTTCATTTGTGGAAAACACTTAAGCTTAGAATTATTTTTAATTAAAAATATTTAAAAAACAAAAAAATATTCATATGCTAAGATCAGAAAAGAGAGTTGATACCCAAGCAGTTGGTACAGACTTGCTTTAACCTGATTTCAGCTATCTAAACAGCAGGCAGTTATAGTCAACTAATCATGTAGGCTCTTGTCTTACTCAGAGATGGCTCAATTAGCTGATTTTCCCCCCCCCAGTGCCTCTCCTGTGCATGCAACTTGGCATGCTACAAATTACGTCTAAACAGAGCTAACTTAAATCCCTAATTTATAGACAGTTTAAGACACGCAAAATTTATCCCATTTTGGAGAGCAAGTCAGTTCTGTTGTATTTATGTTTTTCCAGATTTTCATGTGTCGAAATGTTCTGCAAATTTTGACACAACTGGTAATTAGGCCACTATTCAGTTTCATTTTTTGACCACAAAAAGAAAGTAGGTTTGCTGCATTTACTGTTCTCACAAGACCTAGAGGCAAATGAATACACCCAAGACAGGTATTCCATGGAGGGCCAGGGGAGAGTTAGAGGAACAATGGGATTGCTGCAAACTGGAATAATTTCCAGGTAGAATATTTCTTCACTGTATCACCAGGTCATTTTATTAGTCCCAAGATTACTTCTAAAGACATGTTTACAGCCTGAAGGATAAAGTTTTAATACAAAAAATGCTGTACATGTCCATTTTTATTATACTTTGTTGTTTTGGCCTGCTTCTACAAAAAAAAAAAAAAGACAGTTCTTACAGTTCTTGAGAAAGCACTTTTCAGATGTAACAATGGTACTCCTTTCCCAAGCACTTGAGATAAAACTTGCTTTCCCCCACAGCAGTAACGTTTTGCAGAACTGAGTATTGCTGAAGAATAGAAAATCCTAAACAAGTTCCTCGGTCTTTGCTAGTTAGTACCAATCCACCTAAGACCTTGGGCTACCAGATCTTTTTCAATGAAGGTGGCAGAAAGCACGAGCTTGATTCCCAGGCAGATCCAGTATTTTATGAAATTAACAGCCACCGTTGCACTAGGTAACAACCTGTGCTCCAATAAGGCTGTATAAGAGGGAAAAAATAACAGAATAAAAGGACAGACCTCTATCTGCATAACTTCTAGGCAGTACTATCAGTTACACTGATGACACCCAACTCTCACATGCCAGACTCAAACACACACTCACAACAAGAAAGTGAAGCTTAAAAGCCAAACTACTGACATTCATGGCTTTAAGAATACAGTATGTTCATTCACAATGTTAAGACTAGTACATAATATTATTTACTTCACTGTTAAATTGATGCTGTCATTAAAGTTCTGAGGTAACTGAATTTTACCCAAAAAGTCAAGGTGCACTTGTTAAAGATCTTTGCATGGTACACTGCAGATACCATGAATATAGTTATAATCAGCTTTGGTATCTACAGAAGTGACATGAACAAAGCAGATTTTTACCAAAAAGTAAACTAAAAAGCTATATTGCTGATAATACATTAGTTTCACTCTGAAACAATGTGAGTTTTAGAGACTGCATTTGTTGTTGTTCTGTACAAAAGAAAGAGCCAAAGCTTTCCCAGACAACACCCTATGCAATAGCACAGTCCAGAATTAAGTGTACAACTGAGCAGAGAATGCTGATTTATGCATAGATAAACAGGTATGGAGTTACTACCAGACTTCTACTGTACTTTGCAGAACTAGATTAGAGAACAGCTTTACCAATTAAGTTGACTGACAGTATACAACTCCAAGGATTTAGCAAGTCAATTATCCTGTGTTTCAGAAAGCGTGATGATCTCATTCCCAGTGAAGATACACTGGTATTTTCAGAACACTATAATCTTTTGCAGGTATTAACACCAACAAGAAGTACTTACCCTTTAGCAATAGCTCTTTGCCCTTTCCAGTAATTTGGTTCACCATTATTCTTCTTTCTGCTCTTAGCACATGCTCTAGTAATTGCCTTCTCTGTGAAGTCTTGAGGATTGGACAAGTTTAATGACACTGTATTCCTAAAAGAACTTTTTTCCACCTCCTCTGACAAACTGACTGCTGGCTACAATGCTGAATGGGACTGATCTCTTTCAGGAAGCAAAATGGTTTCTTACAGAAAGCTAAACTAACACTGATATAATCCAGGCATTATAATCCTTTCAACAGTGTGAAAATATTCAAGTGTCAGGTTCTTGCTGAAAATGCTATTTGTGAAATCCAGACGTAGCCATATTGAAGAAGCACCTTACCCTCTGTTTGCACACTTTGTCAGGAAAGTGTGTGCCACAAATCTGCTGTGTGCCTAGTGTGGATGCAGACAGCGTTTTAAACCTGCTAATGCCATGAAAAGTGTAGCTCTGTGACGTTAGCCCTCCAGGCATTTCAGCTTTCAAGTGACAACAGTGATGCATTTCTTTCCATCTTCAATACTTTTTAATATGTTCATCCATTAATGGACAAATCATATGCAAGATTACAAAAAAAAAAAAAAAAGGCATCAGCATGAAGGTTTATATAAGATACTTAAGTAAATACTAACTTAATGATTCTAAGCAGTTCATAATTACCTGAACTCACTCCCTTCTGCTCCTTCATGAGGAAATCACTGGATACCAGCACACACCACACTGGCACTCACCTAGGTTAAACAGTAGGTGTAGTCACCAAGACTGCCTATGTAATTAAAGATGCCAAGGCACTTTTGAGAAATCGGATTTAGGAACTCACATCACTTAGGAGCTTTCATTATACAACCTGTCACTGCCAGCTGAAAGAAAAAAAAAAAAAGAAAAAACCCAAAACCAAACAAAACACTGTAAAAACAACCTTTGTACTTCACTATAATCCACCTCAGAGATTCTTTCATGTGAAATGACTCCAAATAATCTGTCATGACTATCCTCCCTGAAACTCTGTCCCTTGCATGCATGAAGGCACCTCTGGTACAGCACAGGGAGTAGTATTCTAGCATTCTCCCTGCCACAGGAAAAGCCTCTTACCTTGCTGTCTAGTGTTCACACCTCTCTGAGACAGCAATATACATCTACAAGACCAGCATGCGGATTCCAAGTAATAACCAATTCACCTTTCTCTCATAAAAGCAAATACAGAGAATTGCATTCAGCTCTCTCTCTGTTCATGGCTGTGCAGTAAGAAAGATGGGGAAAAACAACAACAAAAAAAATCCATACTCAACAACCCCACCCCACAACACAGAACATAATTTCAGACACAGCTGCTCCCTTCTCCAGCTCCCCATGTGCCACAGAAACAATTGTACACAGGCACAAACCAGGGAGTTAGAGGAAGCAGATGTGAACAGTGACCCCCAAGTCAACACTGCCACCAGCTCAAAACACTTCCTACAAGGAAGAAATTGAAAAATGAGCCAAGATGCTAAATATCTCCAGACATACTGAACACAACAGAAAAAGGAGATTTAATTAGTTTGAAAATGGCACCGCATTACATACATTAACAGCCACCTACTATCCATTGCTGGAAGACAGTAAGAAGCCATCTGTGATTGGTTCCTGCTTATTGTGAAGCCCTGAATTAGTGTTTTTACTTATTTCACATGGAAAGTGTTGAATATCAGGTATTTCTTACATTTGAGAATTACTTTGTTCCATGTGAAAACAAAGTAACAGATTTTAACTACAGGAAAAAAGACAAAAAACAAAACAAAACAAAACAAAACAAACCACCTAAGCTTGTATACGTTCCAAGGATGAAGAGCTGACCTTTCAGTGTGAAGTGCTACGAACAGCCAAAACTCACTGTAACTCGGGTCATAACACTTAAAGAAAGTACAAGTCAGCATGAAACTTCTCCAAGTAAAGGAAGTCATTCCATCCCACTGAACACTTTAGAGGGTGGAGAGCGCTCTGACACTGCACACGACAAACAACAAACCACAGTACTTGTAAAATACATTTATATTCAAACACACATTCATAAAGAGCTCATGTGGTCTTCCAAATTAGCACAAAATATTTCACACTGTGCAGCACAGATCAAGACACAGTGGCTTTTATCATCACTTTACAAAAAGTTCATCAGAGCAAAATGAGTACAGCGTGTTTTCTTACAGAAACTCTTCAATGTTAGATCACTTGTCCTCTGCTCCAGCAGTCAGGAATTAAATCAATGCAAAAGAATCTAAGTCCAAAGAAACTCAGGGTCCTATAAGGGTGAGTTTACTCCTGCTAAACACATACTTCTATGACAAAGCCCAGAATACAATTTCCTAACAGGGCAAATGCAAAATACTGCAATTAAATTATTCTCCATGTGTTGCCATGAGTAACAGCTCTAAAGCTCCCTGCCATGTATGTTAGAAGACACCTTAATACAAAGCAGACAATCAACCCACTGTCTAGTTACATAGTATTGGGATTTACCAAACACTGCTCAACTATACCTCCCTTCATGTTTGGCTGCAATGTCTATGAAATTTATCCCTGACATTGTCACCACATTCTCTGGAACAAACTTCCACATCAGAAGTGAATGGCTTGTGTCTGGTTTAGGCAAAATAACCAAGATATAACTTACGTGCATGTGGAAATAGAATTTGGATAAGGTTGGCAAGGCTCGGCTTGTGATGCTCTAAAACCAGCTGTGCCCTGGAAATCAAGGCCCAGTACATGGTGCAGAACACAAATATCAATCAAGGGAAGTAAAGGATCCTGTTGGTGGGGAGACAGACAAGCATACTGCTGCTAAACACTTCACATTGTATAATCAGAGACTGGAAAGTAAAAACCTTAGCAGAAGAAAGCTGAAAAGATTCGGGAGCAATAGGGTTCTTAAACTAGACCTGCAAAACTATTAAAGAACTTCTGCCTTTGTCATTTGCATCAGGTCTGGGTACAAATATATCCTATAGCAATTACTAGTAAGAGTGGTATCAGTTATTGTTTAGAAGTGGATCATGAAAGAAAAGCTCCTGAATGCAAAAGTAGGAGGAAGAAGAGAAACAATCATGTGCTGTCCTCCATCAGAGGCAGCAGCAGTTACACCGTCTTCTTGAATCACTCAAAAGTCCTGACTGAGATCTGACCTCCTACATGGAAATCCAGAAGTGGACTTTGTACACAGCAACTAAACCCAGGGCTGCTCAGCTTGCAAGTACAGACAGGAGCATAACACAAAGCAGCAGCAGCGCTATAGATAATTTTATGAAAAACAATCATACTTCAGGGCATAAAAATTGTTTTACTGCATCAATCAGCAATTTCAAGTATGCCAAGAGCAAGCCTCAACAAGTTTGCCCTCCTGAAGAACTACTCTAACTCAGCAAATGGGCACTTCTAATAGCACACCATAAAAGTCCTTTTTTCCCATTGACATGAAAGTGAAAGGCCAAAGTATGAACAGTCTAACCTGCATCACAGTAAGTAGGTAACTGTAGTGGCTGAGCAATACTCTAAACCCCTCAGATAAACACAAGAAATTGCTGGCTACTGATAGGAGATGAAAATGAAGGTTGGTAATTAGAATGTAGAAAAAAAAAAAACACACACAGTTTTGTTCTGGCATAATTAGCTTGAACCTATACAGAGCAGAGAGTGTCTCTGCCCTACACACCGAGTCACCTCCTCTCTCCCAGGATCCTGTTATACAATCCCTGTCAGGGTTTCCAGCAAGGCAGCCTCCAACATCAGCTCCGATTCTCATTTTCGAAGTAATCAATGGATTGCATCATAATTATATTACAGATCTCGTGTCAATCAATGAAAGAGACAATGTAGGTCACTTGGGTGGAGCAGGGATAAGGGGCCAAACGAAGCATTCTGGATTCAAAGGGATGGACCTGTGGGGCTAACTTCCAGGGAACACTGGCAAACCCAGAATCCAAATACCTTTGGAAATGCTGCCAGGCCATGCCCTAAGCAAACAAGTTTCCCCGATTCCTGTCAGAGCACTGTGATCACCAATACAAAGGTGGGATGATGACCATCTCCTCCCTAGTACCAGTAATCTTTTTTCTTACCCCTTCCCCAAGCTGTCCAGCACAGCCTGCCTCTCATCTTCTGCTCAACAAAATGCCATTTCATCTACATTTCCAGCAAGTCTGAGGACGCCTCCAGTCAGCAAAGCACAGCCAGCTTGGCAAAACTGCCAAGTTACCAACCTTCCCCATTCATCCATAAGCTAACCAAGTCAAAGCTCCTCTGGGGCAATTAGCACTTGATCCTGCACATCCAACCCCACCTCTCTGTCCTACAGAGCACAATGAAGACCAAAAGATGATTCAGAAAAAATTCCACCAAGTGCCTTGAACAGCAACACAAATTTGGAGGGGAAAAAAAACCTGAAACATTTCCATAACTGTCCTAACATGTACCCCTGCTGCTCAGACATGAATTAAGGCAGCTGGAAAGTAAACCGCCTTCTTTTGCAGGCCAAACCTAATACCTACCACAAAAATCTAAAGCCCTATTATACGATCTATCAGGCAAAAAATGCTACTCCTTTTACTCCAATAACTTCTTTTATGGCTCAGAAGTGACAGAAACTCAGGAAACAAATGTTTAAAATAGGCGTCACTTTGGTCATATAGGCAGCGGGCAGCCTACAAACCTCTGCATAGGTGTGGAGAGGATGGCTGAAGAAAGGGGAGCTGTACCACATTACAGCATATGAAATGCTATGATAGATCATATTCAAGATCCAGAGAAGTTTACCCTACATGCATTTTAAGAGCTGTATTTTTCCTGGCCACGTGGACTTTCTGTATTTAAAGGCATAACATACTACATTTATGTCAAGTATTTGATTTTGCTTTTAGACTAACATTTTTTTGTGTATGGCATTTCCAGGGACCTGGGGGTACTGGTTGACAGCCGCCTGAACATGAGCCAGCAGTGTGCCCAGGTGGCCAAGAGAGCCAATGGCATCCTGGCCTGCATCAGGAATAGTGTGGCCAGCAGGAGCAGGGAGGTCATTGTACCCCTGTACACAGCACTGGTTAGGCCACACCTTGAGTACTGTGTCCAGTTCTGGGCCCCTCAGTTTAGGAAAGATGTGGAATTGCTGGAGCATGTCCAGAGAAGGGCAATGAGGCTGGGGAGAGGCCTTGAGCACAAGCCCTATGAGGAGAGGCTGAGGGAGCTGGGACTGTTTAGCCTGGAGAAGAGGAGGCTCAGGGGAGACCTCATTGCTGTCTACAACTACCTGAAGGGAGGTTGTAGCCAGGAGGGGTTTGGTCTCTTCTCCCAGGCAACCAGCACCAGAACAAGAGGACACAGTCTCAAGCTGAGCCAGGGGAGGTTTAGGCTGGAGGTGAGGAGAAAGTTCTTCACAGAGAGAGTGGTTGGCCATTGGAATGTGCTGCCCAGGGAGGTGGTGGAGTCACCATCCCTGGAGGTGTTCAAGAGGGGATTGGACGTGGCACTTGGTGCCATGGTTTAGATAGTCATGAGGTTTAGGGTGACAGGTTGGACTCGATGATCTTTGAGGTCTCTTCCAGCCTTCTTGATTCTATTCTATGATTCTATGATTATCTTGATAGCTTAAAAAACAGATACTGTTTGCTCAGCATTCACTGCAGCAGCCCCTGTGAAAGATGCACAGTTCTCCATGCACGACAAAATCCAAGTATACTGAAATAAATCGTCCAAAGCAGCTCAACTGAAAGAACAGGAACAGTACTACTCATTGCCAAGGGCATCATTCACACAGATGCCTACTGAAAACTAGTAATAAAGAGATTCTACTAAATCAAACAACAAAAAAAATACTGATACTTTCTTATCTGGGAAACTAAAAATCAGCTTAGTACAATGAAGAGATTCAACATTTCTGATTCAAAGGTTGGTGAAGACAATGGAAATGTTCCTAAAATGCAGTTCCAGCAGGCATTAGACTATATCTTACAATGGTGCATTTTTTTTCCATAAGAAACACCAAAATTTATTTGAATTTCTTCAGAAAAGTGAAGAGATTTAATTAAACATATAGCCTCAGCAAATAAAAAAAAATTCCACAAACTTAGTCTCAACTCAAGCTGGAAATGGGCACCTAGCAAGTCCAAAGAAGCAGGCATTTACAAGCAGAATTAAACAGAAAATCCATGTCTTTTCATGTGTAATTGCTTAGTCTTCTAATAAAGGTGTCCTCCAAAACACAAAAAATAGCAGCTACAGAAGACCAACAAGAAAATTGTTATGGTCTTCATTTCTTGCACCATACAGAGACACACACTGCTACAGGAGCTGCTTTCAAATAACTTGGATATATCATGAAGATTCTTCCAGAGCACTTCCAAATAACTGAAATACCAGAGAACCCACAAAAAGGCCCATATTTTTCTATATTTAACCTAGTCTCCTGGCCACAGCAGTCAGCACTAAGCTCCCTTTGGTACCCGACAGCTGCAGCCTCTCCAGCTCTAAATCACTGCACATGTAAGACATGCTTACCAAAAGTAACAGTTTATGCAGCAACATAAACTTTTTCCTTTTCCTAGAGAAGCATTTTTATGGATTAATTAAACCTTACAAAACTGCCTGCTGCTAAAAGAAACCAGAGGTGTCTACCAGGGATTCCACTAAAATGAGCTTGAGGAAATTCCTTTGCTGACAGGCTACAAAGAAAGTATCACCTCTTTCACCTGCTCAAGTGTTATGGACAGATAAATACGTCACAAAGACTTCTCCACTCTCGTTTTTTACATACCTCACTCTTATCTTTCCTTATCTGAAGCAACAGTCCACTTACCCATGCA
This sequence comes from Indicator indicator, assembly GCF_027791375.1. NCBI lineage: Eukaryota > Metazoa > Chordata > Aves > Piciformes > Indicatoridae > Indicator > Indicator indicator. The sequence goes on from NC_072028.1 coordinate 18,339,981, forward strand.
CCTGTATTAAAACAATTCTGGAGTTTGCACTTGTTATCAGTGCCCTGCTAAATACCAACTGCACAAACAGGAAAAAAATAACTTCACAATGATCATCTTGCTGCTAAGACCCTTTTCAGGATCTAGATTTCAAATTATAACCACTGCTGTGTATCTGGCAAGTATTGATAGAATAGGAACAAATACTGACTTATGTAGCACTGACAGGACACCTTTAGTATCTCCAAATTTACCTACTCAACTTTACAGATGGAAAACAGCTGCTTAGCAAAACAGGAAAACAAGCCCAACTTTTTTATCAAAATGTACCTAAACTGAAGGAGATGCAGTCTTCATATCATTTACAAATCACCAGAAGAGACAATTCACTGACATCAGTGTATTTCTACTCTCAGATTACCTTCCTTCCTCCCACAGAGTTCAGAGCTTCTGTCTCAACTCCTCCCCAAGCTCCTTCCACCATGATTCTTCTGCAGTTCTGAGGCGATATGAAAAATGCTGAAGGCGCTCATGCTACAGAAGTTCTGCAAAAATATCCTGCTATGAATACTGTAACAGCACCGTTTACCAACCCTGCTTCTAACAGAAGTTCCTGAATCTAAGATAACCTAAAATATATTTGGACACATGTATCTGTCACTCCTCTTTAGCTGTAGCATCCAAATCGTTATAGGACTAATTTTATCTTATCTCTGGACTTTGCCAAAACACCTACACATATGAATTAAGCACTTTGAGAAAGAATTTTTGAATGATTTATGTATCCCCATTGAAAGTATCTTCAGATATATTTTATGTGAGCTTTATTTCAAGTCTTGCAAAAGACATTAAAAAGACTAGTAAGTTACCACATACTAAAAAGCAGTGAAGCAGCAAGTTTAAAAGGGCACTGAATTTTCTTCATCTGTCTTCTCAAAAATAGCTTCTTGCAGATGATCAGCATAATCTGCAGCTGCACAAGGACACTGTACATACTGATGCAGACTGTAAAGATGAAGAAAAGGTCTCAAGTCTGGTTACAGCAACTCTGGGCTCAAAAGAAGCCATGTGATAACTGGAACATAAGCAGAGTAATTCATTGGCAAAAACCAAAGGTGGCAGCTGACCAAAGCTGGTTAGTGACACCAAGCTGATTAGTGTCTCGTTTTCACCAACAAAAGTCACAGGAAGATAAATAACTTCCCACAGGGCACATGACGTTGCTGTACTTTGGTTAAGAGGGTGCACAATGACTGTGGAGCTGAGAGTCCTATTACAGCAAAGCTTATTTGGTTTTTTAAACAGTTTTCAAGGCCCCACTGTCACACTGTCAGGCCCCTCTTCTTACCCTGTGTACCGAACCTAACATGCTGGCATTATTTCAAAGACCAATGAGATGCCAAATTCACATTTCTCATCCCTGCCCATCCATAAAGCAAGACTCACAAGTTTATCACAGGATCACAAGATAATTCTTTGTACTTCTTTTTCTAAATGGAAGATGTCAAAATCTATTACGAGCAGTGGCAATTCGGTGGAACCTGCTTAGCAAATAAAGACTGATTTTGTTCACAAGCAAGCACTGGAGCTATCTGGGAAGGCTAAGTTATTGCACACTGACTAATGTCTTCTGATGGAAATGGCTGACAGATAAAGTCTCTGCAGAATGGCTCCACATCCGCAGTGTTTAGATGACAAGATATCACTTGATGTCCCAAATAAAGCAAAATGCAGAAAAAAACACTCAAAACTGAGGCTACGACAAATAAAGGTTGGAGTGAAAAGGTTACAGTGAATTAAGAATCTGTCAGAATTATAAGCAACAGCCTAACAGATTGTGCAAGGAATACTTGACAATGAAGCCACTGCTTTACTCAGTGTCAGAGCTGCTACAAATGGCTATATGACCATGACAGACCATAGGCATGCAGGGCCATGCCATTACTGAGTCACTGTAACCCATCTCTGATCAAATTGAGCAGTCTGAAGAAGTCTTTAAATAAGGTTCTGAATGGCAAGCTGATAAAATCTTCCCAGGAAAAGATTCTCCAGAACAACTCCAGCCAATTCCTTATACTGACTACAGTGGCACTACTTGGATGGCATGGGAGGTCTGGAAAACCGACATGGTTCAGACAGCTCTGCGCAGTGCTAACATGGATCATATGCACTTTGATAGGGCCATAACCCAAAATTCTGGTACTGTGCCTCATCTGGAATCAGGAGTGTCACCAACACCAACAGATCCCTCCAAGAACCCTGTACTGAGATGCACAGAAGGCTCTGGAGGGTCACTCTCTTGCCTCCCAGGCAGTACTAATCAGCTGTGAAATATGAAATCCTCAGTCTTCAACAAGAGCTTCAATCTCTACCATGATGTATTATCAACACTCCTCCAGTATGAGAGGCTACAGTCTCTGTATGCAACATGGAAAGAAGCACCAAAACCCAAAGGAGTAACACAAGACAGTTCAGATTCCCCTGTACAAAACCATAACCCCAAGAAATCCCAGAACTGGCAGAAAAGGCTACTGAGGAAGTACACGCTTTTCAGGACAGGTAGCCAAGACAGCTTATCTTTATATGTACACCCTTGGGATATGAAACAACACTTAATTACTTTGAAAGTAAATTAAAAAATAGAGGGCAGTTATACCTCAAACAGAAACAGAACTAAATACTGTATATTAATAGCTATGTTAGTAGATATTTATCAGTTTTACAATAGTCTTAGCTAACTTCTAGCAGCATGGCTCTGTGCTGCAGTCAGAACAGCCACAGCTTGCCAGCTACTGATAGGCTGTGACAGGGAGGTGAGTACGTTGAAGTGTATTTTTTGGACACATCCTACAGGTAGACTCATATCCAAAGCACAGTCAGTTTGATCGACCTGAGTAAAGATCCACCGCAGCAGTAGCTTCTCCAAATCACACATACCAACCCATGGACAAAGCTAGCTAGTGGAGTAAGTACTCCACCTCAACCTGCTGAGATGGGTGAAAAACACGTGTCACTTTCACACATATGAGCTCTATGTTAACTAACCCCACAGTAAAACAGACTGCCTGTACAAAACAAAATCAAGGCCCCGCACAGCCGTTAGGGCTGGAGTCCCAAATTGTCTGCAGTAACAGACATGTTGAGAAAAGCACCTACCTTTCATCATTCCAAAATGCCCACACTAGATCTGGAAATAATTGTAATGGACACGAGGCCTACATAAGTTACTTTGCATATTATGTAAAATTCCTTTGAAAACTGTGGAACTAAAGGAAAAATAAATAAAATTTAATGAAAGAATGGTACATGTTGAAGACTGAAGCAGATTCAGAGGACCGAGTAAGGTGACAAGGCAGGCACTGGACTTCGATCTCATGACAGTTGAGTATCGCTCCCCAGAATTACGCTATTCTCTTCCTTAAGCATTGGCCTGAGCAGTGCCAGCTCCCTTCAAGGATTATTGTACATCCAGTAACATTTGTATTCCAAAACCTCTGATTGCAAAGGTGAGGAAGAATAGGTCAGGTGTTGACTGATTTTCCTTTTGTTGCCTAGAATCACACATGATTCACAGAGGGCAAGTCAGATGCACGGAGCCCATGGGAAGATCCTCTTCCTAAAGTTTACAGTACTAAATATAACCAAGGCAGAAAACAGGAAGAGATCTCACAAACAGCTACAACAATCTTTTACCAGAACTACTCTACTCTGAATCTGTCTCCTTCATTTTATCACTAGAAACACTGGTTTTTAACTGATTTTTAATTGATTTATACCCAAAAGCCACATCAAAACACAAAGATGGGCTGAGCAGAGCAACTAGGTGCCTGATAAAAGAATGTACCTCTCACCACCCAAAATCCCCTCCAATTTACGTGATCCTGTTCTGTAACTGGAATAAATTAAGCACTAACAGCTCTGTCTCCCCGGGCAGCTGTAAAAGCCACTCAGACACAATACACATGTTGTAGTATCTCAAGGCCCGGTTTGAGGGAGAGAGACCTTGCTGGGCAGGTGAGTTTTTTTAAGATGACATAAGCAAGAAAAGCAGAGCACTAAAATTCGGCTACTTTAACTGAATCCTCTCCCACTCCTTTATTTTGGCAGTGCAGCACTGAAAATATTTGAGGGCATCGCCACATACTCTTATCGCCTCTTGGAGGCTGCAGTTTGTGGGAGCAGTGATAAGGCCCGTTCCTCGAGCCGGCCCCGCACGTCGCTGCACCCCCGGGCTATCAACAAGTGATTGCGAAGCGGAGGCTGTCCCCGACTCCGGAGGACACCCCGTCCACCCGCATCCCACGGGAGCCACCGCGGCCCGGGCCGCTGGGGATGACAGTCCCCCACAGCATTCATCTGGTAGCATTCATTCGGCGACCGAGACCCCCGTGGGCCTCACCATGGTGGCGCGTCCCGGCACCAGCAACTGCTGAGCCGCCGCCGGCCCCGGCGGATCTCGCGGGGGCTCCTCCTCCGGGCGCGCTGCTCCCCGCCGCCCTAGAGGGCCGCTACCGGCGCCCCTGCCTTTGTCTGCGCCGGCGGCAGTAGCGAAGCGGAGCGGGGAAGCCAGGCTCGTCCCGGATCCCCCCGGGAGCGGCCAGCACCGCCGTTCCCCCCCGCCCCTGCCGCGTCCGCTCACCGTCGGAGCTGACTGTGTCGTAAGAGTCACCAGCGACAGGCGCCGCTGCTGGCTCCCGGTAGTCCACCCAGCTGAGCCCTTCTACGCTGTCATACTCGGCGCGGTGCTTGTCCTCCACCGGCACCACAGTGAAGTGCGGCATGGCTGGCGGGGCGGCGAGGGCTCCCCGCGGCACCGCAGCGAGGCAGGCGGGACGCGGCGCGGAGCCGGCGGCGCATTCCTGCCCCGTGCGGTCACTTCCTCTCAGGAAACCGCGCTCCTCAACTCCACCCATTCCCCTCCGAGCGCCGGGGCGGTGAGGCGGCGCGGCGGCTGCCGCCCCCGTGGCCAACGGGCGGGCAGGCCGGGACCGGAGCCGCCCCGCAGCGAGGACCGGGTGCAGGGGAGGGAGGGGTGTCTCTCCACCGGGCGGGCGCGATCAGCAGCAGGAACGCGGAGGAGGGGCCGCAGGCGGCGAGGCGGCGCGGGGAAGGGGGAGCCTTTTTCCCGCAGTCATCATGACAGGAGCCGGGCCCGGGGGCGGCGGTAGCAGCCGCGGCGCACTGGGAGGGGAGCAGAGCGGGGCGGGGAAGGGCGGGCCCCCTCCGCGACCTCCACCCGCGGCCCTCCCTCGCCGGCGCTGCTCGGCTGCCTTGGGAAGCAAATTTCCCTCTGCCGTTGCCCCGAGCCGCCTTCGACCCCCTCTCCCGCCGCCACCATTTGCTGAGCTAAAGCGATGTGAGGAGGGCGTGGGCGCACCGCACCCAAGCCTGGGGGGGTGGCTGCGGGGTCGACGGGCAGGGCAGTTCGAGGAGGGACCATCGGGCCATGTGGCAGATCTGCCGAGGGAAGGGGGGGAAAGGAATGGTGTTTGTGCATCCTCCGCGCTTCCTGGGAGAGGCGGGGTGGTCGTAGAAGCCTGGAGAGAGCTGTGTGGGGAGCATATCAGCGAGCGGTAAGCTGGCAGAGCCTCCAGATAGCTGCGGGGCTGGGAAGGAGCAGGACGCGCCAATTAAAAACTCTTGACGACTCGTAGCCCTGCCAAATCCCAGGCTTCTAATCAACACCAACCTGATGAGCGGTGCACAGCCACGCGGAGCGGGTCTATTTTTGTGCAAGTTATCGTTAACTTCAGCTGCGGCAGCTGTCACCGCTTCCTGTGCTTGCGGTGGCAGCGCGCTGGTTCTCTTGCGCTTGCATCCCCCGCCTCCGCCGTCTGCATCAACCCTGTGAAACAAGGAGCGAGCCCCGGGGAACGTGCTGCGCCGAGGCGTGGGGGTGAAACACGGCTGTGGGGAAATCTACATGCTAGCTGGAGCCGAGGGTATTTCTAGTTATATGCAAAGCAGACAGTTGCTAAGGCAGCAGACTGCCAGGGCAGATGAACTGTGGCCCTACTGTTCAGGCTGGGGCCTGGGAGCCGGCGTTGCACCATTGTTTTGTCCCGTTAATGGGGGCAGTGGGGTGTGCCACCCCTCCCAGCGGTAGGGCGGACACCTCGGTGGCGGTAGAGTCCATAAAGCCTTGAGCATGCCTGCCTTAACGTCTTGTTCTCGAGCGAGCAAAAATCAATTTTGCTTTTACATTAGAAGAAGCTGGTGCCAGCCATGGCTATCTTGCCGTTCATTTTATATGCGGTAGCCTTCACGTGGAGTTTCAGCATGAATTAATCGTTGATAATGCTATTTATGTGTTTGAAAGCTATCCTTAAAAGTAAAATGATCTCTTTTTAATGCTTTATGTAATAATCAGGAAAAAAACTCTAGAGGACAGTTTGTGGATCTTCCCATCGAATATTAATTCCAACTAGTTCAGTAGACTTTTGACTAAAATCTGTGTACAGTGACAATTCATCCAGTACTGATGCTTTGTCCTTGGATTGCACAGGAGTCTGTAGGAGGATACAAAGCTTAGAGCAGAGGGAGAGGGTAAGACTACACATTTCCTGTGCTCCGAAGAATCGTATCCCAAGCTTTCTGAATTTGTCCTGTGTCTTTTGACAAAGCACACCCCAGGTCACCTGAAGAAAAGAATGTGCTGTGAGCACAAGAAAGACAAGAGGGAGAATGCTTTGTTCATGAGAACTGAGTAATATGTTAGTTTTAATTAGTTGGGGTTTGAAATAAGAAGAATCCATGCTGTGGAGTGGCTGCTGCCAAGGGGGTACAGGTCTCTCAAGTTTACTTAACAGAAACTTGTTGGTAGACCACCTCTGGGGAAAGCCAGTGCAATTACACTTCTTAGTATTGATCAGGTGGAAAGACTTCTAAGACTCCTGTGTTTTTGTACAGCCTACGTTTTAGTTTTGTCTCTTTGTTAAGGAGAACAACAATGATCTTCACCCAGTCATGTATCTCAGTAACAGCTTCATCAGTCTGGGAGGAGATAAAAACCCCCACATTTTTCTCAGTTCAAAACTCATGGTGTCTTGAAGACCTGGGATGAGTTTATTATTTTTTTTCCCTCGGTAACACTAAGATGAGCCCATTTGTAACTACAGTCCCACTGAGGTCTGTGAAGTTTTACGAGCAATGTCTGTAGGCAAGGTTGGGCCAATTCTGATCATCTAGAAAGCATTCCTGCTGATTTTAGAAGCACTGGTTCTGACAGTGGTGTACCACTTAGTCCACTGTCTTATCTGCAACAATATTTTTTTCCCAAAGTAGAACAATTGGCCAAAAAGCAGCATTTCCTGTTTATCAGTCTTTGGTTGAATTATGTTTCATTAGTGTTCATAATACATTTGACCTAGTAAGCTAGAATCCACCAAGAAAATTAAGTATTAATTGATAGGGGGTGAATAATTTTACATAGGAAAAAAGGCAAGGTGGTAACTCACCATTAAGCAAGTTGCTTCATGCTTGGTCTTCTGTCATCTTTGTTCTTCTCTGGTTTCCACTTTAAAAAGCTTTTGAGTGAAAGTGTCTGATATAAATGAACTGTCCTAGAAAAAAGATACAGAGTTTATTAGAAGTAAGTCTCGAGATATTGTTTTTGGAGTCATAGCTATTGAGGAGGAAGAATTAAACTGGATGCTTACTCTTCACCTTGCTTTTCAAAGCAGATCTGGCAAGGAGCTTGCTTTCTTTCTTCAGGCACCAAAAATGCACCTGTGCTACCACAAAATGTTTTAGTATCACGAAATCAATAGTGCTGAAATTGTACTCCAAAAGGGAGGGGAAGAAATAAATAAAATCAAGCTCAGGCAAGTATACCAGCAGCTCCCTTCTCTGGAATGGAAACTATATCCAAATGTCTTAGGGGAGAAATTAGTCCTAGGAAACTATTCAAGTTGAAGCAAAATATTTCTTTTATCTAAAGACAATGGTTCTTTACTGCCTTGTAGAAAGCCTGTATTTAAAAGATAAGTCACCTACCAGTATCAACTTTGTTGTTCAGCATCTGGTTTGTAAAAGAACTGAAATGTCAACCTTGGTCACATTTTTTTCCCTGACTATGAATACTGATTTTTACTTGGGAATGGTATGAGTCACCATCATGAGCTTAAAGATTACCTGGTAAGAATGTGAGGCTGAAATGAAATTAGGTGATCTACAATACTACAGCATTTACTTAAGACAACACTGCTATCTCATTAAATGACAGGGTTGAAAATTACATGTTTTCTACAAAGCTAAATGGACTTTGGGATGATAGTTTCATGTGGGTACAGACTGGTCAGGGAAAACAGCAAAGAGAATAATATTTATTTCCTTTTTATTTTGGTTTGGTTTGTTGGGTTTTTTCCATCTATACACCACACCCCACACACACCGAGAGAAAAACTGCACTTCTAAGAAAAAGGCTGTTGATTTCACTGCACAAAACATTGAGTCTAGCTTAGAAGAACCAAGGTGAGAAAAGGCCTGCATTTTCAGTACTCTAGAGTACATCAACAGCATCAGTGAAATCAGCAGCCTAAAGATCAACAAATCCATTATCTCCTCTCTGATACATGATCAGGAAGGGCTTTTAAAACTGCTTGTTTATTACCTGCATATCATATAAGCGAAGACAGTTCATGTTTTAATTAGTAAGCTACTGGGTATTTGTGAACTGCCTTAAGTAGGTATAAACTTCCAGCTGAGAAGACAGTAGGCTTCCCCAGTAAACAACCATGCCATTCAACTCTGGAAAAGAGAATCTCTGAGTCTTCTAGAAGATGGGTAAACTGCAGAACCTGACATAAATCCTCAGGGCAGGCAAGCAAGGTCAAGTTCTTGCCTTTAACATCTTGTGTTACAGGTGACACCACTTAAGCATTAAAAAAAAGGCAGTTTGGTTTTGCAGCCCAGCATCAGACTGGGTGCATCAGCTATAAAACAGGCCTGATACACCTGCAAGGAGTTTCATCCCTCCCCTGATAGACAGCAATTCACAGCTTGTGCTGCTCCTACAGTCAGCCTAGGAGAAAGTGAACACAGGATTAACAGGAGCTTTACTGATGGCTTTTGAGGATATAGAAGAGGGAACAGCCTGCCTCAGCCCTCACAAACATTGAAAGGCCCTTGTAAATGATCTCTGGAGTATTGTTAGTTTATGGACTTGCAACAGATGATGTTAATCTTAATCAAACAACAAAAAATAACATCATTTTAATTCCTCACAGAAAGAGATTTGCCATTTGTTTAAAGATAGAAAGATCCAGCATCTGAAACTGAGGCCAGTTTTTCTTACCTTCCCTTCTTTCTTGGGAACTTCTTGGGATGATGCCTAATTTTAAATAAGCTAGTTTATTTTTTCTGACTTGGGAAAACAAGGCCAAGCAAAACAGTATCATCTTTAGAAAGAAATGTCCTAAAATTACAATTCAAATTATGCCTTGGTTTGCACTTTTTGGTGTTGTTTTTTTGTTGTTGTTTGGTTTGCGGGTTTTGGGGTTTTTTTGTTTTCTTTTTATTGGTTGGGTTGTTTTGGTTTCTTTTTTTAATTCATTTATAAAATACATTGTCCTTAACATTGTTTGGAGTGGTTTATGATAATAAGATACCTCCACAAAGTTTTCTACAAAGTTTACATTAACTTTCTGTAAATGAAGCTTTGAAATGGCTCATTGGTAGAGTAGCCTGCCCAGTTATTGCTGTTGCTGCTGACCATAATGTTCGTGTCCCCAGGCAGCATAAGTGGCCTGCTTAGAGGTGTATGCACAGGATGCATTACCCTAGAAGCCTGAGAGATAACATCTGTAACTGTGTTTATCCAAAATACATAAAACTTCTTGAGTAGAATATGTGCATGCTGATGTTTTAGATAACCATCATTGTAGCTCTGTTAATACAGACCAGAGTATTGCTTCTCTTCTTTTTGACAATAGGGTAATCAGTGAACTGATGCTTTGGAACCATGGGAAATTCTTGAACCATATGATATGAAAAGTACTTCTGAGATATCCTGGGTCATCAACTTAGTGGCAGGGTAGTGGTCCTGAAAAAAAAAAAAAATCCAGTTAGAATAGAAATAGGGTTATTGATGAGAGAAAGGTTTGCAGATTTATAGACAGAATACATCTGACATAGTAAGAAATCTCTGGGAAACTGAAACCCTGCTCAGTTTCTCTCCTGTACGGTTAGATGCGGAGCCCTGACACCTAGAATTAAATACTTGCAAGTTTTGAAGCAAAAAAGCTAGGATATGCACAAGAGGGGATCCAGAGCTATTATTTATTGATTTGAAAGATTTTTTTTTTCCCACTAGAGTGGACCGTGGGTTACAAGTAGCCCAGAGCTGACCATTGGAAAAAATAACAAAAATTGCCACTGCCAATGGATGTGAGGCTTGGCCAAAATTCTGCAAGTTCGTGGCCAGTATTTCACCAAAGTGAACTTCTGTTTTCAGCCCATTCCTGCTTCTTTATCTCTGAGGAACACACCAGTCCTGTAGACAAAGCTGGCTGAAACCTGGCTGCGAAGATCTCTAACTGAGATCAGGGTCTCCTTCATCCATTTCAAAGGTGCATTCCACTGCAAGAGGTCGTTCAGAGAGGACTACAACATGTACACCCACATGTAAAGCACTGGAGACAGCTTATGGGAGATGCAATGGGCAATCCTCCATGTCCCATTTCCAGGAGAACGGTAAGGTCAGGAGAGGTCACATATTTATACAGGAGCTGATATGCTAACTGCAACTGAAATTTTTTCTCTTATCCTAGAAAAGCATGTCACAGCTTAGACATTAAAAGACCACAAGAGGACGCTATTGTGCCACTTCAGAATTTATTTACTTCAAGGGACTTCTGCCTCACTTATAAAATTACTCGTAACTGTATTTGATGCATGGAATATCCATTCCTACAGAGATACCCTAATCTTATCTTTAGAGATTGCAAAGTTACCAAATCTTTGAGATGATTCTTTTTTTCCTGGTTAATCAGATTCTATAAATTCAAATAGGAAGAATTGGATCAAGTTTTTTTACACTAGTTAAACATTGCAGTCACTTTCAGGGTAGGATTAAGATACTGCACATATAAGATACTGCAAAAATACTACTCAGTGGTTTGTTGTGTTTGGTTTTGTTTGAATTTTTTAAAGGATCTATTTTCTGGTTGGTTACATTTTTAGCACGGATAGATTTGTAACAGTCTCCTTAATTTTTAATAAAGGGCTCAAAGAAGAAACTGAGCATAGGCCTAGACAAGATTCTTTACACATTGAATTTAACTACAGTAGGACACTCGGGAAAGTTGATCCAAATGGACTTTTCAAAGCTGTATTAAACTTTTTTTTCCCAAATGTTTGTATTCCAGACTAAAGGGACCTTCTTTTGATTTATCTGGCAACACCTGTATTAGCTTCAGTTTTAATCTTAGTTAGTTTAATCTTTCTTTTGTTTCTAAGTAACAACTCCCAGGGGAACTTGAATTCTCACTCCTGGGCTCCCTGCTTTTCTCTCATTACGGAAGTAGCAAAAGAAATGCTTGATGAAAACAGTGAGCCCAGCTGCTGAGAAAAGGCTTTGAAGAAAAATACCCATTATATAGGGGAAAGAATCATCCTAGTGAAGTTTACAAAACAATTTGAGGAGAAGCAACAGAAACAGAGCAAAATTAAGGGCTAAAGCCTTGATTAGAAGCAGCAGCATTTCTGTGATGTCAGCTAAATGATGAACTTTGTTTGCATAGCTTTCCCCGCCCCTCCACTATTTGTTGACTCATGACAGAAGCAGGTGAACCAAGTCTAATATCACTCTGAGGTCACTGCTTTAGAGAAGAGGGGTTGTTTATTGTTTTTGCTTTGCAAGGAAAAAAAAAAAACAACAAAAAACAGGGCGTAATAATTTCTCAAACAGCACAGAGACTGAAGGAAGAATTGCCACCTCTGCAGTTTGAGTGCCAGTAATTGAAACAGGCTGTGAACACCTCATCTGGTCATACTGGACCAAGAGAGGTTGTAGCTTAATCACTGAAGATCCAGATCATCCTTAAAATACAGAAAATGCTTCCTATTGCCACATTTGGTTTTTTTTTTTTTTTTACTGATAGAAATTACATCATGAATTTATAAATAAACAGGAAGATTAGTAAAAGCTTTTCTATTTCTCTGGTTTGAAAATTAAAGTTAAAGGAGCACCAAACAGCCACCACCCTATAAGGTTGTTCCATGTTTGTAGGTAAGATATCAAGACGGAAATAAAAAACAATTAAAAAGAACAAAACATTCAGTTCTTAAAACACTGAATCAAACCTTCCAAAACACTCCAAGAAGAGTTATCTGTCATCACAATCTGTCCTGAACACAGGTCAGCAGAGTCACTAACCTGCTGCTCTGGGTCTGCAAATTAAATCAAATATTGAGAGCAAAAAAAAAGCACTGTTAAGTGGGAAGACTTTTCTGACTGTTTAATTCTTTTTGTAATTCAAATATTACATTTTCAGAATTTGAAGCAGTTTGGCCATTTCTGTATGTAGAAATCCAGAGAAACAGAGGAGCTGCTGCTTTAAACAGCAAATGGAGGACATCTAAGCTGCTGCAGTCTCGCTTTGCTCTTCGTCTCCTGCCCTCCCCTAACTCTGAACATGGTTACCCCAGTGACTTGAGGGAAGAAAAAGTTTTCAGGTAGATCAGCTCTCTGAACCAGCTTACCATATAGCAGTGCTGTCCCAAGAGACGTGGGAGACAACATGCAGCAGGGAAAAAAGGTAGGACTGCAGCAGCTGAAGTTGACACTGGCGTGTGCTGCTCTGGCACTGCACTTCACTCCATAAGATGATGGAGATGCAGTGATACCTAGCTTTTCAAAGTTGATTCTGTAATGCAGATGCCAACTGAACTTTTTAGGTGGTTAGACTTAATGCATGGTGTTTCCTGGCCTTGAAACACAGAAACACAACAATACGCAAGAATGAATGCAGATGTTAAGCACCAGCACAGTTCAGTAGTCCATATCTAACATAAAACATGCAAAAGTCCTTCCATGGTCCAAACGAGTCACCTACGAAGTAAAAGTTAGATATGTGAACTGAACTACCCAGGTTTTATGTAACAGAGCAGATACATGTGTTAGACCTGCAATAAACTTTTTAGGCTTGGTTTCTAGCATCACCACTTAGGCACGTGAGACAAAGGAGAACCGAAGTTGTTTTCTGTGGATGCCACAGCTCATTAGTCTGTAAAAGGATAGCACTGGGCAGGGCCCTGGCGTCAGCCTTTTGGAACCAAATCAATAGTGTGCATCAATATTACGTCTGTAGTCTTTGGCTCTTCATATTACATTGGCGGAGCATGAGCCTTGGATTGTTCAAGATGCCTTGAAGTTTGGTCTTGTTTATAAAATCAGCTTGAAGTACTTCATAGTAAATAAATTTTGAGATTTATAGAAATAGTAATAATTATTTTTCGGAATTCATGTTAGCACAACTCATTATTTAGAAGAGGTAAATAATGACTTTCATTCTTCCATCTGGCAGCCAAAAAAAGCTCAATACAAAGTTTGTATCTCAGTTATATCTGATACTTCAACAGATATCACTAGCCACAAAGGAATCTGTCAGCTGAGCTAGCAGGCATTTCAAATTACCAATGCAAATTGTCCTTATTAATTGGTGCAGGGCAGAGGCATTCAATTTCATGATGAATCATCCTCTCCATTGGGAGGCAGAAATCAGAGTGCAATCATTTTATGCTTGAGCTGTTGGAAATGCAGCGTTGTGATGACTGCTACTACAGGCTGCTGTTGACAGGACTGGAGACACTAGCACTTAGACTGAGGGGTCGATGTAATTTTTCCTGGCAGCAGTCACAGTCGTATCTTACATGATTTTACTTTTGAAATGGAATTCTGACGAGACACCTTGCTACCATGCTTCAACCTGTGTGATTTTGGTCATTGAAGAAAAATAAACTAATTGCATCTATTGGATAAGTTAGATATCATGTACATAATTATTGCATGATGCATAAGATTTCATTTCTTGATGATTTTACACTCTGAGGTTGGTTTCACACAAGCAGCTTGTTTGAAGCATCCTGAATTAACATTGTAATTAGTAATGGGAAAAGAGGCTTTTAGGTCATCACACATCTGTAAGAAATGCTGTGAGGTAGAGGTTATCCTAACCTTAGAGCAGGCAACCTGCCTAGCTCCCCACAAGCCTTGTTCTCTATAACTTGACTACCTTGACCAAGTGATTTGCTGGAAGTAGCACTGTCATCATGGACTCACTGCACTGACCAAGTCAGCCTTGTTCCCACTTGCTCGGACTTCTCTAGAGGTTAGGCAGTATCTGAGTGAAGATAAGGCTGACTGCCTACATCCAGGATGTTCTAGGGCTAAACCTGACTTTCTTCTGCTGTGGGCGAGGCTGCCTTCCCTGTGAAGAGCTGGTCCAGAATCCTCACAATATCCTTGTGTTCCTTCTGCAGCAGTTTCCTGGTACTTTCAGGGTTTCCTGGAATTCTGATCATTTACACTCTTTTGTGAGATTACACCAGTATCTATATACAGTTTTAGACAGTATTTTATTTACATTTCATCTGTATGTTTTGCCACAAGGTTACAAATTACTCATTCCACAAAGCAGTCAAGTAAGTGTAATACACTATAGATAAAACAAGGAAACAAGCTACAAATATCTATGGTATAAAAAGTCATATAAAAGTATTATCCTGATCTTTCAGAAAAAAATGATCAATTTTTAATCCATGCTGTAGGATGAAAGAACAATAGCAGGCAGGAAAGTGACAACACATTAGAAAGAAAAGGACTAAAAGGTGTAAGAAAGCATCTTACATTACAAATATGCAATGAATTCACTATCAGAGGAATAATTCTATGAAGAGAGACTGTGGATGACAGGTTTCCTATGGCTTATGAAGCTGTTAGCACAAGTACTGATCCGAAGTATCTATTTGCCCTGTTGAATTGTTCATTTTACTAGTAAATCAAGTTCATAGAATCAACCAGGTTGGAAGAGACCTCCAAGATCATCCAGTCCAACCTATCACCCAGCCCTACCCAATCAACCAGACCATGGCACTAAGTGCCTCATCCAGTCTTCTCTTGAACATCTCCAGGGACAGCAACTCCACCACCTCCCTGGGCAGCCCATTCCAATGGGCAATCACTCTCTCTGTGAAGAACTTCCTCCTAACATCCAGCCTATACCTCTCCTGGCACAACTTGAGACTGTGTCCCCTCGTTCTGCTGCTGGTTGCCTGAGAGACCAACCCCTACCTGGCTACAACCTCCCTTCAGGTAGTTGTAGACAGCAATGAAGTCACTCCTGAGCCTCCTCCAGGCTAAACATCCTCAGCTCCCTCAGCCTCCCCTCATAGGGCTGTGCTCCAGACCCCTCCCCAGCTTTGTTGCCCTTCTCTGCACACATTCCAGTACCTCAACATCTCTCTTGAATTGAGGAGCTCAGAACTGGACACAGTACTCAAGGTGTGGCCTGACCAGTGCTGAGTACAGGGGAAGAATAACCTCCCTTGACCTGCTGGCCACACTATTCCTGATACAGGCCAGGATGCCATTGGCTCTCCTGGCCACCTGGGCACATTGCTGGCTCATGTTCAGCCTACTATCGACCAGCACCCCCAGGTGCCTCTCTGGCTGGCTGCTTTCCAGCCACGCTGTCCCCAGCCTGTAGAGCTGCTTGGGGTTGTTTTGGTCAAAGTGTAGAACCCTGCACTTAGCCTTGTTCAATCTCATCCCATTGGCCTCTGCCCACCCATCCAGCCTGTCAAGGTCCCTCTGCAGGGCCCTCCTACCCTCCAACAGATTGACACGGGCTCCTAACTTGGTGTCATCTGCAAACTTACTCATCATGGACTCAATCCCCTCGTCCAGATCATCAGTATAGATATCGAACAGGATGGGGCCCAGCACTGATCCCTGGGGGACACCACTATTTCTGATGCTAGTCAAGCTGTACCAGGAATGCAAGACTTCTGAGTCTGTGCAGCAGTTCTCCACTGTAGAAGCATCACCAGGATCAGCATTTATTGAGAAATTGTTTTTAAAAACTTGCCCTTGTATGCATCTAGATTATTAAACAAGTTCTGTAAAGAACTCAGTAAAGTGGCAGTATATCCAGAATACACTTACCAAGGAGACTACCTTATCAAAAGAATTAATGAAGCTTCATTTTGAAGCAGTATAAGCACAGTCTTCTTTCAGAATCCCTGCTTGTACATGACGTGCAGAAATGGATGGCAGGAACAGTCTCAAGCAACTAAGCCAACAACAGACTTGCTGTTCCCATTCTGTTCATGCATAGCCTTATCTTCCAGTTAAATACTTTGTTTACAGATGCTGGCCTTAGATCAGTTAGAGAACTTTCATTTTATACTAAGGATAAAGTCTATAAATGTCCACTCAGTAAAAAATAGCACATATTACGGGATAGAAATCACAATTAACAGCAAGCATCATGAGAAGGCATTTACCAGCAAACACTGGGAAATCCTACAAAGATGTAGCACCTTACAATTTCATCATGAATCTCAGGATATTTGATTAAAATTCAGATCAGAGCCGTATCAGCCTAACAAGAATAGGCCTATCTCAATGTATGTATAATAGTAGCTTCTAACCTCACATACCTTGTGTATTTGAAAATGTGTTCCAAAGGCTGAAACTGCTAAGATTTATAATAAAAAGTTTTCTTTTTAGTTTCATGCCTATCAGTCCTTTGACAGTGGTCTGATTTTAGCCATCTAGAATAAAAACAAAATAGTTAAACCTGTTATTGATAAGGATCATCGATTAAATGAAAATTTCCATAAAGCCTTGAAAAATTCTAGTAAGTTTTATTTAAATACTGATTTTATCCTTTTCAGACTGCAATAAAATTATCAAAACAAGCCCTTGCCCTCTGAGTAGTTAAAATTCCTGCTATTTCTCCCTTATTCTTGCTCCCAACTTCATGACCATGCTGCAAACAGCAGTCCCCAAATTACAGCAAAGTATATACAACATTTCTGAGTCCCCTGTACATGAATGCAAGACTTCTAACTCCATCCTTCATAATTCTCCAGTTGCCCATTGTCCTGGTCAGGGTTCAAAAATAAGAGTTTACTGCTGCAAGAAGGATCCCTAAAGCTAGTGGTAGACATGAAATCTGAAGTGAAATAGCCATGTCATCCATTTTATCACCCATCTCTTCTAGACATACCAGGGGACTGGGTCTTCTCTGACTTAGATCTCATTGACTGATGATGAAAGTTGTATGATTTAATAAGTAATATCTGTAGACATCTCAGCACAGCTGCCTGAATCATAATCTCTACTTTCTGTGTGAAAGTACTGCCAAAATATGGCCACTGTGCCAAAATATGTTTACCAAATACATGTGTCATATATTTCATATATTAGAGAATTTATTCGTTAGATTTGAATACTTTCCAATAACAATGTTGGTCCTGGTTTACCCAAGATGACACAGAATTGATCACTTCAAAATCTAAATGCTTTTGCTACAATATTTAAAATCTACATTAACTTTCAAGTATGCTGGTGAATTAATCAAAATTATATTTTTAAACATTAGCACAGCTTTACATTAACAAAACCCCCAAGAGATAACTAGTTGCATTGCAGATTACTCCATATATCTCTTCCTAGACTCCAAATAAATTCCAATTATTGCAGTTCCAATGTTAAATATAATACAATTACAGGCATCAGACTAAAAGGTTGTGCCACAGAAGGGAATCCAAAGGACTTGGTTTTCTGAAGCTGATGATTATGTAGGTCTAGGCGACAGGAATTTTGTACTTCTTCTTGCAGAATTTCACTTTCACCTACATCCATTAGTCTACTGTTGTTCCTCACCTAGAAAAATTCAAAGGGATACCCCTGAAAGGCAGACCGGCACAACACCAGAAAGCTCAATGCAGCTATCAAATTCAATGCTATTTCAAGTGAACCAACTCAAACTGTATTGCAAAAATGTCTGAAAGTGAGGAAATCAATGTCATTATCCCGATGTCTGCATTCCTGTGAAACACTTCCCAGAATTCAGTACAGATACATTTCAGGCAAGAGTCACAAGTGTGGCTGTTGTTTGTCTTGTCTCCCTCCACATATGGATACATTAGCTAGAAAACCTTACGAAAACACTGATAAGTTTTTCTCTTTGAAGTCAGCTTACAGTCTCAAGAGAGAGTTTCAAACATCTCAAATTTAAAAGGAAAAAAAAATTACTAAATCTTACAGATTGATTAAGTGTGATGAATTTCAGCCTCTTCATAATGTCAGTCTACCACATGCAACTCGGCAGTAGGCAGATATTTTGGCAGATTAACCGGAACAGCACAAACTTCCCTGATTTCTGTTCATCTAACATACCCCCACAAAAGGCAACTAAAAATAAGATCACTATAAAATATATGTTGTCTATAAGGCTTTGTGTATAATATCTGTTTACTTGTCCCTGTAAATAAAAACAGTAGGAGGCAAGCAGTTTACAAGTTTCAACAGAGGCATTTGAAAAGGTTATTATTTTGGGGGTCCCTAATCTGATGCAGTCACTCTCCTTCCCTCCTTCCCTTATCCTTCTCCTACTCTTTACCCTTGAAAAGCTTGTTGTGATCTAGTTGTTATGTTTATGGCTTGTTAGTAATCTGGTCATGACAAGAGCCTTTTGGATAGCAGCCCAATCCCATGAGAAGAATTAAATCGATTTGCAGGAGTCAGCATTCTTTACTGTGCCAGCCAGACTGTGACGCTGGTACATCTGCAGTTCCTCCAAACCATGAAGTGATTCTATTTAGAAGTCAGTGATGTGTACTTATCAGATTACCACAGAGAGAAAAACTTCCAAATAGCTTTGTCTGCTCTCTCTCTCTTCCCTTTATTCTGCTAACACTCTATTGCCATCTTTGTTTCTTTCACAGCATTTGAAATTTTTGCACTAAGCGCTTACATTCCCTCATAGCTGCCTCATTGAAAAAAGAAAACCAAAAAGTGCAGCAAAGCATCAACAGTTCCTCTCTCCCTCTTGGTTAGAATCAAGATTCAGTTTAGTTTTTAATCTTACATTTTCCACTTCCCTGAAGACACGGAGAAAGTTCTCCCTTAAGACCCCTTTCAGTTCAGTTTCATTCCATCCTCTTCTAAGAAGTTCCTCAATCAAAGAAGGGTATTTAGAAACATCTTCCAATCCCTCAGGGAAGCTGTTAGCAAAAGTCAGACAAGAACATGCAATACATATCACTAAAAAAATGTAGAAAAACATTTTAATTAGTCTTTTACACATAGTCATTTTTGGAATGAGCTCACTTTGGAACCAGTTCTTCCTCTGATGAGTTAAAAATAAATAAAAAATTAAGAATTCAGCTGGCATAAACAGAAGTAGGACCACGACACAATGAAATTCCTTTTTTGCACGGAGGATCCCATTATCAGAACAAAACTGCATATTCTGGAATGAAAATACACTTGTCTGTAGGCAGAACAGCATGGGGGACATAAAAACAAAAGGAAAAAATAAACAAACACTCATATATGTGTTATTCCACTGTTTATATTGGGCTTTTAAAGTAAGAGGAAACATCTGCATCACAGATGGAGGTGGTGCAATCCACTTGTGTAACTGAGAAGAAAAGGAGCCTGCAAAAACTTGATGAGCAAGGAGTGGCAGGCAATCTTGTGTACTCTGTTGTTTACAAAGTCGTTTTTCCAAAGAAAATAATAATGCTGCTTTGAACTCAGCAATTCAGGCAGTGAAAAGAAAACTATTCAGAATCTTCTACAGAAAAAAACTACAATACGCAAAATTTACCTACGTCTTGTGAAAATTCTTATCAGAATAAAAAGGAATTTGAAGTAAGAGGCTGCAAAACCTGCATTAAACAGCTGTTTTAAATTGTATTTCTGTGAGGTTTTGATTTTGTTTTGAGATAACTAATATTTTCTGTTATTTGTCTTTTCCATGGTGGTGTGGTGATAGGCATATCTCCAGATATCTGTGCCCTTATTTTCTCACAGGACTTAGGATGTTAAACAACTCCTCCAGCAATTAAACTGATAGTCTTTGTGACAATGCATGCAATAAAATGTGTCCTTTTGTGGCAAACTGTTTTTATTTTAGACATTATAGTTTCAGAGCTATGATTAGCTAACTCTCATAGAAGCTGACACACAGCTTCTGTTCTCCTACTTTACAGACATGGGCCTGACTGTGACTTTCATAGCCAAGTGTGTCTGGAAAAAAAAAAAAAGATTCAACAGAAAGATAAAAAAACAAAAAATGGTTTAGAGTTTCACCAGCAAATGCCGCTCAATCTGCATTTTTTTCCAGCAACACTAGCCAAGGAAAGATCAGGAAAGCTTTTGTTGTACACTATTCACCATACTCAGCTTGCCTCAAACACTTCTCAAGCCCCAACAGCTGGAGTGGTTTCACAGCCCCAGAATGCTTTGGGCTTTCTGTACGAGAAAGTAATAGCGGAGGAAAGAGTTTTGCAGCATCTCCCTGAGCTGACACGTTTACCATCTAAAGGTTGAGGCAGATTTTCTGTCATTCATCACTGGCTTCTGGAGGACAGAACCCTCTATCACTGCTCTTATATGTGCAAACCACTGCAGACAACACACAATTGCAGAGTTCACAGGGCATTACGATCTCTCTCCACTTTTATAGTAGTGCTTCATACAGTTCTAAAAATGAATCGTTTTGCTCTTCTGTCATACTTGGTTTAGTACTCATCCCAAGACAATTTGCTACAACTCTTTTAGCTTGTCTTCTTTTTTCCCCCAAAGGGAATCAAAATCTTCATAGTTTAAGTAGCAGATGTCAGCATATGTACAGTTTTACTAACCGTTCCACTCCATCATAGTCACCACCAATTCCTATCGATTCTGAACCTGCAATTTGCTTTATGTGATCAAAATGATCTGAAAAAAAAAATCAAAGAAAACAATGTCTAAACATCCTGCAAGAAGGAATAATACGCTTCAGGCTTATTTGCACTAGGTGACTGTTCTCCTTAATCATTCTTGGTTCTTAATCAAATATCTTTCTTTCTTTTGTTAAAGAAAATCAGAAGACATACTGAAAATACATGTTGAAGTTTCATAATGCAGCTGGCCTATTCTGGATATGTGCTGATGTTTAACTAGACATTATCAGTCATTGAGTACATTGGTAGCAATCTTCAAGATAACAGCTACACTAATGAGATGCAAATGAGGAAAAAGACATGATCATCATAGCACAGAAATTCCCAACAAGCAGTCCACACGTTACCCACTACAGACCTGTGTTTTCAACTCTTAATTATAAAGGTTTAAGTTGTTTTCCAGAAAGTAACAACTACTTTGTGATTAATGGTACCATTAATACATGAGGCTCCATTTAGGAGCATCATGTCCTCCAGATACATACCTTGTAAATAATTGTTTAATGAGTATTAGCTCCAAAAATACCTACAGGTACTTTTGAGATCATGTGAATTACTTTGCTTCTTTATTTCCTTCCACACCCAGGGTAAAGTGTGGAAGGGAATAAATGAGCAGTATAATTTACGTGGTCTCAAAAATGATGGAGACAACAGGAAAGTCATAGAAGCCACCCAGAAACACTACCGTATATTAACTTCAAACCTGCAAGGGTAGAAATATTAACAACTTTTCTGCCACAGGCCAGTACATCTGCATTGAAAGTCACCATGATAATTCCCTTGTTCTTTTTCTGAAAGATATGAAGAGACAGGTGATTAGTGGACACTTGTGTGTTCTGAAGACAGGCATCTCATATGGATCCTTCTACATCCATCCCCCAGTGAGCATAACAACATTGTAAGTCAAAGCTCAGGTGGCAATGCAAAGCTTTGCCTCTCTGTCCTTTACCCTGAATTCACTATATTCTCACGTAAACAGAGGTCCAGTGACTATGTCAAATTCTGCCAGAATTTCAAAGTATTTGCAAACATTTCATTTTTATACTGAAGACAAAACACAACTCAAAGAAGATGTCTCAGAAGCGAATATGTAACTGCTCAGGGATCTGTCATTGAAACAAATGAGTAAAACCAACCAACCAACCCCAACACACAAACCCAAACACCCCCCCCAAAAAAAGCAGCAAAACACCCTGAAACCTGTAGCACTCACTAGTTGCTGGAGGACATCATCCTGAACATTTCTTGAGTGATTACAAACAGAAAATGCTGAGGAATGACTGAAAATTACTGGTGCTTTTGAGATACTCAATGCAGCTTTTGCTGTGGAATATGAAGTATGAGATAAATCTATGAGCATACCCAGGCGATTCATCTCCTTTACCACTTCCTAAAACAGATTTACAGACAACAATGTCAGTATTAAGTTTCCTTAAAGGAAACTCTTTAGCTGATACATGTCAAGAGATAAGCACATTCTTCAGCTAATCATAAACATGCCATGCTTGTATGGGTTTCTATTTACTTATTTCTATTTACTTATTGTAGTTTATTCACTCACAATTAGTTAATAGTAATAATAGCTCATGCTTAAAACTTCATCAGTCTAAAATCATAGAATCATGGAATAGTTTAGATTGGAAAGGACATTTAAAAGTCATCTAGTCCAATGCTGCTGCAGTCAGTGGGGACATCTTTCACTAGAATAGGTTGCTCATAGCTCCGTCCAACCTGACATGGAATGTTTCCAGGGATGGGACTTCTACCACCTTTCTGGGCAAACTGGGCCAGTGTCTCACCACCCTCAGTGTAAAGCAGTGCTTTCTTCTCTGTAGTCTAAACCCATAACCCCTTGTCCTATCATAATAGGCCCTGCTAAAAAGTCTGTCCTCATCTTTCTTATAGCTCCTTTTAAGTACTGAAAGGACCTTGATAAGTCATTTGAACTGTTACTCACAACCCACTACTTATGCATACTAATTCATACATCTGATCTGTATTAAAGCAATTGTTATAATTAAATGTAGTCCTTCTTTTACCCTAAGGAACAGCACAGGGCATTTGTTCTGGCTGAACCCTGATCACCTCCTGATTATCAGGTTAGCATTCAAAAGAAATCCTTACTTGGCCAAATGCAGTCAGACCAGTAACACCAGGGTAAAAGTTGTGTATTCCCTTAGATGATGATTCAGACCTTAAAAGGGGGAGCGAGGAGGGAGAAACACCATATAGTTGTGGAGACAACATCAGTAACTGTAACTTCATGTGCCACACACAATAAAAATCACTACCTTATCACATAGCCAAATGTAGGGATACGATCTATATAATAGGCATCTTGTTCACACAGTGCCTTAAGGTTCAGGAGGGTGGGGTGTTTGTGAAGCAATGCAAGAAAAGCAAAGAGATGCTTGTCAGAAGTTTTCTGATTAAACAAACCATCAGAGAATGAGGATACACTGAAATGTCAGTTACGTGTCAGATGCATATCCTGCTTTTCAGCCCTCTCAGCACACATTTTCCCTTCCCCTGAGTCAGTACTAGAAGGGGTTTTGTCAATCCAGCAAAGAGTAGGTGCTAATATTCTCATACAACAATTAAGTACTCATTTGTGCAGCTGCGTATGGGACCTACAGTTTTCAAATGGCCAGGCAGGACAGTGCTGAAGGCTGCTGGCTGCTGAGTTCTTACACAGAATTTATTCTCTTTTATATATCATGTGTATTTTTAGTGCTTTTACTTAGGGCAAAACAGACAAAAAAAAACCCCAACTTTCCTAATAAAGCAAAGAGGACAGCCATTTTACCATCTTAGTGTTGGTAGCAAGGTTTAAAAGTTCCCAAATTGTCAGCATAACAAGCACTACATAACAGATCCTTCAGTCTTCCACTTGCCACATGGCAAGTGATTTAACCCAAAAACCTATCATCCTTGACTTGACTCAGAGTCATAGATCTAGGAGCTGCCACCAGTTTGCATTAAATGGTCACAGAAAAACATGCATATTAATTACCAGGGGGTATTGCAGGAATGGGTTAAAGTCATGTAACGAACACCCAGATCGTAATACATCCTCAGTGTTGCCAAGCTGCTGTCAATGGAGTGACCACCTTCTATCCCAATCAAACATGCAATCCTTTTGCTGTCAGCGATACCTGAAAACAGCAAAGGAAAATAATACCAGAGTCATTGCAGGACTGATAAGAAGCCACAACTGTTACTGCAAACTGCAAGGAATAATGCTGATGTTTGCATAGAACAGAAGCTTATACTAGTGCCTGTTTACATGACAATTGTCCTCAGGGCTGCAGTGGGCCAGGACTGTGCACAAAGCCAGTTGTGGCTCAGTGCAAAAAATGAAGTAAAAGTTACTCTTTAAACTAGGGTAACTTGCCTACTTGCAGTTCTCTATCTTTTCCACATACCTCCTGCAGTCCCATTTAAAAAAATGATTGTTGCAAAAAAGAGTATCACCTTGGGAAGTTGTCACAAGTTCAAGCTCTTGATAGCTGTTACACATCCTCTTGATAACATCAATTTGCTCTAAGGTCAGACGCACAGAATCCTTGTTCTGAGCGCTGCAAAGAACATACACTGACCAAAACTGAAAGAAACATTGACAAGTAAACCAGATCACTTGTGTTTCAACTTGGAACTTTCATTTGCTAATAGTGAAGTTCATGAGCACAGACCAAATTAAATTCCTACAGTTCACAAGGGAGTTGCCAGTATAGTTTTTTACCCCAAAGTAAGAGTTACAATGCAAGGCAAGAGCATCCACTCCAGACATGATTAAAGCCTCCTGACATGCTCCACTACTCCACAGTATATGCAGGAAAGCAGATATAAGTTTAATATATTCATCACAAAACAAATGCTGCTGGTTTGGTTAAGGGTACCTGGTTAAAAAAACACAAGCTTTTGAAACATGAATGTTATGGAAAAGTGTCTGCGGCTTTTTAGTTTCATAGTTTTTCCTTTTTCAGCAGAAAGAGCCAAAACCAATGCCAGGAGTACTTTTGCGATTGGAAAAGCAACAAATGTAAAAACATGTTCTCAGACTCACAACCATGGCAATACATACCTGAGCTCCCACGTAACCAGCTTGAAGTTTTGCAAGGTTTGTGTGGGTCTTGTTGAGAGTTCTTAAGTTGACTCCACTGAGTCTATTTTGGTAAAATATTCTCAGCTGCAATACAAAGTCATTGTGCCTAGAATTGAAAACAAATAGGGCTTGTGATAGAAATAAGTTGTTCCTCTTCTAACTCAAATATAATTTCTGCCAGTGTTCGTTGTCCCCTAGACTGTTTATTGCCAATAATTCTTGCAGTAACATATGCCTAATTCTCCCTTCTTTTGCAAACAAGATTTTTTTCTTAATTAGGACAGCAAGCAACTTTTTTGCTTCTCCCATTTTTATAGTTGTTTGTATCTATTTATATCCCTATTGTTTCTGAAGGAATGGAAGACCCAAAATCAGCCACCACACTCCTGACAAGCAAGTACTTGTGGTAGAATAATCAGTGCTGCCTGTGCTAGAATAGTGAGTGTTTGTGTTCCCATGTCAAAACACACTCACTGCAGACACCATTCCTTCAGGTTGTGAGGGAACCCTTTCAAGGTGTGAACCCCTTCTGGCTCTGCACAGACATCATTGCTAATGAAAGAAGCTATTAAGTTACTGGGAGGAGACAGGGACATTGTATAAAGGGCAACAATAGTTAAGTGGTGAAACCTGACCAGAAAATCACAAATGCATTTAGAATACCCTGATCCTGTTGTAAGTATCCTCTGAACCAAAACCTCTGGATAAATCAATGCAGCAGCAACTAACTGCTATATGCTAGTATATGGCTCTGCTGATCCAAACATACTTGAGCATTCCTTCTCGTTTGTCAAGATTCAAACAGAGTTTAATATAATTCATATACCCATCGATTAAACGTGCATCCTGCATCAGCTCAATAGCTCGCTCTTTCATGGATTCCTCAAAGCTGATTGGCACAATATCAGAGAAGAGCATCAACAGCCACAACAACTTTGTTGTAATTATCTTCATTTTCATTTTCCAGCTTGCTAAAGCAAAGAGATACCACAATTTTCACTGATGGCAATGCAGCAGCAAGATTTCTGGTCTGTGGAAGTTGTAGGCTTAATAGCTCTCCTTTTGGTAAGACTGGGGTGAATTCTGCAGGAGAAAAGGAAGAAAAAGAACAGTAAACAGAAGGGAAGGTAGCAAAAACTGTAAACCAGCCACTACCGTCCAAATGGTCATAAGGTCTCTGGCTGTAGTTTTGCACAATCACTCCTTAAACGCTGCTGCTGCCACCAGCTGACTGCTGAAGGGAACCAACTCATCAGTCAGATTTGGCAGGGTGAGCCAAACGGACCCTGACTCATGTGTCCCAAAAAGCAGCTCCCAAAACAGTACAACAAGATAGTTTACTCATTGCATTAACTGCCTTGTTGTCAGTATTTGGCAGTCCTCACACTGAAGTCAACACTGAAGCTGTTTCTGAGAAATCCCACAAATCAGCTGCTCCTGAGTAAAAGGTCTTGTTAAAACATAGAACATGTCAGAGTATTTTCAGAAGAAAGCTATTGAAATCCAACACTTTCCCACATCTCAGCAAGGCCAGTTTGTGCCAAACCTGAAAGTCACTTCACCTGCTGCTCTATTTCAAAATATAGTACTCAAACACTTGGACAACAGTCTTTCACATGTCAATCAAGTGCATTTTTACAAACCTGCTGTGCTATGTCAAGTAAATACAAGATCTACTGGGAGGTAAACACACCTTTGCAGGGAAAAGGTTGTTTTGGTTTTTTCCCCCCCTACATTCAGAGGTTTTGGCATCATTATCTGTAAAGCTAAGGAACTGACACCTCCTTCATTCACTGGAGTGACATCCTAATTAGATGCATATGCCCTGTGAACTCTTTCAAATCAAAGATGTTTGGCTAGAATTCTAATATTGCAGAGCCAATGCTCAAACTGTTAGACAACAAGAATAAAAAAAAGAATAAAAGAATGTTGACTTTTCATTTATTTTCCACTATGAGTCAGAGAAATTTACATTTATGAACTTTCTTATCACAGCATAAAAGTTTGGTTTTACTAGGAAAGGAACTTGGTTTTATGTATTCCTTGTCTGCAGAGGTAAAAACAAATGGCAGATATTCAAGATATGATACAATTACAAGGCAGTTCACCTTGTCTGCATGCTTTGCTTCTCTTGTATTTAAGCAAATTTTCTACAGCAACAGGAGGTGGACATAAACCCTGTAAAGAGGGACTGAGATCCCTGGGGCTGTTTGGTCTGGAGAAGAGAAGACTGAGAGGGGATCTCATAAATGTGTATAAATACCTGAGGGGTGGGTGTCAGGGGGAGGGGGCCAGGCTCTTTTCAGTGGTTCACAGTGATAAGACAAGGAACAATGGGTTAAAACTTGAACATAGAAGATTTCACCTCAACATGAGGAGAAACTTCTTTACAGTGAGGGTGGCAGAGCACTGGAACAGGCTGCCCAGGGGGGTTGTGGAGTCTCCTTCTCTGGAGGCTTTCAAAACCCACCTGGATGCATTCCTGTGCAGACTACCCTAAGTGATCTTGCTTTGGCAGGGGGCTTGGACCTGATGATCTCTTGAGGTGCCTTCCAACCTCTGATATACTGTGATAAACCCAGAAACAGCTTCCTGATAGAAAGCCATATATTTATCAATGAGGTCAGATATCTCAAGGGACTTCTATAGGTGATGGTAGCATTGGAAGCAAATTCAAGTCATGCTAAGCAGATTACCTCTTGATGGCATCCTGTCTAAACACATTTCTTTCTTCCTCTTACTAGAACATTTTGATTATAAAAATTCAAGCCTTAATAAGAGTAGGCTTGTAACTAGGATATTGAAAAGCACCACAGTGAAAATAATATTTTTAAGATTGGCTGATTTATCCTACATATGCCTGGTAAAAAGTATTGTTTATAAAGGCCTTACATTTAATAAGCCAGTATAAGTTTAACTGAGCTGTGCAATTAAAATTTTTTGAACTAGAGTCTGTTTTACACATATTTTATATCTAAATTAAAATAATGGAAAAATAAAAACAAAATTGAAAACTATTAAGAAATTGCCTTCACGGTTTTGGTTTAGAAAGCTGCAAACTGCTAGTGGAAGGAACAAAAAGTTCTTTGACAGAAATTCCTGAGGTTCCCCTTTTGAGAATCTGGTTCATGTGTTTTCTGTTTCACAAGATTTGAGAACACATTAAACTGTGGGACCATTTGGCAGGAAGTACTTTTGAACGGTGAGAATATACGAGTTAATAAAAAGAGAGCATATATGGAGAGGCAGGTTTAAAATCAGCCCTGAAGTGGTCTCAGAAAGCAGCGCGAGGACAGTTGAATAAACACAGTAGTATGCAGGCACCAGTGAAGATCCAATGCAAATATGCTACCAAGGGAGCTGTGGCACTACGTAAAGGAAATTAATAACCCTCACTCCCTAATGCTTCCTTCAAGAAAAAAGTAATGTACGGAATGGCATTGAGAGTGTTCGTGAAGTAGTGCTACACAGAGGAAAGCACTCTAGAAGGAGATTCTCCCTCCAAGGATGCTTCACACTATTTTCTCATTCATGAACAAACATAGCAGACACATTGACTCCAAGCTTATTCTCATGTGTATGAAACTTAAAGAGTTTTTGGCTAGGCCAATATTAGGATAATATGAGAATAAATTTACATAAGACTATGCATCTGGGATTTCTCATGGGAATGGTTTCCTGCAGGCACAACTACTTGCCCTGGGGTCAGAATAAGGAATAGACCTTTCAAGACCGGGATGCTAGGTTGTCACAGCCTGAAACAGGCTGCCTAGTCACCATCCCTGGAGAGATTTAAAAGACATGTAGATGTGGTGCTGAGGGGCATGGTTTAGTAGTGGACTTGGCAGTGCTGCATTAATGGTTGGACTTGACCTTAAAGGTCTTTTCCAACCTAATCAATTCTATGATTCTCAGACTGTCTTTTTCCCTGGCAACATTTTAGGATTAACGTCCAGGATTCATACCATAGCTGATGAAAGAAGCCCTTAGTCTTCTCATGTTTGCACAATAACCAAGGGAACCTTCTGTGTTCTTCCCATGACTTGAAGGGAGATTTTTCTCCTTTTGTTCATTGCCACAGCTTTGTATTTGTGTACAGGGAAAAATTTATTGTGATGGTCCTTTTCTATAAAATTTTTGGAAATGCTGCCTTTAGCACAAAAATATTTGATTTGTCATTGGAAACAACTGTTATTGGACATGTCAATGCTGAACAAGTTGACCTTTCTTAATACTTTTACTCAAAGAAACTGAATATTTATAGATAACATATTTGGGACAAGATGTGGCAGGTCACAGTTACATGGGCTTAAACTTAAATTCCATTTGGGTACAGCAAAACCCACATTCAGAATAGGAGCCCTATTGTGCTACTATGACATGGTCTTTGATTTCCTTCTCTTACTTTTTTCAATAAAATCTATTTAAGCAAGAGGGCACATTCCAAATTAAAAGATAACCAGAATTTTACTAGAATCTTACCTGCATTTAAAACTGCATCCATTTGCTTACAGTTGATTTATTTTAATTAACCTCATGCAGAAAATGGGAAGGTACTGTGCAGTCGAGATAGTAAATCAGGCCCAACCACCTGCTACTTCTCATGCCCAGTTCCTCTCTCCCAGCCCTGGGGTAGCAAAGCACACCATTAATTCCCAGAGGCAGCCTCATGATCCTACTCCAGGAAATGAAATACATCACTTCTGAGTTAGGCACAGCAGCTGAGTCTCCCACTGACCAAAAGTCTGTCCCAAAAGAGCATGTGTAACACTACAAGGAACAATGAGTACAAAGAAAACTTCCTTCTTACTTTCAGCTTCACCCCAAGCTACACAAAATACCACAGGCTTGCAACATATAGACACACAGAGTGTGGCAGAGATAAGGAGGGAGGTGCAAAATGCAGCTCTCTATCTTCTTCCACATTACACTTCAGAGCCAAAATGTATCTTTTCATATCTACCTTTGCATCTTTCATGCATAACTGCTTTTCATCCCCACCATACCTACACACAGGACAGACACAGCAATTTTAGGTCATCTGGCTTAGAAAAGCCATCAGCCCACAGAACAGAATAAACAGTGACAGTCCCGGGAGAGCTGCAGTAGGTGCAGAGTGAGTCTTTGCGACACGCAAAGCATATTGCTTCACCCTAGTTGGCTTCTAATGCTGGGACATTCCCTAAGCTCTTCATGAGCAGCTATCAGTAAAACATGAATTCTGAGAAAGCATGCACTGCACAGAGTGTTCCCATATCAGGGACGACAGAGCTAGAATGAGGCAAGATGGTCCTATCTACCCTATAAGTTAATGGAAAGTTTCACAGTAAAAAAAGGCATGTTTTGCTGCATGCTTCTGTCATTTACCATCTTTGGAAGTACAGACATGCTGCTAGCCTCTCTTCTCCTTTGCAGCAGGCAGGCCAGACCACAGTGCAGAAGGTTCAGTAAATAGCTGCTATATAAGTGCAGCAAATCTCAGTTAAGAATGGCATTCCTTTCATCCCATGTCAAGTCCAAATATTCTGTCTTTATTTATTAAGGCACTTCATGACAGCCATTATATTAATACTTGAATCTGTTGAATTATATATATAATTTTATATATATATACACTATATATATTATATATATAATTTATATAATATATAAGTGCCATAAAACAGAGCTCACAATCAAGTTAGTAACGTAGCCTGGAAAATGGAGAGGGTTCATCCCCTGCCACAGACCAGTTATGTTCAGACGTCATGTAGATAGTCCTGGTGTAGTTCTGAATTAACTACCTCAGATCATGGCAGCAGCTTAGTTGCAACAGCGCAGACAACAGCAGGTGACCAGGATTCTAGGCAACATCCCATTATACCATACAGTATGTTTTTAAGAAAAGATACATACCCCTCTGAAATTCACCTTGTCATCCAAACAGTCTTTCAACCCCTCTCAACTTTTGTTTGCAATTCCTTCCACCATCACCAGCTGTGAATAATGTCAGTTTTACTTGTTCCTCTGCTTAGAAATTTTCTTAGTGCTGTATTTGAATTTAATAATTTCACACCTTCTGCTCCTTTCCTGCCTGTGCAAAGGTGCAATGAAGTGACACAAGGCAACGAGACTACAGGGTGCTGATAACTTAGTGCTTAAAAGAGGGACAAAAGGGAATAAATACAGTAATGGTCAGAAGGCATTCCAGGATTTCTAGGGATAAGAAAGGAACAAGCAGGATGGCTTGTAGCAAACTTCCTGGAAAAGAGAGAGACAGACAAAGGCCACAAGGATGAGCATTACTAAGCATTAACAACTGAGTTTTACCATGATAGGTGGAACCTGTGGAAACTGTGCTTTCACAGGAGGTAATAAACTTTGCTTCAGCACAAGAAAGCCCATTTGAGTACTTGAGTACTCAGGTGACAGCTCTCAGTAGAAATGGCCATGAACAGTTTTAAAAAGAGCATTTTCAAACACAACTCTATGGTTTTGGTAGAGTTTTTTGGTTTGGGTTTTTTTGTGCTCACATTTTTCCAATCTAAAAGACAGCACTTTGTTTTCTTCCAGCCATGGCATGGAAATAAAAGATTTTGAGGGACAGCAGTTACTGGAAACAATCATCCTCAAAATCCTTCCTGAGATGGGAGTGCACTCTCAGAGAAGTTTTTTCATCCCATAAGCATGCATTAGAAATACACATGCATCGTGAAACCCAAAAACTTCAGTTAAACAGCGCTTTTACAGAATAGTAAAGGACAGAGAGCAATCAGAAGTTGTTTCCTTTCTGCTTTGTGGCAACTGTAGAGATTTCCCTCAAACGTCAAAGCATAAATACAAACTTCACTTTTTACCACAAATGCAGACCTTGTTACCACAATGAAAAAAAAAGTTTAAAATCCTTGTATCTACTCTAGAAAATGTTATATTTGCTTGGGACAGCTCAGCATGCAAAATATTAAAAGGAAAAGTTAAAAAAAAATTGCCCAAGCATCAGAATTCTGACAAGCTGGCATTACAATGGCAGATGAGTTTCTGCAGACATTTTTTGTTTCAAATTCCTGAAATTAGAATGTAGATCAGGTCTGCAACCTGTATCTCTAGAATTGTGCCAGATCCTGACAAAAAGACTCTAAAGGGAACACTAAGATTTTATAGCTGATTGTGTACTCTATGGCATAGTACAGCGTAAGTGCTCTTCCAGAAATCCACATCATTTGAAGTGCTTAATGAGAAAGTAGCAAGCATTGTTCACATAATAACACTGTCCTGATGCTCTAAAAACTGCTACACATTGTAAATTTCAGTCCAATATTTTCTGGTTTTCCATCAATATGAATTCCATAGCCATTTTCATGAAGATTTTTAAGCAGGAACTGTACCTACATGTTCTTTAAGCAGTTTGATTTCCAACTATGTGTATATTTCCAAATCTCCATTCTGTGCATTCAAACAAAAATGCTGGTTTTGGTAGCTACGAAAATGTCCTATAGATTTGCTATGTAACAGTATCTTCTAAGGCTTCATGCAAAATATACTTTGACAGACTTATTTGCCTTTGAAACTGTTTAGGTAAAGAAAGACACATAAGTACATCGTCATTCAGAAAACACTTCTTGAGATATGAAGGAGAATTGCAAGCACTATACAAAATTAAGAACATGGTGTATTAGGCACTCCTAATTAAACAGCATTTAAAATACAAACCCCACCCAGCTGACTGAGCATAATTGCAAAACGGAAGTTGACATGAGATGTACAGCTTTTTTCTTTGTTTATCTAAAGGCTCCTTGCAGCAGGTTACCTTCTCGGGAAAATGCAGCGGGGTCGAAATCCACGTGCTGCTGTGTTGGATGCTAAAGCCTGGTACCAGGTCCCCCCGGCATCAGAGCAGCAACCAGGAAGCGTCCTTTAGCCCTTTCGCTAACGTCACAAGCTTCACACGCAACAGACATTTGGAGATTCTCCCCGTAAGAGATACAAGGTCTGTGACAGAGCTTTCAGCTCGGCTACCGCCCAGCCGGGTACCCGCACGCCCCGGGCTGTGCCGTTCGGAGCCGCCGCCTCCTCCCTCTGGCGGCAGGCGAGCTGCCCGTGCAGCGCAGCGCCCATCTGCCCGCTGCCATGAAGGGTGGGTAACGCTGCTCTCCTCGTCCTGTGGAGAAACAGGTGCCCCTCATCACAGAATAATTTAGCTTGGGGGAATTTCTACTGCGATAACATATAGTCCAGCCAGCTGATCCAGCTGAAGGTAACTTCAAAGATCAAGTTGCTCAGGCCCTCGTCCATTGGAACTTTGATGTCTTCAAGGAAAGGGATTATACCAGCTTCCCTGGCTCCTTTTCCAGTGGCTGCTTATTCACACTGTGATTATTTTCTTTTTCCACTTACATTCAACTGGGTTCTCCCTTGCTGCAATCTGTGATGGTTGCCTCTTAATCCTCTTGCTGATGAGCTCTAAGAGTCTCTTAGATTTGAACTTAAACACAGGTCCAGGTGTGCACCTTACTGCTAACTTGATTTTGCCCTCATTACTATAGCTGATGGATTTGAATCAGGGCTTTGATATTATATGATACTTGTAAAGATCAAAAGGCTTATAAGGTACAGGTGACCTTTCAGAGGTGCTTATGTTTCTGAACCTACTGTGACTTGTCCCTCCCTTTGTGGGAGCTGGCAGTTTGGAAACAAAGAATACATGCAAAAACACGATCCTGCAGTTTCGCAAGAAGTTAGGTTTGCTTATCACTGGTTTTATTTTACTTCATACTTTGTACAGAAAACAAAAAGCCCACATGCTTTTGTTTCTGATTCTGTTGCAGAGAAATCACCAAGCCTCACAATCAAAATCCCCACGCCTCACAATCAAAAGCCCAAAGAGCTGTTGCAGAAGTCATATCTTAACTGGAACATACTTCAGTCACAAATCCTCTAGTTCCCACTAATTGAAAAAATGCAAACAGAAACCCACACATCACTTGGAATTCTTCTGTACATTGCTAATTTGGTGAACTTGGCATAAATATTTTACCATCACGTGGGCTGAAGAACCCTACATGATACAAATGTAGTATCAAGGGAAAAGGCAATCTTTTTCTTTAGAAAATATCCTTTACCTAAACTGCAGCTTGATCCAGGCTAGGCCTGTTCTTATGCCTGTGACAGGAAACTATCTCCCAAATTTAAAGCAGGAAATAACAGGCTTAGATTAATTTCCCCACTTATAGTCTAGTTCTAGAGCTCATGTTTCCTTGCCAGTTTTCAACTTTTCCAGTCCTCATCTTGCTCTTCCAAAGTAAGTAAATATCACATAGCCATCATGCAATTTCTTTTTCCTATTTTCTTAATTGTCTCTGCTTACCAAGTCAAGTTCAATCTCTGATCTGATTTCTGCCTAAAAGTCCATGTTTCCTCAAACCTCCAGGACAACTAATCTCCTTGTTCAAGAATAATTTTTGCTGAGCCACTAAGCTTCTGCTTGGACTTTCAACAGCTCACCTTTTTGCAGATTCAGGATGTAACTGGTTTTTAAAGCTGCCTATAGCCAAATTCTTCTTTTGGTTGTCAGGCACGTTCCTTCTGTCTTTTAATTCCAATAGCCCTGGATGAGCTTTAGCATCTGTTTGTGTGTAATAATTCCTATAATGTGGCATTTGTGATATATGTCCTTCCTGCAGAGTCCATCTGGCAAGACTGTTCTCTTAATAAATATCCTAAGAGCTGTCGTTATTGTCCAGCATGTTGTTACACAGCTGTCCCTCCCTGATAATAGCTACTCCTATGTTTATATCATAGTCTATTCACCTCAGACGCTTTGGAGCAAGCTGAGAAGCTACAACATAAGTGTAGCACTTTCACACCAGCTGCTGTCAGGGCACGAGGGATAACAGTATGTGTTGGAACTCTTTCACTCTAGGGAGGCTTCTTCTAGTCAGAGCAGCCTTGCTTGTTTCAGTACTTACATGTCCAAAGGACTAGTGATTTTACTACCAGCACAGATAAAACTGTATATTACTACAGCTGGGAAAGCAGCCATTTTCAACTGCCATTGGATTTCTCCATAAAATCTTTATACTCTACCAGCCTGTGGCATCATCTACCCTACATAACAGCACTGCAGCATATGGCCTAGGTGCAGCGAAATGGATTAGGGACAAGCCACATTATCATAGTATTATAAATGCTGCTTATCAAGTATCCAAACTTCATGCCTTACTTCCTTGTAAAGACTGAAATCTCCAAGACTGTCAGTAGAGCATTTCTTGAGCACAGCTATCAGAGTTTTAATTAGAAACTGTTACAACACATTAGGAAAAGGAAATTCCATGTATCAAGATTTCTGTTTGCATAAAAATAGCAATTGTCTTAGCTATTGCAAAGTAAATTCCATCTGTTTCTTCTACAGATCTCAGTATTCATTGTAGGTCCTAAAATGGAGTGAGTTCACAGTTTAAGACAGTAGTGCTAGGAGGTTGGTTGGCTTAATCTGTTCAAATCAGCATGTTTGAAACACGTTTCTCAGATAAGACCTTGCAAGAAGGATTAATCTAAACTTGAGAAATCAAAAATGTTCCCAACCAAGTTACTGAAAAACTCTTTTTCTCATGTTAGTCTGTCTTGTAGGTGGCTGAAGCTGCTACATTTTCATAACTCTAGTTTGACCAGCATCCACGAAAACAGTTTAGATTGTGCCATGTACTCTCAGGATATGTCCATACAGAACCACATAATCTGGCACCAATCGCTAAATGCAAAAGAAACAGAAAGGAGTACAAAGATCAAATATTTCTCTTTACAGATCCCAGGTTTATTTTCTGTGTTCTGAACAGAGAAAAGGCTTCGTGAAGCACATCAAGATGTCACAAAAGCATTGTAGCCTCTAGGAAGAAAGCTATAGCGAAATGTTCCCTACAGCTGAAAGCAAATAGTGGCATAATGAAAGCAGATACCTTGAAGGATGAACACAAATTAGTATTATGCTGACACCCATCAATGACTCTTGTAAACAACTGTTCATACAAATAACAAAGTCATTGTGGATTCTCCTGGCTCAATGCTCTACTTCTGCAGAATTATTTTCTATAGTGTGTTAGAGGAAAAGGTAGAGGGGAAAAATAAAGGAAAAAAAAAAAAAAGGGTTTCAGTAAGCCTATCTATTAATCTAAATGATGCTTATTTCACAAGTGATAATGCCCAAATGGCAAAGCAAACCAAATGAAGTGTCTGGTCTCCTTTCTGTTTGCTTCTCTATACATTCGTTCTACATAGGTATCAGGTATTCAGTTTCACTCTCTAGAATCAAGAAAGGCGAAATTTCTTGCCACCAGGTGGCAGGATCTTCCCAGCTAAAAGTCACACCTACGCTGTGATGTAGCAGAGTACCAACTGTCAGGACTTTAAACCAGTTCTGTGAACCAGGATGCTTGCTTCAGATGAGGAAGGTTTTTGTTTGGGTTTCTTTGTGTTTCTTCCCCCCCCCCCCACCCCAGTAATAAAATTGAGAGAAAAATCTTTTTGAAAAGCAATATAAGAGATCACAAAGCCTTGTGGACAGCAGAAGTTGTCATTGCCTGCTCAGTTTGAGAATTATAACTGAAAAGGCTTCCAGAATTATTTTTTTTAAGTACTTAGGAAAAAAAATGTTTTCCCACTCTGGACTGATTCCTATATAAGCACTTTTTCCTGTTTAAAAGCAGAATTCTCAAAGCTCTATTTCTGCCACCTTCCATTCCAATTTTTCAGCATGAGCAAAGCCACTCATGTCTATTTAATGTAGCAGCTGCCCTTGTGACAATCAGGCACCCACAGCCACACAGGGCAGCGTTTTTTTTTAATTTTTGGGAAACAGATATTTCAACCAGAAAATCGTTCTGCAAGCTCATCAGCATACTCTAGAAGATTGGAAGAGTCTAGGTTCTATTGATTTTCATTGTAGCGTTCTGTCATCTGTCATCTGTATAACACTTAAGCACACACACTCCCTTTGTGTTTTGAAGATGCCAATGCAAAATGCAGCTCCATGGAGAAAGCCAAATCAGTCACTCAGAAATATGCTGGTAAGCAGACAGTAGAAACTTCGGTGTTTAGTTGTTTGGGGTGTTATTTTGTTTTGTTTGTTTTTGGGCTTGTGTGTGTGTGTGTGTTGTGTTTTTTTGTTTTTTTTTTTTCCAGTTTAACAAAATACACTGAAGCAGCCAAGGTCTTCTAAAACTCCTTCTAGTTTCAAGTGTTGACCCTGAAACTAATATTCCCAATAAAACAATAGCTTTTGCATTTATACACACATAAACACAGAGTAAAGACTAGAGTGAAAACTAGACAAAGACTAGAATTTGGAGGAAAATTCTCATTATGTGAATTCACCTCCACTTCCCCACACTTATTGCAAGGAAACATACTCTGTTCCACTGCTCCTCTCCATCCCTCCTAAACCACTCAAGTCAGCTCCAGCATGCCTTTTTGGTAGACAGTGAGAATTCACAAGCTCAGACATCAGTCCCTCTGCCCTGTCTCTTTCCCTCCTCTTCCTCCCAGGAGATCTCACAGATGATCTCCCTCGCTGTGGCCATACATGTGCAACAATTGTACTGGGTATACATACAAGTAGAGGTTATTTTCCTACCCTGGAAGTATTATGAACCTGAATCACAGAATGGCAAGGGTTGTGAGGGACCTCTGGAGATCATGTAGTGAAACCCCCCTGCCAAGGCAGGTTCACCTAGAGAAGGTCAAGCAGGAACACACCCAGGTGGGTTTTGAATGTCTCCAGAGACAGAGACTCCACCACATCTCTGAGCAGCCTGTTGCAGTTCTCCATCAGCCTCACAGTAAAGAACTTCCTCATGTTTAGATGGAACTTCTTATGTTCTTATTTATGAATGCAGCATGGAAATAAATTGACTAGTTGTGTCTTTTGTTCAGATTGTGCTGAACAAACTGGAAATTAAGTAAAATCGCTCATGCAAGTTCTGTCAAAGGCTTTCAGAGAAGTTATTACATCACATCTATAAATAAATAAATTATAAATAAATATTTGCTGCAAGTATTTTAAGTTAGCTGCCTAAGAATCTGACATGAAGCTCAAGCATATGGAAAGCATGGAAACTTTTTGCAAAGATATTAAATTGCAGCATGTACACTTATATCTTCTCTTTTGTACTAAGCAGCATTATTTGATGCAGTCTGGAGTGACTGAGTAAAAGGGCTATTTACACAATATGAGAACAGGATTTACGCAGGAGAGTTATTGCAGAATTTTGTTATGCTCCAGAGCTGGCCAGCTGAGAGTCTATCTTATTACAGAAAGGGCAGTATTAGAAGATGAACCAAACAAATGATCTTATGTAACCGGCTAGATCAAGTTGGTAAAATAGCTTTATGAACCACCTTTAAACTGGGTTATGACCATGAGAAGATAATGAAGTGTTTTCATGCTGTCATAGAATCTGTTTTTCAAGTCAGGGCAGACCAAGCTCAAACTCCAGTGAAGTTGCAATATCTTATCACCTTTCTTTATCTAAACACCAGCAAGTCTGGTATTTATGAGAGGGAGTAGTGCCTCTCCGGGGTGGTGGTCTGCTTCTAGCTTTCACACACAGAATGGTATGTCTCCTCAGACTCTGCACTGGGATTTGATTACCTTTCGCACAGAATAACATATATGTTCACAAATACATCACATATGAGGACCCAAATCAAGATATCTTCTTCTTCCGTGCAAGGCTAAAACACAAGACATCACTCGCATCACTTTGACCACATGCAGTTGACAAAAAAGCTATGTGCAAAACCACAGGAGCACACAGGAAGAGTTGTCTTGTCTTGAATCTGGTGACACAATCCAGGACACGTTCCTTATACTTTGTAGAATAAGCAAAAAGTAGCAACAAGCATCCTGTTCTGAGGTTTAATATGGGTTTGGTATCTTCTTGACCTAGTTTTGTATATACCTGCCATCGTCGTATGCCCAACAGTCTTCTCTTTATGTAGCTCTATTCCAATATAATTTCTATTAGAGCTAAGATCATACTTTGTTATTGTAAATGAATACCAAATTTATTAAACAACTCTACCTGCCTTATCAAAAATTAAACTGCAGAAGAAAGTCTGCAAAGCGTGGAAACAATGCTTTTGGCTGTTCAAATTGAGTTGTTTTATTTTTATTACAAACTCTAGGAAAGGAAACGTAATTTGTAGAGTATTTATAATCAGCAATACCTGCCACACATCTGCCTGCCTGTAAGGAAGGCATGAAAAAGTCACAGTATCACAGTATATCAGTATATCAGAGGTTGGAAGGGACCCCAAGATATCATCAGGTCCAACCCCCCTGCCAGAGTTACATGAAGGATTTATCCCCACTCTGAGGAGCATCACATGAAGGATTTATCCTCACACTAAGGAGGATCTAAAATGATGTGTGTTTAACTAGACCTGCCTCATCATGACTGTGATAAAGCCAGTTTAGGAGAGACAGAGAAGTCAATAGCTCTTAGTGCTAGTCTACAGTGCTTTCAAAGAGGCTGTGAAAATGGCCAAAGTGAATTCAGTGGCATCACACACTTCAGTTTAGATAAAGAGAGCAATGATATTTCTACACTGCTGCTTTTATTCATATGTGCAACTGTAATACCCCTTACACAGAGAAAAGTCACTGACTTCTGCATTCATACTGTTTTCAAGTTGCCATTATTTCAAGAATGGATTTGGTGGGACTTAGACTGTTGACTAAGTATTTTGCTAAAGCTGAAAAACTTTCACTGAAGGATTTCCTGGCAGTTTAATTCATCAGCGTGGCAAAAGATCTCTGGGGATATTTGCAGCCTATTCTTAAGTAATTGGAATTTATTTTAACTGAGTCTTTACCAAAAGGGAAATGTTTCACTAAAAGGTTTAAAACCAACAAATCAAAGATTGCTGAACAGTTCAGTTTCAGTCTTCCTAGTCAGTTATTCAACTTGGATAGGTTTCTGCCAGTAGGGCTGGGTTGTACCTCTTTTTGAAGAGACTCACTGGATTTCACAGAAAAATGTACTCCAGTGTTCCTGTCATGTACATATAGTTAACCTAGATAATCTCATGTGCACATAAGTACACTAACAATTAAAAGATGCTTCTGCCTGTTCCAATCATACAGTGTTTGACATTTTAGTGGCCAGAGTGAGACACATAGGTTCTGTTCCAATCTTTCACTCAAGAGAGTCAAACCGTACAGAAGCTGAAAGCATTTAATTATTCATTATATTGACTTTTTAGCTTTAAAATTCATGAAGTAGGTAAGTCACACTTCAGAACCCCCTCTTTCCTCCACCAAATGCCTGTCTCTTTTCTTCTGGGGCTGTGATGTTTATACTTGTTGCAGCTACTCATCATAGTTCCTACACAAACAAGACTACCCTTCACAATTTGTTCTATAGCCTGGTGAACAAGCACCTTAGTATTCAAGGGATAAAGGTTTCCATTCCTCAGGAAAGAGATTATGCAGGGTTGGAAAGGAATTGAATCTGGGATTTCATTTTTTTGAGCTGATATGTGCAGAGCAGGCAGCAAGGCCTCTTGGGGTCATAGTTTAAGAAGAATGGATATTGGCACCTTCCCTCACCAGGATATAATCAAGATCAGGATAACAACTGGAGAGGGTTGCTACAACTCAGGTGCAGAGATTTCAGACCTACCATTGCTTGTTTCCTAGGAGTTGCATCTAGATAGCTCACTCAGTCTACTGAAGAGCACAGTACAAAGTTGCAGAACTCAAAACCACAAACTGGGGGCTGGATGCCTGTTTGTTTTCCTTTAAATGGATCTGAGATGTATCTGAGACAGTAAGGTTCTTGCTCACTGTTATGCTTGAGTGCCCTCCTTCCACACAAAATTCAAAAGGCTCAGACAGCTAATTGCAAGTATCAGAAAGCTGAGCCACTACTATCAAAACAGTAAGAGTAATTTACAACATACCTGATGTGGAGTGTAATTAGGAGCTGAAGCACCCATTAGCAATCAGAAAAGTGGACAAATTGGTTTGTATCTACACAGACTAAAAATGT
Source organism: Indicator indicator (assembly GCF_027791375.1). NCBI lineage: Eukaryota > Metazoa > Chordata > Aves > Piciformes > Indicatoridae > Indicator > Indicator indicator. The sequence goes on from NC_072028.1 coordinate 18,381,054, forward strand.
TACAATTTAAATACAACCATCTAATGTTTTGGGGTTTTTCCCCCTCTATCCTTGTTCCTAGCGCTGCAATTGTCACTCTTTTCCCCTTTCCCATGGTAAACCATGGGATTACCAATTTATCCATAGAGGTACAGTGCTGTCCTCTCTCAACAAGACACCTCTGACACCTGTTTAGTCAAGGACCTAGCATGTGAGTCCAATGATTTCATTTAGCCTTACATCAACTCAAAGGCAACAGCATCTCACTGAAATCTGAAAGCCACCCAATCTGGAGCAGTTCAGTTTTGGGGTTTTTTTTGTAATTGAATAGAACCCTGAAGATAGAGAAAAAAAGCTAGTCATGTCACTTCTGTAACAATATATAAGATTTTTGGACACTTTTTAAACCAACCTAAACAGTTCTATGGTCTGTTCCTCCTTACTGCTAGAATTGCTCTGCCCACTGCTCATTTTCCATCTGGTGTGCCACGCGATCTTTTAGATCTGCAAAGAAGTTTTTGTACTTCAGGTGACATATATGCAGTTCAGAAATTTCTGTATGCATAGTCTCGATTCCTCTACAGCAGAAACCACTCATCCTACAGTTTTTCTTGTTCTGCCCAAACCCACTGGACGAGAAATGGCTTTTGCTCTGCTCTTCACCTTTTCAGGAGCAGTAAGTAATGTATGGGGATGGAGCTGATCAGTGGCTGTTTCCTGATGGGCTCAGGTTACAGACAGCATTTGTTCTCTCTGCTACAGCACCAAGTGGAGCTTGGAAAGCAGGTATGGACAGCTGCAAACCCAGGGACTAGTGTGGGAGGGAAGCAGAAGAGGAGGGGCATGGGCAGCCTCATCCTCAGTCCTTCTGGCACAGACTTCTTTTCTGCCATAAGAGCTTCTCCAGCACCAACTGCCAAACCTGCACTTACATCTTGGATGAGACAAATTCCTTAGCATTTTTTTTTTGTTGCCAGTACCTGGAAAAATCTTCACTAGAGACAGACAGGACAGAGCTTGGAAGAATAATCTGAAGAAAATTGCTCCCCAAAGGGAAGATACTGAGCACTGGAAACCACCACGTTTTCAGCCTCTGGCCACTGCTAGCAAACACAGACCTGCCTGGTAGCAGCCTGGCTCCATGGAGGAGCAGAAAGACAAATTTGTGGTTTCCCTTGGAGCCAACATCAGCAAGTGCAGCCCTGAGACTAAACAAACAGGGACCCCAACATGCTGGTCAGAAGCAACCAGGGGGGGCCCGGAGGTGGTGATTGTACCAGTGCTTTTTGGGTTGATTTTCTTCCTGGGAATGGTGGGAAACACACTGGTGCTGGTTGTTTTGGGGTGTCTTCAGCCCAGGGGATGCGCATCACACAGTGCTACCAACATCTTCATCCTGAACTTAAGTATTGCAGACTTCTCTTTTCTGCTCTTCCGTGTCCCCTTCCAGGCCACTATCTACTCCCTGCCAGAATGGATCTTCGGTGCCTTCTTTTGCAAGTGGGTTCACTACCTGGCCATGGCAACAATGCTGGTCAGCATCTTTACTCCGGTGGCTATGTCTGTGGACAGATACATTGCTATGGTCCATGCCAAGTGTTCTCTCCACATCCGCAGCAAGCGCAACACAGCCCTCGGTGTGGGTGCCATTTGGCTGCTGTCTCTTCTCATTGCCATCCCTGTGGCCCAGCATCAGGGCCTTGTGAATGGTCATCAGCAAGCACCCAACAGCTCCTTCTGCTGGGAGCACTGGGCAGATGGTTCAACAGCCAAGCGGATGTACAAGATTACCATCCTGCTGGTGGGATACCTCTTGCCCCTGGTGCTCATCACCTGCTGCTATGCCAAGGTGGGTGAGAGGGACATGATTAATATATAAATTAAGGGAAAGATCACTCCCAAACTCTTGGTGGCTTGGATGTGTACACTCAAGCTGGTCAGCCAATAAATAACAGATCTAAACTTTTCCTGGTATTAGAATACTTGCCTGTGGCAAAAGAAGGGGAGGGAAATGGAGAATGAAATTACCCTATGTCACAAAAGTGATTACACCACATATGCAGAGAGTGTACAGAAATGATATCTTTTTTGACACGAAACTCAGACACTGTGTCTTGCAAAAACAAATCAGTTTTTGGGGTGAAGAAATCTCTTCCTGTCTTTTTGTGGATTGCTATTGCTCAAATTTTTGTTTCCTTGACAGATCTTTAGCATGGTTAGGACTGATAGGATGTCTAGGAGTTGTGCTAGCATGCAAAATAAGTTTCCTGGGAATTTTAAATTAACAGCCTACTGTGGAGTGCCATGGAACTACCAGAGACTGCAGTCACTTCATTGTCACTACTCAGTTGCAGGTCTACCCTCTTGGAATAAAAAAGTGTATTCCTGGAATTTAAGTTCATGCTGTTTAATCAAAAACTACATTACTTTCAATACTACTATGTTCTGCTATCATCAATGCTAAGGACAGGGCAATGCAGTTAGATTTAAGCTAAAAATTGCTAAACCTCAAGCTTTGCTTATCACAATAGGAAAAAGCCACTACAACTCTTACCTCTGGTCACTGCAGTTCCAGCAGCTGACTGGAAGGTCAGCTGCATTAAACAGAGGCCTTTTTTGTTCATTAATTGCTTTAGAAAATTTAGTCTGTTCACTACAAAGCACACAGAATAGGTATTGCTGAGTTACTGCCATGCTGTAATCAGGTTTTAAAAGCTTGATCTGGTAACTGGTAATTTCCCTACAGTGCTCTAACACTTCTTATGACTCCTTCTGAAAGGAGAACCCACACTGACTGCCCCAATTATTATTGCTGTGTTCAGAAGCAGCAGGACAGTCACATCAGGGCACAATGCTGCCAGCCTGCTCTCTGCCTCTCTGCATAATCAGCCCAGAGAATAAATGTGGATAATCTGAGGCACAATCTAAAACTCAAAATACATGGAAAGACTCCTGTGGATTTCAGAATAGTGCCAGCTGAGCTTTTAATATACGCTTAACTACATCATCTAGAAACACAGCAGTTTTAATGCTTCTTCCAAACCTTGTTTTATGAAGGAGAAAGGACTGTGGAGGGCTTAGAATTAAAAGTCTGAGAGCATTAAATTAAACTTAGGTTGAAGTCTTGATAAAACAAGGATTTAAATTTTTGGTGCTTATATAAGAATTTGAAATATTAATATAGACAATTAAATTTTCCATTCAATAAATTGCTCCTTTTCTCCCCTGCAAGGTTTTATATCATCTCCATATGAAAGTAAAGAACATTTCCAAGAAGTCAGAGAGATCAAAGAAGGTAAATAACTTTGATTTCATCTGTACACTGACTACAATATGATCTATGTGTCAGGTTTCTGAAATAACGAAGACTTTCTAAGCTCCATCCACATATTGTCATTCATGTACAAGTCTTTCAGCTCAGAATCCATGTTGACAGTCTGTTATACTTTTATAGACACAGTACTTAATGATACCATTATTGAAATGCTGTGAAAGCTCTGTATGTGCCTGCTGAACTGCCTTTTGATTTAGATTAGAACAAAATCCCATAAATATTATCTTTTTACACTGGCAGCCAGTAAGGTACTCAGGCTATAAAAACTTTGTTTGGTTGCTGAGTTCTCAAAAGAAGCATAAAGCCTCACAAGTACCACTTTGTCCGTCTGCTTGTTCCTGAACCTTGTTGCTATTAATGTTATTAGTCAGTTTGTCTAATTTCAAGAAGGTTCCAAGAAACATTATTTTAATCACCTTTTCTAAGGAAATAAATTATGCAATAAATAGCTGCTATGTGTTGCTTACCACAGGAACACCACCTGCTTTAGATGAAAGTTGCTCCACATTTGGAAGGTTAATTTAGCATATACAAAAAAAATCAAGCTTGTTCTGAAATACATATGAGATTTCAGTGGCTAAACCCTAATTGCCTTGATCTATCAAAAGAAAGCATAACAGCAAACTCTTTCAACAGGAGGTGATAAAATCACCTGATCCATATCTGTTAATTCACAGAGTGAATTAATCTTTACCATTCTGATATGGAAACCCAAGTGTCATGCTGGCACAAAAGAGTACACTCTCTAACTATGGCCCCTCAGTTCCTGCTTCATTCCTATTACTTCAAGTTAGCAGGGCATTTGAACTATTTCAAGATTTTTTAAAATATCCTGACATTTCTGAAACTAACAAGTGTTCTTCCAAGAACTCACTTGTTTTCTCTGCTGCTTCTACTGCCCTTTTCTGGCATAGTGTGCCTTCCAGGTCCTGTCCGAGTGCTGTGCTCAGCCTCCTGCACAGCCTTACCTGGTATGTGCTGCCTGCACTTGGAAGAGGCACCAGCTGCCCAGGGACTGAACAGAACTACACATGCAGGCAAGCATGTCTGCTGTCTGTTACTCCAGTACAGAAACAAAACCCAGCTGAAAGTGAAACTAATTGTCATTTTTTTAGCTATCTGTGTAATGAAGAGGAGCTCTGACACATACACCTAAAACAGAGAGACGCTACCACCCAACTTCCCCCTCAAGGAAGCCTTGTCAAAAAGTTCCCAGTGCACACTGGTATATAAAGCATCTTCTCTAAATAAATGCCAGGCTTCACCTCCATCAGGATCTAAAGATCTTGCTGCCATCTCCTGGAAAACACTGCCACAAGATATATCTGGGGTTGCAGTGTGGATTTCATTCTGTGCATTAGATTAAAGGAGAGGTTTAGGACTGCAAGCCTAGGGTGGAATTCTGTGTGACACTGACGCTGTGTTTGCAGAAGAGATATGTGACTCTGTTTCTCCATTTAACGCCATACTAGCTGCACAAGTTTGGCAGCCTTAAAATTGAGATGGTGTGATGATGCAGGATCTCCCTTTGCAGTTTTGGGTAATTGCTTCTTGAGGCCAGCCAGCAAGATCACGCACTAAGAAATCCTGTGCACCCCTTTACTTTGAGGTACATTTCCTGCTTTCTGTGTTATGCAGAACACAGTAAGTCTGTGATTTGGCTCCAAGGAAAGTTAACAATTTCCTGTGACAGTGTTGAAAAGTGTTTCATAAGAGCCTAACCCTAGGAACTCTGAACGTACGTTTGCAGTAAATAAGATGATTTAACAATGGAAATTAATGCAAACCAAGGTCTGCTCTGATGATGAAACAGCCCTGTGGTGTTTTCCTGGCCTCTGGAGTGCACACCAGGGTTCCTCAATGTTTTCTTGGTTTTGTCCTGTACATCTTTAAAGAACAAATAACAAGACTTGCAAACTGAACAATCCAAAACACTTTTTCTAGTGTAAGAATGTTTCTGAGGATGTGAATGTCACAGCTATTTTGCAAGCTCCCTTGAAAGGACAGTAGGAATTGTGGAACCTTGAGGTTAAAAGCTCAAATCAACAGACCACCTGAGCCATTCAAAGCTAATTAACTGCGCTTTTCTGGTGTTTATAGCTATAATAGAAAGGGGTATCCTGCCTACCTGGCAGAAGAGTAGTGTCTCCTCTTTTGTTCTCTTTTGCTTTCTCAATAATTCCCAAACATTTGCCTTATTTTTAAAAAATTCTCCTCTTCTAGCCACTAGGTGAGAACCAAGCTGTTCACAAACCTGCAGAGGCCCAAGGTGTTGCTCCAAAACTGTAATGGTCAGTACAAAGCACATCTATGAAGTTTTCTTCCTCAGTTTATGTATTCACTGCCTTACATTTACATACATGCAGATTAGGTGTTCATTGCTCTCAGAGCTAAGTACACACAAATACAGAGAGAACTCGTTTGGGATACTCCCTGGAGCACTGCATTTTGAAGGTCGTTCAACAGCTTGAGGTAAAATACAATTTCTTCAAGGCAGGCCATATTCTTTGAAGATCTTGGCCAAGAGAGACAAACAAAAAGTGCGCTGTAACTGCTTTTCTATATGCTGATCTATTTCTTTAGCTCCTTTTCCCACAAAGGCAAGGTTTTCATACAGAATGAATGCAATGTTCAAGGCCTTGGTTGGCACTCTAACAACAGGAAGTACAGCAAATGAGCATGGGAGATCCTGAGATCCATCCAGCAAAAGGATATTAGTCAGAATTGAAATCCTGCAAGTCATCTTGCTAGCAAGAGCCCAGGGCTGCAGGAATAGAGAGCATCATTACCAATTAGTGTATAATAGGAATATCATCATGCTCATAGGCATCTATGAATATAAAGTAAGTATAAAGGACATCAAGAGAGGAGATTAGTGACATAATAACAGAACGAAAGATGGGCAGATGAGGGGTTAGAACACTGCAATCAAGCTTCTTGGAAATAAAGGGTCCATCTCTTAGGTCACAGCATGGATCACCAAAATGAACTAATAACAACTGAAATTCTATCTGAAATCCAATCCCTCCTCTTCTGCATGACAGCCAATTGCCACCTCTGATTGCCAAAAAGAAAATACAGAGCAATGAAAAGGAACAATTTAAGCATGGTTTTCAGAGCACTAAAGACTAGTACTACACTCAAATGTAGTAAGACCAAAGGACAGTGAGAAGTGCTTTAGAAGTCATTAACAGATTCATTTGTGGTCAATCAAAGCAAGCTGCTGCCCACACTTAAATTTAGTTAAGAACAGGTATGGCAATTTTTGAACCAGCTCTTTGAAACATTAAGCATTTACCACTAAGATATAAGCATGTTTCTAGAGATCAAATGGTGCTTTGGGATATTTCTGTTAGAACTTTACAGGAAGATAGGAAAATAATGTTTTCAAATGCAACAGAGAGAGCTGGATTTGTGAACAAAGGTCTGAAGAACTTGGCAAGAGGAGAGAAGATAGTGACAGTTTTTACTTTGCCCTTTGGCTTAAAGAGAGACCTGGAGTAAAAAGGAGGATCTTGACTGCATTCTGTCTTAGGAAACAGAGAGACTCTAAAGCCACAATAATTGTTTTCCTTGGAAGCTACTAAGTACCTCCATCAGTACAGTGGTAGATTGTGCTAAGCCACATGTCCTTCCTGGGCACTGACATAGTGTATTGACAGTATCTAAAAGTAAAAGTTTAGGGCACCCTGAGTCACCATTTTTTTGCCAAGCCTTCACTACTGTAAAAGTACAATATATAGCCAAGTTCTAAACTCAGTAGCTTACCCAAATCAAGTCTGGGGCAAACAAAACATGCACCAATTGTCTCTCAAGCTGTGAAGAAAATGAAATGCAAGTTCAAGATCCATGTAACAAGAGAAAATAAAAAACATCATCAGACAGGCTTTGTATTAGAAGCCAAGAGAAAAGTCCCAGCCCACATACGAAGGCTAAGGAACTATGGTATAGTGCAAAGAGGTAGCACTACATTGAATAAGTCTACCTTTGGAGTCACAGCAGAACATTATTAATTGAGACTAGTTTTGGGGAGTAAGGGGAAGGATGACCCAAAGTCCATTATATCCCACATCTTCCCAGAGAGCAGTAATAAAGGAAGGGTCTGTGGTTATTTGCGGATAAGACAGTGTAGAAGGCTTTTTGATGCTTCTTCCTTCATAAACCTGGAGGGGCAGGGGGGAGGACGGTGCAGAAAGAGAGGAAATAAACCTTCCATCATATTCAGAAAACAGCGGCTGTCTCACTAATGAAGCTCAGTTTTGCTGCACACAACTGAGAATGTTCTGTTTAATAAATCTCTCACTGAATGTTCTTTGGTAGACAGTACAAATGGATGGTCTGACCAGCTCTAAAAAAAGATGTGCACTAGCTGTGTCAGACTATGAATAGATCATGAAAGGGACAAACTAGCTTTAGACTGCTCTGTCTAGCATATATTTTAATCTTGGGAATGTTGACTAATCTAACATACTAGGTAGTTCTGGAAAAAATAGGTAAGTCCATGGAATACTCAAAGCATTTAATTTATTACAAGAAATCTTAATTTTGCCTTTGACAAGTTGCCTGACAAGTAGAGGCAGCTTCATTAGAAGTTTATCAAGGACAACATGTCCATTCCCAACATTGCCTGTTGCTTTTTGAAGGACAGAGGAAGGCTAAAAGCAAGAAATAGCTTGTTCAGGGCTGAAAAAAAGAAATCAAAGGGAAAACAAAAAGCAGGAAAACATAAATTAGTGAGATCACCTATAAAAAACCCAAAAGAATAAGCAAGTAAATTCTAGGCAATCTGTACATGGTAGAAACAATAAGGGTGGGAAGTGAGAGCAGGTTATCTATGTATTTCAAGAAAACATGTATGACTCTCCCAACATCTTTTTCCCACCATGCTATTGATTCACTGTATAGCTTATGCACACTTAATTTGTCTGTATGACCAAAAATGCACTAAGTTATTTTGTGGAGCTGCTTGGAAGAATTCTTAGCGTATAAAGAGAGTTAGATAATCAAGTAGTGGCCATTGTCCATATCATGGACTAACCAAACCTTGGTGTTAACTGGGCACAGCTATACCAACAGCAATCCATTAACAATGCATGTTATCACAGCCCACCAAACAAACTCAAACAGCATACAAGCTATTTGGATCAGTCCTCTGCAGCTGGTCACAGTCTATAGTAACATTAGTTTAAACTACAATGGAGTTACCACATTTAAAGCTAATGTTTTGTTTCTGTTGCCTCTATCTTAACTAGATATTCCTTAACTTGTAAAACCAGACATGAATTATCTATATTATTGCTCTAGTATTGTCTGTGTTTTCCATCTGCAAAATCCCAAATAACTGGACCTCAGAAATGGCCTTGTGCTAATACATAGCAACTGCAAACCTGTGTTTTAATATCCAGCTCAGCATTAAATATGCTGTTCATTATTTCACAACAAAAAGAAAAATATCTCGGTATATATTCCTTATTCAGAAGAATATTTCAGTGCTTGTAGGCCCCTAATTTAAGCAGAAGGATGCTGTTAAAAGTTGCTTCGGTAATAAGCCTAAGCTACTTAACACTGAGAGAAGATAAAAAAGCACAACTATTGCTGGTGAAAGCCAACGATGGAACCTGTTTATTAATAATTTCTTTACTACCCATCATACCACACTGGCAAGCTAGACCTCACAAGACCACTGTCTGTGTCTTTCAGTTCCATCAGCTTCTAAGCATACCATAATATTTCTAAAGACAGCACCTGGTTCCATTTGAGGACACTTGGGAGCTGAGGTTGCTCACTGGCATGAACATACTTTGCCACCTCATTTGTCAGACTGCATTCTAGTTGGTAAAGCAAGGAAGCACCTGAAATATGCCAAGTACAGGGGTCAACCTGCATGTTACTGCCTTTCAAAATGAATACAAACTTAACTGAGAGACCTGTTGGACAGAAATAGTTTTTTACTTCCTTTTTATTTTTGGTAACTTGTATTGTAATGTTTTACCTGCACGTTCCAGCTTAGATGTTTTGATGTTAGATATATGTAACACATCTAACACATATAACCTTCAGCATAACAAGTATGGTGACAGAATGCTATAGAGTGCTTCAAAATGAAATAAAAAATCCTGCTGGTCTTCTCTAGCAGACAAAACAACTGCTAGAAGTAGCCATTATAACCACTGATTAAATGAGCTTTAAAAAAATTATCCCTCTTCTAGGAAAGTAATTGTATTCTATTCACTTGAAATCATGCAAGGGAATTATTGACAGAAGCACTGACCTAGACTAGCAGGGCTGTAAACCTTAAACCAAAATGAAGCCTAAATTTTCATGTTTCTCTGCTGCTTTTCTGCTACTTGTACAAAAATTCTCTTTAGGTGAAGAGTAATGTCCATATTCGTAAATTATTTATATTTATTAAAAAAAAGGACAAAATACAAATGAGAAATACTGAAGTTGAAATGTACACATTGTGCTGAAAATCAGGCTGGGGGAGAAGAAGGAAGTCATCTGCTGTGCATCTGCAATCCCTTCCAAAAAGGAGGGATTAAATACGTAAAAAAACGCTCACTTGCATTACTATTTGTATTTTTTAAAACTCCTGAAGTCAGGTGGAATTAGCCCTGCACAAATATAAGGAAAGGCTCTGAGGAGCCTCAAGTCAATAACCTCTGAGCATTGTTAGGTATTCCCTGAGTGTGCTAGAAGTAGAAAGAGAGAGGAAAGCAATAGCCTCAGTCTTTCTAAACTTGCCAAGTGAGGTCCTATTACCACAGGCCCCAGGGTCCTACAAAAGTTAGGTTGAAGTGACTTATAAATTTTTTTTTTTACTCTAGCTTACAGTAAATGGAAGTTATTTTTCATCCTTTTCAAAAATTTCCAGGAAAAAATAATAAAAATAGTTGGAACACACTCCCTTAACTATACTGGTTTAAGAAGTGTTTGTTAGATAGAGCAAGGAAACATCTTTAAAATAAAGACCAAGTTATATCTTGGAATGTATCCTGCAGATCCCCCAAACATTAAATTCACAGCATATTTATAGGGCAAGGGATGTTGCCTGCATTGGTATGGATCTCCACTTCAGGGCGAGTGGACAGCCTGGATTCACAGCCCTAAAATGTAGGCACCCCAGTCCTTGCCTTCAGCTCTCTTCCCACTCAGGTGCTTCACAGCCTGAGTCCCTCTCTCCAAGCTACCTCAAAAAAAGAACAAATCCCAAAGAAACAGTCTGCTAAATTTCTCATCAAAAGACCTCAAGCAACTTGTGCCACCAAGTGTCACTTTTGGTTTAGGCTGCCTTTCCCTGCACCCTTCTCACCCTAGCAGCACCCAACCACTTCTCATGCTGTGCCACCATGTTCCTCACCCTCTTCCTTCTCCCTAGCTGCAGCTGTGGGACTACCACATCTGCAGTCAGCAGCTCACCTCATGTTAATCTTTGTTTTGGGTGACTTCGAAAATCACTGTTTTCCAGAAAAATTTACCTCAAGTTGAGCTTTGGGGTTTACAAATGACAGCTTATGAGGGTGGCTAGCCAGCCTAATTGGAGAGCAAGTGCTGCAGGGGCATGTATCTAACCCAGGCAGCACACAGGCCAGTCTCATGTTCTCCTTCTCCTTCCTCTCAGGTGCATCCAGACTGATTTCCTCTGCAGTTATTTTCAACAGCCTTAATGGTCCTCTGCCTGCAAATATTAGAGATTTGCACTCTTCCATGTAACACAGGCAGCAATACTGCTGCAGTCTCTATATTCTTCTGAGTTTTTTTGGATCCTACCTCCAGTGCCTATAGGGTTACTTGATTGAGCCAAAACTGGGCAATCCTTGTTTTCCAGGGAGAGTTATTTTCTAGCATTCTTTTTTGTACTGTCATGATATGCCCACCTGGCAGTTATCAGTGGTGCCTGCATTATGCTGCCTTCACTACTGACACGCAAACTCACTTGTATCACAGACTCACTTGATCACTGCAACCATTGTGATCTTGTCTTTTCCAGACAGCGCAGACAGTGCTTCTTGTGGTTTCTGTGCTCCTGCTCTCCTGGCTGCCACACCACATCATCATGATGTGGGCAGAGTTTGGGCAGTTTCCCCTGAACAACATCTCCTTCACTTTCCGCATCAGCTCTCACTGCTTAGCCTATGGGAACTCTTGCATCAACCCCATCATTTATGCTTTCCTCTCAGAAAACTTCCGCAAGGCCTGTCGGCAAGTCTTCACCCGCAAATTCTTCCTGCGGCCAGTTCCCAGTGAGAAACTGGTCAGAATACGCATGGAGAACTTATCCACCACACACTCGACCACTAACCTGTAAATTGGGCTAGCAAATACATTTCAGGAGGGAGAAGAGGGGAAAGGGTGCTGATTGGGAGAACAGGTATACATGTGCATTTAAAAGAGCGGTGCAGCCTACAGAAATATAGGAGGATGGGGTTTTCTATCTGACTGTTAAAGACACTTGACAGAGCTTGTCCTAGGGTACCTTGCTAGACACTGGGCTATGTACAACAGAAGTATCTGAAATGTCCTTTGTAGCATCCACAAGAGAGAACTCCTATGTAGTTATGTCCATAAAGTCTAAAATAGTTACACAGAAGGCAGAATATATAGAGAGAAGAAAAGACCAGTTAATTACGTGTGTAGACAGTTATTAGGATGCAAACAAGGAGTGATGTGATGTCTAGAGATCACTGAAAAGTAGTTCAGGGTGGGGGGCATGGGGGGAAACCCCAAACAAGTCATTCAGTATGTCTTTGTTTCTTAAAGAAGTTTGGCCAGAGATGGGCTACATATATTTTTAGCTCATTAGCTGTGATAGGGTCTCCAAATGTCTTTGAAAGCTTTGCTATAGTATATACCTATTGGGTAGTAAACTCTTCCATGACATGTGTCACTGACCTGGCTGCCTGCATCTGGTGGCGTTATCAGTTTCTATATCCCAGGATCTGAATGTCTGTGTGCTCCTGAATGCAACTACTATTGTTAATCACTGCCTTTAGTAACTGTCTCTTTGTGAGTCAGAATAGGAAAGTGGTATTTCTTATGATATGCTTAAAAGAACTGTGGTTTAGTAATGCTTACAAAAGACTCTACTGGTAAATACAATGTTCTCTGAGAATATCTACCCAAAGCTTTTTATGGGCCACTTTGGTATGTAAATGCCAAAAGATTTGGGGTTGGAAGTTGCCTTTTTTTGAACAGTGCCCTAGCAACAACCAGTTTAGAGCATTCATACTGAGTTCAATGTTACGGTTTGTAAAGACATAAAAATTCATATTACTTCAAAATTAAGAAGCCTATGTCTGAAGGAACTTTATTATTTCACTGTCTTGTCTAATTTGAAACATTTTCAAATTATATGACAGCTGAAATGGAGACAGCTGGAAATTGCTTAGACAAATATTAAAACGTTTTAAATTGTACTCAAGAAACTCCAAGCATCTCATTTAAATTAATGTGTCTACAGTTAAAGGAAGCTACTTCCCAGCAGTTCAGAAGACCCAATACAATAGGAGATGCATATTAACATTATCCCCAGATTTCTGTTAAAGGATTTACCCTACATTAACATGTAACATGATACATGAATTGCAAGTGTCCACTTGTGAACACATAAATGCCTGGTTTTTAGTTAAACAAACTGCAGAGGAGAGGCAAGTAGTCCATGCAGTGAACACGATCAAAATACAGTTTCCAGTATCGGAGTGGATCACTCTTCTGTTTCATTTCTCCAAAACTGAAGGCTTTCTTACTGCATTAAATAATTTTACTGCAGCTTCTAACTTCCCCTAAGAACCCCTTACCTATGCAATGTGAAGGACACGTGCACAGTGTATACAGCCTTAAGTGATTATCTCTGCAAATTCCCTATTTTAGTTTTCACTTTCAGTCTACTAAGAGTAGCTCCAGCATCTTATGTCCTCTGAAACCAATTATTTAGCTACTATGGTGTGATCTTTTCATTTAACAGCTTACCATTTCTACAGATGGACTTTTAGCACAGGCTTATGTGGATAGCATGGGAAAAACAACCACTAACAGAAAAAGCTGAGACAAACCACCGCAACAGAGCCAAAATGTTATTTTTGTGTTATTATTTACCATGGATACAACCTAGCAGCTAAGCAGGAAATAACCCTTAATCCTTTCAGTTTAAAGCAGAAGAGAACAATGACACAGCATTCAAAAGCAATCTCATATTCACCCCATTACTCAACACACTTCTTTCCTTTAACAGGAGACATTTTTTGGCAGGTTGGCTTTTTTGTTTCATTCTACAATCAGAGACCAGACATGTCATTACAGCATGCAGAAAAAAAATGAGTAGAAACACCTAGATTTTCTTTTTTAAATTATGAATATGAAGCAAGAAGATCCTTTCCCAGTGAAAGGTAACCATTAAATGACAAATTAAGATCTTAAAAAACCCTCAAGCTTTATGTACTTTCTCATTCCCATGAAACTTTAGAGGCATCTGGTCCAGAATTCTCTGAATGAACCACTACATCCTGAGAAAATCAAACATTTGTCATTTAGCATGATAGATACATACCTACATGTATCTAGAATTGGTCAAAGCTGTATCGAAGTTAGTTATTTTTTTTCCCCTAACAGATTAGTATTTTTAAAGTTTTAATAATTAATGTTTATTTGCTGGTGGTGGGAAAGATGAAATGCAACAGAGCTGCACATCATGCAGGCACACTTTCATTCTCATTTGAATTTATGTTAGAAAGCCTGACGATTCCTCAGCCCTCTCCAAAGGCATTTTGCTACTCACAGAAAGTTGTCATGCCTATGAAAACGACTACTGCACCTTCCAGAACAGTTAACACAGTTAACGCCATTGTCTGGTTCTGAAACTCAGTTCTCTTTTCTTTCAGTCTAAATTACAAAATCTCATTCACTCTGCCAGTGAATGAGTCCCTATGAGGCCATTTATTACTGCTTAGCAATCTGAGTCAATCTCCTTTAGGTGGAGACTTATTAATAGAAGAGTCCATTCCTGGGAGACCTGTCCTTTTGCGGGCTGCAGTCTCTATTTTCCGTACCAGGTCCACTTCCCACCGATGGGTGACAAAACTAACCACGGCTCCAGGCGCCTTGCTGCCAACCCGTCCAACTCGCCCTGCACGATGCAGGTAGTCTGGTATTGTGTCTGGGAAGTCATAGTTGACCACTAGTTGCACGCTGCTGGTGTCTAGCCCCCGTGCAGCAAGGTCTGTGCAGACAAGGACAGAAACGTCACCGTTCTGGAAGGAGGCAAAGATGCCAGCTCTAGCATCTGCTGACATCTGTCCCTGCAACCTCAGGTGCTTGATTTTGTGGTCATCCAGAATATAGCCTAGCCAGTTGACAGTACTGGCAGTCTTGCAGAAGATGAGAACAGCCCCGCTGGATGCTGAGCGCTCCTTAAGTAGCTGCAGCAGTTCAGGCAGCTTGTCCTTGCCTTTGACACGGATAAACTTCTGCTGGACATGAGGTGGCAGACGGTGCAGGCTCTGGGTGGTGAGGGTGACAAACCGGCCCACATCGGAGAACTTCTCCAACGTCTCGGTCACCCCCGCGGGGAAGGTGGCTCCGACCACTACCATCTGGGTCCTCGGTTCCCCGGGTCCCGCCGGCCCGGGAGCTCCAGCGCTGAGTGGAGCGTGTGCCAGGATCTGTTCCAGCGGCTCCATGAAGGTCTCGTCCATTAGCGTGTCGGCCTCGTCCAGCACCATCCAGAGGAGCCGTTCCAAGGTCAGGAAGCGCCGCCGCAGTGCCTCCCGCAGCGCTCCAGGCGTGCCCAGCAGCACGGCGGGACCGGGCGGCGGGGCCCGCAGCTGCCTCCGCAGCCCGCCCGCCGCTCCACCGCCCATCAGCCCGCGCACCTGCAGCCCCGCCGGCCGGCACAGCGCCGCCGCCACCGCGCTCACCTGCACCGCCAATTCCCGCGACGGCAGCACCACCAGCCCGCGAGGCGACGGGAGCCCCGCTACGCCTGCCGGCAGCTCGGGGCAGGCAAGCAGCCTGTCCAGTAGCGGCAGCAGGTAAGCCAGCGTCTTGCCGCTGCCAGTCTCGGCGGCGCAGAGGGCGCTGCGGCCCCGGCGCAGCACAGGGATGGCGAGGCGCTGCACCGCCGTGGGGCGGTTGATAGAGAGGCCCTCCAGGCCGGTCAGTAACGCTGGCTGCAACCCCATCTCGGCGAAGGATGGGCCCTGCGGAGCGTCAGCCTGCGGCTCCTTCAGGGCAGGAGCCACCTCCTGCGAGGGCTCCAGCTGGAAGTAGTCCCCGCAGGCCTTCCTGTGCTTCCAGCCCGCCGACACCAGCTGCGGCCGCTCCCAACGCCCCACGGTCTGCCAGCTGGGCTGGCTCAGCTCCGGCCGCCGGCTCCGCAGCAACAGCTTCCCGGGCCGCGTTGCCGCCGCCGCCGCCGCCGCCGCCTCCCCTTGCCCGCGCCGACGGCGCTGCGCTCCCCGCTGCAGCCGTAGGCGCAGGGCCCAGGGGATGCGCACCACAGCCCCGGGGGGCTGCGCGCCCTCTGTCGCCCGGGTGGATACCAGGCGCCGCGGCAGCAGCGGGAGAATGACCACCGCCCCACTGCAGCCCAGCGCCATGGCGGCCTCTCACGTGTTGGCCTCGGCGCTTCCCGATGACGCCGTAAAGAGACGCTTCCCCCGGTTCCCCCGCCCCCAGGAGCCGCGGCGGAGCCACGCGAGGAGGGTGAGTGTGGGGCCGGTATCTCCGGCGGTGGTACGTACCTCTGGCGGTGGTGGTCGGTACCTCAGGCGGCCGTGACGACAGTCGGTACCTCTGGAGGCTCCGGTGGCGGCGGCTCCCGGTAATTCAGGAAGCGGCGGTGGCGGCGGCCCGTCATGTTCGCCGTTTGAGCTGATGGGTGGGGGCCGACACCCGTGCTGGCCCAGAGGGGTTCAGTGTACGGCCCGACTCCCCCTGTTCCGGGGGAGGAACCGGTGTGGCGGGAAGGACGCACACAGACACACACACACACCGGTCGCACCAGAGGGGTTCAGTGCACGGCCCGGCACCCCCGACTCGGGAAAAGGAGCCGGCGTGGCGGGAAGCGCGCACCCACACAGACGCCCCGGTCGCATCAGAGGGGTTCAGTGCACGGCCCGGCTCCCCCCACCTTGGAGAAGGAGCTGGTGTGGCGGGAAGCGCGCACACACACACCCCTCAGTCGCACCGCCGCCTCAGGGAGCCGCTGAGGGGCGCGAGCAATTGGCGTCAGGGCCACGGGAGGTGAGAACGCGGTGGTGCGGCATGTGGGCTGCCTGATACTAAGGAGACCCTGTCAGGTGGGACACGATCACGCACTGCTCCCCTCCCACAAAAAAAGAGTTCTGGGGGAGTATGAGTGAGAAATTATATTCATGATCATGCCCCTGGATCGTCTCTTCCAGGTAGTACCGCACCAGGAATGACGGTGAACTCACCGCTGCGCTTTAGAGGAAAGAAGATCCTGGCTCCAATGGTGCGAGTGGGGACATTACCAATGCGACTTCTTGCTCTAGACTATGGTGCCGATATCGTATACTGTGAGGTATGAAGGATGGGCAGATTAGGCAGCCTTACCTGATAACATTGCTGTAGAAAGGTGACTGTGTTGTAGGTCGACATGAGGCTTTGTCTTTTAACAAATGCAGAGAATTGTTAAAACTCAGGAATGAGGTAAAAAAAAAAAGTCTTAAGAGTAATACTGCTGGTTTATTCACCTGTGATAGTCTAGGTATTAGGAAATGATGATGATACAAAACTGGGGGCGTTGGCTGACACCCCAGCAGGCTGTGCAGCCATCTGACGTGGCCTGGACAGGCTGGAGAGCTGGGTGCAGGCAAACCTCATGAAGTTTAATAAGGACAAGTGCAAGGTCCTACATCTGGGGAGAAATAACAACAGGCACCAGTACAGGTTAGGGGCTGCCCTGCTGGAAAGCAGCTCCACAGAGAAAGACCTTGGATTGCTGGTGGACAGCAAGTTCTCCATGGAACAACAATGTGCTCTTGTGGCCAAGAAAGCCAATGGGATCCTGGAATGTATCAAGAAAGGTGTGTCCAGCAGATCTAGGGAAGATCTACTATCTCTCTGCCCTGGTGACACCACACCTGGAATACTGTGTCCAGTTTTGGGCTCCCCAGTTCAAGAGAGATAGAGACTTGCTGGAGAGAATCCAACGGAGAGCCACGAGGAAGAATAGGGGACTTGAGCATCTCCCCTATGAAGAGAGACTGAGAGCCCTGGGGCTACTTAGTCTTGAGAAGAGAAGACTGAGAGGGAATCTGACCAATGTCTATCGATATCTGAGGGGTGGGTGTCAAGTGGAGGGAGCCAGGCTCTTCAGTTTTTCACCGGACAAGGACCAATGGGTTCAAACTTTAACATAGAGGATTTCACCTCAACATGAGGAGAAACTTCTTTACAGTGAGAGTGACAGAGCACTGGAAGGTGACAGAGCATTGGAACAGGCTCCCCAAGGGGGGTTGTGGAGTTTCCTTCTCTGGAGACTTTCAAAACCCACCTGGATGCGTTCCTGTGTGGGCTACTCTAAGTGATCCTGCTTTGGCAGGGGGGTTGGACCTGATGATCTCTTGAGGTCCCTTCCAACCTTTAATATACTGTGATACTGTGAAATATTTCTTCACTAAAAAGGTTTTCAAACATTGGAATGGTCTGCCCAGGGTGGTGGTGGAGTCACCATCCCTGGAGGAGTTCAAGCAATGTGTGGACCTGGTGCTTAGGGTCATGGTTAAGTGTTGACCCTTCAGTATTGGACTGGATGATCTTTGAGGTCTCTTCCAACCAGATAAATTCTTTGATCTGTGTGTTTGGCTAGTACAAACCTACCTTGAGTCTTGAGGTGCTTTACTCTTCAGCATTAACTTAACTGCCCTTTTCACTTTAGGTGATTGGGTTCTGCTTTGTTTCCAGCTTGACAGATAGGTATTTGAACAAGATAGTTCTAGAATTGTGTACACATACCATATTCCTATGTTCTATTCATATTTTGAAACTTCAGTTGAGTGTGTTGCATAGTTAAATACTTGGTTTAATTTATATTCTTTTGCTATATTTGGTATCTCCAGATAGTTATTACATAAAATGGGCAACTGCTAGGGCTGGATGTCTTAAACCTTTCAACTCACTGAGATATTCTTTCTTCTCAGGAGCTGATTGACATAAAGATGCTGCAGTGTAAAAGGGTTATAAATGGCAAGTAGAGTATTTATTTTGTTAATATCTAAGCATTTTTTTTCCTAGTTAAAAGAATTATTTTTCTGAAGTAATTTTACAAGGAGGTATCAGTACTTACAATCTCTAAACTGTAGGGACCAAACATAAGCTTTGAAGCACTGTCTTACATCTGTCTGCTACTCTGCAGTTTGAAATTTTCAGTTTCCCTTAAAGATTTGCAGTAGGTCAGTTAGTGTTTCAAGGAAAACCATAAACGTTTTTGGACTTGGTTTATTGTAAGGATTCAATGAGTTTTCTGTTAAAATTTTTGACAGAAGTCAGGTCACTGGGTGTGCAGGGATAGGCCTTCTGAAGCAAAAGATTTCATAATTTTAGCTCCTGGCATTGTATCTTTCTCTTTTTAAAAAGGAAAATGGGATCAGTGTTGGAAATTCATTGCTGATGTTTAAGCATTATGCTGCTTTGCAGCAGCTGAAGGAAACTAGTAGCTGGGAATAGACAGGGCTTTAAAGTTCCAGTATATTATTTAACACATTGAAGCTTTTTATATGAGTTTTAAAATAACTAATAAAATTGTAATGAACAGATAACCTCCCTCAATTCTGGATCTACCTACTGGCTTCAGCCTCTACTGAACACTGTACTATTTAAATAAAGAGCAGACAGTAAAAACTCGTTTGGGGCTTCTTTGTTATTGTTTGAGGTGGGGTTTTTTTGAGGAATTTTATGTGTACATGTGCTAATAGAAAATCAAATTTCCTGAGCAAAACTACTAACCTTACAAAGCCCTTTATTTTTTGGGGAGGGAAAAGCGGTTTAATAGTTTCCAAGAAAAAATTCATTAGGGCTGCAGCAGAGACAGTTTCCAACCACGAGACTTTGTACATTTTAGCTGTTTGTGACACAACAGTGTACATACTTTTTAGTCTGTTGCAATAAGGAAACAAGACATGCGGGATGTCACTGTTTAGCATTATTTTATTATCTTGGGCTCCATGGGCTAGATTCAGCCTAATGGGATTTTTCACAAAGTTCTTAAAGAGGACATCTTTGAGACTTCCCAGCTGAGTGGCATGAGAGTTTTTTGTAGTGTCCCTGCTGGGGGACACAAGGCCCCTACAAATCTGCTTTCCTCTCCTGTCCTTCCCAGAAGTGGTACTTTTATGGTCACTCTGACCGATTCATCATTAGACTTACCTGGTGCTGATGCTTGCCCAAGAAATAGGCTCAGGGTGATTAGGGAGCACTAAGAGAGGGAAACAGCAATACTGCAAGGACAGACAAGAGTATTAGTTCTGCTGTTTATAGAAAACTTATTTAATAGCATTTCATTTATATACAAGTTGCAGAGTGATTAGACTTATGTGCTTACATTGGTATCTAATTTTTGTCTGTTTCTTCTTTCCTATAGAAGTGCTTGAAACGGTGGACTTTGTTGCACCTAATGAAAGAGTTGTTTTCAGAACTTGTGAGAGGGAGAGGCACCATGTTGTTTTTCAGATGGTAAGAAACCAACTGCAGGTGCTCTTCTAATGGCAACATAAACAACATTAAGTCTAAAGCAGCTCTCTGTGCTGCAGTGTTCTTGATACTTCAAGTGGAGGTTAAGTTTCACACCACAAGTGTGTGTTGTTGGTACACATGTTCAGCATGGCAAAGAGGATGCGCTGGGGAGACCTTATAGTAGCCTTCCAGTACCCGAAGGGGATCTACAAGAAAGCTGTAGAGGAACTTTTTACAAGGGCTTGCAGTGCTAAGAAGGAGCATGTCTTTGAGCTGGAAGAGGGTAGATTTAGACTGGATATTGGAAAGAAATTCTTTATAGTGAGAGTGGGGAGACACTGAAACAGGTTGCCCAAGAAGGTTGTAGATGCCCTGTCCCTGGAGGTGTTGAAGGCCAGGTTGGACAGGGCCTTGAGCAGCTTGGTTTAGTGGAAGGTGTCCCTGCCTGTGGCATGTGGTTGAAACTAGATGATCTTTATGGTCCCTTCAAACCTGAACCGTTCTATGTGATCAGGACAGTATGCTATAAACTCTCTGTAGAGCTGTTTTCAGAAGAGGTGGTTAAGATGAATTCTGTGCTCTGTGACACAGCTTGGCTTTGTAATAGGTATCTTTGATAGATTTCCAAACATACAGATACAAAAAATAAATTATGCTGATGTTTGATCACATTTAAGTCATGCACCACCCAGTAAACAGTTGCCCCGAAAAGACTGAATGAAATGGCATTGTTTAGTGTAGATGAGAAGATTCATGTGTACATTGCAGTGCACAAATGGGTTAAAGGCTGCTGGAGAAAAATAGATAGTAATTTGCTCTTTTGGACCACTTTGTGTACAACAAGAGATGGTGAGGGTTTTAGGGAGAAGTATGGACTGCAATAGATACTGAAAAAGACCTTTGTTGTAGGTAACAATATCACTGGAGTAAGCTGCATGTAGAGGCTGTGGAATTGTTACTACTATAGCTTCTTAAAAACATGATAAATACCTGATGGTGAGGGGCAGAGAACATTTGATACTGCTGTAGGTTAGGAAGGTGGACAGACCTCTCTGGAACCGTTTTTGCATCACCATTCATTATTCAGCGACTGACACTAGTATATGCTTTAGCTAAATGTTGTGCCTTGAATGGGTCTCTGTCTTTTTATACAAACTGTTAAGAGAAAATATAGTTGTACATGTGGGCAAGTGATCTGGTCATATTTTATAATTATAAATCCTCTTGTTTTACCAACAGGGTTCAGCAGATGCTGAAAGAGCCCTGGCAGTAGCTAAGCTTGTGTAAGTCATCTTCTCTCACCCCTTCACACCATGGATTTATTTGGTTTTTTATGTACAGAGGAATTGCTGTAGAAGATGGATTTTTATGATTGGGAAGGTCATGGTAGGTCTTAATAAGATCAAGAAAAGTAGTGTAGGAGCTGCACAGTAAAGTATAGCATCTCAAAAGGCCAGTGGAATAATGGTGTGACTGCAGCTTCTATTTAAATTCTTGCTCAAACCAGCAGCTGCTTAAGTTCTATACAGGCATTGATGGCTTTTTGCTAGTGCAATGAGTGTGTTCTTGATCTGTCCAATAGGAAATTTCCCTGGTTATTGCACAGCTACAAGTAAGATCAGTATGGCTGAAAATGTCTCCTACGATTTGTGGTTTGAAGCTCCCTTTAAAGTATTGTGCAGAAATGAAAATCTCTTTTAAAATCTGTCTTAAACCTTTTCAAAAGGTGTTTTCAAGCCTCTGTTTTAAATAGAAGGAAGTTTCAATAGGGCTTGCTTTAGCTGCGGTGGTGAATATACTTCATCCTATATAAACGTATTTAAGATCAGTATTTGCAGCTTCTATACAGCACTGGGTGAAACCTGTGGACAGACTGATTTTCAGGTCACTGTTCAATATATTAATGAGAAGCTAAAAATTCAGCAGTTCAAATGAAAACTTATCATTTAAGCCTTCATGATGATGGGACAATTTTCTTGAAAAGATGTCTTTATTTCCTGATTCTTTTTCTAATATGCTGAAAAATATTTTTATTGTTTCTTCTTTTAGAGAGAGTGATGTAGCTGGTATTGATATCAACATGGGATGCCCGAAAGAATATTCTACCAAGGCAAGTGGATTAGATATTAGGCCATGGAGCATCAGTTTTATTTCAGATGTTCCTGCAGAATAGATAAGAAAAATTTTGCACTTGTTCTCAAAGAAAAAGAACTTCAGTTTAGAAGACTTCAAACTTTATTCCAGGGAAGAAGCCTGGCTATTTCCTTTAAGCTTTCTGTTCTCTAGTCTTTTCAGTGTTGGCATTTTTAGCATTTGGAGCAAGTCCCTTGCCATGTGAAGCTGTAATGTTTCATCCTTTAAACAGAAAAAAATACAGCACTTTCACTTCCTAATTCTGGGTTACCATCTTTACATCTGGATGCTTTTTCCTGGCCTTTTACTAAAGCAAGAGCACAAATGTAAATGCTGACTTGAGATCTGTCTTAATTCCTAGTATCAGCCTAAGCACTTACAGAGCTTACATATTTGCTTTTGGAAAACCAAGTTGCCTGCGGACCAAGTAAAACTATTTTTCCCCCTTCTCCCCTTTCACAGTAGGAAAAAAAAAAAGGGAATTCTGTGGCCATATATTATATATGGGGCATAAATACATGGCTGATTGAAATGAGATACCCGGTGCACGGAGGCAATACTGTTAAAAGGGGAATAGTAACAGCCAAAGCTGACACAGCCAAACATGCCTGTACCATGCATTATGCTGTACAGACTCATCTCCACAGCAGTGAGTCATCCTCCACCCTGTTTTTCACCCAAGATGAAATAATGCTTTGTCTAAGTGGATTTATTTGATAAGACTACTCATAAAGAGTTTGGTTTAGATCACATCGCTTTAGAGAAATAAAAGTATGTCATGGAGTTTTGACACAGAAGAACCAAAGGGCCCTTATGACTGTATGCAGAGTATATGAGAGGGATTATGTTTTCCCATCACAGGGTTGATTTTCCTTTGGAGCATGTGAGGTGTGTGAGAATGTTGGAGACCTTTCAGATATTTAGTATCTACACTTTTAAGTTAATAGTGCTTCATCCTCAGTCTGGCAGTTTGTCAGTGTTGAAAGTACCGGGCCATGCTGCAAGAAGAGCATAGGATGGATTGATTTATAGGGGATTTTCTGTTTCTGTACTTCTTAGTTTTGTAGGTTGGCTTGTCCCCTGAAGAATAATTTTCTGTTGTGTATCCAGAAACTACTCACATCAAGACCTCTCAGATCTGGTGTGTAATGTTAAGACAATAAATCTGTTCAGCTGTCACTGAGCAGAAACTGGGTGATTGCAGTTGCTAAAAATGGCTTTTTGAAATCTTGTCTGCCCCTTAATGGGAGCGGGTTGGTGCCCTGAATTTCTGCTCTGCGGTTCTAGGAAACGGTTCAGCAAAGTGTTCATTAATGTTTCTGCATTTTAAATACCTCCACAATATAACATTGTGCTTTTGTTGTGGTCTGCTAGTAGGCAAAATAATTGAGGTGAAAAATGTGTTTGCCTAGTGTGTAACAGTTTGTGTGTATTTTCCTAGGGAGGTATGGGAGCAGCACTGCTGTCTGATCCTGACAAAATAGAGTCTGTGAGTATCACCTTGTGTGTTGTGAACTGCCTTGGAAAGTATTATGTATTGTGTTCTACTGGAAGCATGGAAGACAAATTTGTAAAAGCTAGAGTGGAATAATCAGGTTTGAGTACTGAAATTAAGGTTATGGGTAAAGAATCCTTGTTTACTTCTTATCATTGGCTGAATTAGAAAGTTGCCACCTTCTTTTTCAGTTTAAAAACTTTCACTATGTGGTGCTATTTTTGCAGAGGGAGGAGTTTTATGTGCATATGTAATATATCTGTGTAAAACCCTACATGAACTAGTAGGGAAAAGGTTCATACATAGGTGTATATGTGCACATACTTCATTCATACAGAACTCTCTATGAACCTTTATGAAAAAGATGCACATGCATATATGCACATCTACCTGTATGTAACATAAATTGATATGTAATATGTGGAGGGTTTAGGTATATACTTTCTTTTTTTTCCCCCCTAAAGACTTCTAAGCTTCCTGATATGAAACAGAGTCCAGAGGTTGCTCTGCATTTCCAGAGATATTGTTTGCATATAATTTTCTTTCTTCTTAAAGACCTGATTCTTCACAGTTCAGATGATTTGACTGTGAACTTTGTGTTACTTTCCCTTAGCTCTTAGTAGCTCACTGTGTCCTTCTTCAGAATTCTGAGTGCAATTCTTGTACTGTTCCTGTACTCAGCACTGGTGAGGCCACATCTTGCTTATCGTGTACAGTTCTGGGCCCCTCACAATACCCTGGAAGGGTATTGAGGTGCTGGAGCATGTTGAGAGAAGGGCTACAAGGCTCATGAAAAGGCTGAATCCCTTTAGTGTGGTTTAGTCAACCCTGGGTTGAAGGTTGAACTGGATGATCTTTGAGTTCTCTTATAACCATTTTTCTATTATATTCTATATATTCTCTATATATCTATATATAATATAGATATTCTATATATTCTATTACTCTGTTTGCGGTTCACCTCTCAGGTATTTAAACATGTATAGGCAATTACATGACCCTTTTAAGTGTGGTCTGTTGGACTTACATTCAGCTTGTGAAAAGAAGATTTTTCCCCATATCTCAGTTCTTAAATAGTTAAAGAAACAACTGCTTGTTTGTCTGCTTGTTCTGAGCTAAATGAATAAAATGTGCTTTCTCTTAAGCATGGAATTCAGTTTACAATATTTGTTTTCTTTAGAGGATTCAATGGTGTTACTTGACATTTTCATCTTTTTTTGTCCTTTTTTTCATTTTAAATGCTTTCTTCTCTCCAAAAAAACCCTCTTTATCAGGTATGCTTACATTTAGTTTTCATAAACTCACAATTCAAATAAAAGAGGACTGTGGAAACAGTTGCATGAAAATGAAAAACTTCTGCAGTTTAGTTTGAAATGATCAGAGTTTACTGGTCACTTCATATTAAAACTGGTGTTGAAACTCCAGCAGCAGTTAATTGTTCTGCAAAAATCCAGTTAAAACCAAAAGAAGTGGAAATAAAAATGGCTTAGATTAGAAATAAGTTTGTATATTTATTGGATGAAGTGATATACTCAATTACAGACTGCATGTAGATTCTTTATTGAAAAGCAGTAGCTACTGTTACATTGTTGTAACTTCTTTATATCTTCAAGAGAGAAAGAACTATTAATGTCATTCTCATCATGTTTTTGTCTTTATTTTTCTTTTAACAGATACTGACTACCCTTGTTAAAGGAATTTGCAAGCCAATAACCTGCAAAATCCGCATTTTGCCCTCTGTAAGAACATTAATCATTAAAGTGTTTAGTTGTTTATTATTTCTGTGATTTAAAATCAATTAGAATATATGGCATTCTAATACATTGGCATTTGAGACTTGTTATTATGAAATAACACTTGGAATTATAATTTCTGTTTGGGATGCTGTCACAGCCTAAAGGGTTATGTGACTTGTGTGTGCATAGAGATCATGATTGTGGGTTTGTTGGTTTCCACAAGACACAAGTTCACAGAGGCTTTTATTCCCTACATTTCTGAACTTTATTACAGATTACCACAAATACTACAAAAATCACCATAGCAAATATATCTGTGATTTATAAAGCTAGATATAGACATGTCTATCTCAAATTATTTCAAATTAGTAGTAGTAACAATCAGGAGTGTTACAGTAGTGATTAGTATGGCAGCAATCAATTAGAGCAACAGTCAATAATAGCAACAACCAAGCAAGTATACTCTGTTATATCTTAGTACAAACTTGCCACTGGTGAAGCAAATCAATAATGTAACAGCAGATATATGCATGTTTATATGTATATTCACAGTAAAGATACCAATATCAAATGCATTAGATCTCAGAAGGGGGCCAAACCATACTCAAATTAAAAAACAACTTTTGCAGCTCTTTTAGAAACTCTTCAATAGATTGAAGCACCGAAGAGGTTCATAACCTTCCTTCTCAGAAGCAACATTTTCCTTGCAGTTAGCATGACTTGTATTCTGGGTAGTTTCTTGGCTACAATCAGTCATTTAGAAGAAACTCTGTAAGAATGTGACATCACTAAAGCTGGTACATCTTACTTTTTCAGTATTTGTCTAGAGTGTATCTGTTAAGAATGTACTGAAAATATGTAGATTGTTTTTGCTTTTTTTACAACTGATGTAGTTTTTGTATGGGTTTATATTTTTTTCCAGTTGAATTCCCTATATATTTTTAAACTACCAGGGGGTGATGTGGCATCTCTTTAAATGACTACTTACTTTGCAATTGTATATTTAATTACCTGCCTAGATACCAGGATTGCGTATGACCTGGATAGCTATTTCTGCAGATGGATGCACTGTAACTGAGCAAGTTATTGTTCAAAAGTCATTTACACATGCACTTAAAATTAGTAAATGAACAAATGAAGCCTGTGTCAAAAGAATCAATATCTCTGCGATCATTTTGGTTCTGAAGTACTAAATCAAAGAATTGCCAGCTCTCCTTTTTGTTTTCTGTAACTATCCTAGAGCCTCTTCCTTTTTGTTTCAAGCTGGTTTTGCATTATATGCCATCCATCAGAACAGCAGGTGAGCTTCTTTCTCTTATGTCCATGCCAGCTGGTGAATGAACCACAAATGATTCTCCAGCTTTTGAAAAGAAAATTTGCCTTATCTTTTTTCTTTCTCTCTTTCTCTGAAGCTGCGTAAAACAGGCTAATCCAGCAGTGCGCCAAATTTCTTTCTGCCTTGCAACAGCATCTTACCTCTTTGAAGATGCACTGGGAGCTTCCCCTTTCTCCTCTGTACCTTTTATTCAGTGGTCATGTATTAATATCATAGAATTGTTTAGATGTAAGTTAACTTTTTAGAGACATATCCAGGAGTATGTTTGTAGATGTGTGATTGCATGTTGCAATGATTTCAGAAGGCATCCCCATATTAAGATGGATTTTCATTACAGTTTGCGGAGTAGTCTTCAGAGAGTACTTGTTAACAAAGTGTTCTGTATCATTTTCAAGTGACAATCTAAAATCCTGTTGGAAAATGTTCTTCTACTACAGTATTATATACCTAATTTGAAAAGAATTGGGATCTTTGGTTTCAGGCATTCAAAAGGACTTTTTATTTTTGTCACAATATGTAGTTCTTAAATTGAAATGTATATTAAATGCTTACGCATTTTGGGAGTTACTGGTGAAGTCATACGAGAAAATACTCCAACATTTGTTTGTGCAATGATCATGTTGTAGTCACTCCTTTTTCTTTGAACTAAAATGTCGTTCCTTGTCCCTCAGATTCAAGATACTGTGAATCTGGTGAAGAGAATAGAGAAGACTGGCATTGCTGCCATTGCAGTCCATGGAAGGTAAATCCATTTTAGGATGTTGTAGTTTGCTGATGAACATATCACAGTAAGGTATGACCAGAGTATACTCTACATGAAATATGTGGTTCTGATTTCAGCTGTTAACTAAAACAGTGTTAGAGAAAATCAGGCAAGTAATGGTGTAACCAGATGGGTAGATAAGGGAAGAGCAGTGGATGTTGTCTACCTTGACTTTGGCAAAGCCTTTGATTGTTTCCCACAACACCCTCATAGGGAAGCTTAGGACGTGTGGGTTAGATGAGGGGACAGTGAGGTGGATGAGTACTGGCTGAAGGGCAGAGTGCACAGATCACTGTTGTGGTCAACAATGCAGGGTCTAGTAGGATGCCTGTGGCTAGTGGTGTCAGTAGTGGGTCCAGTCTTGTTCAACGTATTTATCAATGATCTGTATGAAGGAACAGAGTGTACTCTCAGCAAGTTTTCTGATGATGTAAAATTGGGAGGTGTGGCTGGCTCCTCCAGTCAGGCCTGGCTGCTGGTCAGTGAGACCTGAACAGGCTGGAGGGCTGGGCAGAGGTGAACCCCATGAAGTTCAACAAGAGCAAGTGTAGGGTCCTGCACCTGGAGAGGAATAACCCTCTGCACCAGTACATGTTAAGGATACTTCTGGAAAAAAACTCTGCAGAGAAGGACCTGGGAATGCTGGTGGACAACAAATTTACAATGAGCTAATATCGTGCCCTGCCCTTGTGGCCAAGAAGGTCAGTAGTTTTCTGGAATGCATTAAGAAGTGTTGCCAGCAGGTCAAGGTGTGGCCAGCAGGTCAAGGGTGGTTCTCCTCCCCTTCTACTCTGCCCTAGTGAGGCCACACTTGGAATATGGTGTCAGTTCTGGGCTTCCCAGTTCAAGAGGGCAGGCAGCTATTGGAGAGAGTCCAACAGATGGCCACAAAGATTAATTTAGGGACTGGAGCATCTCTTTTGTGAGGAGAGGCTGAGAGACTTGGGACTCTTTAGCCTGGAAAAGAGCAGATAATAGGGGGTCTTATAAAAGCATATAAATATCTAAATAGTGGAGGTCATGAGGGCCTAGGCTCTTCTCCATGGTGGCTAGTGACAGGACAAGGGGAAACAGGTACCAACTATAACACAGGAGGTTTCACTTGAACTTAAGGAGAAACTTCTTTACTTTGAAGAGTACTGGAGCACTGGACCAGGCTGCCCAGAAATGTGGAGTCTCCTTCCCTGGAGACGTTCAAAATCTGCATGGATGTGTTTCTGTGTAACCTGAGCTAGGCAAACCTGAGTTAGCAGGGAGGTTGGACTAGATGATCTCCAGAGGCCCCTTCCATCCCCCACCATTCTATAATTCTGTAATTGGGGAACTGAACCTCTTGCTGCTATTTTTCTGAAATTTGTGTCTCAGAGGTGGAATAAAACTAGAAATGATCTTGAGTACTCTGTATCTAAAGAGTGATGCTTATTTGGATATGAAATGACAGTAACAATGTTTTAAAATGTGTTTGATATGAAAGGATTCTCCTGTGGTTACAATATGAAAAAGGAAAATTATATCAAATATATAAAATAAACAAGTGGAGATAAGTATGTCCCAATAATCCTTGAGTCATGTCTGCTGTGATTCAGATAGATGCAAATTCCATAGGAAATCTTTGGTCTTGTCTTTTTTTTGTTTGTTGGAAAGAAAGAAGGAGGAGAGGCCTCAGCACCCTGTCCACTGTGATGTGATCAAAGCCATATCTGAAGCAGTCTCCATTCCAGTAATAGCAAAGTAAGTTGGACTAATTAGCTGGTTATTGATAGATGCCTGTACCTCACTTAAGCTTTGCAAGTGCATGAGAAAGGCTCTTCATGAAGGGCAAATACAACATGACCTGTTAACAAAGATCAAATCTCAGTGGAGGTAGCAGTGACAGGAAACAACCTTGTGAAATATCTCCATACCTCAGTGTTTAGTTTAAAAATTCTGCATACTTTTCAAAAGCACTGCTGTTGTGTGTCACAGTCTATGCCATGCAAGTTGTTTCTGGTTGCATCCAGCTGTTGAATTCTCTATGCTTTTAAGCCCTGTGCAGTGACTGGCTATAACCTTACCTCTGTTTATCTTGGGCACATGAGAGACGATCTGTCCCGCTGCTCAAAAGCATTGTTGTATTCTATGGTCTCAAGTTTTCCCTAGTCTCCTCTAGTAAGGACATGATCCCAGTGAATCTGCTTGTTTTGACAGATCTTTCAGTAACTCTGTGATAGTAAAATAAGGAACTCTCTTAGAATTAAGTTTAGCTACAAACAGATAAGCTTTAAGAGCAGTTTTGGAAGCAGAGGTATTTAACTGTCCTGAATTGTATCTGATCTGCCTGACCAACATCTTTAGATACTTCACCTCTTTATACGTGGCAGTAGAATGTCCTTGGCCAGAGAAGCAGGGTCATTAAATAAAGTTCATTCTTTGCTGATCTTTTCATGGAAAAGTTGTATCTCAACAAACCATATACTTGGATCAGGAATTTGAGAACTGTTTTTCTGTTCACATGTCTGTGTAGAAATACAATGAAAATCAGTTTTTCCTGTTAGAAGACTTGTTCCTGTACTGAACAAAGGAAATATTCTGTGCTCATAATTGATGTTGATCCACTCTTCAGTGGTTCTTCTCCTTTATAATTTTCAGAATTTTTTTAAAAATAATACAGAATGAAAAAAACAAGCAAAATTCACATTGTGAATGCCATAGTTTAAAAGCCCAACTTCTATTTTACATTTCAAATAGGGAAATTTTTAAGAAAAAAGGTGGTTTCAGTGTTGGTTTTGTTTATTTACATGTCTGATTTGCTAAATGGAAAGCAGACAGTACAATAGAAGCAGTGCAACCTTCTTTTAACTTTAAAGTGCTTTGTGACTGATCCAGAAGTACTACTTGTACTTTCTCTCCATATGTTAGTGCCAAAGTGTGATGATGCTATCCTTACTTAACTTGTTTTTGGTATCATTTATGCCAACACAATTAATATGCAGTTGAAGGGATCTCAGATCTCCAGAGGTCCCTTCCACGCCCTCCTGTACTGTGATACTGTGGTACTGTGAAGGTTACAGACTTACTAAGTATCTTTTTTCAAACAGCATGGAAGTGATTCTTTGTGTGACTTTACAGCTGTGTGAAAACACACAGTTTGTGCAAACTCAAACTGCATTTTTTTCTTTGTAAAAACAATCTTCTGTTTTAAAAATAAGTATGCAGTTAATGAAAAATATTATATATAATCAGTGTTCTAATGAGCCGTTGCTAATAAAACTCTTAGATCCATTTATTTTCTTAGTTGTGTAATAGTATCCTAGCCTGCCATTATGAGTCATGCAGTATCACATAAAAAATGCAAGGCTGCGTTAAACTAATAGCAAATACACATGTTGTGATTATAACAGTGATGTTAATTTTTAGTGGAGGATCTCATGACTTCATCAAAGAATATACAGACATTGAGACCTTCCAGAAAGCAACAGCTGCCTCATCAGTAATGATAGCTCGGGCTGCCATGTGGAACCCATCTATCTTCAGAAAAGAAGGCTTCTTCCCCTTGAAGGAAGTCATGCAAGATTACATCAAATATGTATGTTTTTAGAAGAACTTGCTTGTAGTTAACATTATTTAGAATGGTTAATCCAAGCCTTACTAGTATCTTAACTCCTCTTCATTTCAAAGGTTTAGGCTCCAGGGTTATTTTAACTTACTATACATGCCACTAGCCTTGCAAATCAACCACTGCTTCTTCTGTTTTGTTTTGTTCAGAAGTCTATATTCTGATTGCTCTTTTTCTCATGTAACATGCTTTCTAGCCCTAATTTCCTGTGAACATTTATGAGTCTCACAAGGCTATCTAAAAGTGCCTAGGTATTTGAAGTTAATGGTATGTTGGCCAACTCTTGATGCTACAAATAATGTTGAAACAGAAAAATGAAGGAATATTAAGTACTCGGTTGCTGCTAGATTCAATTTCAGAAATTAATTGCTTTTCACAAATACTGTCAAGGATTTTTAACAGCAGGGAAGCAAAGGGAATGATTTGCCAATAAAGTAATACTGTCTTGTAGCACTATAGCTTAATTAGATGAGTCATCTATTATATAAAGCATTCTCTATTATTCAAAATACACCATTTTAATGACACATTAGGAAATTAGTCAGAAATCTGTGGGTTTGATCATATCAATTCAAAATTCTTTGGGTTTTGAAAGTTTGAACTGTCAGTAATTAATTGCTAACTAAAATATCACTGCATTGCTAGTTAATTCTGTTAACTGGTTAACTCTTTCTTCATAAATGTACGAGTAAGTGGAATTCTATTCATAAAAGCATGCCAAAATAATCAAATTATCCTCACATTCATGAGTAGTCTTGAATATGTTATTGAGGAAATGGTGCATTGTGGTTTGCCTTTCAAAAATGATTTTGAAGTTCATGAAGAAACGTGTATTTATGTATTTTGCTTCTCTCCTTCAGGCAGTGAGGTATGATAATCACTACACCAACACAAAATACTGTTTGTGTCAGATGTTAAGAGAGCAGTTGGAAACTACTCAGGGTAAGAAGCTGCATGCTGCACAGTCCACACAGGAGATCTGGTAAGCATCTGCTTCAGAAGTACAAGTTGTGCTTGCAAACCACTTTTCTGTCTGTAGCACTGCCTGGCATTTCATTTCAGAAGTTACAAAAAAGCCCAAAATGAACAAAACAAAACAATCCAGTTAGTGAGATGTGAAATAATGCATTAAACCTTTTCCAGGCGTCCTCCATGCTCAGGTGTTAAAGCTTTAACCCTAAAGCTGTCTATATATTCAACATACTAATCTGAGTGGTGCTTCACTGAGTGACAGGTGTTTGTCCATTATTTGGATAATGAAAGACTTTTAGCATCTCTGGTGTTAGTCTGGAAGTTAATACTGGGAAACTTGTCTTCTTCCAGAGATACTTATTTAAACTATCCCTTTTGCATCTGGGGTTTTCAATGTTACTGGAATATTTATGACAAGACATTTGTTTTAAATGAACACTTACAGATAAATAAACACCTACAGATAAACTCAGAACAATGCATGAAGGTAACCTATATGAGGTGTTGGCTATTACAGTGTTTATTGTTTAGATGTATTTTTAAAACTAAAATTAGAAGAATTGTATTTCCTACTTTTCAGTCACTGTTTTTCACTCATATTCTTGTGGAGCTGATGCACCAGGAGTCATTTTCTGTGCTGATTCATCCACCTGCAGGTTATTAATTAAGCCAATAACTTAAGTGTTGCTGGACCTGATTATGCCTTGACTTCGGGCTGCAAATTGAATAGATAATGCTGAAAATAAAACCATTTTTTTTCTACTTGTAGCTCAACAGTATCTGATATGATTTGAAGGAGAAACAATGTGTTGCTGTGCAGAGTATAGCCACATTTTCATGTGATTCCTTTGTAGTTGCATACTCTATTTAAACACAGTTGATTTCTATACTTAGTCTTCTCTAAGAATTCATGATCTGATCTTTAACACAAAGTAATTCTTTTGGAACAGTGAAGCCTTCGAAATGGCTGACTTCTATGAAGAAACAACAGCTACTTTTGAAGCAAAGAAAATGTCTTTAGAAACTGAGACACAAGATGAAGACGACCAAATGGAAGATCCAGATGTAATAAAAATGGCTGTTAGATTTGACAAGTAAGCATATAAATTATGTTTTTCACTGTCCTGCATCTGTAAATGAAAATGTGAATTTTACAGTGCCTTACAGCTTTGTGAAAACAAAATTTGCATAACAGCACTTACTGTTTTTTTTATGAAGCAGATCTGTGTACATAATTAAACACAAACATCATCATTCTTTCTGTGCCATTTGGATGTCGTAAGATGTTCTTTTGGTCCAGGCTTCCTGGGACTTCTTAATTCTCTCTTTTAACTTATTAGAAGTGCTGAGTGATCATAAAAAAATTCAAACATCCTTACACAGAAGAATATGAGTCTGCAGCAATACAGAGTTTAGTTATTTTTAATTATATTTAACTAAACCAATACTTTTTCTATAAGAAGTTCTGCACAAATTTCATATTGCTCTTTTGAACTCATAAGGTATTCCTTGAAAAACTAATTCATGGTTATGTGCAGTATTATTTTCTAATTATAATCTGTGAAACCCATGGAATGATGTTATTTTCCACATTATACCTGTATTTGCTATTTTTGCTCTATTTGCTATTAAGTCAGCTCCAGAACTGTAATATAAAATGCTCCTCAAATCCATTCATAATGCTTTAATATTTACAGGCTCTATTAGCTGGCCCTCTGAGGATTGAATACAGTGGTTTTACAGTATTTCTTTTTTCTGTAAAATACATGAGGCTGTAGTTCTGCCAGTAAATGAATCAATGCCTACCTTTCCCACCCTTTTTATTTGGTAATTCTACTGTCTCATGACAGAAACACCTTTTTTTTTTCTTGCTTCTAGTGCTTAATCTTGTATTGTTGCTTATAATAAGCAGTTCCAAACTGTATCTCTGTTCTGTATCATACATTCAGGTAGACTCTTCTTTCTGATAAGTATCTTTCTTCTAGTTGTATTACTACAGGATGTGAATGTTTGGGAAGAATTAATAGAAAGTTTAGATTTAATTTTAGATGTTGTCCAACACATGAGTCAAATTATAAAGAAGCAGCATTTTTCTTAGAGCTGTAAAATTAGACCACAAAGAATCACTGGTAGTAATATAATAAGAAGTTTTAAAATAGAGCTCTGCACACAGTTTTTGACCAGAAATTTTTCTGTCTAGGCGAGAATATCCACCACAGATTACTCCAAAAATGTGTCTTCTGGAATGGTGTAGGAAAGAAAAGCATCCTCAGCCTGTTTATGAAACTGTGAGTTAAAGAAGAAACCCTTTCAAACCTCTTCCTCTGCCTTTTCTATGAAATTAAGTGATTTAGGACTCAGGGTAGTGGGAAATTCTGCTTCCCAGGCTCTTGAGTAAGCTGTTTCAGAAATGGCAACACACATATGTACAAAAATAGTAGCTTATTTTATTAGAAATGAAAATTTAAAGTCAGACCTTCGCTCTGTTTTTGATTCATGTGTGAAGGAAGTTTTTGTCACAACAGCTCATTACATAGGAGTCCATGACTTTGAAGTAAAGAATTTAGATTCAGAATATTTTCTCTGTTGTTCTACACTGTTACATTTAGGAACTGTACTGGAGAGGAACATTATTTGATTAGGTTTTTGCTAATGAAGAAATACTTGGAGTTTGGACAATTTCTTCTTATTTTTTAGGCTTAAATATGCAAGGTTATATTTGAGGTGTGAATTACAGTAATTTTAAATGTGTTACTTAATTGTGGTATAAAGACAAGACTATCAAGGAACCTTGCCAGTGTTGTTGTTCTGTAAATGACATGACTGGGTTTTGACACCCTTTCCTTTTTAATTACTTTTTTTCTTCCAGGTTCAAAGACCACTGGATAGGTTATTCTGTTCAGTAGTGACAGTAGCTGAGCAAAAATACAGATCAACACTGTGGTAAGCTATCCTTAATGTTTTCTGTAGCTGTGTTGTAGTTGTTTCTGAAATGTTGCTTAAAATTTGCAGTTAAAGGGTGCTCTGGTTTTTTCCAGTTGACCTCAATAAAAGTCAACTAAAAGGTCTCTTTAAAGCTCCCTCTGGGAGGGAGAAGGATGAAAAATTTCTGAGAATTGAATGTGACAAGAGGAAGTAAGCCTTACCATAATCAAGTAACCCATTACAGGTTTTAATTCACTTAGTACACTAGTCCACAAATTGTATTGGAAGGAGAGCGTGTAGGTGATCAGATTCAATTTTGTCTGTGAAGAGTTCAGAAACTAACCAAGAGAGGCAGAGGGGAGCCTCAGCACAGGTAATGTCTTCTGCCACTGCAGCAGATTAATCCTCAGTAACAAGTCAGGATTAAGTGTCTATATACAATGAAGCAGAGGACTGTTTGCTGGCTTCTCAGAAATCACACTTAATCAACAGCTGCATCCAGAGTGGCTCTGAAGTTTTATGGCATCTTGTGTATGATCATCTATTAATACTTGAGTTGACTTCAGGCTTTTGCACCTAAGCTGATAACAGCAAAGCTAGAGTCCAGCATTGAACATTTTAAAGAGGACGAATACACACAACAATTTCTGGTGTTTGCAGCATTCCTGTTCAGAGACTTCAGAAAGTTAAGTAGCTAGTATGAAGCTGAGAAGAAAGTGTTTTCAGATACGGAATTTCACAAACAAGTGATCTGCAATCCCCCTCAGAAGTGACAGAATCTCTTTTTTTTTTTTTTTTTTTTAACTTCTTCTTATGGAATAGTTCCTGCTTTTGTCAGTGTCAATGACCTTGTAAGCCTACTAGAGGTTATATATAGGCCTGATTATCTTTCAAGAAAAGTGATCCTTCAAAACCCCATTTGTTTAGTTTTGTGATCATATTTGTGAAAGCTAACTTCCAGAGAATTGCAGCCACTTGGGCCAAACACACTTTGACTTCATACCTTAGAAATGAAGAGTGTCTGAGATGTAAGACCTGGCAGAAACATTTTCTAGGAGTATTACATCAGGAGTGATCCATCAACATCAACACTTAGCAAGACTGAGTTTCCGGAACTGACTGACTTTGTTGTTCTGCTGTGAGAAGACTACAGATGCTCTTTATTTCATGATGTTGCATCAGAAGCAGGAAATTGGTTGTCTCTTGGCAGTGTAGAGATTTGACTTTCTACTTTTACCTGTGCTCTGTCTGCTTGCTCTTCAGGGACAAGTCAAAGAAACTAGCAGAACAGTCTGCAGCTATTGTCTGTTTGAGAACCTTGGGTGTCCCTGAAGGAAAGCTGTGTGAAGGAGAAAATCAACTGATTAACAAACGCAAGAGGGAAGACCAGGAGCGCTTGAATAACAGAGACTGTGGAGAAGATCCTGCTGAACCTTCCCAGAAAAAAGCTAATTTTATTGAAGAAGCTTCTGACATGAAATTGCCTAAGATGCCACGATAGCATGGAAATTGGTGGTTTCACACCTATGCAGCTACAGATTAGCTTCTATTTGTATATCTTGCTGTTCACATTTCATTTGGATTCTCTCGGAGACAGATAAATTTCCCAGTTGTGAAAAATGCCAACAAGATGTTTACTGTTCACCACTGTCCTTACGGTGCCTTTCAGACAGGATAAATTAGCAACTTGATTTTAAAGAACACTGAAAAGGCTATCCCAAAATAATAAATTAAATAATAAATCAGATATTTTCAAAGCAATTTTGTCATTGGTTTTATTACTTGTTTTTTATTTTTAAGAAGTCTACAATGTGCTGGTAAGAGATGTTTGAGTACATCATCCATAAGCAGATGAATTCATTACAGAACTGTGTAGTTAATCAGAAAAATTAATGTAGAAGAATGCTAGTAGCCAAGTAGACATGGTTTTGTCAAAAGAGTTTTATGCACGTCTTGCAGACTTTATTTACATCCATCTTACAGCAAGAAAAAGTTTTTGCAGAGAGGACTTTAGAAATTATAACACTATGCATGAAAAAAATATTATTTCATAGTTTCTACTACATTTTACCCTCCAGAAATATGACTATAGAATTAACCATAATTTCCAGCTTTAGGTGTTACATTTGTGTCTTTTCAGTCAGAAATTGTGGAGTTAAGTCTGTTGAATGGATGTCCTTTGAGATTTTTGTACTGTTGGAACTGGAAGTTCTAGTAAAGGTCTACATGTACATTACTTGCAGTGATGGGCATCCAAATATGGCATTATGTGTTTGTTCTTGAAATGCTGACCCAGTTTGCCACAGTATTTAGCTGTTGGTGATACTGGTAGTCTTCTGAATTTACCATCATCATAACTTCCTATTAAAAGTAAACTACAAGTAGATGTTATATGCCAAGAGAATATGCAGACCCATTCTGATTTCATGGAAATCCAGCTGAGCTTGTCTGCTTTGAGTTAGTAAAATCCCCAAAAGAATATCCTAATAGAGTAAGAAAAGTCAGGGGCTTCGGTTATTAATGGTTTATTGAAATGATGGTAGTTTCCCTCAACAGGGTGAGGGATCTTCAGATTTTCAGTTCTGGTCTGAAAACGAAATGACAGGGATATCATGCCATGATCTTTAAGTATAAAGAACATACAGAATATTACTCGTTTGAATGTAGTTAATCAGTCTTTCTGTTCAAAAGTTTGCACCTTTTTCTTCAGGTAATAGTGCCAGTCTTGAACTATTCTATTACAACAGAAGAACAGTATCTCACCATTCAGACTTGTGAATTTAAGTACAAGTGTATTCATATTTAAAATACCTTCTCTTTAAATCAGAGTAATTTGTAGTAAATCTCTACTGTCTTAGAAGAAAGCTTTTCTTGTTCATTTTGTATATTGTTGTAAATGCAGTTAAATAGATCTGATATAACTTCAGTGCTAGAACTTTACTCTGGAGCAGCTAAAGAATTTGCAGTATTAGAAATTTCAGAAGTAGTTGTGAGTAGTTGTGGTTATCTTGTCTTTCTCAGGACTATTTGGAGCCACCCTAGAACACTAGAGAAAAAGACATTTTGAGGTCCCGCTAGCAATGTAGCTTGCAAAATATGATATCATAGAAGCAGAGAGTGTTAGAAATTCATAGAGTATTTGGAGGTCATCTGGTCCAGCCCTCCTGCTCAAAGCAAAGTCAACTAGACAAGTTTCCCATGACTGTGTCTAGCTGGGTTTTGCTTACCAAGAGGGATTGAGAACTCCACCCACAAGTCTTCCTGGCAACCTGTTCCAGTGTTTGATCACCCTTATTGTACCAAAAAAAAAAAAAAAAAGTGACTGTGTTCTTCTTGTTTGTACATGAAATATCCTGTATTTCAGTTTGTGCCTGTTGTCTCTTGTCCCACAACTTAGAAGAACCTGGCTTCATTTCTTGTCAGCAAAAACTAAAATTGAATCTTTGAATAAGCCCCAATTATTACAGGTAGTGATGCCTAAATAAGATTATTCATTATAGGAGCCCAGATCTTTATAACAGCATTTTGGTGAGTGATGTGAACCCATGCATCTTTCTGCCTCCTTAAGTGAGGTGTAGCCTGTGCAGACTTTCTGCGTTTTTCCTTCCAGCAATTGACTTAAAATGCAGTTCAGAGCACGTGATTGTAGTGAGAGATTATAGTGACTCCAGTGGTCAATGGAAAACATCGAAAATTTGGTTTTCTGTTGAGCAGCTGAGCAGATTTCTGCAGCATGCTGTCAAAAATTCACATGAACTGTAGCTGAAGATAGGCACCTAAAGAGAAACTGTAGGAATACTCTGGCACTAGTCATGTCACAGTATATGTGCCTTTGGTTGGTTGATGGAGAGAAGTGGTTAATACTGGACATGTACTTCTTTGTGAGCTGAAACAAATACCATGTTAACACCAGTCTTCCAAGGATACATATTGTATTTATTTATATTAAAATAGATGGGTGCTAAAAGTTTTGGGGAGTGTATTTCTGTTCTCTCCTAAGTCCTTGTTTTCAAATCCTTACTGAAATTATTCTCTGGTCACCAATGCTTAGTTTAGTTCTCTTAATTCCTTGTATTAGTTGTATACATTAATGTGATTGTCTGTGCTGTAATTATGCCTGGCCACAGCCAGGCATAGGCAGCAAGTGAAAAGGCAAATGAGGAGTCATTCTGTTGGAATGGACATCAATGCTAAGTATAGAAGGGCTATAAATTCTGGCAGATGGCTAGAAAGCGTAACGTGTTTGATGACCTTCATCAGTTCCAAAATGAACTAGAAAGAGTTGCAACTGTATATACGTAGGTGTGTGCATGTCAAGAGTGTTTTAGTTTAATGACTTTGTTACATGCTTTCCTTCCTCTTAGCTCTCACAATTCATGTGTGACTTACTATCGTACTTTGATCATGCAATTCATCCTAAGCAGTTCTGCAGATAGGATGATTGTATTTACTGTCTACCTTCCCTTCTCAGCGCTGGCTTTAAAGTATCTCAGTGACCAGCTTTTTTCTCCCAGAAAATGTTCTATTCACATAGACTTTAAAGAGTGAATTGCACGGGTGACATCTGTAGGAGTTCCTCCCGTGCTTCTCTTTTCTGCTGTACCTTTCTTAAACAGAAGGTGGCAGATTTTTCTTTTTTTTTTCCAGGAAAATTGCTGGCTTCTGCAGTATTTAATGATTCAGCCATTGCTCTTCTGCATTCTTGCATAGGGTGGCAATTGAGACCACAGTTGGGTTGGAGGATGTTTAGCCTCACTTTTCAGAAACCTTGTGGGTTTTTTTAATTTTACTGTGGCGAGCATCTGATACTTGGTCCATACTAACTGAAGCTGTGCTCTATTTTAAGTATTTGCCTAGTGAAAATGTTTCACTGTTAATCCCATGGAACTCTGTCACAAGGCTACAGCAAGCAAACAAAAAACAGTTGTGTTTTGTTTCTTGATACCAATGCTGCAGAAACTGCTTGTATTAATAGCTGCTGAAGTGTGATCCATGGGTTTGGGAAGAACTGTGACTTGTCTTCCCCTGTTGCCTGCAAGTGCTGTCCTTGTTAGAAATGTGAATGGGAATGCAAAGATATTTTTACTAGCCTTCTAGCATGGATGTGTTCACTGTGGGGCTACCTCCAGTGCCTTGCTGGCTGGAATGCTTTTTGGAATGTCCCGGGCTCTGAGCCCAGCCCCGCCCTGGAATGCGAGGTTAAATGTTGGCGGTGCAAATACAGAGTTTGAGTGTCAAAATCCTAGAGTTCCCCAGTTCTGCAATTTCAGAAAGCTGGCCACTGAAGCACATGTCAGCTCAGCTGCTCTCCCATTCAAAGCAGTAAGCACGCTGTGAGTTGCTGGGCAGGAGGGGGAGGTAGCACGGGTTTTGTTTTGGTTTGTTTTTCACTTACGTTCTGACCTGCAGAAGGGCATGCTTTTCAAAGACACAAACAGGCAAGATTGCAAGCGGTCCCAAACAGGTGTTAGCTAGAAGGAAGTTTTCATTCACAGAAGTGTTTTATCGTTGCTTCTTCAGTCAAATGTAGAAGCTCAACATACTTCAGAGCTGTTGTCTGCTTCTATTTGGACTTCAAGTCAAGAAGCTCTGTTGATAATCCTGTAAGACTTAAGTTTTCTTTTGTACCACAGTGCCAGAGGCTTGACGTTTGAGCCTTCTCTTGAGAGTTTCTGCTAAAAAACATTAAAAGCAAGATGCAAACCTTTTGGTGGAGAGGGAATGCCTCATGTAGTGTTAAACAACAGTTGCTAGGTTAGTTAGGGAGAATTGATGAGGTCCAGAGGGAGTCTAGTCCAGTCATCCTTACTGAAAGGAGCATTACTCTCAGTGTTTTTATGAGAGCAGGCTTAAAAAATACAGTTCTATGGTATAACTCTCAAATTAAATTGTATTATAGAAGTTAATAGAAGTTATCTATTAGATGAATATAAGTATTATTCCATTGCCATAGTATGGGGGGAGAGTCTATTTTCCATTTTTAGAAAGTTACTGTCTCCAAGATGCCCTCTTGTGAGTTTACAATGCACTGCAGTACAGATCTGACACTACTCATTTTAACTTAATTTTCCTTGATGGTCTCCATACATTTGTTAATGCTTCAGAGTGTCATGGTGTTTGGTATGAAAAATGAACTTCCTGTTTAACTGCCTTTAAAAATCATTGTTTGGTGATTGTAACTGAAATGGTTATAGTCTCTCTATAGTTGTAGACATGGGAGCAGTATTCTATTCCACAAAACTAGATTTGAATACAGATCTTCCATCTGTACTTTTTATCTGGTTTAAAACTGTATAAACATTTTACATGTCCCAAGATTTTTTTGTTGTTGTTGAGCTGTAAAATGATCTATTCAGTGTTAGGATGCTGCATGTGCCATGCGTGCCTGTGTCCTTGTCACTGTCTGTTCTGTGCACAGGTGTTAGCAAGGACTTAGCATTTGATCATAGGTCTTTATGTGAGACTTGTTGAACAGAAACTAGTAAAACGGTTTCCTTCATTGTGGTCTGAGAAAAGCAAGGTTTTAAAAGATAGTAATCTAAAGGCTAATACTTTTTAATTAATTTCAAGCAACATTCTTCTTTTGAGTTGGAAAAAAAATAGGCTCTAATCAAACTTAATTGGGAAGCTTCTCAGTGATTTACCTGATTTGATTCAGTGCACACGTATTGACTTACTGCAGTTATCTTTAAAGCTTCTCAGACAGCAAAGACATGAGTGCCATTTATACTTCACTGTTTCATAGCTCTCTGAATCATTATAAGATGTCAAAAAAATTTCCTGGCCGGCCTTGTATCTCCTTTAGTTGCATACGTGTCTAAGTCTGAGGCAACAAACAATTTAAAAGCTGAAACCACTGCAAGTGTTTTCTTCTCACTTTGCTGACACAGAGCCAAATCCTGGACACCAGACAGAGCACAAGTAAACATGTCTGGGTAGAGGTACCTATATGAACCACAAAACCCATGAGATCTTAAGAGTGTTAAAAACAGTATGGGACAGTTTCACTTCAGCAGAAATATTCATTTATTTCCCTGTATGGCATACAATGCTGCTATTTTTGTGGAGGTTTTTTCAGAAGTTAATTGAACATTCAGTATTCAGATCCTTAGGTGAGTGGGAAGGGCAGAGGGAATGCTTGCAGGAGTATCAGAATGGTATGGTTTCAGAAAGCTGGAACATTGAGACTGCAGGATCAATCATGTATGGTTAGACTATGATGCCTATCTATCACCTATCAGTGACATAGTAATTCTTATTTACTGTCTCACTGGCCTGTTACAACTAATACCAACTTTCATATTTTGCTCTGCTTTAGCATGGAAAAGAGTTTGTAGAACTTACAATGTTTATAGCTCTCAGGCTATATAAATACTTCATTATGAATAGTGAATTAATAGAGATTTATTAAGTTATCTTCTCTCCCATTAACTTTCATCAGCAAGCCAAATATTGCAATATAGACTGTAAAATCAGTGGAAAGTCACTGACTAATATAGGTAACATGCAAGACTATGCAGAGAAGCCAAAAGGTGTAGGTATCCTATAATGGCAGTGATGCTGAGGTAGAAGGATAAATAGAGGAAAAAAAAAAGACAAGTAGACACCGAAATCTTTCTGTACAGTAGTACCAGTTCAACATTTACCCACAGAGTCAGCATTTAGCCATTTTCTGCATGTTTGTATCCAGTGTTTAAACTCTTGTGAGTCCATAGTAGAGGGATTCTCTGTTCATCGTTAGAACCAAAGTGTATAACACACCATTTATTTGAAATGATGCCCTATGCTGCTGTAGTATGGAAGCAAATGCAGCTCAGGTATGATGGAGGACAGAGTTTCCATGTAATTTCTTCTTGTGGAGAAACACACTGAAGACAAACAGATTTGTTCCACCCCCACTTTGTTATTTTTTTCATACATCTTAATTTAAAAACAAAAAAAGATGAAAAGGAGATTTTCCAGAAAGGGCTGATATATTTCCATGAAAGGAAGAGCTAACCTCATCCTGTTAAAACACATCTCACATCTTCATCTATCACTGCTAGACTGACATTATGTGTACCATCTCCCCTCAGCCCAGCCCATGAATTCACCGGATCACCCAGTCGGAGAGAACATTTCGCCCACACAGTTCAGTCTTCTCACTTCCCCTGTGCTTTAGAACCTCAATGCATGCTGGCATTGGGCTGACGTTCTATATGGCCCAACAAAATAAGACAATAATGAAGCTTCTGTCTGAATGCACAAACAAAAAGTGAAGACTCTCCTTTACAAATTTTACAGAGTTATGGAAGCTAAACCTGATCCTCAAGCCACGAAAACTTCCCCTCTGGGAAAATGAGAGGTAACACAGTAGCTGTCTTGTTTTAGGACATTTTAATCCTCTAATTATGTTCTTAGAAATTGAGTACCTGGGGCTAATGGAAAATGTTTCTGTTCCAAGGCCAGAATTCTCACCTAGATCTCTAGTTTATTCCTTCTGGTTGCAAAGATAAAAGTGCCTATCAGAAACAGGACAGACATTCCTCAGTTTAGTTTACAGTGATACGCTTTTTTATTTTATTTTTTACAGTTCTTCCTGGATTCACAGAAAGCAGGATTAGTAGGTTTGGTTGGCCTTTATGTAACTGTGACAAACTGATTTTCACAAAATAGAGCTTGGCCTTTAGAGAAGTTGTCTGTAACTTTAACAGATTGTGGCATACTGGCAAGAGCTAATCTTAGTTTACTGAGGTTGCTCTTCACTCAGGTCAGTGTGGGTGGGGTTTCAAGTGGTAGTCCAGAATGGTTTCTGCTCACTGTTTTCTTAGCCTCACTAAGTTAAAGTTAGCTTTTGTAAATGTCTCACTTTTCTTACACCTCAATATTTAGAATAGGCATGTCAAGGTGACCAATCTTTTTATCTGAATGAAATTACCTTGTTAATGCCTGCATTTCCATTGCAAGCCTTTTTGCATCTCTAGGTGAACTAAAATGAATTTGAGATGCAGCTGTTACACCTGAGTTACTAGGACAGTATTGTGCAGGTGTTGACTTCTGTTCAAGAAGGAAGGGATGACAAAAAAGTATATCTGTTGTCTTCCTGCCTTTGTTTGGCAATGATTGCTTCTGTAGGTAGAGACCATGAAACACAAATGTTTCTTCCTTGAGTAGTGCACAGCTGATAGCATTCAACTGATGTCAGTGTTGGTTTTCATTATGTTACTTCCTTGTGCTGTCACTGGGACCTTCAAGAGCATGCACACTTTCTTTCAGTGTAGGCAACTAGTACGGGGACAGAACAGAGAGCTGATAGTGGCCTAAACAAAATCTGCCACAACATGTCAGTCACCTCAAGTGCCTTGCTTAATATGTAAAGATTGGGTAGAACAGCAGTGTAGTGAGACTACCTCAGATGAGTTATGAAGATGGCAAACGCTCCTGGATAGGGAGCC
Organism: Indicator indicator; assembly: GCF_027791375.1. Classification (NCBI taxonomy): domain Eukaryota; kingdom Metazoa; phylum Chordata; class Aves; order Piciformes; family Indicatoridae; genus Indicator; species Indicator indicator. The sequence continues at coordinate 18,425,448 of NC_072028.1, forward strand.
TTTTGCTCTAACAACCTGCATTCATGATAATACCTGTGCAGGCAGTAAGGATGTTTTAACTAAAGTGGAATGAGCTGCTGGTTACAGTTCAATTCCATATGAAACATCCTGTTGACAACCTCAGCACAAGTATCCGTGTCAGCAAAAGAAACAGGCAATTCAAGTATTTTTCAGTCCTTTCAAGTACAGTATCTCCAGATCAAGACTCAGGGCCAGTGATATGGGCTTCTGTGGAGTTTGTACTGTTACTGACTGTGATGTAGCTATCTCCTAAAAGAATATCTTCATTTTCATACTTTGGCACTTCTATGCAAATTAGCACAGAAGTTAGTGTCAGGAGAAGATAGAGACCAACTGGATGTGCAGTTGTCTGATATGCTTCCTTGTGATTCAAGAAATGGAAAATACCTGGTGTATTTCTATCCAGGATACTTACCATCTCTTGACTGCTCAGTATTTTGTAGACATGTTCATGACCTTTGTACAGCAGATAAAAGCTTTAAAATTTGAATGTATTAGTCAGTTAATGAACAGTATACGGTACTGAGCTCTGTCAACAACATGTGCATATATATTATAAATATACCCAGAATGCATCGTGAACTGCAGTAGTTTAACATAAAACTAGCCCCAGGAGGATCTTCCTTTGATAAGTGAGGAAGTGGCATGATCTGTCATTAGTTTCCTCCTAACGAGAAACAAGTATCTTCAACCACATCTTTAGACTCCCACGCCGTTGTGGATATCAAGATGTTAAGCTCGGTTTACTTTAAAGGTCATCATGTGAGATCTAACACGCGATTTCTAAACTATAAACCAAACAGAACTCCACAAAATGAAAATGCAGATTGTCAAAAGTGAGTGAATCTTAACACAATATCTAAAAATAGATCCCAGCATGACTTTTATGGCTTAAAAACAGTAACAATTGTGCACTGGGCTTGGATTTTTTTGTTGCGAGATGAAGTTCAAGTCTGTGTGGAATATAGTTTGATTAACTATATTATGGCAACATCCAAAACATGCTAAGAGTTAGGAGTATATGGAGCATGCACTATGAAGAATTTACCACCTAAGAGTAACAGATACGAAAGCTAGGACAGACAGGATATAACCGTGTACAAAAGGTGGCAGGTGGGGAGGAGTACAAAGCTGACTGACCCATTTTGCACAAGAGAAGTTGGAGTACATCATTCAATGCTTTTTGTTCTCTCTGTGACAGACAACGATGGATGTAGTAAAGGAGGAGGAAGCCAAGGGACTCAGAGTAGGCTTATGTCGTAACCAAGACTTTAAAATACAAAGCAGCTTAAGGAATGTGTTCTTGGACAAAGCAGTGAGAAGAAAATTAAAATAGTCATTGTCTGGAACTGGGATTACATGAAGTCATATCAATGTCAGAGTAAAATGATTTACTGTTTTCCTAGGTGCCTTTATTGGTGATTTAGATATGGTTCTGAGATGCTGGATAATGTCCTGAATTCAGATCAACCCACTACAAATATGGGAAGCAGTAACATACTTTCTCATGTGTGATTCTTGACAGGAGATTATTTACAGTGGAGATTGGCATTGTTTCAAGTTTTCACTAGTTAACTATAAAGCTTTAGCCTGAACTGCATATAAAGGATGAAATGCTGGGTAAATTAGATGGATTAAAGCAACATATTTTAGTTCTAAGTTCTCACAAACTTAAAAGCTGTTTAGGCAAGGAATTTTGCCTCAAGCCCTCTTCTCTTTGAAATTTTTTAATTGTCAGCTTTAAAAGAAGGATCTGGTATCCAGTACTTCATGAGGACTGCATGGGATTTCTTGTGGAATGTATTTTGTTTTACTGAGATGGGAGGCCAACTGAAGAATGGCAGAAAGGGATATCGACTGACCGTCAGTTAAGGAAGTTGTTACCTATCCATGAGTCTCGTGTATTAGAATACTGTGTTTGAACTGTGTTGCCAGTGTATGCTTGGGACTGTTCCTGAGACAATACACAATTCTTGGAGGCACTTAAAGCTTCTCAATAAATTACTGTAGCAGTGAATTGAAACATACTAAACACTTTCTTTCTTGGGAAGTATGGAGATGTATCTTAAGTCCAGTGACTGTGAAAGCTGACTTGACATCTGTTCTGAGCTCTTTCGTTGAGCTATTCAGTAATTTCGTCCCTTTACAGTTACAGTTCCTCTGTTAGCATAGAGACATTTTAGGTTATCAAGGCTGTGGTTCAAACCAGGTTATCAACTCTTTGCCCTCTGCTTCTTGTTGCAACCTCTATCATTTATTGCCTCCTTTTCTGTGCCAGCACAGACCCTTGCTTATGGTTGCTTTTCTTTTACAGGCGAATCAGTTCCCTGATCTGATTGACTCTGGAACTACACAAGTATTAGTGGTGGCACAATAGCAAGGATGGCACCTAGGCAAGAAAGGGTGCCTGGGAATGGAGAGTGTCTAAGGAGGGAAAATGGGGGCTGCTGAAGCATTCATCACCTGGGAGAGGCTAGTGTAACCATTAACATCAGGCCCAGGAAGACACCTCCTAGCAGCTAACCTTTGCATTTGTGGGTCTTCTTTATGAGCAGGGTTCATATTAGTCAGATGGGAGTTGTAAATTTTTGGGATCAAATTACCCCTCAAATTATCCCTCCTGAATAAGAACACTGAACTCTGATAAACAGTTGGCTTTGCAAGCTCTGCAATTTCTGAGAGCAACTAAGACAAATGTTATTGCCATGTAATTGAAGTCGTGTTGTTAAAATACCAGTTAAAATGACTGGCTGCTGGTAGAACAGCCAGATCAAAACAGATCTCAGGGCTGGGTAAACTTCTCAAGTATTTATTCAGTTTTATAGAACATCCTGCACCTCTGCAATGAAATCTGTGCTGCAAGAGTTCTGTTAGCAATGGCTAACACAGCTGCTTTATGGCCAGGCTGGCTTTGCTGGTGTTAGCAGTAGCTCTAAAAACACCTCCAGTGTTCATACATTCTCAGTCACAATGGGAGAATTTGGTAGGCTAGGATCTGCATTAATGGTAAAATAGTTGTGATTCTGATGGACTACCCATTGACTTTGATGCATATGGCAGCAATGCAAGCTTGTGATGGAATCTCCATTTCTGAGCACAGACTGTGATTTTAGGTAAGACTGTACTGTTAAGCCCTAGATATTTTATAGCCTCTTGCTAGTTCATAATAGGGATCATGGCAACTGATAAACAATTCAATCAAATCTAGAATCTAAAATTGAATACCTTATTTTATCTCTTTTGACCTTCCATTATTGTTTCCTGAAGATGAGGGATATTTTGAAATAATTATTTGATCCACAGCACATTTCTATGTGTTTGTCTAGGTAATTAGTGCTTTTGAAAAGATTTGGATTACTGTCTGTACAGGATGAAGTCCTCTCTATGTGGTTTGGACACTGTGGTCAAGTCAGTTTTACAAGCACATCTTGTGAAGTCAGTTTTAGAAGAGTAATCCTGGACATCCCTTCCTGCCATTGCATTTCCTTCCAAGTTCTACAAGTGCAACTATGTGTGTGCAACCACTGGGCTAACTAGGCTGGGGTAAAAACAAATCAGCAAAACAGAGTGGTTTTTGGGGTAGAATTTTTTGATGACCAGGATCACAGGATGGTAGAGGCTGGAAGTGACCTCTGGAGATCTTCAAGTCCAACCCCCTTGCCAGAGCAGGACCATATAATCATATAGCCAAGGCCACTGCTGCCAGAGGAACTGCTCATGAAATGCTCTTATTCTCATCTAGGATGACTTTGAACCAGGCTAGATAGTTCCTGGGCTGTGCAGGGCCCCACAGTTCACATTACCAAATGCTTTGGACAGTGTCTCACTCTTAAATGAAAGATGGAAATAGATCTCTCTTTTTCAACACAGGAGTGGCAGCTGTTAAGTATTTAAAGAGTAGATACTGGCAGCTACAAATGAGCTGAAATGGAAGCTAAGTGGATTTGTGCATGGCTAACAGACAAACAGCATTCTTACACAAAGTGAGTTGTCCTTCCTGGCAGCAAGGCAGAGTTGTTTCTTGACTGAGTAACAGATGCAGTGCCTCTTCTGTATGCATATAAAATAACAGCATTTAATATTTGGAGGGGGGTTAGTCTGCAGCAATTCAAAACGCGGACAAGAGATCAAATATATTTCATCTCTCAGTAGTTTCTGAGTTAACTGGTTTTAATTGGAAAAGGGTTTTGTCTTTTTTTTTTTTTTAATAGAACTGCCAGAGGCTAAACTTTACAGATCATTAAAATGTATACTTTTTTTTCCCCAGATGGTCATCAGTTTCTCTCTTTAAAGAAACTGCTGTACTGTCGCTTACTGCTATGATAGTCCTAGGGGTTCTTAATGAGATTTTGCTCCTTTTTTCTAAATCATGGCATTCATTCACTTTGTTTCGGGGTATTAATAGCCATGGTAACCAACTGTCAGTGAGAACATTGTCCAGTCCCTAGAGTAACAGGAGCCAATGAAAGGAACATTTTTCTTTCATTCCTTTCCTATGGTTGTCTGATAATTTGCCACAAAAAAGCAGATTATTTTGACAGATCCAGATTAGGGAGTGGCTCCATGTACAGCCAGACTGGCAGAGGACTGGCAACTACAGGCCATGTGAAGGAGTTCTCCTCTTAACAGAGATCAGCTGCACAAGTCTGACTGTGTCCTCAAGTTCTGTAGTGCTTCCTCTCAGATCAAGGCAGGGGAGATGGAAACTCCATCCTCAAGGTGTATTGTGATACCAATTCTTCTTTCAAAAAGAAAAAAAAAAGGAGGCCAAATAAATGCCCAGTTTATCATTTATATGATCTCTGAATGATAAACTGAAGTTGTGATTGCTCTGGACAGGCAAATGAGCTTGATCCTTTGCTTTACTTGGCTAGGAGTGAAGCCAAGGTCCATACAGGGCTGGTCCCAAAGGGCATAAGGCATGGAAAAATATAAGGAGAAGGCAAAGGTCAGAGGAAATAATCGAAATAAAACTTGTTCCAGGATCCACACTAATCCTTTTTCAATACTCTTTGATGCTGCTTCTGAAAATCTATTATTTTCTAAATTAAAGAGGTGATGACATTTTGTACAAGATGTCTTTCTGATGGGTCCAGGTACTTCTTACATCTGCTGAGACAGGTGACAGACAAACTAGACATTGTTATCTGTGAATCATTATAATGGCTATCTGGAAAAGCATATAAGCTTTTTGACATTATTCACTGTTGAACTTGAAGGCAGATTGGCAAAACCAGTATGGCTGGCTCCAGTCTCCATGTTCCTGCTACATCAGTATAAGCTTAGGTAGGATAGAATTTCCTTTAAAAAGATTGATACTCCTCACTCCATATTTTTGTCTATAGATTAACCCCCTCCAAACAAGCAGGATTACTAAGACTCATTTCTAAAGGGAAAGATTTGAGAGGGGAGGAGCAAAACAAAAATGTCCCTCTCTTCCCTAAAACAAAAGCATATTCTTTGGAATCTCTAAAGAGAACATATACACTGATTAGTATGTGAAGGGTACACTGTCTAGTCCCGCAGCCCTTCAGAAAATTTACCAGGCTTCAGCAGTATCACTGAGAAAGCAGATATGACCTGTAAACAGACTAAGCATTAGGAATTACCTCCTACCTTATGCCAAAACAAGTACTGTATTATAGGGAGTAATGACTCAGGCCTGGATTCATAAAAGCATCTACTTAACAGTTCTTTTCGGAGTGTTACAGAGCTTTTAAAAATCTGTCTATGAATTTTTCCCTACAAACACCTGTATTGTGTAATCTGGTTTGGGAACAGGCAAGCATACTAGATCTTAGAAGTTTGTAGATTTATGTGTGGTTATAAAATAGTCTGCATATTTTCATTTTTAATTTTCCAATAAATGGCAAGAGTCAGTAACAAGAAGCTTGTTCATACAAAAGCAATATGCAATTGCCACAGTGTCTGCGGTGAGAGACCCCCTTGAAGACTAAGCAGAGTGAGTTTCTTACAATGTGATCTTGACTATGTGTGACCCTTTTTGAGTGGCTATCTCACTGTACCTCACAACACAAGTGTGAATTATAGGTAGATGTTCTTTTTTTGGAAGAAAAGGGCAATGTCATGTAGTTTGTGTACAGACAAAATGTCACCTGACCTATGAGTGCTGAATACGTAACATTGAGCAATGTGGCCCTGTAACAATTTTTAAATTTACTAAGAACTATTTCTACCACACAAGCCCTGTGTGAACAAGCCCAGTTTTGCATATTTTGTAAATGTGCTATAATATGGAATTTGAAAGCAGCAGCCAAAAGTGCAGATTTGCAAGTCACTGAATTTGGCTCTGACTATTTAAAGGCACCCCTATGGTTTCAGTGTAAAAGAGGGTTTTATTACTTAAACGACAAGTTTTATTGCCATGTTTAACTGACACCTTTCTGCTTTCCAAGAATTCTCCCTTAATTGGCTGCCTGGATAAGTAGAAACATCTTAGGCTCAGACAGGATGGCTGCTGTAGTTTGATGAACACCTATTTTTGTGTCAGTGCTCCTCAATTGTTCGTTCCCCACATCTTTATCACTTTCTCTGTTGTGGCAGTAAAATTGTTCATGGAATTTTGTGGTAAAACAGAGTAGGGAGTAGATATAGGTTAAAAATAACCTCTTCTCCAGACCCTTTTCACCATCCTTCCAAACTTGTTTGGGAGCAACAAGGGAGAAATAAAAAGAGAGGAACAAGGAGCCTCAAGGGAGGGTGGTTTAAGTCAGCACTGCTGACAAAAGCAGTATGTGTCAGACTGTAGATATTAGCTACCTGTTTGTCATGGGTGTCTGTGACATCAGAAATTTGTTAAGGACTTTTCAGCAATCTAGTCCAAGGAAGTATAAACCATACCAATTTGTTCCAGTGAAAAAATACCTGATCTGTCAAAAAGGAGAATTGCTGTCATGGAAGTGATGTGCTGTTTCTGTAACTGCCCTTGGTGAGGTAGAGCTCTGCTGGAGCTGCAGCATGACAATTTTGTATATGCCTGTGCACCATAGCCTGGCCCTGCAAGTAGGTGTGTTTGTCAATTAAAGCTGATGGTAAAGAAATTTCAACAAGTGTCAGTAATTTCAAATTTTAAGTACCATTTTTAGAACTAATATTGGAGACTACATCCCACTGACTTACAATGACAGACTGATAAATTTCTAAGGCATTTTGGAAATGAAATTCAGGGTTTGGAAGTAACTTACCTACTGTGCACAATTTATTCCATCCATACCTAAGACCCTAGTCCTACTGCTGTGTGTAGTCCAGCTTCATCTCAAGGCACTGCTGTAAGAAACTTGATGGTTGTCAGAGTTATTTTTCAAGTTCAAGGCATTTTTTGATTTAGTGCTATGTAACTGAAAATCAGAAGTTGTCTTTCAAGTTTGAATATGTGGGGCCTTTTTTAATTCGTAAAATGAAAACAACAATTTCTTCTTTAACTGCATGCAAGTTTTCTGTTTTCACAAAAATTTTACTTTACCATCCCTTTGTCGCTTTTAGTAACAAGACCAAAAGCCAGTTTGCATAGGATAGGAGTCTCACCATGATTTTCTATTTTTAGAAATGAACTTTTTCCCCACAACTCTTGAAGACAAAACACCATGTGAGAAGTTGACTACTCTCATCATATTCCAGCTGAGAACAGAAATAAAAGTGCCAGCAACATCACAAATAAGCCTTTTTCTCACGAGACTTACTGCACATTTTTTTCTGACAGAAAGCATTCAGATGAATTTCCAAACTCTTAGATGTTTATCTGAACTATACCCACATTTTTTAACCTTTTGTAGCTCCTACTTATATCTGAGACTGAAAACTATATTCACCAGAGCCACAGCTTAGAACAACAATCATCACTAGGGAATACATTGTTTGTTCTCTGGTACTGGTACGAATTGCAGGGAGTGGGATGGTTTGATGAATTGTTGTCTAAGTGCTTTAAAGATTCTCTCTTACTTGTAGTAAGTTTCAGTCCATTTTTCCTGATAGTTTACTACTGTGTATTACTTATTTCTGACAATGATTCCTTGAAGTAATGATCCAGAATGCAAAATATATCTGTAAAACTAAGGTTAATGAGAAAATCCTGTAGTATCAGTAGCCCTTGTTAACCCTTCAGTTATCATTGCATTAAACTTGTTTACTTTTCAGACTCACTTTCTGCAAGTTCCACTATTTATTGATCAGCCTCATCACGGGTTTTCTTCTAAAGTGACTCTACAGCAATGTATTCACAGCATTTATCCTGAGATGCCATCTGTTCATTTATGTACTTGTTTACAGGTTTTTCACTGGCATTTGTGAAGAACATCAGTATGATGGCACTGCATTAGAGTGTTTCTCTAGAGCTATTGCCCCTTGCAGGCATGCCCAGTGACTAGTACTGCTGCTGCCCTTTTGTCTCATGACACAAAGCATTTGGCAGCAGTACTAACTTAGGATATCCTTGCTCTGCATTGCTTAGTGCTGCCACCACACTGTCCCTGAACATTTGTGCTGACACAGCTTTTTTGTGGGGCCCCATTGTGGATCAGATCAGGGAACTTATCTGACTTGAACAATCCTCCCCCACTCCCCCCAAATAAAGAATGAAGCTGGGTCAGCTTCCTTGGTCTGGCTCACAGGGTGGTCTCACAACTGGCTGTGCCGAAACAGCTGAGCAGATCGCATGCTTCTATGGTGCAGAGGGAAGCAAGAAACCATTAAGCTGGTATTGCCTAACTCTATATTCTTATTAGTCTCAAAGTACAAACAGATGTAAATATTAAATGTCTAAGTTGCTGGTTTTAAGTAAAAATGAATAAAGGAAAAGATTTTGAGATTTAACTGCTCTAATTTATTGTGTAGCCTAAATTAATTTATTTATTCCAGTTGATTAAAATGTTGTTAGAGCAAGAGCTATATTTAATATACCCAGTCAGCATTAATGGCTGGCTGACTAACTTGTGTGGATCAAAGCACTGCTTCTTTTGCTAATTATTCTTTAATTGCTAAGTTAATATCATCTTTGGTTTGTTATCTGGCGCAGTAAGGATATGTGTTTAAAACAGCAACAAAGGTCCTGCAAATGGGGTCAGGTCTGGCTCTGTTCCCTGCATGAGAGCGTGCTCTGGCGTTCAGTGAAATTGAACTGATTCCAGTGATTTCTGCACCATACCTGACTGGGACTGGCTTTTCCTGTCAGTCTTGTAGGTCAGAAACCTGCAATTGTGCATTTGTTGCCTTGCATTCATTCTCCACAGATTGTTCTTTGATCCAGCCTGCAGATACCTCCTGGTTTTAAGGCTTCCCCCCCCCCCCCCCCCCCCCCCACTTTGGCACAAGGCGAGCAATCGACAATTTATCTGAAACAGCAGGTTCATCCTTATTGGTACTTGATTTTTTTGAAACTAAGTATGGTACAAATGCCTTTTTTTTTTTATTTTTGTAGAAGGCACAACAACAGAGGAACAGCTATATGCAAAGCTCTGTCTTTCTCACTACTGTTGTGTCCTGCTTGCAAAATAGGTGCATAATGAGAGAGCTCCGGTACACATGCATAAGATACCTCAAAGAACTCTCTGGGGCATGGGCAGGTGGGTTGCTTCTGAGGAAAACTAAGGTTATTACCAAGATACAGGTGCCATGATGATTTTCAAAGGCAGTTAAGGAAGACAGATCTGCTGTTTAAGCTGTGTGGGCTACGTGGCTTATTTTAACTGTAACTGAAGTGGGAGTGTTCACTGCTTCACTGTGTGAGCTGTGTAGGTGGCTGGGAGAGGTAACCTCTTTATGGAACCCTGTAGCCCTCAGACCAGGACATGCATCCATAGCCTTGCAGGCAAAGGCAGCAAGCCGAGCTGAGCAGAGCTGAAACAACCTGCTGCTTCCAAATGAAAGTAAGTCCATTCCCACCTGATACTGCCCCAGGCAGAGAATTACCACGGCAAAAGTGAGTGAGATGTTTCCATCCGGTTTAGTAAGTTCAGTCAGTTCTCTGAGGGTCACATGAGAGAAGACATGGAGAAACCCTCCTTTCCCTAACAGGGAAGTAACAAATCAGTGCAGCTATCACACTGCACCTTTATTGAGTTGATTCTAGCTAACAATTTATAATTAGCCATGCTGAATGATTTGTGGCATTCTTCTGAAAGATGTTACTCTTCCCTTGTCAGATTTAGTGAAGTTCCATCAGTTTCATTTACTCGCTCTTGTATTAGTGGAACCTAAAGCTAATTATATTTGAAGTCACTACTTAGACTATGAACTTTGGGGCTCATAACAAGATGGTTAGCCAGAGACTGTTGGACAGCCAATGATCCCAGGGGTTCTCTAGGACCTTCTATCAAATGTGCATGAAACTGAGCTAGCTAAGGTCCTACCCTTGTGCCACTCATGCTACCATGAGCCAGTTCAAGGAACCAAGACAAAAAGTTGCTTTCTTTGGAGAGCTTGTTTTTAGCTGGCTCAGATCCCTGAGCTGACTTGCTGCACAGTGCTCACATCAGCACAAATCACTGAGCAGCTGAGGGTAGGGTGGAGGGCCAGGCTATGGCAACTGTAAATTAGGTTGACTTAAGGTATTAGAGAAATACACCCTAAATTGAAGCAAAAAAAATTGTAAAAGCTTCCCTTTAGGAATACTGTTATTCTTGAGAAATCAAGCCACTGCTGAAAAATGCAGAGATACTAAGTACAAAGGAATTTAAAGCCTACACAACTCTAATTTTAATTTTTAATTTTGAGTCATATTTGGGCCAGTTATGTTATAAATATTGAAGCAGATTTCCCAAAAAAGAATTATTCCTACCCTTTTGTTTAAATACCTGTCATTCTGGTGACTTTATGGGTTAATTAGTTCATTTTCTGAAATGTATTTCTGGGATATTTTCCCCTTAAGTACTTTGACCCATAACCTCATGTTCTGAGAGTGACTTAACCTTTGGTCTTCTACAGTTTACTGGCAACCATTGCTTTCCTTTTAGGATCTTTTCTTATTTGTGATTCTTAGCAATATAAACCACATATAGCTACTATTTCCTAACATGAAGCCTCACTCAGTGAATTGATGTTACACTTAATTAAGAGTTTTAGATATTTCATAAAGTTACTGACCCCAGAAACACTGTACATTAATACCAAATGTTTCACATCATGTACTATAATAAGAGATTGTAATCCCAGATTAAAATCATATTAAAAGATGGATTGAATTTCTTTTCCAGCTAAAGGAGTGATATAGGAAAGAGTTAACCTTACTCAGATATACTATATGAAGTTCTAAGCCTTAACAAGTTTGGATTTCTTTCAAGTTTTAACATTTCTTGGCTTGCAATTGTTTTCTAATTTTAAAGCTTAATTTTAAACTTTACAACCAATTTTATAACAGCCTCAGTGTAATTTGTTAGGGCATTCCCAATGAGAAAAAGCCTAAGAAATCCAGTAAGGCTGTTTTTAATCCTCTGAAGGTATATAAATACTGGTGGTGAAACGATTTTTAGGTTGATCTTTTGTCTGATTCACTGGTACATACCAATTGCTTTGTACTAAGTACAGTCAGAGCCTGGTAGCCAGTTGAACTGGGTTTACAACTTTGGAAGCTGCTAGACAAATAGCATTCATGTACTGTCTTGACTTCCAGTTTATGGCCATACTGGAGCAGACGCACCCCTCCCTTTATGATAACAAATACAAAATAGTGTTCTGTGATAGGGATCTTTAATATATAGACTGGGCTTGAAAGGTGGTACTGTAAAAATGGTAAAAGCCTAAAATACATTTTTTCTTAATATAGCTAAAACTGAGATCAAGTAGTTTCCCATTTGGTGCCTCTGGCACTTTAGAAGGCTTTTCCTTTTAATGTTTCTTGAACAACTGTATAAACCCAGAGGATTAGAGTCTGCCTGTAGGAGAGCACCAAGAAGGGCAGCTGTTGTTCTCTTCAGCATATTTTTGCTGAGCAAAAAGCATGTCAAAGCCATCAAGACAGCTTAATGCTGCTACATACTAAAAAAGTCATGCATTATAGTGATTGTGGGTACATACAGTCCTGCTGACTACTTCCTGCTGAATCCCTGCCCAGCCGAAACCACTACATGGATGATTGATTGTTTCTTCTTTTTTAATTGAGCAAAACTGGAAAAGATGTATATATTTTAATTCAAATGGAAACTAAGTAGCTGAGTCCAGAGGCCTTGCTTTTCTTGTCTGTGAGTCCATTTGTTTCAGCAAAGGGTTTATTAAGGTGATGGAGACATTGTCACGAAAGTATGAAGGCCTCCCTTCTATTTTATGATTTTATCTTATTTATAAATATTTTTTAAAAATTAGTTCCATCCTTTTATTTAGAAACTTGTCATTTTGGTGGGTTTATGGATTAGTTGATTCCTTTTTTTCAACTGTATTTATGAGGTATTTTCCCTTCAAACTGCTTCAACCCATAACTTCCTGCTCTAAGAGGAACTTAATGCACGTTAGTGCTCTGCACACTATTGCTAAAACATGGGTTTTTCCTCAGGATCTTCACCCTGATTAAAATATTTTTCTTTACATGTTTCAGAAGACGTCTTGGACTATTTGGTTTCAGACTGAACAAGACTCAGAAAAGAGGCAGGTTTGATTTGAATAGGAAATAGGTTGATATCTATTATCACCAGCTAGCGTGCCACGAATATACATTTACAGTGACAGTGCTTGTCAACCACTGCCCAGCCAGTTCATGAGCAGCAGCCCAGGGTCAACTTTCCCCCCATTTATGTACTGGGACTGACATCATAAGGTATGGAATATCCTTTTGGCCAGTTTGGGTCAGCTGCCCTAGCTATGTCCCCTCTCATTTCCTTGTGCCCCCAGCCTACTTGCTGGTGGGGTGGTATGAGAAGAGTCCTTGACTTAGTGTAAACACTGCTTAGCAACAGCAGGGTGTTATCAACATTATTCTCACCTGCAATCCAAACCACAGCACTATACCAGCTACTAGGAGGAACATTTAACTCTATCCCAGCCAATCAGGACACTATGGCAATCTTTTGAAAGTGTGTCCTTTGTTGTCCTTGCTTGGATTTCAGTCTGCTACCTCCTAGTCCTGCTAAAGACTGACCAGGAGTCTGTACATGTGGCACCTGTTTACACTAGTTTATTAGTTGTGATTCTGTGGAAGGCACTCTCAGTGGTGCCTACATTTACTCATCTCTTTACAGTATTCCCTGTTAGAACATCTTCCTTTTCTATGTTTACATTAAAACTCTCATACAGTTTGCTTATTTTCTTTGTTTATAATAGCATAAAAGTTAGATGACATTAGATATAGCAGACATTAGAATAGCAGTAGATATTTTACCTGGAAAAATTACCCATCTTTCTGATAATGTTTTATTTGGCTTTTAGTCTATAAAAATAAGGTGAAGGGAAACTGAAAAGACAAAACAATAATCTTCAAGTTTTCCTTCCTTATAGTTGGGGAAATTCCTAGTTGGAATGTCTTTCTCCCTGTTTTCTTGATTATTTTTTCCTTTCTCAGATGGTCATCAAACTTTTTCTTTCGGTGACTTTTTCTCCATTGTATTATCTTTATCAAAAACATATCTTTAAAACCTCATTATGTCACTGATAGAACACTTTGTGCTGTGCATTCACAGAATCACAGAATGTTAGAGGTTGGGAGGGACCTCCAGAGACAATTGAGTCCAACCCACCTGCCAAAGGCAGGATCACCTAGGGTAGTCCGCACAGGGATGCATCCAGGCGGGTTTTGAAAGCCTCCAGAGAAGAAGACCCCACAACTCCCCTGAGCAGCATTAGTTCTGATTTTTGTAGATCTTCAGGAGTTTCGCATTTTATCATCCAGATAGTTGTTTCATAGCAGTCATTGCTAAAACTCTGGCTCGTTTTAGTCTTCGATCTGTGGAAAAGGCCTTGAAGATAGTTTGCAGAAATATATGGCATCTTTTAATCTTCAGGATATTGGTTGAAGCTGTACCAAATCAGTTCTGAGCAGAATCTGTTTACAACCAATTGTTTAGCAGTGTTAGAGTACAGGTACCAACATAACAAAGACACCTCCATCTCTGGTATCATTATGGCAAGTGCCAGTCTTCCTGCTATGGAGAGATCACTGAAGTGTTTTCATCAGAGTTCACAGTATAAGGCAAATTGTTTGTTTACAATTTGCTACCTAAATTGGGTTTTGTGCTTACCACTTTTTTTTGGTGTTGTCAACTCAACATTTTTTACAAACCTTGTCTCCCTTATGGTTTTGTTTAAGGAACTTATTTTTTCAAGGACGAAACACTTTGCTGTGTTTCTGCTACTTTGTGGGTTATATGTACATATAGAATAGAGAGGTTTTACAGTACATTTTTTGGCTTCCATTCTACTTTCTCTCTAATAGTGCTTTTGATTTGTGGATATTAGCTACCTTTATCACAGAGGTGACCAATTTCCATTATCTAATATTCTTTGCCTCCCAGTTGTTATTCCCATGGTGGATATAACTACTATGACATTTTTCCTAACAATGACAGGAGGTAGATGTAAATGAGAAGACAGAGTAGCCTGCATGCTGAGCAATTCTCTAATGGCACATCTTGCAATTGCTGGCTACTTTCTGATGAATGAATACATTGTGAATTTTGGTATCAGCAAATGCTCTCTCTAAAACAAATCTAACCAAATAAAAATAAAAATGAATAGTTGTTGGTTTTTTTCCCCAGTAATTATTGCAGTCTTGAACACCTAAAATTTTACCTGGTTTGCATTTCAAGTGGTAAAGGTACATAACCTATTGTACGCATAATCGTATCTTCAGTCTATCAAACCCAAGCAATTTTAATACTGCTAAAGGACATTATGCAGTGAAGCACATGGGAAAACATTTTGACCACTCAAAAGTCTGTATGATCCTACAGAATGGATGCATTCTTTATTTTAATGACTCACTATTAATGTCATGGTTTATACAATTGTTTCAGACAAATTTCATTTTTTAATGGGAAGATAATCTATTTAACTGTGGTAAGGACCTCACAGAATTATTTACTGATCAATAATATCATAATGTTGAATTTAACAAGTTTAGCCTTTTGTCTTACCTATTTTCTTCATCCAAAAATATTTTTTTTCAGCTTATTACTGTTACCTTCTTATAGCTTATTGGTATGATTTCTTCTTAACACATGGGAGTACTAGGCCCTGGTTTCCAAAGGAGTAAGCAGCAGGTCAAGCATTTTATTTTTGCATTTGCAGACAGAGGATTTGTGCATATTCAGACACCTGTGGCTTTTTTGATAAAGGACTGATGATATGATTTGGTTTTGGTCACTAACTAGATGACATGAATCCTTGTGATAAGATTTCTAGTTTGAATACATGTTAAAATCCATTTTATGTGAGCATTTATTGAAACTAGTGTTTTGTTCAATACAAATCAACAGCTAAATGATTCTTTATATGTATTCTGGTGAATTAATATATAGGATATGCAAATACAGCCAAAATAAATTCATGTAAATGGGTGAGCCTTTACTGAATATCTTCCAGAGCTGTCTGAGGTCACTTCATTAATTGAATAGCTCACTCTTCAGCTTGGAAGAACACTGAGATAGTATTTAACCAGTTAATTTCTTTCTGTATTTTGTCTTTTTAGCTTTCCATAAATGTGTAATAAACAGCAGTACCTTTTTCCCAATCTAATCTAACATACAAGGAGCCAGAGGATGCAGCTAAGGCTATTCTTGGGGAAAGAATTAGAGTAGAAAGGTAAGGATTAGGACCAGCAGCATGACATCACATGACTGACTGTAGTGAAAATTGATTCTTTGATCAAATCAAGTAGTTAAACCTCCCAGCCCTTGCTCTGTCAAAGAAACAACCCTCTTACATGCAATCTGGAGAGCAAGCTAAGCAGAAACACAGTCAACTGAAAACCTGAAATGCAAGAGCTGCTAATAAAAACTACTGCCTCTGTTCCAATGCAAAGGAAAAAATAACTGTAAACCACCTGGCTGGCCTGTTTGACTTTATACTGGAATGGATCACAGCAAGGCAGGCACACAGGCACCTGCCACAGCTGGGATGGCAGTCATGTTCAACACCTGTTACAGCAGGCTTCAGCTGAATGAAATCTAAATTGAGATGTTGCATCAGAAAGCTCGTTAGACACAGATGAAGCAAGCGGTGTGAGCACATGTGGCCTGAGGACTGCAGAATGGATCCAGTTCCACAGCACAAAAGGTAGAAGTCCAAGATGCAAACTACCAGGCAGCCTTTGAAGTTTTCCGCAGCACTGGAACCTATTGTTTTGTGTCAGCTTAGTCTGATCTGAGTCAAGGGCAAAAGAATGATTTGCTCAAAAGCTAGCAATCCTCACTAAGAGTATGCCCACCAGACTTTATACAGAAGCCTGGGAATATACACATCAAGAAAAGATTAGTAATACTTTTCATCTGGCTGATTATTATGAGTTATGGTGAAAAGCTGTAATGAGGGAAAATATTCTTTTGCAACCCTTGAAGACAAGTAATATACTGATAAAGAAACCATAATTTACTGAGAAGCAAAGGCTATGTGTCATTTGTTAGATTATAGTATATAAGGAGGTATGACTGAAGCACACTGTAGTTTTATCTCAGTTAATCAAAAGACAGCAAATATACATACAGAATACAAAAAACCCTGGCACACCTTACACTACACATGCATTACAGTTGAACAAAATAAAATCATATCATAGGAGTATCATGGTATGTATACATCCCAGAATACAACAGTTAAAGGCTGAGACATTGGAGTTCCAATTTGCTTCAGCAGTTGTGTAATACTTCTCCTTTAGCAGTAGAAAGAGAAATATTAGCCCAAATCATCTACCCAGGCTGCTCTACTGTTTAAACACTATGTATAGGAAAGATTCCAGACTTCAGAGTTCTTACTCAGAAGCATTTGCAATCTAAGTGGAAAGTGGAACAAAAGAAGTGATGTTATCCTCACTTTAGAGGGAAACTAAGGCTGTGTTTTGTGTCTACATAAATAGTAAGTTATTTGTGCCACTTTGAAAAAGTCTGAAAATTAAACTACAAGAAATTGGAAGCTTGGGACAGAACTGCTATTTTGTATATCCCAATCCTGTACAAGAGGACTGCTGGGGAATGAACAGTCAAAACAATGGAAAAATAAGTAAAATGCCACCAGACTACTTTGTACCAAGCCTGAGAGCTTTTATGAAGCATCATTTGATTTTCTGAAAATATTTATAGCATGCAAACATCACTGTGCATTAAAGGAGTTTGTTCTTGTTCCGGTAGTAATCTCAATTGCCATCTGATTTCACTCACAAACCACTTTAGGCTTTGTAAGAAGACTCTAAGGTATCTGTAAAAGCAATCATTTCAGAAGCAAATACTCATGCCTGGAGTGTCCTTACATATTGGTGTCAGTAACAATGCGGCAAACAATTTTCCTTTGCTTCCACTTGACGATCTGAGAGCAAAATACTGTGAATTTAAAGTCTGTGAAGAGAGCCATGCAGTTAAGTGCCAGATTTCCAGACCCTCTAGTCTTTTTAACACACCTGATTGTAACTTCCAAATGGGAGGATTCCAACCTGCTCCATAAAACTATAGAAATGTATAGTAGCAGCAAACTTTATGAAGTAATGTCTGCTTTACATTGCAGAATGTTAAACAAACGAGAAAGCAAAGTAATGGTTGTTTAATGTAAAAATATATTGAAGAAAAAATACTAAAGTGTACTAATATGAGTGCAGTAAGTTTAGGAGAGTGATGAAACTTCTTGGGGAAGATTGTAAAATGGTTAAATGAGACTGACCTCATTCAGGTTTTATGTACGTGTGTTTTTGTCAACACACACCTTGTAGGCATTATTTATTTTATTTTAGTTTAACCTCTGTAATCTTGCTGTTACAAATGCCCCATTGATCAAGGGCTGAGCACAAGATCTAGATAGGACAGTTGTAATGAACACTCATGGCATAGGGGGTGATGGCAGAGTTTCACTGAAATCTTAAAGTGTATCCAAGTTCATTCAAATGACTCCCTTTTACTCTTCCCTCCTTTACCAAGTATTCTAATGCCTGAATGAGGACAAGTCCTAATTTTCCTACAAAACTTCCCAATGCTATGCCACTTTTGGTTTTGTTTTCCTTTTAATTCCCTGATAGCAGAAGTTTCATGTTTCACCTAGGCACTGGTAATTACCCATGGAAATTATTTTAAATGCCAGATGCAAGACACTAAATATAAATAACCTACAGCCTTGTGTGCAGAATGAAAGCCCCTTCCCTATATGACTGCCGAATTTAACCTCTTTGAATATAGCCTCTCTCCTGAAATGGTATCCTTCTCCCACATTCTGCATGCTTAAAAAATGGATGTGCCTTGTTAGCTGTAAGAGACACAAGGGCTGTGATAATTTTATTTGTATGCCATTTGCAAATAACTTTTAAGTGTATAACTGCACCTTCATGCTGGTCCAAAAAATCACCCTTCTTGCCCTCATGGTTTTTCCAATTGCAGCTGTAAAAGGAATAACCATGGATGCAGCCAAGGAATGCTATCTGCTGATTCCAGGAGTCTTTCTCTGTGCATTCTCATCTGCCCTTTCTGTACCATGCTGGTGTGTGTCGCTTCTAAACGGGTCCAGATTCAACCACAAACAGGAACAAGATCAAGAACATGAAATACAACCTTATGTGTTATACTCTTAATTCAAGGCTGTTTGGTTTATTGAATCATGCGGAACGAATGCCTGGCCCTGCTTCTTCCAAAGCCTGCCCTGGCTACAACTGCACAGCTGGGTTTGATTTGCTGCCCATAGGAAGGGGGGAGGAATCCCTATTACTCCAACACAAATACAGATCTGGGATGTGGCTGCAGATCCAGAATTCCTAGCTATCCAGAATTGGATGATGTGTGGAAAATAAAACACAGCACAATGTAGCCCTCAGGTTTTTGGAGCTGAAAGTCACAACACGCCTAGAAAATAGCCCCAGTTTGGAAAGGACTCAAATACCACAGGAAGTGCGTTCCTTACTTCTTAAGGCACATGCAATAAGTCCAGCTTCTGACCAGATCAAGGTATATCCCCATCTGGATGCAATAACACAGCCTAAAAGCAGCAAGGACAGAAACCACCTATGCATACTAAATAAATCAATAAATAAAAGTACCCCCTTCTCACAAAACCACAAGTGAAGTAAAGTTGGCCTTGTTACTGCCACTGTTTCATCTCTTAATAGCAAGCAAAAGCCAAATCAGCCATCCATGCTGTGGACCTCAAGCACAGAGGCTGACATAAGTCACTGGAAATTGATGTAAGCCCACGTCAGTCGTTTTAGGGCTTCTGCCAACTCACTCTCAGTCACGCCCCAATTACTCTTTAGCTGTATAGAAAGGGCTTGGAGGTGTTTTTCTTTTTGCAAATTCAAATGCAGAAAGGATGCACGTTTTGGTGCAGCAGGAGAGAGACAGCAAAATGAAAAATATGGTGAAGACAAGCCAAAAAGAAAGGATATTGCTGTCAAGAAATGGAAGTTCTGAACTCAAAATCAGATATATCTTATTTTTATGTTAAAAGCTTTGTGAAGATTACTGTAAAAAATACAAATTGCTTACTATGCCACCTTACCTTCTACATATGCTGCAAATTCTTATTAGGTAGGTGACACAAGCAATTAGCATATCTTATTTTAGAATATATAGTCCTTTTTAGTTGACAAGTGTAGGTAGGACTAAAAGCACTGCCTAATAGCCTGCATATTTTATGACTGATGAATGCATACTGTCTCAAACAGTGGAGAAAATATTTGGTTTATAGTAAAAGAATGGAATATAGATATATACGTATTTTAATCTAGCCTACTCATTAGAAATGCACTGTGAGGATCTTATAAAAGAATACAGATCAAATACTTGTTGCTGTTCTAATTTCCCCTTATGGGAATTTTGGTTGTATTTTTCTCCAGGGACATGCATAATGAATAATCTACTGGTGTAGCAGAAAAGGAAACTGCTATGGTTACTTCACATGCTGTAACCTGACACAACAATTATTTAACTGTAAGACAAATTCTTATATATCTGCTCTGAAAATGTGAAACACTACTCAGAAGTTTTCAGACAAAAATTAGTTGCTAAGAGCCATTTTATACATAGTATATTTTACTGAATTGTTCATTATAGACCTATTTTCATTCAAGAACACACAAAGGTTTTTCTTAACCATGGTTAATCCAATTACATGTTCTTTTCTTGTCTTGCTACGTGAGCCTGGATTTAGAGGTAAAAAGAGGCTACAAGCCAACTGGGTTTGAGCTTATAAAGGTTTGGGCTTCTTTCTGAAGAAGAAATTAAAGGTATAGCCTTAAAACCATCACAGTTGGTTACCCTAACAAGAGCATCAACCTTTGGTTTAAGTATTGTGGGAACAGTAGCTGTAGTTGCTCATACATTTTAAGCAAAGAAATAGAGGGCCTGTGGGAAGTGACAATAGAAAGGACAGTGTGTTAGAAGATCAACTACAAGATGAACACAGCTGCTTTGTATTCTGGGCACTAGAAGCAGCTTCCCCTTTTTACTTGGGCAAATGCCTGTCACAAGTTGTACATAGGCTTGTTTAATATGATGCTGTCTGTTTCCACTAGAATTGCAAGTCGACGAAGTAGCTTTTCATTAGGCATGCCTTCTTCAGCATAGTTTTCTCATCTTCCATATGAGAGCACAGATAGACAGAATTAACTGAACTCTTGTAACAACAGCCTGCTGGACTGTAGCCAGTTCCCTTCAGGTTAACTGCCTTGTTCTTGCTTTCATTCACAATCTGTAAAGAGAACATTTAGATACCAGTGGGTAGGGTATGATATGTCTGCTTGGACAAACAGCAGCAGACAAAAAATACTATGCATAGAAACGATTTGGTTATTTATGAAAAGAAGCATGGCCAGTAGGTCAAGAGAGCTGATTCTGCCACTCTCTTCTGCCTGGCATGTCCTGCTCTGGGGCCCCCAAGAGAGACATGGACCTGCTGGATCATGTCCAGAGGGAGGCCACCAAAATAATGTGCAAGGCTGGAGCACCTCTCCTATGAAGACAGGCTAAGGCAGTTGGGGCTGTTCAGCCTGGAGAAGGGCTCCAGGGAGACCTTATAGCTACATTTCAATATCTAAAGGGGATCTACAGGAAGGCTGAGGAAGACTGTTTAGAAGAACTTGCAGTGATAGG
This sequence comes from Indicator indicator, assembly GCF_027791375.1. Classification (NCBI taxonomy): domain Eukaryota; kingdom Metazoa; phylum Chordata; class Aves; order Piciformes; family Indicatoridae; genus Indicator; species Indicator indicator. The sequence continues at coordinate 18,446,681 of NC_072028.1, forward strand.
ATGAGGGGCAATGGTTTGAAACTGGAGCAGGGTACATTTAGTCTGGATGTAAGGAGAAAGTTCTTCACAATGGGAGCGGTACAATACTGGAAGAAACTGCCCAGGGATGTAGTTGAGGCCCCATCAAATGGACACATTCAAGATCAGACTTGATGTGGCATTGGGCAGCCTCATCTAGTTGGAGGTGTCCTTGCTGACTGCAGGGGGGTTGGACAAGATGACCTTTGAGGGTCCTTTCCAGCCCAATGCAATCCGTGAATCTAACAATATTAACAGATAAACCTATGATTTCCACATGGCTGTGAAGTCATGACACACTAACACTCATTCAGTACATTTTTCAAGTAATGAAACCTGGTCCTTTAGTGTTTAAAAGACATAACCATGGTATGCCTGGTTAATATTAGCTTCACAGCACATAACATCAAGAAAACTGAAAATATCTCATAACAAGCTATAGCCAAGTAGCCTTAGTTCCCGTCAATGCCCCAGTTTCAGCACAAACCTAAAATCTCCCTAGATCACATCTGTTGAGAATTAATCTTTTACTAACTTCACAGCACCCAGTCACAGTTTCATTAAATTATTCCAGGATTTCTTAAGACTCAAATTCCAGACACATCAAGCTAGTTTCTACACTGCCATCCACTGCTGGGATCAGGCTTCTGCTGCAAGAGCAACTTAAATTATTATTTCCCCCCCCCCTTCTTTTATTTGTGTTTCAACCTTAATGTGAGGCAAAACAATAACTGATAGTATGTTATTGTGCAGGCAGAGCATTCTGAAACTTCTGTGCTCTTCCTAATGACTACATGGCTCCCTTGATTGATGGCATACATTGCTGAAAGTATTTTAATTTGGCTCCTTACAGTTGCTTCATCGCTACTGTTTCCAAGTAGCCTAGAAGGTAAGTGGCTAACAGCTCGGAGTCCTGCAGCCAACATTCATTACCCAAGCCACATTCCTCAGCTGACATCAACCTACTCAATCAAAAATAGCACCTATCTACAGGCGAGGTTTCTGAAATCCGCATCCTCGGAGGGACTCTTTGCTCCCACTCGCGGCAGTCCGCGCCTTGTAGAGAGGCTCAGACGTGGGCTCCCGTGGCCTCGCCGAGAGGAGGCGAGGCGAGGCGCAGGAAAGCGCCGCACAGCATACGGTTCCACAGCTGCTGCTAGACGGCGGAGGGACACGTGGCAGCGCGAAGCCACCCCACCCCGTTCCGCTCAGCTGGCTCCCCCGGATTGGGGGCCCGCCCGGCCAACCAACTACAACCCCCGGCAGCCCGCGCGGCGCGAGCACGCCGAGGTGGGGGTGGGGAGCGGAAGAAAGCGGCGCAGGGCAGGCTCTTGACGCCACGTGACCTGCCGCGCGGCGTCCCTTCTCTCTCAGCAGCACCGGTGCGAGTCACGAGGCGCCGTCGGTACCACCGACGTCACGGCGTGAGAGCGAGACCAACTGTGGGAAACGCCGGCGAGGGGGCGGCTCTGCCCGGGGGCACGGCGCGGGGGGCAGGGCCGGCAGGCGCGCGAGCCGGGGCGGGGCTAGCAGCGGCCCGTAGTAGGCGCCCTCCCCTCTGCCTTCTCCCCCTCCCCCCTCCCCTTACTGACAGAAGGCGCCCGGGCACGGGAGCTCGCGCTGGGGCAGGAGCAGCTGCTCGCGCTGCCGCCTGCCCGCGAGCTCCCCTTCTTCGCTCGCCCTCTTTCCCGCTCCCTCCTCGGCGCCATCCGGTGTTATGAGGCGGCCCTGAGGGGCAGCGGCGGCGGGCAGGGCAGCCCGGCAGGAGCCCGGCGCGGCCCGGCAGGGTGACGGGGTCTCACTTTGCCTCTTCGGCCAAACTCATGACTACGGCAAACTGCGGCGCCACCGACGAGTTCGACTTCAGGCTGATATTCGGGGAGGACGGGCAGCCCGGCCCCGGGCCGCCGCTGGGGCCTGCAGGTGCGTTCCTCCGTTGCCTTCTCGCCGCGCTGGGGCTGGGACGGGGGTGTCGGCTTCCTGTTTTCCTCCGAGTAAGGCGGGGAAGGGGGGTGCTGCCGCCTGCCCCGCCGCCGCGGGAGGTGGGAGACTGGGGCGGGAAGCGGCGCCGACCCTCCTCCCTCAGGCCGCTTCAGGGCTCAGCTCCCCTACCCTCGCTCGCGGGACGTGGGATCTGAGGGGGGGGTGATGCTGCTAGCAGGGCCGGGCCGGGGCTCATTGGGCCTCTCGCCGCCGTTACAACTTTCTTTGGGAAAAGAAATCCAAGAACTCGCGTCGTGCGGGAGGAGCCTTCGCCAGGGCGCGGTGGCTCGAGGGGGAAAGGCCCCGGCTCTTGCCGAGGCGGGGGGCGGTTGGGATCTGGTGGGCCTGGTCGTCTCCCTGGTCCGCGGGCGTTCCGCTGTCGCTTCTGGCGCAGGTACCGCACGGAGGGGCGCGGCTGTGTTCGCCTTCGCTGTGGGGGGGGCGATCGGCTGGGGTGTCCCGGCGAGGTATAGCGAGCCGCCAAATTCTGCATGGGGTAGCAAGCAACAGAATACTGATGAGGTTGCACTGGAGGCTTGGCTGGGGCTCCTGCCGTGAAAAGTTTCAACCTAACTGTTCCCCGTATGTAAGCATAATCGTTACTCCAGTGTGCGCCTATAAACTTCGTATACGTGCGTCTGGATGAACAAAACGCTCTGTGTTGAGATCTGACGGCTCTTTCGGTCCGTTTGTACGGATGCATACACGCGCCTCGGAGTGCTTCCATTTTATTCGGTTTTGTAGTATTTGAGTCTGAAAAATCCCTTTAAAAACCCCTCGTATTTCTTTAAACTGCAGAAAATAGTGTTCCTTGTAAATGATGATGTGAGGAATCAATAAGAGCCAGCTGTGCCGTGTGTGGTGTACCAGAGTTCGATGATTGCATGCCTTTTTTTCTGATCTACTTGAAATAAGTACTAGTTGGTAGTGCACTGTCTGAAGTCTAACTGGGTAGATGATAAGATAACTCTGAAACACGATTGGATCCAGGCTAAAGGATGCAGCCATGTTGTTTTATTCTGTGACTTGGGTTGTCTGCATAAGTTGATTAGAAATGAAAAGTTTCATACAGTCTTGTATGTCATCCTTTGTGAACACTTAGGATTAGTTTATTAATTTCTAACTGTATTGATGCTGAGATTCAGTTTAGAGATTTCTTCAGGTGAGGGGAGATTGTCTTTGCTTATTTCCAACTTGGTAGAATAGCAGATGGTGCTTTTGGGAACGGGGGCTAAGTTCCAGTAGCCAAATAAATGCATTACTGTGCCATATGAAAACAATGGGGAATGTTAACAGAGTACAACAAAAATAACTGACATCTTTGTTTCTATTCTTTTCACACAAAACTAGTAGTCTAAACTTTGCTCCTCTGTCAGTGGTGGATGAAAATGAGGTAACATGTTGCTTATAAAACTGGAAATGCTAGTGGCACTCAATTCACTTTTGTAATATTTGTACTTTGTCAGCATTCCTTAAGAAGTAGTTCAGATATTACTCTGAATACAGAGAATTTTTATGCTTGATAAGTTAAAGCTATTTTTCAGGCAGATTTAAAACTGATATTCAGACTGTGAACTTGTTTGCTGTAGCTTTCAATAAGCAATTTTGCATCTTTAGCTCAGTAATTTCCTTATTTTGTAAAATATTGGAGGTGAGCTTGCCTGCTGTGCACAGATGTGGCCTTCAGCGAAAGGGCTTGAGTAGGTCTAGCCTTCAAGTAATCTGTTAAAAGGATTGCCCCAGAGTTTGGCCATTAGTTCTGTCCATGTATTCTATATAGGAAGAACAGCTGGATTTCATAGAAGAGAGGACACATACTGGAAATCTTACTTGTTCCCTCCCCCCTTGTCCAAGTGAGTTAGCTGAACAAAAATTCTTAGATCTCCCTACAGCAGTGATGTTGTTGCTGCAAAGCGCATCAAAGCAAGTGTTAAAGGTATTTTATTTTCTAATGTATGTGAATAATAAAACATGCAGGTCACAGGGAAAGTTGCTTAATTTGTAATAAATTAAATTAAATTACTAAATTTTCCATGAAGATGGAGAATGCTTGAAAACACATTCTCACACTTCATGCCATATCTTTAGAAGTTTGGGATTGGCATCCTTGTGAAAGACGCGTCTGGTTCTTGTGTAAAGAACATGGAAATGTACCTTAATGTTTTCTCTTATGCTGACACTACTGTAGTGGTATGAAGATTTTATTATTTCATATGGGTACATATATAAGTATATGTATTCATATATTTTATCTCAAACTGTATTTTTAATCAAAGGCAAGAAAAAGTGAGCCGTTTTTAAATTTCCTTTAATAAACTTGATTTTTGAACAACTAAGGAAATGCTAGTCCCAGGCAGTAGATTACTTTTTTTATGATATTAAAAAGACAGTAGGAGAAATTAAAGCAGCAGGGATTATCACTTATACAGAATAATTTTAGTGGCATGCAGGACAGTAGAACTAACATAGTTTTGTGCTAAGTGGCAGGAATTGAGACTAACATTCTACAGTAGTGCTTGATGGGAAAGTTGCAGTTTCTGCCACAGAGGGAAATGCATGAAAGATGGTTTAAAGATGCTTAAAAGCCTCTAGATGAACACTACAGTCTTTGCAACATACTTCACTTAATCCAAGGGATAGCCCATTTCACCTAACCTGTGAACTAAAGTAAAAATTTGCTCAAGTGGTTGCCAACTAGATTGTCAAAAGCTCTTCAGCTGCTTTTAAGTGGAAGCTGGGTATCAAGCAGCTTCTGGAAAATCTTTTGCTCATAGTTTGGTGTCTCAAGAAAGAAACAATCTCTTTAACGTTGCCGTGTTTAGCACTCAAAACAGGTGGTATAGTGTTAGGTACTAAAGAGCTTCATCTTTCTCTGGCAATATAATTAGGGTCTCCAGTGCCCAAAGGTAATGGTATAGAGCACTCTGAAGTGAACCAAATCTCTTTGGTGTACTCTTTCTTGCGGAACTGTTTGGTTAGTTGCAGCAGCATCTGATTGCATCTTGCCACCTTGTATCGGTTGCATTTAAAATGCTTAAGTAGGCATTTGAATTCCAGTATCCTTCAGATCCTGTACATGCTGAAAAATTGATTGTCCTGTAACTAATTCTGTCAGTTACTTTGAGCTGCCACTATGTTTGGTCTTCTCAGTGAAGAGATTTTTGAGATGTAATACACAACACTTGAATTTAACTTGAATATTTTTCTGATGATGCCCCCATAGTCTTCACCCACCCAGTTTTATAATACTCTTCAGTATAATTTTAGGAAGTTGCCTAGAACTTCTTAAGCATTAAACAAGCTGCATTAAGATGTCCTTACTACTGTTAAAAACTATGCTGAGGATGCAGTATACCGTTTAGATGCCAGACAGTGCAAAAAGGGCGCAAAGACAGGTTGCTATGATGGCTTCCTTAGCTGAATTCTTATTTTAAGAGTTCACCTTCTGTTTTAAGGAATGAGTTTTTACAGTGTAAGAGCCTTTAAAGATCTTGGTGTATGTAGTACTAAGCTGTGAGCTCTGAATCTTTTTTGGTTTTGTAACAAAATTATTCTTTGTTAATATGTCAGATAGGTATGCTTAGAAGTAGAGGCTACAAACTGTTAAATGTCCAGAAAATTACTTACTCAGTTATTTAGGAAGTTCTGGAAGATGAGTTACTGATATGGTTGTTCAGAATCCTGTCTAAAATGTTCCTGTTATTTCTGATAAAGTCTTCTTAAAACAAAAGAAGGGTTAAGGTTTTGTTACCCAGTGAAACACAGTAATATATGGAATTTCATCCTAACATCCACCTTTTTTTCTTGGGATGTAAAGTATATGAGGAAAAAGTCATCGTTCATTATCTTCCAATATTAGTGGCCATCCTTTGTTTGATTTATTCCTTCCTTCAGCTCTTTCCCACCTTTCCCCCCCCCCAAAAAAAAAAAAATCTAAAAGTGTTGGTAAAAGTATCCTCCTTGGATCTTTAATTCTAAGTATCTGTTTTGGATTCTTGGAAACTATGGAACAATCTGAAAAGAGGTTCTCCATATTTCCTTTCACTTCATATTTGGTTAAGTAATGCTATTTACTAATCTTTTTACAGATACATCTCACAATTTCGCTTACTGTTCTCCTGAAAAGTATGGTATGAAAAAATATCTCAGTTGTGTAATGAATTTAGTGAATTTCAAAACATCTTTGTCAGTTGGAGGCTCATTCTGAATAAGGACAGTATATCTGGAATTGAATCTTCAGTTTATTTGAAAATCTCTATATTCATGTTCTCCTCCTGAGTTGTTGCCCCCTAACTTAGAGGTATTAGCTTATTGATTTGAGGCTCTTATTAAATATCATGGCTGAAACACACATTTTGCCATAGTGACTGTCAAAGTAACACCTGACCTTTTCTTTTGGAGGTTTCAATATCTGAACTTTGTGAGCTCCTCTGGCTGCTCAGCAGTTACCCCTGTCTATGTGTTGAGTGCTCTGAAGCCATGGCAGGCACTGAATTTTTCTTCAGTATCTAGGCTGGGTTCTCTGTAGCAAAAACTGGTGCTATATATGTGTAATTTAACTTAGTAAAATTCCTATAACCAATGATTTGTGCTGAAATACTACCATAGCACTAGTCGTTATAGCTTTACTTAGATCACTGATATGCAAGGTATTCATTTTTACATCTTAGTGATTATTGGTGACAAGTATTATTGTCAGGGATTGTTGGTAGAGAGCAGAAAATTGCCAAAGATCTTTAGAGAAGTTTGCAGTGTGCTTGAACTTTTTGTCTTTTCCCTAAGATGGTGATTAAGGTAACCAGTCAAGTTGTGGTAGGAAAGAGTAGTCTCATAATTAGATTGAGTGGAAAATAAGGATGCTGGCAATAATTTTGAACTTGAGGTGTGAGCTGATTGAGGGTTGCTGTTGGTTAAATTCTTTTTTGTCATCACATACTTCTGATCCAGAGTTGACATGAAGTTTGTTTTCCTTAGCTGAGTAAGAGAAACTCATCTTAGGAAGTCTCTGTGACAGACTACCTTGTGTACCTGTATGGTTCACCTGAAATTTTATGTTTTAAAACTTTTTTTATTCTACTTAGATTTAGTTTCCTGTATAAATGGATAGGAGAGAAAGTCTTTGCACAAGTTGGTAGCCCTGTGGTTATTATGTATAATTTGAGCCATCCATATAAATCCAGCTGTCTCTGCTGGTCTGTAACCATTTGCTATACAAAATAGTGCTCATGCAGATTAAGAGCAGGGTCAACTGGTGCACCTTTAAGAAAGGAATGAATGGACAAGTTGCTTGAGCCCATTTATTTTTTAGCTTCTCCCTTAGACATAAAGCATACTTTTTAACAGAAACGTTTAATTATTAGTTATTGAGCATTAAATGTATTGTGATAGGAATCACCACTGAAGGGAATCTCAGTTACTATAATTTTATTTTACAAGGTGGTATCTCTGCATGTGAAAGATTGACAAGCAGGGACACAATGCAAATCAGTCATAAACTGTGGTTATATAATTTTCTGATTCAGGGGAGGAGAGAAAACCAAACAGCTGCATCTGACCAAAAATAGAGGGTCTGTGACAAGAACCTTGTGACTTCATAATAACTTAGAGAGACATTGAGGAAGAACCAAAGAAAAACTTATATTAAAGTCAAATCTGGTATTGGTGGAGTCAGACCTGCATGGTCATTCAGAGTAACAGATCAATCTCATAGTCCTGGGAGGCTGGCACATTTGAGTATGTTGTGGTTTTTCCACAGTCTTGCCCTTTTGGATGAAGCTTGACCAGGATGAGACTACTTCAAAAAATACCCAACTGTTGTGTGCTGTTGTGAAGCAGTTGTAGCTGCACCTGAGATAATTCCATAACTTTTATGGTTTGGCATATGGTTCTGGGATCACTACATAGGGCATTGAAAATCACTATTGTAGTGAGTCACTGTGTAGTGCAAGGATTTGAAAAAGATCCCATTTGAGAAAATGTTACTTATTTTGTGTGTGAATTCATGGTCCCACCTCACCTTCTGCCCCCTTCCCCCTCATTTAATTATGGGCACAGCACAAGTGAAAACAAATCCCAAGAGCTAAGATATGGCAGATGGGCAAGATACAAAAGCATTTGTGCTAATGCTTTTATCTTGCATATCTCTGAAAATTGGAAATTTTCAGGACTACTTTCTTAAAAGTAGTCCTCTGCTTAAAACATCGAACCATCTTCTTCCTTTTGTGTTGTACAACTTTAAGCAGTTTATTGTATCCTTCCTGAAGTGTAGCCAAATAAGTGACATGGCTGTGAATGAGTGAGAAATGAGGCAGATTGGGCCTGAGTCACTAGTAAGCAGCAGTGTGGCTGTTCATAAATATAGGAGGTTTTGTCTAAAGCTGTCTTGGGTCAGGGAAGTGCATGGAGCAGACTTGGCAGACAGCCCAGCCTGTAAAACAACATCCAAGTCCTTACATTTGTCCAGGCATGCCATGTGGGGTTCGGATGTCAGTGGAATTTAAGATGAGCGAAACGATCAGTAAGGCTAAGTAAAATTGCAAGATAGGAGCGGCATTATTAACAAGCCAACATTCTCCTCTACCTTTAGTATGCCCATCTGTGAGCATTCATCTGAAATACTGGTGAAATAGAACATTAAAAAACAGTGGAAGTGTTCAAAGTCATGCAGAGAGATGAATTTAAATCTGAAGAACTGTAGCACTGGTTGACAAGCAGGTTCTCTGGGGCTGTACGGTGGCCTGCATGTCTTGAGTTAACCAAACAGCTGAACCTCAGCTTTTATGTGATACTTCTGATTAAATATCAGTGAATGCTTATGGTTACTTATCAGACAAAGGATGATAGGTGTTGATAGAAGAGAAGATACTTTTGCCTGCGTTCTGGAGGCTCAGACCTCATTTTTGTGTACCTGCTTAAAGAGAGTCTTCATGTTTTAGTGGCTGCTCACTTTGCTTTTTAGGAACAAATGCCAAGAGAAATGCTGTTTTTTTTAACCCCAGATTTTATTTTATTTGTAATAGTTTTGGTAAACAGAACAAAAAGACCAGACAACTTAAACTCATGGTTAAACAACATTTCTACTATACTGGAGAGGGAATGGAATTGTGACTGGACACACTGTTACCTTCTAACTAAAGTTGTTTCATAGAGTAACCCAAAATACAAACATGCTGTAAAGATAGCATAGTCGCAGTGCATTTATTAACCATTAGTGAAAGGGATTTCCTGCTTTTGATGGCTACATAATGGGCTATAATAATGTCTACAATGATTTATAGCTACTCGTGTACCTTGGATGCTTTCTAGTAGTTGTTCCCTAAACCAAGAACACAAAGGTGATGAGGAGCTGGAGTAACTGTATGATTGGACTCAATGATGTTAAAGGTCTTGACTCAGCCTAAATGATTCTATGATTACTGAAGGTTTTAATGGTGTCACTTAGGATAACTGTACTTTAGTGACAGGGCCACAAGAGAATGTGTGGTTTAGTCCAAAGAACCACCAAGAAAATCTGTCAACGTTTTGTTTCTCATAGCTTCTTTAAATTAGCTCTGTGTCTCTGTATTTCATCAGTGGAATTTGTCAAAATTAGGCTTTTGAGAGCAAATGCTACTGTCTGTGAAACTGCCTAGCTTGTTTGGTTGTGGGCAGGCGTTTAGGCTGATTAGATACAGTATGTAGTGAAACGTCCACTTCTGCTGGATTAAATGCAAACTGTTCAGGACTCTGAAGGGATGCAGGTTTCAGAGCTTGCATGCGGCACGGTTTTGAAGCATGCCAAAATATGGTCTCCCTTGTGTTTTGGGGGATCATTCTGAAAGTTGCTGAACAAACTACATTTGTGCTCAGCTTCAGGCTCCCCTTTCTCATTTGGCTGTTTGATTACTATTTCTGCTTGTTTTGCTTAGTACGTCAATCAGCAAAGTGAATTCAAGGTGTTTCTGATTCTGAGTTAATGTGAACAGCTGGAAAAACAGGAAAGTTTCAGATTATCATTCTGACTCATTTCAGACCTTAGATATACAAAGCATTTGAGTTTTGTGCACCTGAAGTCCACGTTAAAGCTGTATTATAAAATACGTTGGTGAAAAACTGTAATGTTAACAATACTGAGTTATCGCTATATGGTAGAATTGCATTCTGTGGTATGGTTTGCCATCTGTCATGTTGCAGGTCAGCTGCAGAAATACAGTGGAACTTTGCTAAGGTGTGAAGAGTTCTCGAACTAGTTTGTTCAGGTGCTATCAATACCTGTTCTTAGCCTCTGGGCCATGTTCTGTTTAATAAACACGAGAGATGTCCCCATTTTGGTCTCCCTTACTGTGTAACCTTTCCCCACTCTTAACTTCTTGCCTTAGCTTATTGCATTCCTTTTCTAACAATCTTCTCAAAGACCTTTGTCACCATACCCTCCTGTAAACTAAAACACCCATTTTCTTGCATGTTCCTGTCTTGCTTTATTTGCTATGGCCCTCCTTATACATTCTGATCTTGGAAACTTGGGTTCTGCTCAGTGATGGGTTCAGGACTGGAGACAACTGTAAACCTGGAGGTGTCTGTATAAAGCAGCAGGTTGTTAGCGGCAATGGTGTTGGTGTTAGAAGTTGATCAGTGGTAAAGGCATCCATGTAGATAGGTGAGGATTTCAGTTTATAAGTACAGCATAATCAGAACTTTGAATAGCAGGAGTCCATTAGTTTTTCCCTCACAAAGGAAGAGTTAGGTTGTGGATAATAAACTGGCCTGAGTACCAAGGATGTAGATAAATCTTTGGCTGGTGATTAAAGCATGTAATTCACTTATTCTCTTCAATCAGTATTTGAGTAATGTCCTTGCTTTTCTTTACAATCAGTTTTCTTGTGATGTGTCAGACACATCACACCCATTCTGGAGTGCTCAGTCTTCTCTCAGCTCCCATGTCTGTACACACCAGATGCTCTGGGATTGCAGGACTACAGTTTGTTCACAGATTCTAACACATAATCATGTGGAGTAATGTGCTTCATCATCAGAACAGCTGTGACAGGCTATAGGTACTATGTGCTAGTAACTGCTCCATGGATGTATATTGGGTTGTTTTAAGAATCTTCGCAAAGGCCATAGTGTTTTTTTAAATTTCTCTGAACTACTGGGTAGTGTTAAGATGAATTTCTAACACTGAATGACAAATGAAGCTTTCATCAGACTGAAGGGCAACAGCTTCTGTTTTGTCTAGCAGGGTATTGTGCAATAAAATACCATGGCTCTTGAATGACATACCCACAGAGAGAAAAAGGAAGCAAGGAGAAACCTGTACGTTTTAGAGATTTTTAAAACAAAAAGCAAATATTTTTCTTTAACCTGCTATGAGTATTAATTCATAGTTCTTCAATACCGAACTACATACTCAAAGTTTTCATTTAAGAACATGTTTCGTAATTGACCAGAAATGCCAGGAGAGTTGGAGAAGGCACAGGTACAAACACTGCATGGTGCTTCTGTCTGCTCTTTTTTTTTTTTTTGCTATTGTAACTGAACTTGGAATGACTAATTCTTGTTGAACCTTAGTTACAAGCTGGATTCCTTGCCTGATTTATACATCACTTTTGATCAGCATATCTCAAAGCACTCTACTATGAAAGATTATCAGAAATTATTTGGGGGGGGGGGAAGAGACAAGACTTCAACTGATACTCACTCTAGTACAGTAGAAGTACATGATTTTCTGTGCTTATGGCTGAAGCAGATGCATTTGATTTTCATGCTTATGTAGGCTGATTTTCTTACAAGTTGAATAAAATTTCATCGTTATTATTTCCCTATGTGGAAGCTAATTCTGTTACATCAGGGTGAAACTGCATGTACACTAAGACAGCTGTCCCAGTTTCAGTGCATCTCAGCTTGTGGCCTAAAGATTTAGTTGCATGTTACGTTTGTAGTGAGAACACCTGCAGTTTCTGCTCTGGTTGCTGGTTTCTCCCCTGTCCTAAAGCTTGTCATCCTGTCAGATTTTTTTTTTTTATATATATATATATATACACACACACATACAGGTGTTTGTGTTAGTGCTTTGCAAAGCTGATTGCCAAAATCATCTGGGTTAAAAATACCTGTCATTTCCTTTCCCCCTTGGTGAGTGAGTGTGTTTGGGAGGTTAAGGAGAGTAGTTGCTGCTCAAAAAAACATAACATGAAGTTAACACCTTGAGAGCCAGCATGTGCTTATTTTATTCCATGTCAGCTGTAAATATTTGATAATGTTGTATTATTTTCTTGCTTAAACTAGTGTGACTTCATTATTTTTCTGCATTTCTATTTAGGATAATTAATCCTCATCTGGTCTAGAATTTGAAAAAGTCTCCAGAGGAGTTCATACAGTTGAGAAGATTGTTTTTCTTGTATATTACCAATATTGTCACTTAACACAAGAGGAGTGAAATTCTGATGAGCATAACAGAGCTGCCTCTAGCATACATGACTGACAGAAGAAAAATTTATTTTTATCCATTGTGAGTAATCTGATATGACCATCAAACAGCACAAAATCACTGAAGAGGGGAGAACTGCTTCATAAAATGACAGTTGCTGCAAATCATCTTTTTTTGAAAGCTTAAACTTGCACTACTGATTTTTGTGTTGGTCTGTAAGGATGTCTTTCCCCTTTTCCTTCTTGCTACCTTAATTGTTTTGACAAGTTATACTTAGTACCATACTTGGTGGCGTACTAGTCAATTATGCTCCTAATGCATTGCTGTATTTTTTTAGGATTTTTTGGGGTTGTGTTTTTAAGTTGGCACTTAAACTTGTAGGAAATGTCTCTGGAGAACTTAGAGCTTTCAGTGGAAAACTAGAGTTGAATGACCAGTTATAGAGCTTTAGCGTGGTAGCATATCAACAAGAACTCTGATCAACGTCTTTGTGATTGTACAAGACAGACTGACTATTGGGTATTTTGGCTTCTTTGTGAAGATTAAGACTCCTTTTTGACCCCAAGAACTATGTGAACTGCTGCAAATTAGTAGGGTAATGAAATTTTAAAATTAATTTGCATATGCTTTTTGTTCCTATTTTGAGCCATTTCTGTGCTGTTCTTCATGATACCTGTTGTTCAGAAAGAGATAATGGTAAATGTCATGGCAGAACTGAGAAACAGAAGAGGCTGTTGTTCTTTTTAAAGTTTGGGAGTGGAGACAGATTATATGACTTGTCTGAGAACACACATGATGTCTGTGGCAATGCTCAAGTCTTTCCTCATGCTATTTAAAGGACTTGATTACTGATCCTGTTTTCACAGTAGTATTTTTATAAGACCTAGGTCATGTTGCACTTTCTTACTACCTTATAACAACTTCTATTGTCTGAACCTGTTTATGTGCCTACGAATCTGGAATAAAAAAGTGGTTTGGATAATTTTGGCACAGGGCTTGTGTTCAGACATTTGATAGTAATTGACCTTCCTTCTGTGGAGAAATCTGGCTCTCTGTACAGCTGCACATGTGTATGTGCCAGGACATGGCTGAGGAGTGAATGTGCAGTCTGATAAGGCAAAGAGCAAGCAAAATATCTCTTAGGAGTATTTGTTCTCCATGTTATTTGCTTATATTCTCCAGTTAGCTTATGCTGAAGTGTTCTTAGCAGTTGAGTAAAGGATAAACCAGCACTGTTTTAATAAAAGAGCTTTTGTAAACCAGTCTCTTTCCAGGCAGTAGCAAATGCACATTCAAAAATGACAGACTTTGTGCATCTCATTGATAAAGGATGATACAGAGGTCTGATGTAAGATTGCATTGGCAGCCTGCAGGTTTGCATAGCTTGTATGCAACTACGTAAAAATAGAGCATCTACATCTGTGATCCCCCAGTAGTCAATCCGATCACTGGGGTGAGGCAGAAGGCTTCACTACGTTTCTAAACAGTTGAGTGGCTTCTTCATAATGATGGTGCTATGCCTGGTAGTGCTAAAAGCTGCTATAAGTTAAAACAAAGCTGAGTTTATTTCTCTGCTAGTTGTCCAGAAGACCTCCCTTGATAGTAAAACAAAACTTGTTTGACGCAGTTTTTTTTCTCAGCAAACACCGACTTTTTGTTTTGTTTCTCTGTCTCCTTTTAAATGTTTACTGGAACAAATAAACTACTAATACTACTTCTAAAATTGAACTTACTGGACTGCGATTCTTCAAGTGCTTTTTAACCTTTTGTTTAACCCAGTTTTCTTTGCATTGCTATTGCTTTGTTAGCAATTTACTCAGTTGCATTTTTCCTAAAGAAAAAACGTTTAGCGCACCTGCCTTTTTAGGGTCATGGCAGGCTTTTGATGTGAATGGCTCTATTTCTTTTAGTCTTTTTATTTTGCTGTCTCTATCCTATCTAGCATCATGCCCCTGTGTACTTGTGGTAGTTTTCATGCTCTATCTTAGTAATCTGACCTGATTTGTTTGCTTATTGAACGCTTCTTTCTTATATTTTATGGTCAATGAAGGCCTCATGGCTTGGCCAGCCTCACTTCTCACTTTACTGTATTTCCTCCCCCAAAAGGATTGTTTGAATGTAATAGCTCTCCTATTAAGTAACCACATTTCCATAGCTCCTTTTTTCTGTCTTGGGATTCTCCATAACCTTTTATTTCTTCTTTGCCTTGTACTTGCCTTTTGTGAAACTTCCCTGAGTTTGTTTACCCTCTGTGTTCTTGAAGCCCTGTGGTTTTAGGTTGTTTTTTGGTTTGTTTGGGTTTTTTTTTCTGTTGGCTGGTTGGGTTTTTGGTTTTGTTTGAGTTTGTTTTGGTTTTTTTTTTTTTTAGCTGTTCTCACCTCTTTCCATCTTAAGAGTTGTTAGCTGGGGTTTAGTTTTGTTTGTTTGTGGGTTTTTTTCCCCGTTTCTTTCACCCAAGTTACATTAATTTTGTATATTTACTAGTGCCTTCAAATTAGAGGGCTCTTCCAGACTGTATTCTCTCTATAGAGTCTTCAGTAGGACTCAAATCATTATTGACAGATAGCCTAGTAGAATTAATGACACGATATGAAAAGGTCTTAGTAGTTAGTGTTGTTCTTTGTATGAGCAACTAACGGGTTATTTTAACACATGACTATAAGGGGGGGGGTTTGTGTACGAACTGAAATAGATCTAACCGCTTATTGATCATGTCTGAAAATGATTTGGGTGATTTAGCCTTTACAATATATTGTTTCCACGGTATTAAAGCATGCTTTTGGGATTTGGCATTCATTAGATACATGGTTCTTACTCCTGGTTTCTAGCATCCTGGTTTTTGAGTGTACAATGGGGAGGGGTAATGAGAGAGTAGGGTGCCAAACTCATTAGAAGTTGTTTGTGGTGGAGGAGGACAAAAGAGACCCGAGTAAGAAGAGTGAGGATCTCCTGCCTTCTCTATCTCTTCCCCTTTTCTTTCCAGCTGTCTTTTTTGTGCTAGTCTGATCTTTCTGTGAAACTTAAATGTTGAATGCACCTGTGTTTTTCATAAATCCCAGTGACATTTCTGATACTAATAATGAGTTAGGAAATGTAGATATCTGATCTTGCACATGAATATACTGATGGATGTGGAAAGCTGTAACTGCTCTCTGCATTTCCTGTGTTGAAAACGCATGTGTATATAAAAACCACACAGTGCTTATAAAACTTCTTAGGACTAATCTTAAATGTGATTTTTTTTTTCAATTCTTTAATAGATAGATTACTAATAGAACTGCTCTCTGCCTGTGAATCTTCAGCCATATATTTTTTTAAATCTGAGAAACATGGTCCATTCCTTGGTAACATGCTTTCTCTCCCACTTGACAGTGCTTACTTGTTGTCTCTGAAGAGATGCTTTTTTGGTTTGTTTCTGGTTTAGTTAATTTTAAGGTGATGGCTATTCTTCAAACTGACAATAGAATGATTACTCAACATACTGCTTTATTTCATCATGGAAAGGCCCAAAATATGTGCTTTCCTGTCTGTGTATTTTATCGGATTGTGAGAGAGACTAGATTTATTTCAAAACAAGCATTAATAGTCTAGTGATATTCAAGATTCAGCATTCAAACAAATTGCTCAGATAGTAGAAGCAATATTGTTAACAGATTGTGAGTCCAGTTTGTGTTTAGTGGGTATGTTCCAAATACATTTAATGTCCTCAGATAAGAGGTGATAGACTATTGAACTACCTGAGGTCTCCCTATATACCTGCTTTCTGTGATAGAAGGCTCTATTTCATGAGAGGAAAGACACCGGACTAGAAGCACAGTGGTTGCAAAATACCAAAATAGCTGTGTTTTCTACTTTTGTTTCAGAGAAATGTCTCAGATGGGCAGTTAATTCAGTATTGAGAAGCAGGGCAAGAAAATCTGCTTCGGTTCTGTCAGACAAAATTGCTGATTTGCTGCCTCTCAATTGCTTGTTTTTCTTTGGAATACTTCCTGTGTTTTGAATAAATTAGTGAGATCTGAGAATATTTTGGTTTGCCTTTTTTATGCTGAATAACTTGTGCTTCAGCTTTGTGAGACTGCACTTCAAAAATGCTATTCTGTGAGATAGGCACTTAAGAGTTTTCTAAGCCATCAGAAATGATCTTTGGAGTAAGAGTCTTCATAATATCTTTAATTTTCTCTTGTAGGCTCTCTTTTGATTGAATGTTTGGAGTCATTCATTGAAGTTTGAGTCACTGTAAGAGGTTTTCTAGTGTCAAAGGAGATAAATATTATGTATGAGTTACTCTGGTGCTTGTAATTAATGACTGGTGGGCTTGCAGAAAGTATCATAGTCCTATTAATGTCAAAAGGATTAATTTGTAATGGATTATGATTTTTAAAAACGCTTAAATATGAATGGATTGTAGCTATGAAAGATAAGGTGCTGAGTCTTCTACCTTAGATACTTTCAAGGTTCTGAACCCATTTTTCTGTGTGTTACATTGTCAACCACCGAAGATGGGTATAAACTGTAGAATCTGATTGAAAACAAGGTTTATGACAGAAAACTATGCTGTAGTCCCATTTAGTTGTAAATGGCTGAGGAAAATTAAGAATCAGCTTTTATTTTCTGTGGCTGGCATAATGGCTAATGTCTAGGGTGTTATAAACAGGCCCTACCTGGGAAATTGTTTATTGCATTTTTCAAGTATTGCATTCTGACTGTGTTCCTCTTCTTTTTGATTCTATTCTCAGATCTCGAGTCAGATGATTGTGCGTCAATATACATCTTTAATGTAGACCAACCATCATCATCTGTAAATCAGCCAATTTGTATTCCTCGCCATGGACTACAGGCTCATTCCTCTCCTCTGTCACCACCTACGAGACTTCAGAGTCATAAGAACTATGAAGGAACTTGTGAGGTACCAGAATCCAAATACAGTCCACTAGGTGGACCCAAACCCTTTGAGTGCCCTAGTATTCAAATTACATCAATTTCACCTAACTGTCACCACGGGATTGAAGCCAGTGAAGATGAATTGCACACAAATGGCACAGAAAATGAGTATATGGAAAGGCCTTCACGGGACCACCTCTATCTTCCTCTTGAGCCGTCATACAGGGAATCATCCCTTAGTCCAAGCCCTGCCAGCAGCATTTCGTCCAGAAGTTGGTTTTCAGATGCTTCCTCTTGTGAATCCATTTCCCATGTTTATGATGATGTAGACTCAGAGTTAAATGAAGCAGCTGCTCGATTTACCCTTGGCTCTCCTTTGGCATCTCCTGGTGGTTCTCCGAGAGGTCCCAGCGATGAATCTTGGCAGCAGCCTTATGGATTTGGGCACGCCTTGTCACCTAGACAGTCTCCCTGTCATTCTCCTAGAACTAGTATTACAGATGAAAATTGGCTAAGCCCTAGACCAACATCAAGACCTTCATCAAGACCTACATCCCCCTGTGGGAAACGACGACACTCCAGTGCTGAGATTTGCTATGCTGGTTCTCTCTCTCCTCACCATTCTCCAACTCCATCACCTGGCCATTCTCCCAGAGGAAGCATAACAGAAGACACATGGCTAAACACTTCCATCCATAATGTACAAGGCCTTAATTCTGGCCTTTCACCATTTCAGTGTTGTACAGAGACTGATATTCCACTAAAAACAAGAAAGACCTCAGAAGATCAGACTGCCACTTTATCTGGAAAACTAGATCTCTGTCCTGAAGATCAGGGTAACTTATCAGCATCCCTCGAAGCTGCAGTAGATGACTGCTCTGGATCTCAGCACACCTTGAAAAAAGATTTGCCTGGAGACCAATTTCTTTCTGTTCCTTCGCACTTTACTTGGAACAAACCAAAACCTGGTCACACTCCCATATTTCGGTAAGCCATTAGAAACTCCTTCCCTCACATTTTTCCCTTCCTGTGCATTTTAAGTAGACACTTAAATGTGCTTATCTCAGTGATGTTTTAAGACTTTTTAGGAAACTTACATCAGGGAGATGATAAAGTTAGGAAAAACCAAGTTGACACACCAAAGAGACATCTTTTTCTTCTTTTAAAAATACAGTAGCTGCATTGTGACATAGGATTAGTTTGAATTAAATACTTTGTTTGCATACATACACAGAATCCAGCTGAATCAAATGTCTGCAGATTTTGTTCATGTCTTGCAGTTCCATCTAATCTGACCAGTTAATGTTTCACTATAGCTAAAGAAACCTGACATGCATATTCTCATAAAGCAGAGACTACAAAAGAGGTGGGGAATTTATTTGCTTTTGGTTTTACTTGCTTCTTTGGGCTCATAGCAGAATTTTTAAAGATAATTGCATGCTGCACTGAAATCATCCAGAAGGAATTGATTTCTGAGCCATAACACCAAAGGTATTTCCACCATTGTGGTACTGTGTTAACTCACGCTTTTCCTAGCAGGATGATTTGTGAAGGCTCCAAAGAGGGAGCTAGTTTGCTTGGGGTAAAAATTTCCCCTTCCTTTCTATGCTGTTGCTTTTTAGAGCATTTCTGTGATCTTTCCAACCATATAGCTACTGGAATCACTTTGCCAGTACCATGCATGGATGCAGCATTGCTACTGGATGGATACTGTGTTTATCAGCTTGAGTTACCCATTTGATTCCTAAACTTTTTACTTCTTTTACTAGGTTTTAAAAATAAGGAGTTGGAAGATACTAGGAGGAAGAATATTGTTTTGTGTGGACATTTTGTAAGAAAAGTACCTTTAGATTAATACCTGTAAAACACGAGTATCCATATAAATGTCATATCACAGATTTAAATGTCAGTGGTTTCTTGCTACTCTGCATTGATTTTAAAATAACTTTGATTAAAATAGTATCATTTTGTCATCAGGCAGTGCTTAAGATTTGCTCTTTAAGCATGCAGTGGTTGAAGCAACTCTTCTTTCTTAAAGGGAAGAAGATAGGGTAGGGTTCTCCGTGTATTTGTTCTATTTTGAAAGAGAGCAAAGCTTAAGGCCTAAAAGTTAATGGCAAGATACGGTGTTCCTCTTGTTGCAGAGTTGTCTTTGCAAAGCACTTGTTTTCACACTCTGTATTTTAATTTTAGAAAGAATGACATAGAAAATATTCATGGCTTTACTATTTTCCTCCCTGCTAGCACTTCCTCCCCTAAAATAAGAGAAGCAAATAAAAATTTAAGAAGAAAAAAAGAAACGTTTCTGACCAAGCTTCAGACAGAGATCCACTATGGGAGGCTTTTTTTCCCCCTGGCTGTCAGAGTATGAAATTCTTAGCAGAAGAATTTAGTAACAGCAGAAAAGCAGAACTATTGCCCAGTAAGCCAAGCTTACTGAAGAAGTATTCTTTTAGGGACTACCATGGCAACATGGTAATTTTTATATAACCCCCCATTTCCGGTGGTTCTTTCCAAATTCACATGTCATTCTTGCATCATTTTAACATCTTGATTCATTAATTCTTGATGTTTTATCAGATGAACAAGCCTTTTGAAAGCAAGTTTTAGAATACTTACTCTCTTTTGGGGACATAGATGTGCTCTTATAGAATACAGGAGCAATCAGTCATCACTTAAAGATTGGTATTACTGACCCTTTCCATGTGTTAAAACACAGAACTAGTGGATCAAATTCAGCTGTAACTTTTACTGCTGAGTACCTAAGAAGGAAGTTACAAATATAAATGGGTGAAATATAAAGCAATGCTTTCATGGTACAGTGAAGTGTCCTTGAAACAAACGGAAGATAAGTGAATCATAATTTTAAGAGCTTCCTGAAGAGTCACTTCTAATGGGTGCTATCAGATAGATTTCAGTGTTCGTCAGAGTTATCAGAGAATGGTCTGGGTTAGAACAGACATCCAAAGGGCATCTATTCCAACCCCCTCTGCAGTAAGCAGGGGCATCTTCAACTAGATCAGGTTGCCCAGAGCCCTGCCAAGCCTCACCTTGAATGTCTTCAAGAATGGGCCCCAACAACCTCCATGGGCAACCTGTTCCAATGTTCCACTACCCTCATGGTAAAGAACTTCTTCCTAACATCCAATCTAACTTTTTTCTTCTCTAGTTTGAAGCCATTGCCCCTCATCCTACCACTGCACGCCTTTGTAAATAGTCTCTCTCCATCCTTCTTGTAGGCCCCCTTCACGTACTGGAAGGT
Organism: Indicator indicator; assembly: GCF_027791375.1. Lineage (NCBI taxonomy): Eukaryota > Metazoa > Chordata > Aves > Piciformes > Indicatoridae > Indicator > Indicator indicator. Next base: position 18,467,230 of record NC_072028.1, read on the forward strand.
TGTTACTAGGTCTCCCTAGAGCCTCCTCTTCTGCAGGCTGGACAACCCTGGCTCTTTCAGTCTGTCTTTGTAGCAGAGGTGCTCCAAGCCCCTGATCATTTTCATGGCCCTCCTCTGGACCTGCTCCATCAGGTTCATGTCCTTCCTGTATTGAGGGCTCCAGACATGGATGCAGTACCCCAGGTCAGGTCTCAGAACAAAGTGGCAGAATCACCTCACTCAATCTGCTGGCCATGCATCTTTTGATGCAGCCCAGGATGCAACTGGCCTTCTGGGCTGTGTGTGCACACTGTCTGCTCATGTCCATCAGCTTCTTGTCCATCAGCACCCTAAGTCCTTTTCCACAGGGCTGCTTTCTATGACCTCATCCCCCAGTCTGTATTATTAGCGAGGGTTGTTCTGGCCCAGGTGCCAAACCCTGCACTTGTTCCTGGTCAACCTCATGAGGTTTACTTGGGCCCACCTCTCCAGCCTGTCCAGGTCACTCTGGATGACATCCCATCCCTCTAGCATATCTACGGCACTGTTCAGCTTGGTGTCACCTGCAAACTTGCTGATGGTACGTATCATTAATAAAAATATTAAACAGTACAGGTCCCAGTACAGACCCCTGAAGGACACCACTTGTCACTGCTCTCCTTATGGACTTCAAGCCATTGAGCACTATCCTCTGGATGTGACCAGCCAGCCAGTTCCTTATCCACTGAACGGTCCACCCATCAAATCCGTATCTCTCCAACTCGATGAGCAGAATGTTGTGGGGAACTGTGTCAGAGGCCTTGCAGAAGTCCAGATAGATCACATCCATAGGTTGTCACTTTATCATAGAAAGCCATTAGGTTGGTTGGGCAGGATTTGCCCCTAGTAAAGCCATGCTGGCTTTGTTATAACAGTGAACTTTTCCATTTTACTGCTGGATGTATTCCTGTGTGTTGGTTGCTAGATCAGTGTCACACAGAAGGCACGTTTTTATTAATACAAAACTTCTGTTATTTGTACACAACAGTGGTTTAAATTTCTTTAGAAGTTGTCAGTCTCCTAAGATTGCTAACGTCTGAAAATATATTTAATTAGTGTTTATTCAGCCATGTAGTAATTTCTGCATAACTGGATAAACACATTTTAATTTCTCTTCTACTCGGAAATCTATATAGCTTCCATATAGCTGTTTATGAATGTGAAGTTTAACAGCAAAGATACAAAGCTGCTAGCTGGAAAATTCTGTTACCAGATTTGAAACCACTGTGTTGATAAGATACCTTAACTGTCTTGAAGTCTTGGGTGTTTCTGTAATTCTGCTCCAATCTGCTCATCTGATTCTAAAAGATCCTCATTCTGTTACTGGAATCTTTTCATTCTAGCTAAAACAATAACTATTTTTACTTAGATGTGTGTTTTGGAATTGTATTGATGTGGGATACTCAGCAGACCAAACTTGGCTCTTTTGTTAGCTTGCAGGCTAGCATAGTTCATGAAAGGTGAACACTACTGAAGGGTAAAAGCACATAAATATAGAGGCATGGTAGATCTATGGTGATTTTGTGGGATGACCAAAGGAGTTAACAAAAGTAGATATCCAGATAAACCTGCTTCCTCTTGTAGTGCGGAGAACTGAGCAGAACTGCAGAAAAATCAAACTTACTGCTTTCATTAAAAAGTAGGCTATGCCTATTCACAAGTGAAGTAGATAAAACATGCGGAATTACTTAGCAGTTACAGCCTGCTCTGTGGGTGCTGTGAGACAGTGCATCTTCAGTCTATTTTGATGTTTATAAAAGTGGGAGAGCTAACTTGACTTCTATGCTTTCTGATTAGAAATTAAATGCAAAAAGTTCTTAAACAGTTCAGGATAGTGACCAAAAGTGAGCAACTCATTTGTCATGAAGTGTTGGATATTAATTGCAATTTATCTTTACTACATTTTATATATAGAAATATATTAATTGTAATATAAATTACAACATGTTACAGCCAATAGGCTTTTTAAATGTCTTAATGATATTGTCAAGTACAAAGTAGTGCATGAAGTGCATCTTAAGTGACTGTGAGCAGCATGCACAGTAAGCCCCCCACAGTAAGCTGAGCTCTGGTAGGAGTAACTCACCTCACAGGTGACATGGTGTGTAATGTGCAGATAGCACCTTCTGCTTTGAATGCTATCTGAAATTTTGGAAATCTAGTTTATCTGGCAAGTCCTAACTGTGTTTTCCTTCTTCTCTGTTCAGTAAGTGTACAGCAATAAGCAAAATTCAAAGGAATGTAACATGCTTTTGATCAATTTACTTGTGTTTCAGATTCTATCCAAACAATTTTGTTAGATGATAGTTTATTTGATCACAGAAAAACATAATCTGCATACAAAAACCATACGTGTGTTATGTGTCCTGAGTCACATTTGTGCTTCCTTGTCAATCCTAAATCTAGACAAGTGGCACTGGATAGAACCAGTGCAACAGGTTTGGTGTTTTGTTGTTGTTTATTTATTTGTTTGATTGGTAGGGCTTTTGCTGTTTTTCTTTTTTTTCCCCCTCCACTACATATCTTTAAAATACTTGTTTCTAGGCTTCTGCATGAAATTTATTTCAGATTTTATTAATTGGATTTGGTTTCTTTCACTCCTTTCTTTATGAAACTATGTAATAGTGGGAAGCTCTTCCAAGACTGATGCTTTTATTGATTTTCTTGTGTATATTCTAGCCAGCCTCCTCTAGTACAATGCTGCTATATTAGGAAGAGGAGTAGCAAGTAGTATTTTGAAGTGATAGATACACTTGTATTATGGAAATATATCTTGCTTTTCTATGTCCCATTCATCTCCCCTGAAAGGAAGATTTCTAGGAAGTGAAAAACAAATAATGAAAGTGTTCAGGGTTTTTTTGTTTGTTTTTTTTGTTTTGGTTTTACAATCTTCTTTGATCAAGGGGAGGAAAAAGCATAGGGATGACCCAGAAACCTCTGTCAAGCACTTAATATAATGCCTTCAGTGAGGATTTGTCACTCCAAGTACAATTGGTAAGAGATCAGCAACGTTTATGGTGTTAACAACCATGGTTATGGTGTTGTGTAGATAACAACCATCACAGAAGTGACCAGCACAACAACAAGCAATATGGGGCATTTTGTTAGAAAATTGGTCAGTGATGATGCAGCTCAAAATTAGGAGGGTTCTGTTGGTTTTGCTTTTAGGTTTGTTGTTTTGTTTTCTTTTGTTTTAAGCTCCTGATTTTTAACATGAATGGCTGGTGGGACAATACTGTTTATGTTCTGTGAAGCAGATCTTGAGAATCTAATTTGTATTTCAAGTAGATGGGCACTTTGCAGGGTAATCAACTTTAATGTTCATTGTTTCTTGCTTTAATCCCCGAAGTATTCGGTGGGAACATCTGGTGTGTTTTGTGTCTGGTAGATAACGAGGCAAATATTCATTAATGAGAAAAAGTCTTGAAACAAAACCTAGTTTCTTCTACTGTGTCTTCCCTCATGGAATTCTTAGACACTGAAGTCAAAACTGCTATATAAGCTGATACTGTCTCCCTGCTACTGTCACAGATTTAATCTAGAGCATTGAGAAGTGATGGGATATCAAGTAGTTTCTTTGTTGCAGTGGTGATGAACTAAATGTATTTGACAGATGTATTTACAGCTCAGGAATCTCTGTCGTGATGAATATTTAATCGCAACTTGAGACAATTTTACCTGCAGTTACCATTGGAAACTAGAATTGCTGACAGTTTTGCTTTCCCTCTCAGGAGAAAAAAAGAAAAGAGTATTTCAAATATAGTAGTAGATGGACAAATGTTTGAGAAAAAGTCTTGCCCGAATGTTTCTCTTGAAAGTCTGGGGAGTAGAGAAGAACAGATTTATGTTCCAACATAATATTGTGACTTTGGTCTTAAGAATATGTATTTCAATGTGAGTGGCCCATAGGCAAACTTGGTCTGCTTATCTTATTTTAATAAATAGAAATAACACCAGCTATGCTATGTTAGCAAAACTTTTAAAGTGAAAATACTTGCAAATCAATGATTTTGAACATAAGGATGCACTTAGGGTGAGACAGGCAAAGAGAACTTTGAACCTCCTTGCGTTTTAATAAGCTAGGCTGGTGCTGTAATGCTTACATACCATTAATGAATGCAGAGATATTCAGGTAGTGTTTGATATGTAGCCTTTCTGCTGTATATGTCATTTGGCTCTAACTTGGTCTGAAACGACAGAACATATATTTTATTTGGCAGTATCCTGTATCAGTACTCTGAAAACATAGTTAAATGTGGGTCTCCTAGCAGTAGAACAGTGATATTTTGAATGTAAATGGTACTTCTGAAGTCTATTGATAAGCCACTGTGGTGACTGGAATGGCCTCAAAATTCTTAACTCCAAAATCACTCCCCCAGGGAAAAAAAAATTGCTTTGTTTTAGGTAGTAGAGAGCAAACCACTATTTTTGATTTACAAGCATTCTTGACAAGGAATATAGTATTGGATCAGTTACGACTGGGGATTCTCAGAGGAGGTTTGCTGTGTTGTAACATTGCCTTGGTCACAGGATATGCTGTTAGTTAATCTCTGCAAAAACTTGGGGTGAGGAAAAGATTTGGAATATCCATTGTGTGGTCAATGAGTTTTCTCCCTTTTGATGTGGTGGGAGGAGCTGTAAGTGGAAAATGTTATTTTTACTGCAACTAAGAAATAATAGAAGAGTTGTTCTAGATCTGTGAATCTCAACCAATGAAGGAAGTAAGCATTTTGACCTTCTAGGGATACCTCTAGAGTTGTTACTAGAACTAGTGATTACAGAGAGGGGGGGACCTGTACATACAGAGTGGCTAAATCGAGTTCTTGTATCAGTTCCATCTATGTTCAGAAACTTTCTAACAAGGAGTCCAGGAGCACAGTACACTGCACCTAAGCTAATCAATCACACGTGTGCTTCAGCTGAGGCACCAGCATTAGCAGTTAGTCTGCACAGAGCCCCAACTATTTGTCCAAGGAATTACCCAGCAAGAGTGCTACAAATGGAAGGTAAAGGGTTTAGGTTTTTAACTGGATTATTTTCAGTGACTGTCATAGCCACTGTTCTTCCTTCTGTCCCACGTGTACTGTGGTGGGGCCGCAGTCAAATGCAAATAAGCAGTCTTGTTTCTGGGGCTTGTTTCTTGCTGTGCAAGAGGTATAGTCAGCCCATGAGCTGGGCCAGTGTCCACAGTTCTGTATACTGAATGCCATGTGGACACATTTGGCTGTCCCTATGCTGTACATCAGATACTTTATCAGTTTGTGCAGCCTGAATCAGTTCTGTTGTACAGATAATGATTGAAGAGGAGGAATGTATCAGTTAAATGAATATTAATAAAATTATCACTGAAGTGATAATTTTAAATGCAGTGGCTTCTGCTTCTCCTTCTTTACCTCTAAGTTTCCTTTAATAGCTGCTGTATTCTGAAGCTTTTAATCTTGATGTGATAGCAGTATGGGCTTTTGGAGGCTTGCATTAATCAGATTATAAGACTCTTGGTATTACTGGAAGAACATTTGTAGGTTTACAGATTGGTGCTGTTTCAACAACATGCTAAGATTTGATTTAATGGAAGTTTTAGAATGACAGTCATTATTTCCATTTCCCGACGTGATGTGGTGTTTCACTTTGTTGTTAATAAGGTTTTTACTCGTTTAAAGAAAACAAAGGATTAGAGAAACTTCTGTAAAAGACTAAGTTGCAAGCTACTGAGTTAAAAGTCTACCAGTTTTACTGCTCATCCTCACGTAATAGTGTTGACTGAACAATGTTCTCTTGAGAACAGATCCTTAAATGCAGTAAAGCCATTGGCTTCAGATTCTGTCCCCTATTCAGCATCTGGTACAAAATAAATGTTATATTATGAAGTGTTCAAAATATATGCACACTTGTTAGCTCTTGCTTCCCAAATACCGGTGTGAATCTTCTGGTTTGATATTGATTCCTACATGGTATTTTAAAACCCCAAGAGTTTGTAGGCTGTATTCTGCTACTTTTTAAAATTTACTTGGTGTCCAAGCTTGTGGGTCCATGTGACTTTCAGAAGATATTTCTGGCTAGAAAGTTCCCATTGTGCTTTTCTCCCAAGGGTTCTCTTTGAAGAAGCTCTATAGACAACTGGGGCTTGGTAAATTAGCAGGATTCAAAATTTTACCTTTCAGAATGTAATAAAGTTAAATCTTTCATCCAGTTCAATGCGTATCTCAACAGCATTTGTCTCAAAAGAGAAAGGGTGATGCAGAAGCAGAAATATATTAAACTTGACATCCTCACAGGGCAGAAGGGTGCTCAGTGTGCTCAGAAGATTCCACTGCTGCTGATAAGTGGAAGGTGATGAAGTTGGCAAGAAAAATACTTGGAAAGAAACAAGAGTTTGGATATCTAACATCCAACTCCAAAGGGAAGCAGCTGTAACTCTCTAGTCTGTTACACCTAGAAAACATAAGTTTGATGCAGCACAGCCTCAAGGGCTATGTAATTTATTTGGAGAACTGTGTTATGGAAGCTTTCGGGGTTTTGTTGTTTTGGTTTGGTTTTGTTTGGTTGGTTTTTTTAATGTTTTATGCATCTGTGCATGTGTTGTGCACTTGCTTGCTCTCTCATGCTGATACTTTCTATTTGTTTTCAAAGAATAACAAAATCTTGAGAACTGCTTATTTTCCTGTCTCCTCTTTGTTCTAGTGTTTCAAATATTTTTTTTTCAAGAGATCATGGTAGTCTGATCCAGCTTGTGTCACATTTTTATTAGTTAATTGCAGAAGGAGTAAACCTCTCTTAGAGGTTGTATGAAGAGTGGTCACAAACACTTTTTTTATTGACTAAGTTTAATGATAAACATCCAGTAATACCTTCCAGTAAGGGATATGTAGTCTGTAGTGTGCTTGCTATACCAAGTTCTCCTAAGAATTTTATCTGTTTGTAGTGTACACATTTTTTTTAATGTATTCGGTTATATGGGGAAAAAATATTTCCAGAAATGCTAAAGAAACGTTTCTCGCATGCTACATTTCTTTTAAAACTCTTCAGTATCTTCTAATCCTGATATTTTCTTTCATTTTTCAGACTGAAGACTTGAGTCCTCTTCTCCTTCAGTAGCTAAAAAAAGTGAATGGCAAGGTCTAGTTGATAGCCACTAGTAGCATTTAGGCAGTACATCTTAGCCTGTGGTAAGTATCTGGAAGGACTGGGCTTATACTGCATTTCTGTCAGTTCCCTCACTCATGGCTGACATCATCAGTCCTCTCCTACCCAAGTAAATACTATTGCTGTGGAAAGGACCAGTCAACAGACCTCCTTACTGGGGAATGAAGAGTCTTTGCTGTATGCTGAATGCTTTTGGAGGTGATTTATTACTCACATCCCTTCCTTTCAGTAAGAAGGGAAATACTCTTGTTCCTCCCACTGCTCTCAGAATGGTACTTCAGGAGATAAGGCTTATGTTAAAATATGATGTTACAACATGGGCTCTCTCCTGAAGTGCACAATAAGAGGCACTCCATGAAGCAAGACTCCATGAAGCAGCAGGTCAGCAGGCTTGTAGGTTGTTCTCCTGTATGAGGAGGCCAGCAAGCAGTGCCATTTCTTCAACTTTTCCATGCTTAGTGATGGTGATTTTTATAGTAAAAGGTAGATGTATGGTGCTGCAGGCTGAGCCCAAGTCCATCCAGATACTTGCTAAAGACAGAACTTCCTTTTCTTTTTTGTTCAGTCCAAACGTTATCATCTTTCTGAACTGTGAATATGTTTCATAGGTCTTAGGCAAATTCTCCAGAAGATATAGTTTGTCTTCCTGGGACCTGTGGCTATTCATGTTTGTGAAATTCCACATGGCTTTGGATTGGTGGTAGGATTTGCTGTAAAGTGGAAAGAAATGGAATCAAGCTTTCTCAGATGATGACAACGCTATTTGTCTCTCTCTTTAAAACCCAATTTGCTTTCCCTGATGGTCAGAGCAAGATAGTACAAAAAATATTTTACCAAAAGCTTATTTCTATGTAAATGTTCTTGTTTAGTACACAATGCTATAAACAATGAGTTTTAAATGTTCGTAAATTAATTTGCACTACTGGGTAGTTTCTGATTTGAATCTGGTTGTTCATTTTACTAGAATCGTAAGTATAAATCGGTGCAGGTAAAAGGGTAGGTATGAAAACATTGGTGATACCATGTGGCTTGTTTCCCTTTGAGGTTTTTCCATATTACTTCTATTACTGTATTTTGTTGTCCTTCTTACCTGGAGTGACTTTACTGCTATGTGCAAGGCTATTTATAATCTGTGGGTAAGATGAGTGTGTACTTGAGTCTGTTGCAGTAAGTCTTTATGCTTAGGCTACTAGCCTTGAAAATTTGGATCATCAGAGTGTTCGTTTTAATGACGGTTAACAAAGTGCAGTACTTACCAGTTTTAAAAAAAACAAACAAGCTGTAAGATAATGCAGAGAGTTAACATTTAATGACTTAGTGAATTTAGTCTGTTCTCTCTAAACAATGCTTGAACTAGTTTGCTGATATTCTTGAGGATAAATTACTTGCATAAAGGCATTATAGAACAGCATTGGTAATGTGGGACTGGGGGGACTTATACAGTACTCTTTTTTTTTTTTTTTTTTTTTTTAATCAGCTATTGGAAGGAAGAAATTCCACTCAACCCCAAAAGAAACACTGAATTAAAGATTTTAATGGATGAGCCAAGTGTTGGCATTTTCAAGTAACTTTTTTTTAGGCTACTAGCTATTTGGTGGTCGTTTGTCAGGAAAGTGGCATAATTATATTTAAGAGTGAAGCTTCTTTGTGTTGTGGCCAAACCGCATAGTTTATGTAACCATGGTGTGCTTATTTTGATTCCAGCACATCTTCATTGCCGCCTCTTGACTGGCCTTTACCAAGTCTTTATGGACAGTGTGAACTGAAAATAGAAGTCCAGCCTAAAACTCATCACAGAGCTCACTATGAAACAGAAGGAAGCAGAGGAGCAGTAAAAGCATCTACTGGAGGACACCCTGTAGTGAAGGTAGGAAGTCTGGGTTTTTTTGAGGATAATTTAAAACTGCAGTTATTGGTGTTTATAGTAATGTGAATTGTTTCTTGTGTGAAGTTTACAGTCCTTCCTGGGTGTGGTACTTTTAGGCTATGCCTTCAAAAATGTTCACAGATCTTGAACAGAAAGTGGTAAAAATGTAAATAAATCACTATTGGGTGTAAAAAGGAAAATAATGATAATTCTAAACAATCCCACTGGAAAGATAACGGACTTAAGCCAGTAATGTTTGTAAACAGTATCTCTCTTCTCGCTTCTTCGCTCTGGGAGAGATTAATTTGCTGCTGCTTGGCCTTGGCTGTGCTGCTTATATTGTGACTGCTATTAACTTCTCTGCCTCTGTTTCTTGTCCCTGGTGTACAAGGGAGTAGGGAAGGAGGCAGGTCGGGGGGGTCCTTGTGCTGTCCATTAATTGTAAATACCTGTAAGTATTGTATATTTGTACATTTTCATTGCATTTTGTTGTAGATTGTAGTCTTGCTTGTAAATACAGCTTTAATTTGCTTCCAACTGAGCTGGTCTGGCAAATTTAATGTTGGGGCAGAATTTTCAACCCACCACATTACAAAATTAATTGGCCCCATGTTGGGGGTTTTCTCCCTTAAGTGTAACTTATTCAACACAAAAGCTGGTTTAAAATGTTTAAAAATTTGGTTTGCTACAGTAACAGTGCATGTTTGTACTTGTGAATGGATTCACAGTACACTAGTGTATAATTTAGCCTATTCAACATGAACTTTGAGGAGGAAGGTGTGTGCATGGGGGCAGGTAAGAAAAGTGTCAATAACAGGTTACTTGGAGCTATACTGAAATACAGTATTTATATACTGAAAGACAGAATAGCTTCATTTGAATTGGAAGTCATCTTTCTTTTGGTGTTGAGACAGCTTTCTGATCGCTATAAATACCTCTTACTTGCTTACTTCTGTGAAATTGTACCTACAAATTCTGATAATTTTCATTTAAATGTTTGACATAAATTTAAATCTGACTTCTTTCTTCAGCAAAGTTTATCATTCAGTTTAATGGTAGCTATCTCCTTAAAGTAAGGCATCATCTAGTTTCATTAGAATTTGACTCGTTATCTGTAAGGGCAAGTAAGACTTGTTTCTTGTTTTCTTTTTTCTGGCACGATTTCCATTGTTTTAGGAGAATCACACAAACTTTCTCTTACAACAGCAGGCAGGCCTCTGCTGGCTGACAAAGGGTGATGATACTGACAGCAGCTGCTGTCAGACAGAGTAGATTTCTCAGCACACAGAGGCAAGGGTCAAGTCTGTGCTGCACACTAGAGAAAACTGAGGATGCCTGGAGTAGGCTGGAATCTGAAAGCCAGCTGGGCACATTGCTTCACAGGGAGCGTTGTGTTGCTTTAGTGGAGAACAAGGAGACACTACTTTCATATGCCAAGGTGCTGGCAGTGGAATTTAACACATCATTAACAAGGTCAGAAACTTGAGAGATTTTTAGCTGACAAAAGTCTCTGCTAAGGTTTTGTGTACTGCATTTATTTTTTTTTATTTTTAACCTGCGTACTTGTCTTGCACGAATACTTGCATTAAGGGAACTTGTTTTGCTGCTGTTTATAAGATTTGACAAATGTATGTAGGATTTCTTCTGCTTACAGAACTAGATGCTTACAGTACTAAATGCAAGTTATTAAAATCAGATCTGTTATCTATATGATTTACAGCAATGAATTTTAAAGCTATGTGTATTACAACTGTGGAATACCTTGTTATGATGAGAATGCCGTTTCAAAAATGGGGGGTAGTATTTGTGCCTGACACTTTGATACTTAAAACAAACGGATTGTTCTATTCACTATCACAGTGAATACAAATACAAATCAATATTCTGCTTTGCAGTTTGGTCTCTTCCAGCTGGATTAGAAATTAATTGTTGTGCTTGGTGGAAGAGAGGAAGTTGTTATGAAACAAAACATCAATTTGTGTTAACTTTTTACTCACTGCTGGGTGAAACAGTATGCTAAGGGCTAAGTTTAAAAGGTAAATACTTAATAGCTGTGAACAGATTAGAATTACTTTATTTAAATACAAAAAAGTGAGATATTTTCCAGCATGTTTGTAAGCTTACTATGCAAATTGTGTTCCTGATATGCATTACTATTTGTTTGTCTTTTCTTTTTGGCTTTATACCAGTCACTTCAATTGCAATGAAGTACTCAGTGTTTTCTAGTGTGAAATGACCAATGTCAGAGACAAGAAGAGATGTGGGTGAACAGAGTATTTCATTTGAAAGGAACCTACCTTGAACAGGAAGCCTAGCTGCCACATCTTTGGGTGCCTGAAGGCCCGTGAGCTTCTACTTCCTACAGAATTTGTTTTGTTCCTTAATGTTATTTTATACAAAGCTAGAATATTTAATTTCCAAACTGTGAAGCCTCTATAGTTCTGCATCTGCAGTTGATCTATTATTTAAAATGAAAGTACATAGCTTGAAGCCATTAATCTATTAGTGCCTGTCATTAATCTATTACTAATACTGCGCCATACCTGTTGCTAGGAGACTAAGCTTCTGACAAATTCGGCATCATCTCTTGTGCTTATGTTTAATCAGCTTATTTCCAAATGTGAGGAAATGAAATGAGTAGAGCATCATGCTTTGCTTTGCAGGTTCATTTAAGGAAGGAAATTGTGTAATGAAATTCTTGTTTCCAGCATGTTTTTTTTTTCATCAGAAGGTTCTAAATACTAGCTACCTGTCATTTTAATCTCCTGCTTTCCTGGAAGTGTATGCCAGCTAATCGGTGTCATCTGGAACAGTTTCTTTTAGCTTGGTAGCGAATCTGCAAGATAACAATGACAGTTTTCAAAGGGAAAGGAATAAGTATCTTGGTGGAAGGGTTGGCAAGGGGAAACGTTGAGCTTCTGTCACGCATGTTACTTGGAAATGGTATTGTCAGTTGACAGTCTGCCTTTTACCCTTCTAATGCAATTGGTTAGAGTACTTACTTTTTACCCATCTGTGAAACCTTTCACACAACTAGCTGCCACATTTCATCTGACTCTAAATGAATGATCACCATTGCTTAAATGTCTCACCCTCCCCATAGGTCAAATTGTACACAATAAAATGAAGTTTATGCTTAAAATTTGCTAGATGAGTTTTTACTGCTAACCAAAATGGTTAGGGTTCTTCATGAGCCTTCACTTGGTTAACACTTATGTGACGAAAACCACAAGTGTTTTAAGAGCAGGTAGACACATGGTAAAGAGCTCTTAGGGATATGTGGGTTTTTTAACTTTTATTTTAGCTGTCTGATATAAAGTAACTTCTTTTTAAGTGAACTGACTTGTTTTGTGTACTATGTTTCTGCTACTTAAGTCAGCTTCTGCAGTTTTCTAACTTTTCTTAACTATTTTAAATTTAGTGATATTTTTTGTTACTAAATTTCATAGGGAGGCTCATTTCTTACCCTAGTTGCTTCTGCAGTAGCAGAGATGGGGAAGTATTTTGTGATCAGTATGAACAACATAGCATTAAGATCAAAAATTAAAGAAATATTAAATATAACCTAGTTTATTTAAATGGCTATACACTTCTACAAACTGTTTGCTTCTACTAAGCAAACAGTAACTTCCTGTGTGAGTTTTAGTGGAGACCTGTAAAAGGGGGACCGAATGTCAGCTCTGTTTAAAGTGATCGCAGATCTTGAAGTCATGACTGAAGAGCTGCAATGGGGGGAAAAAAAAAGTAAATAACTGAGCTAAAGTGAACAAAATTTCAACTACTTTGAAAATTCTGAAATGGAAGTGTGTTCTCAAAAAGCCTGCCAAACTGCCTGAGTTCTGGTGGGAGAAACTGTAACCTACAAGTTTCCGATAAACGTAAACTAATGAAGGATTGTCTAAATGCGTGTGTGTTTGCTGGCCTGGTACTCTGTGGCTGTCACCTTTGCCTCAGCTGTTCTGCATCACAATTCATGTAACTGCTCACTCTAACAGGTAGATATCAGAGTTCTTCCTGTTCTCTAAACCACACATGCAGCATGTTTTCTGTGTTTCATGATCCTTCCCATTCTTCCCATCTCTGACTTTTCAAGAGAAGGCTCTGTGGGGACCTAATAATGAGCTTCCAATACTTAAAGGAGGCCTACAAGAAAGACTGTTTACAAAGATCTGTAGTGATAGGACAAAGGGCAGTGATTTCAAACTAGAAAAGAGTAGATTTAGATTGGATGTTAGGACCAAGTTCTTTACCCCATGAGGGTAGTGGAACACTGGAACATGTTGCCTGTGGAGGTAGTTGAGGCCCCATCTCTGGAGATTTCAACATGGGGCTTGACAAGGCTCTGGGCACCCTGATCTAGTTGAGGATGCCCCTGCTTACTGCAGAAGGGGTTGGATTAGATGACTTTCAGTGGTCCCTTCCAACCCAAACCATTCTATCAACTTGTATTTTTGTCTTGAATTCCTTCCTATTTTGTATATCAGCACAAGGCAAGCTGTGTCCCAGCTCTATCTGCCTACTGGTGTTCGGTGACAACAACCCCAAATAATTCTACAAGGCAGCCTGTGTGAACCATGTAGAGGACTGTATTGGGAGAAACATAGAGTTCTGGATGAGATCTAAACCCACCAATCTTTCAAGAACAGTTTGCTTGCCTATTTAGGCATTTTTTTCTACAAAATCCCCAAAATAGAGAGTAATAGCAATATTGGTAGAGCTAACATGTTCACATAGTCGTCTAGAAAATGCAGAAATTAACACTCAAATCCTTGGGTAATGCCTGGCTCATGCCAGCCTCTTGTCACAAGTGACCACATACTGAAAAGGGTACACTGGACAACACAGCAGTCTGGTCTGCTTTTGGTATCGTTTGTTCACTAAAATAGAATCATATAATTGTTAGGGTTGGAAGGGACCTGAAGGATCATCTAGTTTCAACCCCCCTGCCATGGGCCAGGACACCTCACACTAGGTTGCTCAATGTGGGAAAGTAGTAATTTTTTTCAAAAGTAAAACAAATTGATGGGGGTCTTCTATAGGTTGTGTGGGAATAACCTATTTCCATCTTGGACATCCTTGTCCAAAACCTGTCCGTAGCATAATTTAGCACTGGGAGTTGGTATGTCAGGAATAGCACATTTTTGCAGATGGATCATGTATTGTGATGGTTAATTAGATGTGACTGGTAGTTCTGCAGTGTGAAGTGGTGCTATTTGTCTGACACTATTTGAACTATGAATTGATATCCTTTTTTGGGTAGTGTAGAATGGGACAGGACTCTGAGCTAAAACATGCTTCAAAATATGCTTGAAACGAGTGTTTCAAATATTTAAATTCTGTCTGCAAGCAGTCAGTGACTGGGTGGAAGTGTGAGATTTCAGGAACAGAAATTGAGGTTTTTAAACCCTGAAGGGATGTTCTGTATGCCCTGTGTTTAGAGTATCATGACCAACAAAGCACTGATGATATTTGCCATTACTGTTTGCTTTAGTCCTTCGCAGGACCAGCACCCAGTTGTTTTTGGGATGACCTTTAAAATGTTTTTTGATTTGGACTTGTGCCACTACCTAATAGTTTATTCAAGTCTGTTCCTTTTGTGTCTCACTTTTTTTCAGACTTGCAAAGGTCTGGACCGTTTTAAAGACTTCAAGTCACTCTACTTGATAAGCTTATTTAGCTAAGAATGAAGAAAAATCTTTTTTGGATGCGCATGCTTTTCTTTCTCAGTTAATGGAAAGATACATCAAATAATCAAATGAAATAGTGCTGAACTTCAGGAAGGGGAAGTAGATGTTGTTTTGGTCTAACATATTTAATTGTAAAAGCAGACATTTCACTTGTGGTACCATTATAGCCCCTGCAGAATCAGAATGAAGTAATAAAAAAAAATTCCCATGTACTGTTAAGATTTTTCCAAGCCAGTTCCTGGGTATTGCCTTATAGATCTGAATGGGGTTTTCTTCATTAATTTCTCCAGTTTCCTTTGAACGCTCCATTGAAGATCATAGGTCAGCACTCACTGTACCTCTGTGAGGCCACAAGGGGATGGCTGTGGTCACTCTGGTTTTCAGCAACTTCCCTGAACCCTTCCTTGGGTTTATATACATATATATGGATTGTTTCAAGGATTTCAGAGTGCAGCTGTTGATAAATTGTTGATAAATTGTGCTGCTGGTATTAGTCATTTGTGCCTTTCATTTCAAATGATGTTTATCTTCATGGCTCTGGGTCTTTGTCATCCCTTGCTGTTATTCCTGTATTGCTGCTAATAGGTGTGCCCTGGAACTTGGCAGAGTAGCCCTTCAACGTTTAAAGCACTAGGCCTTACAGTTCTTTACAGTCACTGTGTGCCACTCAAAAGTGAAATTCTTGTGGAGAAATGGCTGGAATAGAACATTTGGTTCTTCAGTGCCATGCACCCATGACTCTTTGATACTGCTGTCCAAAGATTCCAGGCTTGTGGATCACATCTCTGTCTCAGAGGGAAAAACATGGTAAAGGTGTGCTTTCTTCCTTTAAATGAAATTTTAAAATTAAAAATATTTTACTTTGGAAATTACTAAAATGGAGGCCAGCGAAAGTTCTTTTCTATTTAGGACTCTCTAGATTTCCTGGTGAATTATACAGTCTCTATACATGTACAATCTTCCAAAGTAAAATACCTCATTCAAGAGAACAGCTTGGTCCTTCCTTTCTCCTGCATAACATGGGACCTCCATTTTCCTCTTTCACCCTCCTTACCTTGTAACTTTAGGGGGTGTTCTAAGGCTGCAGAAGTCATTGAAACGTATCCAGCTGCCATGAGACTATGGAGGAGGAAATAACTAGTTACAACCTGCTTCCTAGGCATTGAAAAGCCTAGGAAATCTCCATCTGAAGGAAATGCTTAGTAAGTGCTGATAGTTCTTTACACAGCTGTGTTTCCTTCCCCTTCTTCATGTTTGAACTGGGGATTTTTACATGGATACTGGTGTGTTTGGTGAAGATAAAGGTGTTAATCCAGTTGTCCCTTCACTGAAGTTATCCCAGACGTTTCCCCAGACATGTCATGTATTTCAAGACTATGCCCTATTTTTAGGGAGGCCTCTTTGTGTGTCAGAGGGTTCATTCTCATCAAGTCTGCTTTACAAATCCAGTAATGCCGTAAGTGTTTAATTGTGCAAAGATGAAGGGGCACTGAAGTGTTGATAGACTCTTCATCTTCAATTAGCAAGCAAAGGCACATAAAACTTAAGAGTATTATAAGTTTGGTTAAATATGGCAATTTCCTAATAAATGCTGGAAAGTTTTGCAGGGTAATTGCTTTAAAAATACAATCAAATGTGTTTTGGCAGTGTCTGAATGTCACTGGTATCGTAGTAGTGTTTGACTGCTGAGCATAAACTTAGCTAATGAAATTATTTTTCTACCTTTCCCTCCAAGTTTTATTTCTATTGGATTTTAATGTTTTGTTTGGTTTTCCTTTTAGTTTTCAGTCAGAAAGAGTAGGCATGTGGAATCCTGCCATTAATTCTGGAGTGAGTGACACTATTAGGTATTGGGGATTTTGTAAAGAACCAAAGGGGGTTTTGGTTCACAAAACCACACTGTTTCAAAGTATGCTACTCTTGTCTGAGTGCCTGTTTACTTTGAAGTGTGTATTTGCTGTTGAGTATTTTTCTCAAGTTACATTACAGGCTTTAAGAAATCACATCTGGTGGATAAATAACATCTACATTTGAATGAACAGAAATTGGTGATAGTTGGGCTGCTTCAATAAGTGGAAGAGACAGAGCCTACTTGTTTGAAAAAGGTGGGGAGGTAAAATTTGTAAATATTAGAGACTAAAAAAAAGTCTTCTCGCAAGCTTGAGTGCAGAAAGCTTTCCTTTAGATCAGAGCATGGAACAGATGACATATGAGCCAGATACAGTCATAATATAATCTGCATGTAATCTGGAGAAATACTAACTTCTTTTTCACAGGTTGATGCCTATTAATGTGAACTCGTTTGCTTTTCTCAGCAAGGAAAAGGTTCTCACCACTACCACAAAATTGAGAGTTTAAATGCTGCTGTCCTCAGTGATCAAATTAATCTATATAGTCTCCTAGGTTCCACATTTTTAAAGGATTTTCCGTATGTGTATTAAAAATATATGAATGTTTTTTCCATGTAAAATACAACTTCTTGATCATCCAAAAATTCTTTCATTAACTTAATGTCTTTGTAGTTACTTGGGCAAAATTATAAACTAAGTATTGAAATGCATGCATGAGTTTACTGCCTGCAGTATAGTAACAGGGCTGGAAGTGCTTTGGCAGGGAGCCCTTCTGGCTTATCCTGTAGTGACCTTCAGTCTTTAGCCTTCCAGCTTTAGTTTAACTTACGCATGCACTGACCTTTGCTATGGAAACGATACAGAAACACAAAAACAACTTGGCTGAGTTTCCTGCAAAGCAGTGGGTGGTGTGTCAGTATTCTGTTACAGAGGAGGGTTGCTAGAGGTCAGTAGTGACAGCCTACAATAACTTACTAGCTGTCTGCAGCATACTGTTGGCTACTCTTGGGAAAGTGGTTGGTCTTTTTTTAAGTCTAATTAATAACTCTTTTCATAGTGTGCAGCTCTATGATTGCACATGGAGTTAAATGCTGGAACGAATATTTGGAAATACACCTGGTGCTCAACCAGTAGCTTAAGTTACTGTCTTCATGTAAATGACCCATGACTAAATCTTGGGCAGGCTGATATTGTGGCAATTTATAACCTGTCTTCATCACTGTGACTCTGCAGCACTTACCAGCAGGCTGTTAAATTTGTGTTAAATACTTGAGACCTGTGTAGAGACACTGTTCTTGTTGGTATGCTTTGTGTATGCTTCACTAAGGTGAACTAAAGGTACAGTTACCCTGGCTTCCTGAAGTATTGAAGCAGAACATCTTTCATTCAAGTTAATTATGTAGGTATCGTCATTTAAAAACAATTAGCAATATTTTTTTATACTGACAAGTGCTTGGACTGTTCAACATACAGAATAGTGTGTAAAGCAGACAAGGTAATAAGCAAGTGTCTTCCTGCTGTCAAGAAGACTAAGAACTATCAACTTTTTAATGAGAACAAAACTTTAAAAGGTTGTGGAGTCTCTTTCTCTGAAGACTTTCAAAACCCACCTAGATGTGTTCCTGTGTGACCTGCCCTAGGTGATCCTGCTCTGTCAGGGGACTTGGACCTGATCTCTTGAGGTCTATTCCAACCCATAACATTCTGTGATTCTGTAATGCATTTCAAATTCAAAGATATGTAATTCTTCCTGATTTGGAGTTGCTTGGAAGAGTTAAGTCTTTCATTATTGTAAGTACAGGTGTTGCACTAATAATGACAATTCAGGGTCCGAATATCAACTTTCTTTGGGGGAGAGCTGACATTTCCTAGGAGATGAAGGTAGTGCAGATTTCCTGACGATTCTGCCTCTTGACGGGGACCAAGTGTGATGGGTAGGAAGTTCTGCTGAGCTAGTGGAAGGAATAATGAAAGAAAAGGCAGTCAATCTCATTCCCATTCTTGTTCAGAATCCAGGTCTAGCTCAAAATCCCAATATAGAAGGAAAAGATCACACTCAAAACACACATAGGAATAGTTTTTATTTTGGACTAAGATCATTCAAGGTCAGGCTCAGTGTGGCCCTGGGCAGTCTGCTGTAGTTGGAGGTATCCCTGCTCCCTGCAGAGGTTTGAACAAGATGACCTTTGAGGGTCCCTTCCAACCTAATGCAATCTATGGATCTGTAAGGGTGTTGTGTAGGGAGAGATGCTGAGGTGTCCTGTTAGCAGGATTAGCCATGTAATGGACTCAGAATTTTTCCTGACTCTTCAGCAAACTTCAGACTGCATGTGCAATTAGATAAGGTAGGAGTACCAGCGGGAGAGCTAACAGTGATCCAGCCCTGTCCCTGGTTCTCAGGAATGGTGAGACAGAGGCTGTCTTTAATAATGTGGTGCTAGGTACAGCATGTGAGTTTCATTAAAGGCTTTGAATGGTTATGTAATAGAAATGACAGGCAACAGTGCAGGCATCCTTGCCCCAAGCTACTGGATAGTTTTCTACCTGCCCCTTGGCTCACTGGCCTCCACAGACTCTTCTCTTTGATTACAGACATGCTGTAAATTTTCTGTTTCACTCTTGCAGAATCCATGTCATGCCTGGAGTTGTCAGCTCATTTAGCAGGCAAGATTTAGAATTGACATTCTCCCCTCAAGGCACAAATTTGTGTAATAAAGCTTGGGTGCTTTTGGTGGTTTGGTTTGTTTTAGTTGCCATGTTTTTGACAATCTGTCTGCCTGCCTCTAAGTTTTTGCTAGCACATAAAACTGTCTTGTCAGCATCCATAGCCTATGAAGCTTGCAGTCTTTTTTTTCCTGTAAATGTGGCTGTTGGAAGCACGAAGACTCTGCACAGCCTTCCCAGGGCTTGCCTAAGTCTCTTGTTTCCTTTATGTGTGCCTGTTGCAGTGCTCAGGCCCACTGTTGCATTCTGTCACCTCAAAGACAGGGTTATTCTTTTCTGTCTCACCTTCCAGCTTACTTCACTGCCACTCTTGCTTGCACACATTGGCTGTCTTTATAATTTGACAATGGTTTTGTTCTATACTGTTCTCATTTTATTTTACTTTGAAAAAAGGCAATAACAGACGTTCTGCAAAATATAAATTCATGAGGTCTCTGTTAACCTTGCTGGTCTGTACTACTGTACAAATCTATACGTTACTGTACCTTGAACAGGACTTCACTGCAGATCCTTTTCAGCAGTTCATTTGAGACAAAGCTAGAGGGTAAGCAGCTAAATGACATAGTTGGGGGGCAGAGAGTGCAGCTTGTTGGCTTGTTTGTTCTGAAACTGGTTTGTGCTACATGGCTTTTAAATATGCATGAACTTTTCAGGGTTTTGTCTGATGTTATTGCAAAACATTTTTAATTGTGAGATGTTTTATTTATATATTGCACCATGCAGAGTTTTTTTTCTAAATTACTTTATGGAATTTAGAAGTATTCTGTTGCATTGTAGTAGTTTCCCTCGGGCATTGCATTTCTCATTTTAATTTAACATATGAACCAGAGGGGAAGTGACTAAACGTGATAGTACCCTGTAGGGTCGTCTTGTGGGACTTTGATCATTTCTTCTGAAGCTGTAGTACCATAGTTTGACATTGCCGCTTTGCTAGGCCTTGTGCATTGCAGCCGTGTGAGCCAGTTGACAAGCACATGAGCTTGTATCACAGGAACATCCTGCAGAAGCAGCACTTGACAGCTCATGGATATAGAACTTCTCTGCAAATGGGGCAGGCATTTTATGCCAGATGTTCCCACCCCATTCCTTTCCCACAACATGCATGGCAGAAATGAGGCCGTATCTGGCTCAAGAATAATGGAGGCAAAACCTGGTGTGAGACTTGGCCTTAAGCTATTCTAATGTAGTGTATGGCCAGAGTCTCACAGGCAGTACCACTGCAGCTGCTGGCATGGGGTCTTTTGCTTCACTAAGTTAAGCTCTTGCTTTGTGTAGGCTTCTGTAGTGGACAGTATCTCTACTGAATGTTGACAGACCAGCTTAGTTTTCTGAGTATGACTCCCTCCTCCCAGCTTCTCCTATCACCAGGATCTCCAGAACTGTTGTGTACATGGCCATTGTTAAGGAAGGGGAGGATAGCTTTAACTGGAAATTGGCTTTTGTCACAGTGACCCTATTTGGAACTTATTCAAGTTTTTTAATAGGTCTGCCTTGTAATTTATATAATTTCCAGTATGAGAGTGAACACATGCAACCAAAGTCACATTTAGGCTGTATTCCATTGTGTTAAGATTTAATTTTAACTCTAAAGAAAATAGATGATGGAGTCAGTGTTGAGAACTTGGGACAAGATGGCTGTTGTAAATGCTAAACTAACACGTGCATACATTTCCTTTTAGAACTTGTAAAATAACTCAGACTCGTAGAAAATATGAAAACATTATTTTGTATTGAAAAAAAAAATCACATATAAAAAGGAACTATGTGTTCATGCTCCACTATCAACACACAGTAACCAAGAGTAAATGTTGTCTGATGTCCAGATGGATGGCATGTAAATCTGCGGTATTGTTGCTCAGACATTATTTTACTTGCAGTATGCTTCAGTTTGCCAGTTGCAGGAAAGTGAAGTGAACTTCATGGACTTAAAACATATTTTTGTAGGCTTTGAATTTAGAATGGCAGTGGCTAAAGGAAACCTGCAGATTACATTTTTTTCATTAAATATTTTGGATAGTGTGTTGCCAGTGTCCTATGATGAAAACAGCCTTTTCTTTTAGAGTGTGGCTTTGTTGGTTTGTTGGTGTGGTTTTTTTTCTGATGTTTCATTGTGTTTTGTGCCTAGACTTACTTCTGTTAGGTAAGCAATAGGTGGTTGTGTAACAGCAGAGTCTGTTGATGGTAAGTCATATCTAAGGAAAGATACATGAATTAACATTTTTCAAATTTCAGTTTCTAAAACCCTCTTTGCCAAAAATAAACCATACTTGACTTTGCTAGCTATGAATTAAATTTTCTTTATCCTAACAGAAGAGATTCATAAATTCCCTGAAGCTTGTTAAAACTCAACACTGCATTCTGTAGTACAAAAACTAACTTTAAAATATTTTTTGTATTTCTAGGTTTACTAGGGGTATCTTAGTGAAACTGATAACTTGGCTTTGCTTAAAAATGCTATCAAAAATGCACCTCTGATATACCATAGTTCTGATGTAGAAATGTTGTATCTAAAAGGATTCTTTCCTCTCTGAGGCACTCAAAAGTAATAAAGCTGTTTTGACATCCATTTGTTCTGGTAAATGTATTTGCTGATACTTGTATTGGGAGGCAGATACCTGTACTCAGTTTCCTGGTTTCTGAGGAGGGAGAAGTTTATTGAATAATACTCTGACTATTCAATCTTTGTCCTGGTCGTGTATTTTAACCATGCATGCACAAAGGCAGTAAAAGTCAACTTATTTTAATATTACATCTACTGTTTCCATCAGCTCCTGGGCTACAGTGAGAAGCCAGTAAACCTACAAATGTTCATTGGAACAGCAGATGATCGCTACTTAAGACCTCATGCGTTCTACCAGGTGCATCGGATCACTGGAAAAACAGTTGCGACAGCTAGTCAAGAGATAATCATTGCCAGCACAAAGGTTCTGGAAATACCACTCCTTCCTGAAAACAACATGTCAGCCAGGTACAGCACACCTTAAAGTAACTGCTAATTTGCTTTTTATTTATTTGTATGAATGTGAAAGAAAAACGGTGTAGAAAGCATACTTCCCACAACCACAGCTTCTGAGTAAGAGCGAGACATCTCTTTAAAAATGTCAGTGTTTAGGCAGTCCGAAGTAAAGGAGTAGAGAGGAGGGCAGCTCTCGAGACTGACAGGGAGGTAGATGAGTGCTTCTTGGATTGTACTTGCCCATACAGAGATGGGACTCCACAGCTGTAGAATTGCATGTGGGTTACTGGCCAGTATGACATTTCTTAGGAAAATACAGTCATAAGCTTCAGTTGATTGTTTCTTAATTTAATGTGGTGATTTAGCTCTGGGTATCTTAGTAAATGCTTTCCTTATTTAGATTTTTTTTCATTATGATTGTTAGCAGTTGCATTATTCTGAGTTTTCAGGTCCTGCCAGATAGAACATACTAAGTAATAGTATAATGGTTAGTTATAATAACAATTAAAGTGCCCTGCTCTAGCTGGAGTGTCAGTGAACAGAGCACAATTGTTTGCATACATAGCACATTTCTTTCTTACATAAACTTCTGAACTCAGCTTAAATTTTCCTAGTTGCAGACTTTATGCTAGTTCCGTTGGGCACTGAATCCATGATGATGTACAAGACAGCACTCCTCACAAGGTGGTGTGTGTATGTGTTACCTGATTAAAATGTGTGTGTTGTATGAATAATGGATAACTCTGTTGAAGGGTAGCTGGGACCGATGGCCACACTTGTCATTCTCTTTCTCCCTAAGGCAGAATTAAATACAGGTCTCTTGCTCCTTGTAAGTTATGTTTACTATGTTTAATAACTCCTGTTGAAGGTTAAACAATATGCAATAACACATCTTTGGAAAGTTCAAAAAGCAGCAGCTAGACACTTGGAGGACAGAATGTTTCAAGAGTACTTGCTGCTTTTTTTTTTTTTTTTTTTTACACTAACAGGTCTTTAAAACAGCAGGCATTTAAAATAACATTTAAAAGAACCTAGTGCAGAAAAATGGAAGGCTCTTCATTCCTTCACAAAAGAAAGGCTGAACAGCATATACTTTGGCAATAGCCTGATAGGTTTTGTTCCGCTTCTCTTCTAATGCATCCATCCTCCCGTCTGCAGCATTGATTGTGCAGGTATTTTGAAGCTTCGCAATTCAGACATAGAGCTCCGCAAAGGAGAGACCGATATCGGAAGAAAGAACACCAGAGTGCGGCTTGTGTTTCGTGTGCACGTCCCACAGCCCAGTGGAAAAGTCTTATCTCTGCAGACTGCTTCCATACCTGTGGAATGCTGTAAGATTGCTAATTTATACTTATGCATGTCAGCAGTCTGGTCATTCTAACAATATTGATTGTCAGAATTCATATATATGACGTGTGGGTAAAAGCATTGTATGGAAGGATGTGAACTGCCAAAATCATATTTATTTAAAGATGGTACTTGCCAAGTGGCAGCCTGAAGGTTTGGAGGAAAAAGAATGTGTTAGGCTTTAAACCTAATACTGCAGTCACACAGCTGCAGTAGCTCATGTTGTCAGCAGAGGCAGCTGATAGATTTCAGTGAAAATAAAATTCCTTTGAGGAAGATCTAATACCCTATTTAATTTACATGAGTCTATACTGTTACTTGTCTGTATACAGTATTGTCTAATGAACAGATGAGCTTCTAGAGAGTTCAATTATTAAATGCTAGCACTAGGGAATTAAAACATGACCTGAAACAATCTTTCTTCTAGAATTTAATTTGTGTCTAAATACCACAGTAACTTTTAAACCAGTATTCCTAAACTAAGATATTCTATTTTTGCTCTTTGGTATTCATGGACTTCTGGTGTTTCTTTTCTCTAATGACAATTTCATCATAATTTTGAAAACAAAGCAATCTGACACAAATATGATCTATGTATGTAAAAGATGGTTGTGCTAGTTTCACTCCTGATTCTTAAAGTTAGGATCATGAAAGAAATATCACTATGACTAAAATTGTAATTATGATTTTTACTTTGATTGTTTTATTGTTTTGGTGTGGTGGTGGTGTTTGTGGGGTTTGTTTTTTTTTTTTTCTTTTAAAGCTCAGCGATCTGCTCAAGAACTTCCTCAGATTGAGAAGTACAGTATCAGTAGTTGCTCAGTAAATGGAGGCCATGAAATGGTGGTGACTGGATCCAATTTTCTTCCAGAATCCAAGATTATATTTTTTGAAAAAGGACAAGGTAAATACTATCTTACAGAGGTTTTTTTTAATCATCCCAAAATCACTACCTGAGCTTGATTTTAGGAAGTGAGGATGTTACAAAGAAAGGTAGAAAGAAAAAGAAATCAGGAGCAGTAATCTGAAACTTCAGTTTGGGCATTGATCTATATGCTGGTTGGCAATTAGTAATTAAATAGTTACTGCTGATTAAGGAAGACAGTTACAGGCTAGCCTACTTGGAATTGTGTGTACTTGAAATGATATTTTCTCCTTATTATAAAAGAAATTAGAAATGGGAATCAATGAAAACCTACCATTGGGCAAGGAGTCATGTTACACCTGATTTAATCATGGCATGGGAACTTACTCCTAAAGCAATGAAGTAACTACTAGTTAGAAAGCACTATTGGATATTTTTCCCCATATAAATGCATAAGTTTTTCTGTAGAAGCTACTCTTAGGGGATGTTTCTTTTTAGTCTTAAGATGTGGCTCAGGTTTGGTGTGTGGTGTTTGCTGCAGCTGTGTCTGTGCCCCCTTTGTATCTGTGACCAGGTAGGAGCACATGTGAGTCAGATAACTGGCAACAAGCTGGGTGTGAACACAGCCACCTTTCTTACAAGTGTGAAACAGGTGTTGGCTTGACACACCAGGGGAGTGTTTCACTGCCATGAGAAATGTGCTAGCCATGTAATGATAACCTGAACAAAGCTCAACAATGGAGAGCTGAGAGTTAGGTTAAGGATAATGGGTTATGCTAGGTCAGGGCAAAGAGAGGTTCACCAAGGTGACTGATTGCCCTCACAACACAGACAGCTTGCCCTGTAATTGAACAGAGTCTTTCAGTTCAAGGAAGGGTGTTTGTTTTCAATGTATAACCTGTGGGTATGTGCATGAAGATATGGCCTATGTTATCTCTCACATGGTGATTTACAGATGAAGTCATTGGCCTGTTTGAATAGTCACAAATCTGAGTCATAATTGAATTACTTGTCAAAAACAGGTTTTAGAAACACAGGGAAACAAAAAATCTGCTAGTAGGCTTAGAGCACAGACTGCCTCGTTTCAGGTAAGATGTAACAACATAGTGGCAGCAGCTTCTGTTCATGTGCAGAGTGCTGCTTATGGAAAACCTCTGTAGTGTTGAAACTCCCAAAGCAGCTCTGTACTTTACACTTCATTTACAATCTGTCTATTGAATGGCCTCTTTGACCTAAAAGAGGTATGCTCTGATACTAAGAATTTCTAAGATGAAGTATTTAAGCGTTTTAGGAAAATATTTTTCTTGAATTATTTTCAAATTTCTCTCCACAGATGGACGACCTCAGTGGGAGGTAGAAGGGAAAATAATTAGGGAGAAGTGTCAAGGGGTGAGAAAATTTTTTTTTTCTTACTTAAAACAGAAGGCTTTCTAAAGTAAGGTAGACATTGTTCTGAAATTTATACTTCATTTAGTAAAGCAGATCAGTGTCTGACTCAGATAGGTGAAGACTTCTAAAATTGGTTTAATACTATGTAGCAGCCATTAAGATAATGCTTTGAAGAAACTGGAAATAGTGTGCTTCTTGTGAACTCAGTTTCTTTTATCACTGCTAATTGGAAAAGAAAACTGAAGATAATTTTGCTAAGATGACAAATAATTTCAAGTGCCTTATTTATTTTTACCTTTTGGATCATTAAGCTAATTATCAAATCTTCAGTACTGTTTCTTTTTTTAATGTTCTGGCAGATAAAGCATTCTTTAGGTGACGTATGTTTACTAAAAGCATTTCCTTCAGAACACCTGCTTATAATACTCTTACTATATAATATGCAGAAACTTGACACTTCCCAATTTTAGAGTATTAGTTTCTTTAGTTTTGCAGTAAGTGTTTAGTTTTTCTGTAATTAAATTTCATTTGCATTTGAGATTTTAAACTCTCTTGTTTCAACTCATATAGGCAAACATCATACTTGAAGTTCCTCCATACCATAACAAAACCATTACAGCTGCAGTTCAGGTGCAGTTTTATCTCTGTAATGGCAAGAGGAAAAAAAGCCAGTCTCAACGTTTTACTTACACACCAGGTATTGAATACAAAAACTTCATTCTGGGTCTTTTTTATGTAGACATGGATAAGTCTTGTGCTTTTGACAAGTATATAAGAGTAGTTTTGAATTGTTTATGTAACAACTTTCTTATGTTTGCTTAAAGCCGAAACATAGAGTAATAAGCTACAGTGGCAAAAATACAGCAAGGGGTTTTTTTGTTACAGTTTTTGTGGAGTAATTTTGCATTCTCCTTGGAGAATGATAGTGATTCTCAGAAGCTGCACTGCTCAATAACCCTGGTAAGAACATGGAGGATAGCGAGATCATAGAATAACAGGTTTTAGGCATTCCCCCTTTTGCCCCCAAATGTCCAGAAAATATCCAAGTTTAGATACAAGGAGAATTTAAAAAAATAAATCAGTTGTCAATCCACTCTGGACACATTGCAGCCTATTGAGAGAAAACATTTTGTAGCAGTACCAGAAGTGAAATCTCTCCATATTAACTGCACGTGTAGTTAAAGCAGCAGAATCTTGTCCCTTTGGTGTGAAGCAGTGGTAACTGCAAGATCTGCAATGCCCCCTCCTTTGCCTGCTACTGATTTCTTTTCAGAAAGCATGGTGTGTATTTATCACAGGATACAAATGGGTTGGGATTGTAATGGAGCGTTTTACTTTTTCTAGTTATAATGAAGCAAGAGCACAGAGATGAGGTGGATCTGTCTGCTGTTCCTTCCTTGGCCCTGCCTCACACAAGCAACATCCAGGGCCTGCATTCTATCCGATCTCAACTGCCTTCACCAGAGCAAGGGCATCCACATGACAGTTTA
The DNA here is from genome assembly GCF_027791375.1 of Indicator indicator. Classification (NCBI taxonomy): domain Eukaryota; kingdom Metazoa; phylum Chordata; class Aves; order Piciformes; family Indicatoridae; genus Indicator; species Indicator indicator. The sequence continues at coordinate 18,494,566 of NC_072028.1, forward strand.
CTATCTACATCACCTAGGAGCCTTGTGTGTCCAGTTCAGCCACCATACACAGCAATGGTGACCTCAGCAGTATCCCACCTGCCACATATGCAAGGTAGAAACCTTAGTCCAAATGAGGAGTGTCATGTTTTGCCTCCTGCTGTGGTTCAGTCTTTTCAGGTAACATCAGCACCTCCTGTGAGGCCTTCTTACCAGCCTATGCAGTCTAATGATGTGTACAATGGACAGTCTTGTCTTCCTATGAACTCTGCCTCCAGTCAAGGGTTTGATACTATTTCATTTCAGCAAGACACGGGTGTACCTCATTTGATAAACCTCAGCTGCCAAGCTCTACCACCAATGCAGTTTCATTCTTCTAATTCAGGTTCTGTGACAACATCAAGTACAGCAGGGCACCCACTGGCACAGCCAGCTCATTCAGGACAGTCATCTTCTCACCTGCCATCGATGGGATACCACTGCCCAAGCACTGGGCAGAGCTCCATCTCTTCTGCAATGAGTCGGTCCCTTGGGCAGTCTTCTCCCCAGCTGCAGCAACTCCCATACCATTCCACCAATCCAGCATCTGCTTCATCCCCATCCCCAACAGCTTCCCACCCTTTGGTCCATTCACCGCTGTCTGGGCCCTCCTCACCACAGCTTCAGCCCATGCCTTACCAGTCTCCTAGCTCAGGACCTGCCTCATCACCACCACCAGCCACGGCCAGTCATTCGGGCCAGCACTCTCCTCAGGCACACAGCCCAGTGCTGGCCGCTCTCAACGCAGCACCGGCCCTTGTGCACCACACTGTGTGCGACTCATCTCCCTTCTCACCAGATGGGGCAGCTGTTAGCATCAAACCAGAACCTGAAGATCGAGAATTGAATTTCCAAACAATAGGACTGCAGGACATCACATTAGATGATGGTAAGTGCATTTTAATACTGGGATATAGTGTACATTAAACTACAGAGTAGGTGTGGGAAGGTTGCTTTGTTCAGAACACGTTCCACAGAGGTATGTTTTAAAATCATCAGTCATTTTTGTGGCCAAAACAATGACTTATTTAAAACTAATTATATCAGCTACAGTTTGTAGATGTAAAGTTCAAGTACATCAGTCTAATTTGCTGATAGACTTTGTTTCTGTCATAAAAATAGGGCTTGAAGATCCACATATTGACACCTTTATATACAAGGAATTAACTCTAAGTTTCTATGATTTTCTTGTTAGTATGCCTCAGTGAAAGTCACAATATTAGACCTGGAGTTGCATAAAATGTAGTTTGGAGCTTTGTCTCTTGGGTACGGGCAGGGTAGGTTTTTTGAAAACATATTCTATGAACTTTGGCACTGTCTTAGTCGCTTCACAGATGTCCTGTAGCCCATGCTGTCATCGTTCAGCACCTCTGCTCGCAGTAGCTGTTTGCTTTCTCCTTGCCCCTCTGGCTACCTTTTTGAGAAACTCACTTGTTTGTAACATGAACAGAGCAAGGACATTCTACTGCTAAAGACCAGGCTATGAAGTTCTGTACTTGAAATACTCAATGTTAATTTACAAAGCCTGTCCAACCAAGTAAAAAGACCCTGAACTTAGGCTACTTGAGGCAGAGATGCAAAGCAAAGTAAAGAACTTGTCATGCTGATAAGATTTTAAGGACAGGCTGCCTGTTCTTACAAGGTGTGCAAAAGCTGTTTGGTATTGTTGATGGAAATCTTTTTTCTACAGCAGCCTTAACTGTTGCAGTTTGTTTTTTAAAAATCATCTCTAGTAATTACTTAATTGCATCTGCAGTAAAGACTTAAGTGTAGGCCATCTGTTAAATATCCATGTCAGTCCCTGTTCCCTGCATAACAGGAGGTTTGCTATTGTTCCCTTCAGGCAGTAGTAAAAAGATGTAATAAGAAACGCCTCTAAAAAAACATAGCATACTACGAAGAACATGAGAGAAACTGATAATGCAGTTGGGCTTCCAGTCAAATGGCCACTCTAATTAAACAAAGCTCTCTTTTTAGAAACACTGTTTATCCATCAACTTAACTTTATTTAGAAAGAGAGGAAGAGGCTGATTCTATCAAGGACTTAGTGAGAGAAGAGCAGGGCTTTATGAAACAGAATACAACCAAAAAATAGCATTTTCTATACCTGTACTAGTGGAGAGAGAAATCAATCGACTATTTCAAGAGCTATCATGTTATAACCTACCTTTTCCTCATCTTTCTTTCCTCCACACCCACAGAAGAGATGTAGAAATAAAGAAACTAACCAAATAACAGGTGAAAAGTTTTACTGAAGTGTTGAATGTTTCTGAGCATCCTGGCAGTTTATGCTTGCTCAGAAATTCAAATGAATGCACAGTAAAAGTTTGTTACTAATTTTTCCCCCCAATATTACAAATATTGGTAGCTTTTAGAAAATATTTGTTACTTAATACAGTGAAACTACCGAGTTGTTTCTGTGCTGACAGAGACATGGAATTGCTGGAAAAGCTGCAAGACCCACATTTGAAGTGTGGCCACTTGCCAGTAGTTTAGAGGAGCATAATAAATGTGTAGACACATAAAATGGCCACAGCTTGCTTAATTTCCTTTTTAAATAAAGCTTGCTATAGAAATCTACAGAAGTTCTGATAGCTGGTGAACTATAGACACTTCCTTTATGGAAAATTGAACAAGGTTTTAAATCCTAAACTACCACGTAGCAGCAACAATCTATTTGCAAGCACAGATATTACCTTCAGCTTGGTTTCATATTGCTGTCATTTGCCAATTGCTTGAGTGCCTGGGTTCAGTGTTTTCTTGGTGTTCAATCTGCAAAAACAAATTGGATGTCTATTCTGAAACCTGCTTCAAGAAGTCTTGAAGCTGCTCAGTTTTCTCAACATGACTAGATGATTCCTCTGCTTAATCAGCTTTAAATAATAATAAAACCAGCATGTTTAGACAGGAATTTTTTTTGTCTACTGTATTATTGTACTTTAAAAAATTATTTCAGTTTCTCTTTTGTGTATAATTCAATTTTAGGTCCTGTACAAAAGGAGCAAATCAGTTATTCTCATGCTGTAACAATGAAGAAAAAATATCTTAACACAATTGCATACATGAATGAATGTGGATCAAGTATGTTCTCCCAGATAATATTCAGTTGGTAACCCTTAAAAACACATTTTCCAATTCAAGCAACTGAAGATCTCCAAATAAAACATTAGAGCAAAGCCAACTGAAAATTTTACAAATCATGTCTCAATTGCTATGTCAGTAGCCTTAAAAAAGTAAAAAAATAATCTTGACAGCATAACTAATCTTCTTTCTTTTAAGTAACTATTTCAAAATTAGCATAGTAGATATTTTCTTTGCCACAAAAACAAAATTTTAAGCAATTTTCACAAGATTTGGATGTAATAGGGAAGTGCCTATCCTGTGACAAAATTAGTCTTGGAATTACTAAGGTGGTTTACTTGAGACACAGTATCAGTTTCTCCAGCAAACAACCAACCTTCCAAAAAACAACCCCCACTGCCCTGAACAAGACAACTAAAATAAACCTAAAAAACCCACCTAGAAAACTGGCAGTCCAGTTAGTAGTTACATGCATTACTTTAAGCAAGACTCCAAAAGTGAATCTTGGAGCCTCTTCAGCCAATGTTCAGGCTTATTACCACACACACTGTTTTTTAAGAAGTGCCCCATGTGTGGTGGTGAAGTGTTAGATTTGAAACTATTTTAATACTGCTGATGTAGAATTTAATCTATTGAGGTTTGCAGTTTAGGAGCAAGTTTGCCTTGGATTTCATGGCTTTGTATAGCAATGAGATTTCTAACATACAAATGTTTAACCATTTTTAAGATATTATGATAGGCTGTGTTCAGCAAATTGGGATGACCTTCTATTAATCCTCTTACACTTTGTTACTCATTACATCTCCATTACATAAAGCTGGAGATTAGAAAGTCTAGTAGATACAGTAGACTTATTATAAATCATAACTGAAATCCTCTAACCACTTTGTGTACATAAAGCAGTAAGTCTCCTTTGTCAGACACATTCCATGGAGAATTCCAAGCCATTTGCATTCATTCATCTTAATAGTTCTGTGATAACTCTCTAGTTGATACATTCTCTTGCTGGGAAGCTCAGAGATTCTGATCTTTGCTAGCAAGTGTGTATGTCTTTACAGGTAGCTCTTTATAGTAGCTTCATCTTAAATTCTGGAGAATCACAGTAGAAACTAGTAAGAAAGTATTGGAGAATGACTGTATTTCTCAATATATTTACAGTTTGGGTTATTCTGAATTGAGGCAGAGTCCTGCCAAACAGCATCCAAGGTCTACATGAACACCAAAAATACTAAATGCTATGGTCCAATTTACTACACAGGAGAGCAGCTAAAAAAACCCTTTCTTCTTGCTGATGTAGATTCCAAACTCAAGGGTTTTTTACTGTCTTCCAAGCACAGAACAAAATGTTGCATCTTGCAGTGTGTCCAACTTGGATTTGTGGGACAAGAACACACCTGCATTGTAGATGGAAATCTCAGAATATTACCATCGATAAGAGGCATTTTGAAAATTCTGTTAGTATAAATGGTTTCATAAGGTTGTGTTCCAACTCCTCATTTCTTAATATTCTGTTATATTAAGGTTATGTTGTCTGGCAATATGGAGATGATAATAAAGCAGTTAGCAATTTCAAAATTCTCATAAGCTTATGGGCTCTTGCAATGAGGTTTTTGAAGTTGAGTAAGGAGCTAAGGCAGAACCTCAAACATATTGGAAGAGAATGGGCATCTACTTGTAGAAATGGGTGTAACGAATAAAATAGAGAGAAAGCCAGACTGAGCAATTGATGGAAAGGAAAAGGCTGGAACAGGGAAAAAAGGTGAAGAGAATGTTATTCAGCTGGCGTTGTCAATAGTTAAAGAATGCTATGGTCATATCTCCTAGAGGATTCATTCACTGTGTTCATAGAATCTGTGCCAGCCAGCAAGGCAGGCATGTATTGAGAAGACAAGTTACAGACTGCTGAGGTGTCAAGAACTTAAGATAAATCCTCAGCTACCTATGACCAGCTAATGTATGAAACTCCCTCTGTCTTTCTGAGAGCCACAGAACACCTTATAACTAATACAAAGTAAGCTCAGCTAGCTGCACAAAGAGATGCCCATGTAAGAACTAGAATAGGTTAGGAACTGACTGAATGCTAGTGGTACATCTACATCACAGTGCAAGCGCTGGCAACAGCAGCGGAGCTGGAAGGACTTAGGCATGCCCTTGGGACACCAGCAAAAATACACTGAGGAGCTTTCGTGCTGCTTTCCACCATGCAACACCTGTCCTCCAGCTTCAAGGTTCATGCTTCATCCTTAGTATGCGAGAGATTCATCTGTACCCTTGGGTGAGAGAAAGGGGTCAACATCGGACTTCAGTGAAGTAGTTTCATGCAGATAGTATGAGATCATAAGTGACATGAACAGGGAGGTTTGTTACTATACCAAGATAAATGCAGAACTTGTGTAGCAAGTCTGCAGGCACAATTCAGACTGTCTATATAGCTATAAAATGTAACATGCACAGGAAAACTCTACTCATCCTAACATTTCATACAATCAAATTTTATCAGTTAATGAAGTACCAAGTAAAGTTGGCATTGAACCCAAATATTAGCAGAAGTAAGCCCATCCTACAGCTTGAAATGGTACCTTGCAAGGCAGCCCACCATGTCCTTGATGGTTTGCAATTGCAGATACCGCCTGCCATATGACTGGTTTTGATCACAAACCAACACAATCAGCTGGCTGCTCAACACAAGAGAATACTGAGGCTTACTTATAGCCTGGCAGCTTTTCGTTTTTAGGGAAAGTTGACACTGTACTACTTGCTAGTCATGTGGAGTCAAAACTAGGCTAAATATACTGCACTAACCAGTGTGATGTAACTGCAGGGATTCTTCACATGAATGCAGCTGATAAGTCTATCTGGAGTTGACAGAAGGCCTGCATCTGAAGAACTGCAGTATTTCCATAATGTTCTTTGATGTTTACTGATTCTTATCACCTCTAAATACAGTAGTTCACTCATCAGTCCTGTAAATCATGGAAATTAAGAGGTGGATGATGCAGTCCTACCAAATCTGGACAGCTCATAGCATCTCCTGTACAATTACAGCAAACTTCTCTTTGCACAGCCTGCTCCAAAACTCCCCTCTGTGCCAAGTACTCTAGTGACATCACAAACAGTCTTGCATTCTACAATATTTTGGGGATCTACTGTAAAAGACCAGTACATCCTCTAGTTTAGGAGCTGTTGCCCACACATCCTATTTTAGTCCAATAGAGTAGTACAGGACAGACAGGCTAAACCTATAGTTGGATAGAGCAACATGAAACAAAGTCACCTGACTCCTGTGGGAAGAGATCCTGAAAACCAAATGGCACAACTCCAGTAGCTTTTTGGTCCACCTGTATCCATAACAGAACTCCCATTGACTTGCTGCTTTGACCTGCATCTGATGCAGATAATTCAGGGTTTAAAGTTTTTCTTAACCTTTCTTTATTTAAAGGAGCCAAGACAAAGAGGTGGCTCATGAAAGTATGAATTTTTCATCAGTTAAATAGATCTATAGGATGTCAGAGGAGTTCGGTTTTTTTACTCTAGTTTAATAGTTTCAATCTTAGCTTTATATTCTTTGGGTACTAAAATGTGTGTTGTGTTGCTTAAGGGAATAAAAACCTCTTTCAAATGTTTGTGAAATTGAGGTAGAAAGGCATTTTTAATACACATTTAGCTGGTAGCCCAAGTTCTATTTAACTTAAGTGTGCACTGAACAAAATCTTTATGCTAAACTACACTTTTAAAGACTGTTGCTTTATCTACCACGTTTCACAAATAACAAACACGGTGTGCCCAAGGCAATTGCATGCTTCATTCCAGAAGGTGCTGGCTGGAGCCACATTGTATGTTCTACACAACATGTCTTATTAGGTATTTATAAAAGCAAACCCTCAGTCTTGGCAGCAGCTTTGTAGGTCATGGAAGAAGAACTTCAGAATCCCTCTGTGTACGACATTGATTAGAATAATAGCTCAGAATTGCATTTCCCTGCTAAAGTTACAAAGAATCCTTACTGTGTGAACTATGCAGACTTTATGGTGCAGAGACTTGCTTAAAAAGAGCTAATTAACACCACTGCTCTGTCTGGAGGCCTTTTGTGTCAGTGTGTTTGTTGTCTGCTCCTTTGAAAGCCCAAGCTTTAAAGAGGATTGTCAATAAAAGTGAATTTGTTTCATCCCTAGGTTGTTTTCTGCCCATCTCCCTGGATTCATTGTATCTGTATTTAAATTTCACTTTCTTTGTGGTTTTATTATAGCTTGGGGGATAAAATACATATTCTTTCCTTAATGTCCTGTTATTTCACAAGAACTTGCCCTTCATCTACTCCTTTTCTTCAAAATGGCAGTGAACATTTTCAGTAAAAGTCAACTAATGCTTTCCACTTCCTGCTGAAATCCATTTAACATTATGCTTTATACAACCAAGTATAAGAAGTCATCCAAGTCATTTGAACTGCTTGAATTTCAGGAGGAAGTAAGAATAGACTGTTTCATTCTCCCGGGAGTCATCCCTAATGAGGGCTTAGAAATCACACTGGCAAAGGAAATGTGTGGCTCTAGCCAGAAGGCAGAAATTAGCCAGTTTCTAGAGTACTTTTGTTAATTGTATTAAAATCTAATTTACCAAACTTGCAGCTCTGTCTTGGCAGGAAATTTAAAAAAAAAAAAAAAAAATCAACCAAACCCAACACATAACAGCCTTGTAAGCTCTGCATAGTTACCATTTGTAACTGGACAAACAGGCCCTTGCTGGTTCAAGTATGGAATACACTATTCCACGTTCATTTTTTCTGCAGGAAGAATGGTTCGGTGGAATACAGTTTTGCACCTCTTTGTGATGTGTCACATTGCTTCTGTCTGATAGAGTGACCCCTACCAAGAGAACGCTTCGTGTTCCAGTGCTTCAGACTCTGTGTGGGCTGACTGCAGTTCAGTACCTTAGGCAAATCATAGTTTCCCCTTTACTTGTCAGGTTGTCTTAACAGCTGTGTACAGCAACAGTTTCCTGTGTTTAAAGGAGAAATAAAAATAAAGGTTTTATCTATTATACTCTTTTGCCAACCTCGTTCAGTGGAGGTACTGTCAAGGAGCATAAGACTTAATTTGACCACAGAAGGTGAAGTGGATTGAGAAAAGGGCAGGTGGAATGTTCTAAACTAATACAAATATTAAAGTGAGATTTATGTTGTATAAAATCCATGATGATACAACAGGGCAGATATCCAAAAATCCTAACCATTACCTTTATGGCTCCAGCTACTAACTGAAAAGTAACTAAATATACAAGATAAGGTATATTGTTTTTAATAGTCACTCTGATAATTTATAAATAGTTACTTGTGTCAACATATGTAGTAGCTGTGAATGAAACTGGGTATTTGAAGTTAGTGCTATTAAAAGACAACTAAAAGTCACTTCCTGGGTGAGTGAACTCTAACTTCTTGGTTTAGTCCAGTCAGTAGTTATGTCTGTCTTCTTCTCTGACACAGACAGTTTTATCTCTGACCTGGAATACCAGCCATCAGGTTCAACAGAGAAATGGACTCAACATTCAGCACTCATGTCCAACTCCTATGTGGAAAATCTAGAGGGTGAGTCTGCTTACTGAAATGCTTCAATGTTTGAAATTGGAGCACAAAGCAAAGGGGAAACTGTTTGAATAGTCTTAACAAGTACAAGTGAAAGGTGCTACGTAGAAGCTCAGTGTTGCTGTAACTAGACACCTGCCTGTTCTGGAATAGCTGTAAGTTCAGAAGTGGGGAACCAGGTGTGCACACACTCAGAAAAGACATCCAAGTAAAGCGTATAGCTGCCACTGAACTTCCCAAGTGCTGTAGGATCTAACGACACAACAGAAGACTATATTAAAATCTTAAACCAAATAAGGGCAAAGCTGTAGAGTGACCACTTCAGGTAACACTAAGAAATCCCAAATGTTTCTGCTTTTTTTAAAAAGATGAAACAGTGCAAAGTTGAACCAGCTGTATACAGTGGTGTGCACTGGCAATCTAAGTACTAGTGATATGGATTCTTAAACACATTTGTAGTTCAATGTGCACCAATTGGGAAAGATGATCTGGATTTTAAGATGCATTCAGCTTCTGTATGTCAGATATAAGCAAGACAATTATGCATTATGACTGTGTTCAACAGCAAGGATATGAGAAACTGACACATGGTATATTGGTCCTGTTTGTGTTCATACTCATTCTTTTTATTTTTCTCTGTATTACAAACGTGCCTAAAATGTCAGAACACTATACTGTGTCTCCCACTTCTTTTTTCAATATATGTTTTTTTATATGTAGACACATATATCACATTTTGCTTTCCCTTTAGTTTTTTTAAAGGGGAATAGCTAATAGTGATTTGGATTGATGGTAAAGTGATCAAGTTCTGCGTATAGCCCCTATAGTATAGTGTAGTTGATCTTCAGCTTGCCCATGAAACTACAATGAATATTGGTCAAAAAATTGACTTAGTTCTGCTTTCCTTACTTATCCAAATGTTATTAGTAAGGTAAGTAGCTACTCTTTAGAATGGCAAAACTAGGCAAAGGACTTCACTCTGAACGGATGTTTCTGGATCTTGAAACAGTAAATCAATTGGTAAAATCCCAGCTATGGCTTAGGATATTTCTGTGTTCTAAACTGTGTAACTCAGAAGCTGGTAGGTACAGAATAATTGTTGGAAGAGTTCTTGAAACAGGAAAACTCAGTTGTAATACCAAAATAACACCCAAATACCAGTATTATCAACTAATCACCACAGTTGCAATTATAGAACTTACACCAGCAGGTCCCTTTATTAAAAGGCACACAAACAGAATCTCAGATCCAGACAAACAACTGCTAGTATCAGAGCAACACAACTGAGAAACTTTTTTTTTTAATTTAAAATAATGGCCATTTTGGGTATTTGGTATAAGAAAGATTGCTGTTACATTAGTACCTGGCTATGTTCACACAGGAAGACATGCTAATGTAGCACTGCATGTGTACAGACTGAACTACCAGGCTTAAATTAAAAAGTATAGCTTCTAAATTATACTACTGAACAGGAGAGCCACAGTGTGCAAAGGCAGGAAATACACTAATGGAATCCTGCATTCATCCTTTACAGAAGTGTGAATGTGGTGACTGCATTATGGAGCACTAAGTCATGGGAAGAACCCACAAGGGGAAATATCTCTTTATTTGGTCCAAAGGAACATACAGGAACTGCTTCCAAAAAGACTTCAAAATAGAATGGAAAAATAACACCACTTAAGAAAAAAATAGGTGGCCAAAAGAGTAAAATAGCTGCAAGCAGTCTGCAAACTACTTACAAAGGTTCAGATGAAGTGTACAACCACTCTGTAGTGAGACAGACTACAAGCTCCTTCCAAATGCAGAAAACAAAAGAGGATGAAAATGAATAGGTGAAATGTGAAACCCAGCTAACAGACAGCAAATCAGGAATTCAATTAAAATAAATGAACTTTGAACAGGTTTTGTATTGATGTTCATAGTTGAGAAAGTGGAGAGTCTTATGCCACAGTCCTTTGGAAAAGGGACACGTTGCAAGACCTGTCTCAAGTTGAAGTGTCAGTTAAAAGGTTTCAGAACAAACAGAAGCAGACAGTGACAATTCACTTCAACTAGTTACTGTGCCAGAGAATAGCTAAAAGAGTAAGCAACAGAACTAATAACTGTAACGTATAACCCCTTGCTTAAGACTGGTACGGAGCTAGGAGACTGGAAGTTGGTAAATGTGAGGCTATAGCTGCTCAGATATTCAGAGCAGTGAAAAACAAAAACTGTCTGGAAACCTCTACAGGAAAGCCTTATGATTAAAGAAAATCAGTTAAGGGAATGGAAATTACAGTACAGGAAGGAAAAGAATCTTGTCTTAATTCCATACATACAGTGACAAGCTCTCTGCTCTATTTCGTTTGGAGTCCTCTTGAATTGAAAATGACCAGTTGTATGAAGGTTTGCTCAGCAGCCTTTAAAAGCAGTCTTAAACAGGTGAATAAGTGCTAGGAATATTTAGGAAACCAGCAGAAAAGGAACAAATGGTACTGTATAGATTAGTTATGTGCCCACATCCTAACTGTCAGGGGTGTGTTGGTTCAGGAGAACTAACATGACCAAAGACTTGGAATGGAAGTCATGTTGGCTCAAGTAGGACTCTCCAGCCAGAAAAATGAATTGAGGAGAACATCCTAACTATAATAAAATTGTGGCAGAGATGTACAGATGGACTGTTAAATTGTGACTGGCCTCACACTGAGAGACTAAGTTAAGGTGATCTTGGAGAACTGATTAAAACAGTGGTGGAGAAAAAGCAGTGTTCTTGCAAATGTATCATACAGAATCACAGAACATTAGGAGCTGGAAGGGACTTCCAGCGATCAAGTCCAAACCACCTACTGAAGCAGGATCACCTCAGGCAGCCTGCATCTAAATCTCCCTACTACCACTAGTAACCTGGGAGAAGAGACCATGACTAAAACGCCCTCTCTGACTTTCTTTATAGGATAGATCAAGTCCCTTCATCACCCTCATAGCTCTCCATTGGACTCTATCCAGGAGATCCCCATCTCTCCTGAATTGGGGAGCCCCAAACTGGATACAGCACTCCAGGTGTGGTCTCACCAGGGCAGAGTAGAATATCAAAAGCACCAGTTTCTTTTCTATCAACTTGTTACACTAAATCGGTCCTTTAAAGAAAATTATCCAAACCACTCAGAAACTTATTAAAAGCACCAGTTTTCATCATGATGTCATGCTTCATAACAAGAGCTTTGTTCTGTTCAATTGGCTGCTAAGGTTACCTTTCTGTATGTAAGAATATCTCCTGAGGAGTTGGCCAGCAGTACTCACAGGACACATCTCCATTGGGACAGCTGATAAACTAACTTAGTGCCCTTGGCTCTGTGTCATTCACTGTACAAGTGGCTGAGCTGCTCACCCTAATTTGAGTTTAACTTAAAACTCTGGATTGTAAATTGCAACAGTTTTCAGAGATCTTCATGAACAGTCTGTCTGCTCATGCAGCAGACAACTGGAGCAGTAACTTCAGTATGCTACTTAAATTTTTTTTTTTTGAAAGGCTATAGGGACTTGAGCCTCTAGATCACTTTCAGTGCATTTTAAATACAGTACAGATGGGGACGAAGAAAATAAACAAAAATCCCAAACAAAACAAAAATCCAAACACCACAAAACCAACCAACCAACAACAAAAATACACCACACAAAAATCTTTGCAAATCAGAACTACAGTACCGCCAAAACTAACAGGTCCAATCTAATCTAGCTATAGCAAAAAGTTCTCTCCCCACCATGTTAAAAACATTGTGCAGAAGATAATTTAACTATTAATATAAATTTATCAGCCAGTTTAGACTGTATAAATGATAGGGATAGAAAAGGTAAACTACTGCAAATGAAGTAACAGGTGAAATTTTGAAATCAGGGATAGGTGCCAAAGAGGTCAATCAAATAGACACAGGAAAGTTGTTAAAATCATTTCCACTTGACAGCCCGATTTGAAGGAAAAAAAAACCCACAACTTGTATTGCATTTTGATCTGCCATATCTGACAAACAAGTTGTCAAAAGGCAGTTAGTGCTTCTGTAGTGGAGGAACTGACCATATTTCTATGAGGTGCAGTGTGTACCACCCCCTCTTCTTTTCATCTGATCCAGTCATGATTTTGACATTAGCTACCTGCATTATTGGTACATAAACCATTTGGTAACACTTTTGATCATCCAAAACAATTGTAGGTGATCAGTGGGTACTAAAGATTACTAAACATCAGCTAGATCTCTGTTGTAATTGAGTATGTAAGCTATTTCTGGTTCTTCACCTCTTGAAAATAAATGCCCAGGGTATGGAATTAGTAGTCAGAACATGACATCGGATATACCAGACAAGCACAGATTTAATCTGAGGGGTAGAAGGAGCAGAGAAGGTGGTGATAGGTTGGAACAGTCATACTCCTACTCACATAACTGTTCTTAAGTCTCCCATCTTAGGTCTCAAGAAATTTTCTCTTTAAAGAGGAAACAGAAGCATAAACTGTAACACAAATGAAGCTGGCACACAAACCACAGACAACCGTTAACATACTTGAGATCAGTATTACTGAATCCTCAATGAGATCTGCAGCCTTCCCTAGAAGCTTGTGCTGAAGGAAGAAAGGAAGTGTTATAAAAAGCCATGCATCTTAACTTCCCCATATCTAGTTAACTGGATGGCTTTCAAGGTTAAGCAAAAAAGGCATGTGAAATCTTTCTAGCTATATTTCTAGGAGAGCTTAGCCACATTACCCCATAGTTGAAAAAAGGAAAGGTGGAATAAAAAGTTCACTGGAAGAAAAGAATTTTTTTTTTTATTTGTAAAGCATTTTTGGTGTAACCTGAGCTCATCCTCTCAGGACTGTTCAGACGGACTTCTTCTCTGTCACCTAAGAATATGGATTTTGCTAGACAACATTATAGAAAACCTGTGTTTGTGCTCATGAATTAAGTTTTCAGTTCTGATTACAGACCACTGAATGTCCTGTGAGTGGTCCTGTGTAGAAGAAGGTGATATGCATTCAAATGCTAACCTTTGGGTTTCTGTTGTAGTCTTTAAACTAATACGATTTTCTCCACCACAAATTATTACAGAAAGGAAAAACCATGATTTTACCTTTGGCCCCGTACATTTCTATACAGGATTTGAAACACTTTTTTACTGACTGCATGATTTACTCTTTAGACTTTTTTTTTTTTATACAACTCCACTGTCAGAAAGATACAATAATGCTGATAAATGTCAGTTTAGATATACAGAAGCATCTCACTATTTGGTGCCTTACAACCAAGCTGTACATAGCTGCAGTGAGCTGTTCCAAGGGATTTCTACAAGGCCTAACTTTGGGAAATATTCAACACGGTTCATTTACATTTTTTTCAGGCTTTAAGAGACCAGCCTTCTGTAGGAAACTTGTTTTCCTGGTTTAAATTTGCTCATTTGTTCCTCCACTCATTAGCTTGCATGCTAGCTGGGTACTATCCCCATTCATCCTTTGTAGGGCTCACAAGCATGCTGGACAGGCAGCAGGTCCATGCCTCTCTAGCCTGTTACCCAGTAATTCCCAGTTATGCTCCCAGTACCACCCTACCCCATGGTCTCAAACCTGGCAGCCAGACTATTGCACCACAGAAGGATAGCACACTTTGATCTCAGCTGCAGGCTTCTGCAGATCCTGCTTTCTTTGAAAGGATTTATCACTTCGTACATAATCTAAACCAAAGTATGTTTTCTGGAGTCTGCAGGCTTCCCTCCTCCCTTTGTTGCTTAAATATTTCTAGACAGTTGAAATGGGCACTCTTGGCAAGTATCAGATAGGAAGATGAGTTAGTCAGGAGGCTGTGGTATGCAAAGAAGTGACACCACTTTTGCCAGACACTGCAGGAACAAGGATTATGGACTTCTCTGTAGGCCTGCTTGGCACTCTAACAAAACACTGATATAGATATTGGGGGATAGGGTGGAGGGTGGTGGTGGTTAACAATAATAATTAAAGAAAAGGTACACTTGAAGAGCGGTTGGATTGAAAGAATGAGCAATTCTAACAAAGTGACTGTGGCAAGTAAAATGACTCTAGTCAAGTTTTCTGTTGGGAAGAAGACACACTACTGCATTTCCTTTAAAGCCATTAGATGCGTACTAGCCGCATGCTAACAGTGCTGCCAAGAGAGTTCAACAGCAACAGGAAAGGTATGACAGAGCTGTTGCACTTCAACTCCCTGTAAACTAATCCATCATTACTGCGGAAAGATAAACACACACCACAAACTAACCTATAATGTAATATTCTATGTAATAAATTATGCAAAACTTCAGCAAATAACTCCCCATGACCAGCTGTTGTGTTCACAGTGCAATGTGACATGTAATGCCACATGGCTACATGCTGTCAAACACCTTTGCCTGTGGGACCTGCAAAACGTTGCAGCAGTACAGAGCAGTTTGTTCTATGTTGCCAGTACAGATAGAGATATGTCAGAACTTAAAGGAAGTAATAACAAATATGAAATACAGAAGGTACTTAGCTGTGTTACTTTTTATTGTACCTCTCAGCAAAGTTTCAGTAGTACTGAACATCTGCAATACTTTATTTGCATGAAACAACTGCTGGGTAGCATACAATAGATAATAGAGGTCCTGGGGTTAGAGCAAGCTAAAAAGTGCCCTAACAGAAACGGATGGAACAAAGTTCTTAACCAATGAACTGCTGAATTGTGGTTGTTTTTTGGTGGTTGTTGCTGTTTGGGTTTCTTTTTTTTTAAAGTCTTGCTTTTGAACAGCTGTTTACTTTTGCATTGTGTTAGGAGAGTAAACATACTTCAAAAAGTATCCTACCTGCAGCCACACCACTTTCAGGGTCATAGTGCCAGTTAAGTTCATTGCAGTAAAGATGTTTTTGAAGCCCAGTAAATTGCAAGTCTTGTGATGCTGGAGGGAGTTGGTTATGACATAGCTCATCTGAACCATTTGAACCTCTGGGCAGCATTAATGTGTATTTTTAACAGGCTGTCCTTGCATTCATGCAAGGGAGACCCACTGCCAGCGATGGACTATTAGATAAGACAGATCTCCTCCATGGTTACATGCGGGTGTATGACAGAAGAACATTTTAACGCTTTCCAAAGTAAACTAAAATAATAGAGACAAACCTTGTTTTCAGAGTTGAATTTCATATACATTCACAGTAGCACTGCATTGCCTTTCAAACTCACTTATGCTCTGCTGCAGGCACCGTGCAGACTGTTGAACATCCCATAAACAGACAGCAAATTATGCTACCTGTAGACTGATTTTGTTATGCCTCTACCAGACACAAATGGTTCATAGGAAGCTGAATCCTGCATGGAAAATTAAGGAAGCATTAAGAAGGGTGGTGAAGTACATCAGTATTGCTCTGTGAAGTTACCTGATGGAGAACAAAAGAGTGAAAGCCTAGGTTCCAAATCTGTTAAGATTTTCAGTAGAAGCAGCTTACTAGCAAAACAAAATCTAGAAATGGTCCTCATTCAACCAAAGCACCCCATTAAATGCCTGTTTATAGAAGGTTTAAACAAATTCATGCCAGAGGCTTTTCTTTTATTACTGTAATTCAGCATTTCAAAGTCTTGAAGAAAAAAGAGATACTGTATACCTACTGCCCCTCAGTCATGGAAAACAACATGCCGGCTTGCCTCTTCTATTAAATAATTTATGTTTTAGTTAAAATATTTCTCTAGCATTTGCCGTTACCATGCAATGTGGTATTTTTCATCTCCACAGTTCACTATTTTTTGCAGAATATGACACACAGACACACAAACTGATGAGATCTTAATTCTTCACTCTAGAACAGTTAAAGGAAGATCTTGTCAGTGAATTTTTAGAAATGCAAGTATTAAGAAAACTGGCCAATTAAATAGGTATATACTATTAAAAAGAATATTTTATTAACCCAAATCCAAATTCTGAGGAAGTTCTTTAAGTAGATTTAAAGAGTTGTTTGAACTGTTGTGCCAGTAACACTCTTACCAGAAAGAGTTCTGGGGGGGAATCTGCCCTGTGCTGTGCCTTTCAGTTACCTGGCTGTCAGGAATATGTATGTTCTTATTTTCAAGTGTATTTAGGATTCTCCAACATGGATTATGGTAAGTACAAAATGCAATATTAAGAGAAACTAGGATTATATTTTTGTTGCTTTGCTCAAGTGTTACTGAAATTAGGCTCCTCATTCATCCTCTGAAACTTAGCTGCTTCAAGGCTTAGCATTAAAATGCTTCTTTTTAAAAGGGATATACTGATGAGTTCTGCCTTTTGGAAAGCAGACTCACTTTTAGATTTTCTTGTAATTTTGTGTGTTTGTTTCTTTCTTGTAGTGAATGAGATCATAGGAAGAGATATGTCACAGATCTCAGTGTCACATGGAACAGCAGTGGCCAGCCAGTCTGCACATACGTGTCCTGGATCTCTGGAGACAAGAATATCTGATGGAATCCAGTAAGGGATAAGCTTACAACTGAATAGCCATGTACATGTAACAGTTTCTCTGAATATTTCTTCATCCTCTTCCTCTTTAGACTTAACTGTGCTTCCAACTCTGTGGCCTTTATGAACTGGAACAGTGGATCCTTGCAAAGCCCTTTTAGTGGGTTACATTTTCGATGTAGAGAAAGAGCATTTTAATTCTAGTTCCTCAGATGCTGTAAAGAGACTTCCTGAAATGGACACAATCTACACCAGATATTTTAACTGTTTTAAAGTTACAAACAAGCTTTGCTTTTTTGCATTTAAATAGAATCCTTTTATATTGTAAGTGCTTCAGATGTGTGGAGATGTTAGTTTGTTCTTATAATATTCACAGTACTGATTGTGGGAAAAGATTTAATACACAACTTCAGTGTCCTGTTTTCCTGTAGTCTAGTTTGTAACACCTTTTGGTCATTTTGGAAAGCCTTTAAAGCTTCTATTGTTTAATTTTGTTTTTAATATGATCTTCCAGTGGCAAATCATGCTTGTCATCTCCAGCCAATGCCATGGAAGCCATTGTGTATACAAATACTGTAGCGTTTTCTTAGATTCATAGGAAGCAAAGCCAAATGTAGATCTGCACTCGTTTATAAACTGAAAAATGTTACTTGATAGGCTGCAAAAAGACCATTCCATCATGAAAGTGTTGGGATAGAAATGACATTCCAAAATTTAACTTTTATAACTTTGTGGATAATCTTCCTGTTCTTTCTTAGCACAGGCTCCTTCTTGAAATAGCTTTTTCATAGGAAGTTATGTTTGTAATCCAATTTGAGCAGTAAGCTTTTAGATTAAAGAACAGCAACATCAAAGCCATGTTAGATACAGGAGAAACTTGTGGTATTTGCTAAGGATCTAAGTGTTCCTGTTATCCCTGCAGAATACAGTTTTGAAATCACCAGTTCAGTGGCAATCAAGTTTTCCATGCAATAACTCATTTGATCACTTCTCTTTTATATGCTGTATGCCTGACCATGCCACTTGGAGGTCCTGAAGAGATGTCAGTTACAGTTCCTGAAATTTAAGATGTTCATAAACATCAGTTGACTAAAAAGGAATTGGTTGTGAATTAGTGATGAGGATGGAATATGGTGCTCATGTTTAATTGTAAAGGTGCAAAGCAGAAGCTACCAAAGAAACACACAAGATGTACTCAAAGGATGCATTTCTCTTACCCACATAATCTGATACATTTGAAACAGCCTGTATACAGGAAAATAAACAATGTCAGGCCTCTATGATTAGAAACCTAGGAGAGGATCTGAAACTGCCTGCTTGGGCCAGAAACATGTTCCTCCCCAAGAAGATGTGGTCCTTTACAAAGCCTTCTGGTGTGGAGCACACAGAGTACAACAGTAATGGCAGAGGAGGATCAGAAGTTCACTCCAAACATTGAAGATGTTAGTTTTAGTTCCTCATTTGGGTGAGCTATGATGCTCCAGTGAAAATTAAGAGCAAATACACTCAAAAATTGTGAAATCCATAAAGTGTCTTTTCACTGGAATTAATTCAGTCAGTTATAGGCTGTAAGGTGTAAGGCTTCACCCAGAAGGCAGACTGTGAAACAAAGACAGGAGCACAGGCCTCTTTCTATAGGCAATTACAATAGACTCTGAAAAGTACAGAAAACAGTCTTAAAGAGGCTATCATGGCTTACTGAATTAATACCAGTAGGAGTGAACACAGATTGTGATGATGTGTTTTTGCAGAGTTATGGGGAAAACTTTCCATTGAGCCTTTTGTAGGAAAAACATTAGGTAAACAGAAGTCGGCATCCAAGCCAATACCGTTACAGTGGCCACAATCACATACTATCAACATCTGAATCATGGACTTTGAAAGACACTGTAAGTGAAACGGTTGCAGTGAGAACTCTGTATCATATACTTCTCCTTTTGTGAGTGCAGCCTGAGAGTATTATCTTGATGTTTCGTAACTACTGCAGAGAACTGAATGCAAGGCCACCATGTGCATGCTGGGAATCTGAAGCATCCTTTTTGTGAATGTATTGGTCAACGGTGCAGATCTTTAAACGTGCAGGAAAAAAAAAGTGTGATACTGTAACTGCCCCACAGCAATGGTGCTTCACTTTGTCCCCGACTCACTGACATTAAAGATCCAAGAAAAGGATTCACATGCTCAGAAATACATCTAGTAAATCTTCTAACACTTCTAAATAAAAATAAAAAAAAAAAAAATTAAAAAAACACCACAAACCAAACCCCCAAACCAGACAACACTCTCTGTAAAATGTAATTGTCTCAAGAGTGAGTGGTGTTGGCCAGGCATGTTCCAGTTTTCATTCACATATTGGGTCTTTTGCATTAACCATTGTTTATAGGAGAATTGTAACTGAAAAGCTTTTCATATTTTATGGGATTTCTGCTCCTTTATCCTACTGGTACAGACTTCTCCTGGCAGGTTCTCCAAGTAGCTGGAATTCACACTGTACCTAAAAGATAGGAGCCCAAACAATCCGGAATTGCTATGCACTAAATTTTCTGATGCCTTTAAATACCTTGATGCCTGTAGAGATAGAGATGCTTTCCTATTTAAAAATAAAATAAAAAAATATAGCTTTGATACTAAAGCAATTTTGTATTTGCCTTGTAAAAGCTTTAATACAAGGGTCTTAATTTCATTGTAGCTTGTGTGATAATGTAGGTAAAGACTGTTAATCTTGTGTAACATTAGTGGTATAAAAAGCACACAATCTCTATTGGACTATGCAAATTGAATTCTACAACAGATATGTTGATAATTTGTCGGCATCCGCTTCCTTGCCCTTAAGTCCTTTCTTCTCCCTAAAGTAGTTTTCCAAAACTGTGTAATAATGTATATTATCCTGAAGGAAAGCCTTAATGATGAGGTAACTTTACTATAAGGAGAGACAAAGATGGTAAAAGCAAGAAATTAAGTGGTGGTATATTAATGCAAGGGGTAGGTGGAGTGGGGTGATTTTTGAAAGTACCAGAAAGTGGCAATCAGAATTTCTGTAGAAAAACTGTCATGTTATCAGGGGAACTGCCATCCTTTTGAAACCAAAGAATGAAAAGAACTTGACAGATTTGTTCTGATAGAAAAACAAAGCTTTGAAACTCTATTTTTGATACTCATAATGGATGTCATTCCTTGAGCTTTCAAAATTGTTCAAATTGAAGTTTTATATTTAAAAATGTGGGACAATAAAGAATAAGTTCTAGATGTTTACAGAGCCTTGTATTGTAATTTCATGTACATTTTGTATTTTAAACAGTTTTGTAAGTTATGATTGCAGTGCTACTTGCAGAAATAAAGGGAAAAACATGCATTTAGGCTCAGAAATCTTAGTGTTCAAATAAAGGAAAGGAATGGAAATGCATTGTAATGTGTTCATACTGTAGAGTTGGGAGGGTGGCTTGAGTCAGCAACTGCTCACTTACAGCATAATGCTGAAGCTGTATCTAACTTTGCAGCCTCGCTCTTTCCTTTTCTTTTTCCTTTCTGTTCTTGATACGCATACAGCTGAGACTTTGTGAGGCTCCCAAAGGCGCAGACATTTGCCATAAACTGAGAAATTCATGACACGCCACTTTTACTCCTCTATTTCTAACCAACAGGGAGATTTAGGACAATTTGACTTCTTCCCATTTGTATACTTCAAGTTACTTTACTCTCACCACAACACCCACAAAATAAACATCAGCAAGCAAGAGTAGTACATGAAATCTCACACACAGACTGTTCTGAGGAAGACAGTTTTGTCCTGCCTGCACTGAACAAAACAGCTGGTAAGAAGGTTCACAACTTCTGCACTTCCTCTACACCAAGCTCCAGTGAAGCCACTGCTGCTTCTATTTCTAATTAACTAAGGAGTGGACTATGGTTAGGAAAATATACAAGGTAAACACTGATAGAAAATAGTGTGGCCTAGAAGACGCTAACAGAATGACAGGTCACTGAGACAGACTGCCTCCAGTAGAAGCCGAAGTTGCTATTTCTGCTACCGCTGCTAATACAGCAGTCATACATACTTCACCTCAGGGCTGAGGAGAATGCAGAAGCGTCTAGCTGAGACTGGCTTTGTGACAGACAAAATGTTAGGAAGCCTATGAAGGGAAAGAAGTAGGAAATCTGCTACCCTTGAGTGCAGGATAATGCCTAGTCTCCCTCAAGAGCCATTAATAAGCTACATTAAGAAACATCACAGCAAGCTGTACTGTATACAGATGAGGTTCAAGCTCGTGTTGTATAGTTACCAGGGTTCATGCAGACCACTAGATAAATGTTTTTGTAAGTGATAGTCATTTGAATTACATGAAGTTCTTCACTCTGTTCCACAGAGATAATATTAAATCTCTATTAAGTATTGTGATTTCCAGAACCCAGTATACATTTCAGTTGACGTTTCAGGTCATGTATATATAGCATTTTAGAGTCCTTATAATGTGCACCTTGTATGTCTGTATGTGTCAGCATACCACATATTGAGCATGAGTTAATCCATCACTGGTATTTCTCGTAACTCAAACATTCAACTATTCACAGCTTTATCAATTTCCCTCCCTACCCCCACATATTTACCATTTATAGTCCGTTCCAAACCAGAGGAAATTTAAGGTGTTAATGGAAGGATAATGGCTTCTTTCCCCCTACATACCACTCAGCAAATCCATATCAGATTCTGCTTGGTGGAACAAAAGTATCAGCGACAGAGATCCTCCTATTTAGGAAGCCAGAACTACACAGATGGTGCACTCACAAGAGCTCCCCAGTTCTCACCATACTTGGGAAAGAACCAAGCTGCTAAGCAGCACATGTGCAAAGGGTGGCTAGGACAGCGCTACTCAAGTGCTTGTAGTATCTGCAACCTACTTCAGCAATGGCACCAGGGCCTTCTGTCAGTTCTTTGGTTACAAAGCCTGATCTCACTCCATTCTGTTGCTCTTATTTCATATGCACAACCCTCCTTTTCAGCTCCAAAACTCTATTACTGAAAGATATTCAGGCTTACCTATTGTCTTATTTATGCCCAAACATCAAATTCACTCAAGGAACAGATGGCATTTGATGAAGCCTAGAAATCTTTAACAGGTGTTTTCTGCTTTTGAATTATTAAAACTGAGAAATGAATAATTTATAGATAAACAATTAATTCAACATCCCTCATTCCTACAACAATACAGAACCACCCAAACCACATGAAAATTACCTCAAACACCAGTCATGCTGAACAACTGCTCAAAAGTCATCAGTGTCCTCCTGCCACAAAAGATACTACCTGAAGGCTAGTATTTTACAACTGGGTTGTTTCCACAAAAAAGCACAACTCAAGGACACGGGAAAGTATATATGAAGGTGGCATTAAAACTTGCAAAACACATTCCTGCTATTCCAAAAATCTACTACAGCACGTCATACACAAAAAAAATTAAATGAGGTTAAAACCCCACCCTCTACAGCCTTATTTGTCTCCAGAGCAGTGCAAAATTTTGCATGGAGAAATCTCCCTTTCCAAAAAAAGAAGAAACTTGGCAAAAGGAAGTGGATTCAGAGCCACAGCCAGGTACAACTAATGAATCAGTGACAGTTCACATCAAGAGAAGCCATTCTGCAAGGAAAAAGCTTGTCCTCCAGCAAAAGAGCTTCCTGCTTGTCTAGGGTTAAGAGGAAATCTTTGTTTGCTCAGCTTTGGAGACATTTAAATTATTTTCTCTAAAAATTCTGCATAATTAAGGCTGGCCTTGGTTGGCCTTCCAGCAACTACTGCAGCCACTCCACTGGCTTCACACAGCTGGAACAATGTTTACAACAGTTGAAGAGCCGAGCTCTTCTCAGAACATGATGGGTGGGCTGGGAACAGTAGGCACAAAGTGTGCTCACAGTGCACAGCAGCAAACTGCTCACCACCACCCTCCTTGTTGCTCTGTACTCTGACTCAAAAGGCAAATCATGCACCTCAGTTTGTCAGACACCCCTCGATAATTCCTATAAATACCTTCCCACCAGTTTGTCCTCTCAGAACCATCCATTAAATTACTGTTACAGCAGAGCAGAAAGGATTATTTATAAAGCTCCACATTAGCAATCTTTCAGGGAACATTGCAGTAAGAGAAATGCAAAGGCAGATTTTGAAAGGGAAGAGTGCTTTCCCATCATGAAGCACTATCAAGAGAACATTATCTTCAATACTGTAATACATGAGTCAAAAGGCTGTATGTGTGGTTTGACTATTGGTCTAAAATAGATTGCATTTACTGTATCCACCTAAAAGAAAAAAAAAAAAAAAAATCACATTTCTTTAAAAATCTCTTTGTGCTTCTAAATGACAGTCTGAACACTTTGGGGGGGATACATAAGTTACTGATCATATTCACTGTTGAGATACTATATGGGAAACAAAAGCAAATATAAGCTAAACGTTCCCATCATGCTTTAAATGTACCCAAATATAACCAAAATTAGATGAGCTCCTTTCAGAAATGAAGTCTAGATTTAGCAACCATCAGAGGAAACCTGGACAGGGATGGCTGCTGCTTTGGACAGACGGCTTGCCTATGCTACTTGTGCAATTCATTCTGAGAAAGGGAAAAAAAAAAAAAAAAACACACAGTGGAAAACCTGACAAAACGTTTGCTATGCAGAGGTTACAAACTGGCCATCATACAGAGGTAGAGTATATTCTGAGGGGGAATATACAAACAACAGGCCACAGAAATGCCAAACTCTTAGATGTGAAACCATCTAGGTGTACTGAAAGCACAATTTGAGGAGCTACTCATGAGCATCAAAACCTTGGACAAAAGCTTTCCTGTCACACTAATTTTATTATACAACCTTGGTTATAAATTGCCACTTGCACTTTCATATTTCCTAGAACTGCAAAGCCACTGGAGTGACAGGGAGCACTTCAGATTATTTTCTTTATTACCTATAGTTATCTGTTTGCAAACCCTGCCATTGGTGAAGAAGTGGTTGAGTTTTAGATCTTAGATTTTTATTAGCCATAAAAACCAAACCAACCAAAAAAACACCAACTTGTTTCAAATCTATGAGATTTGGAGTGGTTGAAGAGCAGCAAGCATGAGACTGTATTATGCAATTCCAAAAGCACATCAGCAGAACCCTTTTAAGAGAGAAGAGGGGCTAAGTGGTATTCTCTGCAACATTCTAGCTTCCAGTGAAGCACCAGTTACCACTCTGCACAGCACACCTATTCACTCACAATTTCACATAACATGTATCTGCAAAGCACTGTTTCTTGCATCAAGAAAAATACTTGACAACTACCCTCTTAGGTATCAGTGGAACACTGTTGATTTAGAGAATGAAGGATGGACTGTTTTTAATAAGGAACCTCAAAAAACACCCTATGGTTTATATGGGTAAAAAAATAAAAATTAATTATAAACCACAGATTCTTATTTTTCCTGGGTACACTGAACAATAGAGAAAAACATTCTAGTGGGGGTGGGGAGGGCAGTGGTTTTGAGCATTCAGGAAAAAATGTGAGTCCTCTTACACAAGGAGTTTATAGAGTTCAAGTTTGAGTGGCAGAGCCTGTTAAAACAGCAACCATATTTTTCTTCTATACCTCAAAAAATTTCTATCTATAACTAAAATGAAACGATTCCTGAAATCACTAACAAAACATGAGATAGTGTGCCTGCTAAACCAAATTCAAAAGTTATTAATTCAGTAAGACATTGTCTGACAAATTTCTGTCTCAAACGCTAGAGTTACAAATTCAAAGGTTCTCTACCAGCTACGTAATTGTATCTCAAAGTTATATGCTTTTTATAGTGGTATTAATACAAACAGCACGTGCTGTCTCTTGCTAAATCAGCCTTCTTTTACAGGGATGAAAACTGCTGGCACAAGAACAGCTGTTCCTTGGCTCTTCCTTCTCATTTCAAATCCAATTTCCTATTCTATATCTTGAGGCTAAACCTTCATTTACACTAAGTGACAGGCGTGCAACCTTTCCCCCAGTTTGGTTTATCTTAATTGTCTCCAAAAATCTACAGTCCATTTCATAATCAGGTGTGACTGCAGCTCATGAGATTACCAACATAAGCAGAAAGACTTCTGCACTGTTAACTACACCCTCACTTGTCCAGCTTTTTGCTGTAACTACACTCCACGCTGCCACGGCTGCATTCCTGGCAGTGTGGAACTCCCCCGTTCAAAGAAATACACAAAGTGCTTTGATTTTTCTCCTCTGCTTCACTGCTCCATTTCTGGTTTATCCAGAGTAATCCCAAGAAACCTGATGTATTTGACTCTCTTCATAAGGATTTATGAGGTAAAAATCATACACAAAACACACAGCATCATAGTGATCCTAAAACTTATATTCATCAGGTATAGATGACTTCAGGTCAGTAACAAGCTAAATTCATTGTATTTTTAAGTTCCTGCATTGCTTGTCAAACAAGGTTGTCCCAACCTTTTAAGGACATACAAAACAAATACTATTACTACAAAGAATATTCAATGCAGTTCGTGTGAACTGTCATGGTAAAAGTCATGATTGCACAAACACTGCATTTAATCAACCCACAGCAAGACACACCTAATCCAACAGGAACCAGACCCACATTTTCAGAGTATTCTTAAACAAGAAACCATTGGATTAAGTTGTAGCAATGCATGTTAAACTCAAGAGGAGACTCAGACTGCCCCTGCATCACTTCACCTCTCCTGCCCTGACTAGAGTCAAGGCAGCACCTATTGGTCACCTGTCTGTCTGCTCTTCAGTTAAACCACACCTTCCCTTGGCTCCCACAGCAGGTCTTTGTGTATCTGCCATCCATATCAAAGGCAGCCCACACCTGGACCTAGAAAGGCAGATCCTCCCAACAGCAAAACACTACAGAAAACAGAGGAAGTTCCTAAGCATCTGACACAATGTGGGTTGCATTTTCATAACAGTGTATCTTTTATTCTATTGGTATTAGCTCAACCTTGCTAACATTTCTCTATAATCCCCCTTGTTTCTCATCATTCCTTTGCACTTTCTGCTACCTCGACACCCTTAGTACAGGGTCAGAAATCTGATTAAAATACTCCCTGTGCTTACAGGGAAGGGAAGAAAAAAAGAAATCACAAATACTTCAAGATTTTAATACTAGAATTCGTAATGTAAAAAAAATTTGGGATTTATCTGCTTTGACTTAAAAATATACCTTGGAAATGAGCTTCTTATAGTCTTGTATGCTCTTTTCTAACAAAACATCTCTCTTATAAATACCTCACTTCAAGAGCTAATGATTTTTCCTTACAGTTCTATTGCTACATTTACATTTTAAATGACTTAAAAATACCCTACTTACATATGACCTGTGTGGAAAACATCACAACACTCAATACAAAGGAATGCTTCAAAGCAACAAAAATCTACAAAGTCAAGTGTTTGAAGATTAAGGGTTGTGGAACAGAGCATTTGGTTAATTTTTTTAATAGTGGAACTACAGATCTACAACTCCACCCTCCCAATCACAACCTAATGTCACAGTACTCTCTCTTGAATGAGTGAGGCAATACCAAAGTGTGGCAAGTAGTAAAGCAACGCAAGACTATCAAATACCAAACACTGAAAATCCCTCCCCATTTTTAGGGAATGTCATTCTATACTACATAGACACTATAGCTCAAGCATTTAACATGAAAGAGATCCCCTACAAAGACAATTTCTTAAGTTCATGGTGCTCACCATGACCAAAGAAAAATTACCTGAGAGATGGCAGAAAGGCCCAAACCAAAAAACAAGCCTGCGTCACCAATTTATCTTTTTCTTTACAAAGGGAAATTAACACACAGAAGGTGATTCACAACATCAGAGTCCTCAGATGTAAATAAAAAGTGTGGTTCCCCTGATGCTGAGCTCCAGCATCAGATGCTCCAGAGCTTGTGCTCTGCAAAGGCAGCATCAGGAGGAGGGAAAGTAACAGTGTCCCTGTGTATCTGACCACCGTGTTAGGATACCCAGCAGCTGTGGATCTGCAGTTGGCTGGAAACAGGATTCAAAACAACAAGCACAGCAAATTTGCCAACAGTGGTTTACAAGGCCCAGCACTGAAAAGCTGAACAAGCAGCTTGAGAAAGTCACCACTTCTTTGAGAGAAACCCTGCCAATACTGAGGCCATCACACCGCACAAGGAAAACAAGAACCAGCCACAAGCCAACAGCAAGTACATCAGTCAGCAAAGAATAAACATCACACTCAGGTCTACCAGCTGGGAGCACAGAGCCAGCGCAGTCACACACTTGTCCAGCTTAGGCTGCAGCCATAGATTTTGCTACCAAATTTAGTCAGTCTTATACTCTTATGCTATAACTTTTTTTTTTTTTTTCCTTTCTTAGAGCCAGAAGATTAAAGAGTCATTTTCCTTTCATTTCTTGGTCCCTTAGTTTCTTATGTTCAAACATCTTAGGCTCACACTTCAAGGGCTCCTTTGGTCCAACCATTTCTACTGGATTTCTGTTAGAGATTTTAACGATTTCTTTTTGTAGTGCATTTTTTAAAAGTTTGGTTTTCCAACTAGAATCATATTACTGTAATTTTCACAATTTCAAATAAATTTTTACATTTCAAAGCAACTTTAGCCAATATCAATGAATACACCACTTCGCATGGAAAACATGCAAAACAGAAAAGCAAGAACAAAGTAAAAATAAATTAAATCAACTGCTTTACAGGAAACATAATGAACTCCCACGTTAAGACTAACAGGCACCAGACTATTTACTGAAATTTGTAAGCAGAAGATCCTACTACTGCTGCTGCTAACAACAAAACCCACAAGTCCCTAAGCAGTTGTATTTCAAGTATGCTACCTGTAAATCCTGATGGAAAGGGGACATCTGCTGTTAGCACAGATTAGTGCAGGCAGGAAACTCCAACAATTACAAGGTTGAGCTAAAAAGCCAATGATGCTTCTAATATCTACAACTCCTACTCCAGCCTCTAAATAAAGATTACTTAAAAAAACCAAACAAACCAAAACAAAGAAAAACCCACAGAACACACACCCCCATAGCAAACATTATTATCTCAAAGACTCAACTAACATTAAATAAACAAAATTATAACAGTACTTATACAAAGAAAAAAAATTATGTCAGTTCTACTCTTCTTTATCAGCAAGCACACAGAGACCAACATCAGATAGCTAGATTTTTTTTTAAATGATCACATGAAAAAGTAAAATGAAAAAGGTGTAACAACACACCAAAGAACAGACATCAGAAGGAAATTCTTCACCATGAGGGTAGTGAGACAGTGGAACAGGTTGTCCAGAGAAGTTGTGGAGGCTCTGACTTTGGAATTGTTCAAGTCAAGTTGGATGGGCCTTAAGCAACCTGGTCTAATGGATGGTGTCCCTGCCCATGGCAGAGACTTAGAATTATATGATCTTCCAAACCAAACCACTCTAGGATATGGTAAGAAACAGGTACTGGAAAGTCTAGATTAACACCCTACCATCTTTATTTCAATATTTATATTTCCAAATAATTAACATAGTGGCTCTCACCTGGTTGTATAAAAACAGCAACTAAAAAAGAACAAAGCTCTCTAGGCCTCTCATTTATTTTGAGTTTGCTTTTTTAGAAAAACCATATCCAGTAAGTCTAAAAAGGCAGAGTTTTGAACTGATTACTGTGGCAGATAGCAGGAAAAATTTTGCTGTACAGTATTTCAGGTTATCTTTAGATGCAATCAGAATCTCAAAGATACTGTAAGGGGTAGACTCAAAATTCATTACCATGGGCTTTGCTCAATACAAATCTATACAAACCAGGATGTAACCAGTTAAACAGCAAGCCTTATGATCAACTGACTGAAATTAAATAAACATTCTTGTAAAGATGAAGATGGTGAAATTATTAAAAAAAACAAACAGCGATTGAGTTTCACTAATAAAAAGTTTCTTAAAAACATCTTACCTCACAAACAAGCAAAACTTCAAGCCTTCCTAAGGCGAGTCTGCTCTGCAGGTGAAATTCCAATACAAAACACCTGATCTGAAAGCACAGCTGTAACTATTAAACCAGAGAATAGCCCACCTCACCTCATCTTAAATGTAATAAGCTCTTGTCTCTAAACAGGAAATACCTCATGTAGCATAAACCACAATATGACTAATTCTTAGATAAAACTATTAGCATCAAGACAATGAGAACAGCAATACACGAGGAAAGTGTGGCAGTTTGGGCTGGGTGCCCCCTGCCACTGCTGCATGAGATACACCTCTGGTGTCCTGGATGTTCACCCAATAGGGGTGGACACAGGAAATGGCATATTTCTACCCATAAATCCTGCGCCCTATAAATCCATCTGCAGAGTCATATTCTTCCTCTTTCTTCCCTCCCTGCTCCCATGGGAGATGTCCTCTCTTATCGGGTAATGCCGGGGGGTATCTCAGGCCACTTAGGCCTGACTAGGCCTAATGCCAGGAGGAGGATGGGGGGGGGGGGGGGGGGGCAGTCTCAGACCTGGCTAGCCTGAGACTTGCCTAGCAGCAGGAGGGGGGAAGAAAGAGCCCTGGGGGTTTGGGTAGACCCTCAGGTGGGGAGAAGGGAAGGATTGGGAAGCTTTGGGAATTCTGTGAGGGGTTCTGTATGCTTTTGGGATATTCTTGGCACTATCCTTTGTAGTCTTTTGTAGCTTCACCAATTGCTTTTCTATTTAAACTTTCCATCACTCTCCAATCCGTTTGTGTGAGTCTCATTCTTTTGTCCCTTTCGGGGCAAGAGACCTTCTGTCTGGCCTCAAACCAGCACAGAAAGGTATCATCTCCAAATTAACTGTATCAGAAGCACAAAACTAACACAATACAGATGACACTAATTCTGTTCTTCAGTTACACAACAAGCAATACAAGCACAGGTAAGGAGCACTGCTGACTACCAGCTCAGAATAAGCTTCTGGAGGAGCTGATGATACTCTGGAGACCCTTCTTTAACAACAGTCAAACCCCAGTTCTTTCCAAAACCTCACTTCTTTTTATGTAAAACTTAATGCTCAGCATTTTCTGTATTTACTTTTCTTCTACCATTAAAACAACTGCATGTAAAGACAGCCATCACTTTAATTAGGCTTCTGCAAAACAGCATAGTCTAAAAAAAATCAGTCACAAGGAATAAATACACACATAGAAGAAAAATAATATTTAGGCCTTACCCCCAGTTCCCAGCCTTCTCCAGTGATGTAAGGCACCAAAGATGCACAATGCAAATGTTGATGTTCTAGCTGTGAAGAACTTGTAGACCTGAAAGCCAGCTCACCAGCTATAAAGCCTCTACTGTCAAAATGCACATCAGTAACTCCAAACTGACATGACTTCAACTGCATGCTGCTTCCAGAAGCACAGTTAAGATATAACACACAAACACACGCCCAGGAGTTGCCTGATATACCTGAGTTCCCTAACGCATTTGTATGTCTCACTCCAACGCCTCCCCCTGACCTCGGAGCAGCCTCCCCCTCCCACAGCTGAGCCACATAAGCCCTCAGGGCCAGGTGAGCCATATCCACCGGGCCCGGGCAGGAAGACGTCACGGTGAAGCGAGGTTTGTTTCTTGGCTCGCTACAAGGAAACTTGGAACGCTAATTGCAAACACCGCCTGGCTGAAGTAAAAACTGTTCTGCCTGTCCGATGTCAGGTCTTGACCGTGCTAGAGCTTCAGCGTCCGCCTCACGGTCAGGGCAGAGCGAGTGCGACAGGCGCAGCGCTGCAGGCGCTGAGGGGCTCACGGCCCTGAGGGCAGCAAGCCCGCGCGAGCCTAACGGCTGCGGGCAGCACGAGCCCTGGGCCCGGCCCCGCCAGCAGGGGGCGGCGCGAGCCGGGGACAGCCGCGGCCCTGCCGTGCCTCCTTGTCCC
Organism: Indicator indicator; assembly: GCF_027791375.1. Classification (NCBI taxonomy): domain Eukaryota; kingdom Metazoa; phylum Chordata; class Aves; order Piciformes; family Indicatoridae; genus Indicator; species Indicator indicator. The sequence continues at coordinate 18,525,593 of NC_072028.1, forward strand.
TCCGCCGGCGGGCAGGGCCAGCAGCGGGGCGGCCAGCTCGCAGAGGGGCCGGAGCTGGCATCCTTGTTATTGCTACTGCTATGTTGCATTCTGAATGCTGCAGCACGATGCGTTGAACTGACCTCTTCCACTGAATAGTCTCTTACTGTTGGGTTTTGGGGTTTTTTTTTCATACTTCTCTTTCAGGCAAGACCACAGCTTTCAATACAAGCAAGAAAGGTCAGAGTAAGAGTGTGTCCAGGCTTGATGTGCTGTCGGATCCTCAGATCTGAGGCTCTCTGGTCTAACCAAAACACTGTCATCGCCCTTGCAGTCGTTTTGCAAAGATGTCTAAATAATGTATGCTGCTCACAAATCACTGAATCAAAAAATGGTGGGGTTTAGAAGGGACCTCTGGAGATCATCTAGTCCAGCCCCTCTGCTAAAGCACGGTCACCCACTGCAGGTTGCCCAGGATCACAATGTCCAGGTAGATTTGGAATCCCTCCAGAGGAGACTCCACAACCTCTCTGGGCAGCCTGCTCCAGGGTTCTGCCACCCTCACAGCTAATAATATTTTCCTTATGTTCAGATAGAACCTCCTGGGTTCCAGTTTGTGCTCATTGGCCCTTGCAATATCACTGGACACCACTGAAAAGTGCCTGGCCTCATCCCCTTGCTCTCCACCCTTTAGATAGTGCTGAGCATTGATAAGATTCCCTCTCAGTTCACTCTTCTCCAGGCTCAACAGCCCCACGTTTCTCAGCCTTTACTCTTCACAGAGATTCTCCAGTCCCCTCCTCATCTTCATAGCTTCCACTGGACTCTCTCCAGTAGTTCTTCATCTCTCTTGAACTGGAGAGCCCAGAACTGCATCCAGGATTCCAGATGTGACCTCACTAGGACAGAGGAGAAGAGGCAGAGAACCTCCTTTAACCTGCTGGACACACTCTTCTTAATGCACTCACCATTGCCCTTCTTGGCCACACAGTTATGGTGCTAGCTCATGAGCAGCTTGCTGTCCAGCAGGATATGCAGGTTCTTCTCCTTCAAGTTGTTTTCCAGCATCCAAGCCCTCATCGGTACTGTTACATGGGGTTATTCCCCCCCAGGTGCAAAGACTCTCTACTCCGTCTTGCTGAGTTTTATTAGGTTGCCCTAGACACACCTGTTAGGTTTGGCAAACCCAAACACACGATGTGAAACACCCCAGCTCAATTTCTGTAACTAGTTTTCACCATCTCAGGCTGAACAAGGATAGAAGGGCAGTTGGAATAGCTAAAGCCTCTTTCTTTAACAGACACACAGAAACATTCTTTCCCTATAGCAGAATGTTAGTATTTTTCATTCCTGTTAGCACCAGACTGCACTTTAAACTGCAATTATTGTTGACTAAGCCATGACAGTGTTAAAAAGGGTAAGGGAAATTTTTACATTCAAAACATGGCTCATGTATTACTTGGGGTGTTGTCCCTCTTGCCAAGAAAGGGGCAGAGCACGTACAACAGATGGAGTTGTGAAAACACTAGCTGTTTTTAGTAAATTAAGCATTAGTTTAGCTAACAGAAAACTACAAATTCCATACAGGAAATTAAGAGAAAAATAAGATGTTTTCAAGGCTGAGAGAGCTGAGGCTGGAGAAAAAAGATTGAGAAAGGATCTTAACATCTAAAGGATGAAGGGCAAGTAGATTGGGCCAGACTCTTTTCAGTGATGTCCAGAAACAGGACAAGGGGCACAAACTTGAGCCTAAACAGTAAGAGAAACTTCTTTGGTGTGAGGGTGCCAGAGCCTTGGAGCAGGCTGCCCAGAGAGGCTATGGAATCTCCTTTTCTGGAAGAATTCCAAATGCACCTGGAGATTGTGACCCTGTGCATCCCGCTGTGGGTGACCCTGCTTTAGCAGGGGGCTTGGACTGGATCATCCCTTCCAACCCTCCCCATTCTGAGATTCTCTGAGTGCAAAGCCATCATCAAAAGATGACCATCTGCACCACAGCAGAATGTAATGGTGTAATAAACAGACTGGTAACTACATAGCACAGGTACTGTATTGCTCAGGACAGAGAATCCCACAGCTTTTCAAAGGGAGAAACATTCTTCTCAAAGGCACAATGAGAACCTTAATTGTGATGGTGCAGTCCTCTCTAATACTCAAATTACTTTGAAAGTCAGATTTTTGGTAGACTTCAAAAAGACAAATCTTGGAAACAAATTAATTCAAACAGTCACACATTAAGATAATGGAAAATATTTACATCCAGTCCCACCTCATTGGGATAAAACTGCATCTGGGAAGTTTTAATAATGAGATGGTATCTGGCATGGGATGCTTCTGCCAAGAGAGAAACAAGCCTTACTATCTTAATATGATTGTTCCCCTTCCCATACATACTAGATGATCCTTGAGGTCCCTTCCAACCCTAACAATTCTATGGTTCTATGATTCTTACAGAAAGGTGATGACTCTATTGTGACATAACCATAGCTTTTTGCATTGCACAGAAAAGCCAGTGACCCATTAGGCCAGTTAAAACCAAACACGAACACAATTTCAAGTTCATTACTTCATTTCCTCTAGCACCAGTATATCAGCACTAAGCCTGTAAACAGCTACGTCATCACATTGCCTAAAAAGTGTTCCACTACCCGGGAAATATGTACAATGCATCTTTCTGGCTTACCAGTGTGTGAAAAAAGAAAGGAAGGGGGGGGGAGGGGAAAAAAAAAAAAAAAAAATCACACTACTCTTGCAAGGTATGTATGCTTACCTAAAACTAGGAGAAAGAAAAATGAGTACAAGGTTATTTAGCACAGAGTCATGTCCCATGAAAACACATTAGAGCAAAGCCTAAGTTACTTTCAAAAGCCAAAACACATCGTAAGCATCTCTTTTATTTGTTGTAATATAAAGAAGCATACATCATTCAGTTCCTTTAAGTACAACTCAAATTGTACACTAACAAAAAGATCAATTCAGACATCCATGAACATGTTACAACGGGATTCATTACATTTTGCTCTGCTGGTATTGCACTTGGAATGGTTTTGAAGTAAGGCACAGTAAAAACAAAGTAATTTAGTGCTTCTACAGCAGATGTCTTTTTTTAAACACATGCTACATGACGTAAAAGTACTTCTTCTAGCTTATGTATATATACACACAGGGAAAAAGAAAAAAGCATGCACTAGAGGATTCAGATTCCAACACATCATGTTCTTTCATAATATACAAATAAAGTAGTTTAAAGATGTAAACAAATTGCATGCACATAAACTAGAGCAAAATCTTTAATACAGTATCTGAAAGCTATTACGCTTAAATAAAAAAATATAACTTATTAGTACTCAGGTTTATGTGCCATTTTTGTCCTGTAGAGATTAAAAGTTTGGGGTTAGGGGCTGGAAGGATCTTTCTGATTTATGCTGTTGTTTTTATTATTTTGCTTTACACATTGGCAGCAGTACATTGGTAAGAAAGACAAATATGGCTTTTGCAAAACAATGTATAATGAAAACATGAGAAAGCACAATTGCATTTGGGGTCCAGCATCCTGGTGTTTTCCAGTCAAGAATAAACCAAAACAACAACAAAATAAATCTATCAGTATGGTCTAGGCTTTGAACTGGGAAAGGTATGCATTCCAAAAGACCTTTCTAAAGACATTTAAACTCTACAAAAAACAGATACTTTGTCAAGTGTAAATGCTTAAAAACTAAACACAGAAGAATCTGAATGACTCCAGCTTCACTTTCTACTTCAAACACTACTGAACAGGTTCCTTTCTCCATGGCCATGATAGCTGAAGTGCTATTAGATTGTCTTCAAAATTAACTAGATGCCAGGAGCAGGTTTGCTCAGCTTCAAACAAGTACATTAGAAATTAAGTAAATTAACAGCATAATTTCTGGTTTCACTTTATCTTTGGCATAGGACACACCATTTTTCAAATTAAACACAGGACATGTACCACTCTGCATTCCAACATATTATGCTGAAAAGGCACATTTGCTGCTGCCTGGGTGGCATGGGAAGACTTCTTATTTTGCCAAAGGCACGGTGTCTAGCGGGACGTTCTTTCCGCAGCCCCAAAAGAGTGTTTAGTTACACCAGATACAATTCTACACAGTGGTTTCCCAGGAGCTGTCCATTTTTCTCAGCCACTGCTTTCTTAGCTAGGTCCAGGCTTGGAAAAGTCACCAAGGCCTCTCCACTGGGCTGCCCACTAAAGTTGTAAAACACAAGGATGGAATCTGCATGGAGCTGCAATGATGACAAGATGACAAAAGGAAAAAAAAACCAAACACACAACACAAAAACAAAAAACACATACACACACACAAAAGAAAAAAAAAAAAAAGGATTAAGACCAGAGACCGCACCTGGAAATGCAATTTTTAATGCTCTGCATCTGGTTCACCCCATTTCTGTGTCAGTGGCAAAAAGATTTTGGATGTAAGAATGGGAAGGAGAAAAAGGGACCAAAAGAATTCAGCCTTTGGCTTGGCAAACAGCAGCAGCTCTTATTCTGCTGGTGTGCTGAGCAGGATGATGGAGACATAATTCCATGTAAAGATTTTGCTAAAGAAGTAATTCAGATCCAAAACAGGATACAAAATGAGATTTAGTTGGGAGTTGATTTTACTTTGGAGTGCATCTTTCCTCCTGGATTCTTAAAAGACAGTTCTAAACTGCTGAGTTTAAAGCAGACATCTCTATCTGCCCTGTGGTACCCCAACCATTTCTTATAACATGCTGAATGTCCTTCCCAACAAAGTTTGGGAGTGCTATTTGTTGGACAGAAATGGATCTCAGCGAAGTTTTGAAACCACAGGTTAAATTAGCAAAGCTCAGCATACATGGTTAGTTTGTTGGAGACACCAGTGCCAAACAAAACATACATTCAATGCTGGAAAACAAACAGGTTTATGAGTATTATTAACTCAATTCTATTCAAGTTCATGTGACATGTCCTGTTAAAATACTTAAGGGTTTCACTTTTTGCCTGGTATGCTACAAGAAACATCAGACTTCTCAGTCACTACAAGTAGCAGTTTCTGACCAGCTTCGCATTCAAACGTATGAAAAGAAAGCAAGTACATGTCAGAGCTTCACTCACCCAAACACTTAGCAGGCAGCAAAAGCATTCTTAAGATATAAGCAACAGTATGCTTTAGAAATTAAAAGCACATACAAGACAATTGGTATAGACTTCATGTCATTACTTCTCACAGAAATAAAGTTAGTCATGAAATGGCATGCAGAAAAATTAAAAGACAAATAAACCTCATCATATCTGAAGCTCAGGTCAGATTCAGAGGTAATCTTAGTGTATTTCAGACCAATGCTGTGCTCAAAGAGAAAGCTCTACATGGTTTGTGTTGAGCCACAAATCGGAGCTAAAAGATGGTGTGCTCTAAAACAGCTCTTTAATCCATATGGGATCAAGTAATTAAGCATCAGTCCTGAATGTAAGTTTTTGCAGTTCAGAGTCAGCTGAAAACACACATGGAGAACAGTCAGACCTCTGAGCACCGAGAGCTTTAGAAGTAATTCAAATAGCTGCACTGGTGTAATACCAATGAAAGGATCTGGAAATTCATGTTATAGGAGTTGCATGTAAATATAGCAGGGAAGTCTACACATTCTGCAAGGAGTATAATTAAGCACTAAATAGAACTCTTGAGTTTCATTTTAAGACACACTAGTTTTAGGTTCTTATTTACACAGATTTATAGATTTAAAAAGTTGTTTGTTTTGGTTTTTGTTTTCCCCAAACATAGATTCAAATAAGTACAAATCTTTTTTTTTTTTTTCCCTGATGTTCTGTTCCAAACAGAACGGTATCTGCTTGATACTACTTTGGACTGCTTAGAATTCAGGATGAGTAACTCCATGAATTATTTTCTCATCAAAGACTGTTTCCATGTCATACATAGTAGACCCCTATATTGCTGCTCTGGTTTTCCAGTTAACCTGGGTGAAATGAGAGCCAGACAAGATCGTCCAATCTCACATAAACACAGAAATGCTCAGAGTAATAGTGGGTGTTCTTTGTAAACCACCAGCCCATGCAGCCTCCAGCCTATCTTCTCCCTAGCAGGTCTAACACTATCATGAGAAATCAACTAATTAGAAAACAACTGAGTTGATAGCGATTACACGAACTTAGCTTTATCTATGAAGATAATTCTATCAAGGCACAGTATTTGATGGCCTTTATTTTGTACTGTTTGGGGTTTTTTAGAGGAGAAAAAAAAACCCTGTAGTAACTAATCAGTAGCATCTTGAATGGCATACAATAGCATGGGGACATCACAAACTCCACAGGTCACAATAAAACATCTTTAAGAATGACGTTAGTGCTAAAAATACAGGGAGGTTTACCTTCAACAAATTTAGTTAGATAAGAACGTTGCTATACTAAAGAAACCTCTCCTTAAAAAAAATAATAGTTCACATTCTGTTAGGAAGATCAAGACACAAATAAGTTAATCTCTAGACAGCTATGTCATACAGAAAAGAGAAAGCCAGAGGTCTGAGGTCTTTTGCTCACACAATGTGTGTGTACTTAGTAGCCACGTCAAGAAAAAAAAAAATCATTTTCTACTGCTATGATAAAAATAAAATATTGGACTGAAAGCTTCACATGAGGACCAAGCACTAACTGGAAGTTTAACATACCACCTGAGCAGAACCAAGCAATCACACTACCTCTGCCACTGCTCCCCATTGGCTACAGGTCACAGCCAACCAGTTTCCTTTTGATTTTGTTAATAGGACAGAAGCAGGAAAATCAAAGCAAGGATCCCAACACAAACTAGGAAGGGGAAAAGCGATAAGCAAAACTATCACCAAGCCCTTCTTTCCCTTCCCATTCACCACTGGAGATGCAGTTTCTGCCAGTCACATCTTACCTTCTTCAGAAGTTACAAAGAGTTACAAACAGACCCACTCTTTCGGTGCTTGTAACACACTCCTTGCTTGATCACTCAGCTGAATAAGGCCATTGTAGTCATCAGGTGCATACTACAGTACAAGTGTGACATATGATAATCAGCAAGAGAAGGAACAGTTCTGGTACAGCAAGCCACATAGATGATCATTTGCAACCATAAGAGCATCAGCTATAACAACTGGCAGGAGACAGTAAATTTGACATTTTTAGGCATGTTCAAAAAAAATAATGCATCAACTGATGGGCTTTACTGGTTTTAGCAATAGACTTCAAGTAAACACAAGTGGGGAATATTCTAAACTTGTATTTTAATTGTTCCTTATCAAGGGAAACAGTTCAGACCATGAAATGCTCCTTTCGTCATTCTATACGAGACAGCAGCATCTGGTAACAAAACTCTTCAGCTTGCATTAATCATTCTTCTGGTAGGGACTCTCACTGGAACATAACACCACCCTCCAGCATGCACACTGAAGTGGGGGATTAGAAGCAGCATACAGATCTCATTCAGGTCTTTTATGCAGTCATGAAAATAAACTGCAGCTTCTCCAGGGCTGAGTGATAAATGCTTCAGTTGTGTATAATACTTGCACTATGTAGACTACACCAGTGTAGTTAGAAAATCCATGTTTTGGAATGAATGCACTTAAAGTAGCATTTACACTACTACAGTATATTTCCATATAGGGAAAAGAAATAAACTGTACGGTGTAACTGCATCATGATAGATCTGCAGTAGAAGAATATTAAAATTAAAAGTGCCTGCCCAGTACAACCACACCAATAAATTAAAACGAAAATGCCCAATGTGAAACAAATATAAAAACATGTATGAGATCCTGAACCCAAGCAATAAGTATACTGCTGGAGAGCCAGCTACCGACATGGAATCAACAGTCAGAAAACAGATCTTGAGAAACATCTCAAACTTTCCAAATTGCATGTCCTGGAAAGGGCCTAAGCATTCTTGCACATGCTAAAGAGGCTACTGGAGTGGTTCTTATAATCCAGGAGACAACATGTTTAGCATAACCCAAGCTATAGAATACCCTTTCAATGGCAAAAAGAATTTTCTGTCTCCCACAAAATTGGCTCTTTTGCACTAATGTTTTAGACAATTACCAAATGCACACAATGTAAACATATTATGCTGCTTCCTTTGATATTTCTAGAATACAAAAAGTCTCCTGCCAGCTTAAGGAGATAAAAGCATATTTGGGCACATCCTATCCATCCAAAGTGAAGTTGAACAAAAAAAAAAAAAACAAACATCACAGCATAGACCTTCCATAGAGAACACCAACCAGGAGCCCAGGGAATGTAAGAAAAGAACCTCCCAGAGTATTTACTACTGAATTCTAGCCACCTTCACATCTAGACCCATGCCATTAATAAAAGACAAATATAAGAAGTGTTTTCTAGATAGTCTCTGCCAGAGCTACCAGACCGTGCAAATATTAGATTTATCTGTTCCCAGACCTGCCCTTGAAACAAATCTACAAAATGTATGTTTACTCTTTGGGAGGAATGTCTCAAGATAGTACATACTTTAGATTATTAGTAGATGTACAGTAGGTAAAAATCTGTAATATCTATAATCTCTTATGAGGGACAATGTTTAAAAGTTTACACTTGAAATGCAGAAAACTACCCTGCACAGAAACATCAAGGTTGTTAAAGTTTAGGTCTAGGCATAACAAGAGAAAAAGAAAGAAAAGTCAAAATACCTAGCAATAGAAACAACTAATCACAAGATAGATTGGTAAGATACTGCAGTTAATTAAGACAGAAGTTGTGAAACAGTAAATTCTTCAAGTTTCCACATTTCAGAAAGTACTACTGCAAATCAAGATAAGAAATAAAGTGGGGAAATTCTTATTCCCTGTGAATAACATGAAAACTACCCTAACTTGGCTGAGGAAGTTACTTGATCATAAGTATTTCTGACTCCATTTCGGAAACCTGTGAGAAAAACATCCAGCTGCACTAGCCAAACTGTAAAGCCAAGGGTAAACTCATTGATCAAAAGGGAAATACAGCTTCACCAGCTTTACCTGCAGTGCAGTAGGTCAAATTCTGCTTCCATTTAGATCTGAAAAATACCACCTAGAGATTTACCCCCCTAGCACAACCAAGTGCAAGTTCACTGAGCTAGATTCTAGCAGTGTGTTTCCTGTATAAATGTTACTGAGACCAGAGACAGTATTGACCATACTGAGGTAACATGAAACCATGTATTGTCAAATACCTAGCCTTAATACACAAATAACTGGTGTAAGTTACCAAGTACTGCAAGAGTGCCCTTTCATTTTAAGTGAAATAAAAAAAAAAGCAGACCTTGCTTTCAGTGCCTTCACTGCCCTCCTCTTGTCCCACTATCATCTTGACTTGCTTCTCTGAACTGAAATGCCCCCTATCCTCAGAGCTGCTGCCTTGGCTGCCTTTTCCCTTTGAGCTCACAGCTCTTGTGGGGTTGGACTTCACTTCTGAACTAAAATATTCTGTTATTCCCGTGTGGTAGTATGTCCCAGACAGATTACCTGCTATTCTTACTGCAGTGCAAAGCTTTTTAAGACAGCAGGAATCAAAGATAGATTGGTTAATAAAAAGATACTACACTACACTTGCTCTTTCTACCTGTTCTTTGTTGTTTTGGTTTGGTTTGGATTTTTCTCCAAGCTGTTTGATTCAGAAATACCTGCTGTGTTGAGAGGAACATGGGATTGTTCTTGTTTCTTCACACACTGTGCACAGATTTTACCAGGTCACTAACTAGAGAGACATTGATTTCCATTTAATTTTTGCAGTTCCTACAATAGATATTCAAAGATCAGTCTAAAAACAGCATATGCAGAGCAATCTAGTGGGGAAAAAACTAAAATCCATTGATAAAAACAAAAGTAGAATTGGAAAGTATATTTAAACATGCCCCAACTGGGCAAAAGCAAAGGGAAGTGACAGAAATGGAAAACATCAGAGGCAAAATGGCCACTGCAGCTGGAGTTCTAGCCTAAACGACCAAGAAACCCTGCCAAAGAACAGCTCCCAAAAGGAAAGAAATCCAGCTCTTGGACTTTGGGAAACTGTCTAGATACAGTAAGTCTGGAACACAGAATCAGTTTTAATGACTAAATAACTGCAACCTCCAGCACCAGAGTCAGAAGAAATGCCCTAAACTGGCTTTGCCACTAAGGTGTATCAGTTTTCCCTTAAGAGTGCCAATGTAAGCACCAGTAACCACCAGAATGCTCTGTGGAACAGCCACTACCTGAATGTTTTGTGGTGCAGACAGTGGAATATCTAATGCTTGTTCCCAAAAATACAGCTCAAAGATGGTGCCCTTTTAGTCTCTTGCTTTAAGTGTGGGAGGCCGCAGCCAGAAACAGTAACTACTCATTTAGTAGTCACAGTCTCACAGATGCTTTCTCCACACAGGCAACATTTCCAGGAAGATAAATTTAGGCAAGCAGAACAACCAGCATCCTCTATTCTGAGAGCATGGGGGAGAGCATATAATAATGTCTGTAACTGCCAGATGACTTCAAATAACCAGCAAATAGGAATTCTTCACCTACCATGTCCTCTTTCGCTTCCCTGGTTAGGAGGTGCTACGCCTGGAATTGGCACACAGAGCATGGGGTATCCTTCTGACTCCAAAGCATCAGATTTCAAAAGGAATCCATAGGAAAGAGAACACTTCTTTGTTTAAGCATGCATTTCAGAGAAAAAACCCTAATCCCTACAGCCAGTAACAATGAAGGCTGCTGTCCTGATATGAGAGAGAAATGTTGTTAATGCTGTTGGAATTTAGCCATCCACTTCCCTTCACGTCCTTATTACTGTTTTAAGCACAAGCCACTCCTCCTCCCCCTACAACAATAAGCCTTGAATTCTTTGAAGACTTGGAGGATTAATATACTGCAAAAGCTCTCTTTAGGTACAGATAAAAGGCACCTAAGCCTAGTACAGGTTTAAAGAACAGCATTTATTTTAAGCTTCCATTACATAAAAACATGTACACAAAGAAGTCCCTACATGTCCATCCTGACCTTCTCCAGCTAAATCAAGAGGCTTTAAATAAAGCTCAGATGGTGACTGTAGCCCCTAAATCTTAGTGTTCTCCTAGTCAGTTTTTTTTACTAATTCTGAATGAAACATACTACTATACTTAGACATAACTTACCTAAATAGTAAGTCTGCTCTCTAAGAATTAATCCACATGGTCTTTCCCAGGCAGAGATGACTTCACTTTACATTTATGCCAACTTCCAATAAACTGGGCAACTGCTACTAAATGCTAAATAAGATGACAGTTGTAAACTAGCTTTTGGTCAGCTAGGACCATGAGCACAGTTAAATTACATCTAATTGCACATAAACCTAGCAATTCTTGCAGAATACCAATGTTAGCAATAAACCTGCATTCTCACAAGCAAAAAAACAACCACCAAAAAACCCAACCAACCCAAATATAACCCCATAAAAAAACCTCTCAAACACCCACTAGAAATATTTCTCATTGATTCATTTAATGGCTAAATCCACAGAATAAAATCCACAGAGGATTTAGCCAGTAAATAAATGCCTTAGCGTAAAATTTTGTTCTGATATCCAAAAAAATTTATGTAAAACCATCACTCAACTACTATGCTTGTTCCTTCCTTATTTACTTGATTTCTCTCAGTGCTTCTACAGCTGTAAAAAGTGATGGCGTAAAGTCTGTTACATATAGTAACTATTTCTGCATTTCTTCCTCAGGCTTTCCCCCATAGGATCTGAAATGCAAATAATTTTTCTTAATTCCAGAAGGATCTCTTCACAATCATGTATTTTTCAAATTATAACGGGAAGTTTCCTCCAAGTACTACCCCAAGACCATCATCTGCTGAGCAGCTGGTGTTTTAGCACCTGTCAAAGCAACCACTGTCATCCCAGTGTCCTATCTGAATTGTAAGGTGGAGTTTATTATTGTGGTTTTGGTTAAGTATCATATAGCTATGCATCCAGTGCATGAGTGGAGTCAAACTGATGGCCCTGCTGCATTACAGTAGAACTAAAAAGCAGTGTAACATGAATTAATTACTGAATCAAAGACTACTGATATCATCTCTCTGGAAGATTATAGTACGCTATAATATTATACAGGAAGGTGATGGGGAAACTTACCATCTCCAAGACTAACTATTAAAATTGTTCACAGGTTTTTCAAGATTGTTTAATGTAAGATACATTAAATATGCAAGCTGGAAAAAACTTTCAGCAATGAAAAGAAGAAAGCAAAACTACAAGAAGAAATCCAGCTGCTGAACAAGAAGCTAGTGCTGGTACAACTAAACTAAAATTAAAATGCTGATCTGCTGACTTGTACATTAGTTATTACTAGAAGCATGTACTGATGTTGAGGCCAGCTTGTTGAAGCCCATGATAAGCAAAGGTTCTCTTAAGAGGCAGGTCTGGTATGAAAGGTGCTTTCATGAAAGTAGCAACATGTGCACACATGCAATATACAGAGTCCATGAAGACTGAAGGAAGAAAACGGAAGAGAATAAAACAAAAACTAAAACTTAAAAACCTATTCCTTTTAGACAAGGACATACCAAGACAAAAATCAGCCTTCAATCTCAGCGTCTCTAACTTGGCTCCCAGAATACCAACATTGAAGCCCATTGAATACCAACATCAAATAGTTACACAGAAATTAAAACCATGCCCAAACCACTGATGATTATTAGAGGCTCACTTTATAAACAAGCAGAAGCATCATGTAATAAATCCTTGGGCATCAGCAGAAAATGGAAAAATAATGTGAGGAGAGAGAAAAAGGGAGGGGAAAAGAAAAAAAAAAATATTAGTCACTGCTCAGAGACTAAATATTGTCCCAATACAGTAAGTCATCACCTCTTTTTCCCTAAAAGAACGAGCAAGTATAAAACCAGCATCACCACATGCAGGGTTCCTTGGCTCCTTTATAAGATATTGGAACCAGATCTCATTTGGACAACATGTTCTAAAGAAATCCAAGAGGTGACCAATTTAATAACAGTAACTGGTGACCACAAAAGGTTGCAGCAGAAGACTCAAGTTTTCACCTTGAGCAGAAATTTTGCGACATTCGAAGCATTTAACTGTGCAATATAAACTCCTTTTCAGATGTGGAACCAAAGACTAAGGCAAATTCAGCACCACACTCAATGATTCACCAAAACCTGAATATTTCCTGCAAGACAGGCCTACCAGACATTCTCATTGACCATGGTCAGGTCACATTTTCAATGGTGCACTTACACTGTCTGAATTTCAATTTCAAAAATAGGCTTCCCCAGTCAATATATCCACCATCCATCCACCAAAACCCCCAATCAGTTGGCACAAACAAAAAGGTAACATATCAATAGTCAAAATGCATCACACCTTTCATAAGCTAATCCTCAAATATTTCCACTGAAAAACCAAGAATATGAAACTACTTTCAGTAACTTGGAGTAGTTTCATCTGAAAAAAAGGCACAACAGGTTTTCCAAATACTCAAAACTTGGAAGACAGACATTTAAGCACCAGTTCTCAGTCTACATTCATTTACACAGCAGACAACTGGCTCTACAATTCGAAGGCTGTCATCCTTTAGGAATCTTGAAGAAAACATATCACACCTGACTGTTTTGTATAAACAGCTGCCATGCATTGAGAAGAATCCACTGTTATTCTACTGACAGAATTTTGAAAGACAAACAGACCAAAATTACCATCTTTTTACATACATCACTTGATCAGTGGTTTGAGACCCACCAGGAGGATTTTAAGTCAGGGTTTCCAAGCAGTACCAAAAGGGCAGATTTGATATTTGTCTATGCGATGTTATCCACAAAAGTTAAATACTTGCCAGAACATACCATACTCAATCATCTTTCCTTTTAGCAAACACTGATGGTGAGAGGCAGAAGACATGGAAATAATCATGCCATGAGTAATAAGTGCTGCTGGGGAAAAAAAGTGTTTGTACATGGTGCACTTCCGCCCCAATATTCCTCAAGATGAGAAGTTTCTTTGTGTTTGCTCACTGAATCAGTACACACTGACTGAAGTTACCTACAGCATGTAGAATATTTGCTATAAGTATAAAACAGTTCAGAAAATAGAGGGAGTTTTTAGGTTGCAATGTAATGCAGTTTTAATAGAAATGTTCCTGCCTTTAACAACAGTAAGTCCTTGAAAGAGCATCTGACAAAGGCACCTGGCTCTCTCCTCTTCCAAGTCAGTCACCATACCTAGGTCATAGCTTCTTCTGTACTAGAAATTTGCTCCAGGCAGACTTAAACACTGAAGTCTTGAAGGTCAAAGAGTGACCCTCCCTAGGCTTCCCATCAAAAAGTGGCAAGGGCTGAAAGCTTTTGGCAGCCCCTAACCCCACTATCAGTGAGGCTTTGCACTTTCTCACTCTTCAAACTTAAATCTTAATCCCAGGCACCAAATCTTTGATTTAAAATTAGGATGTGCTTTGTATATAAGAAATAAGGCAAACTGCATATTACACTTTGCCAGTTCAATACAGCACACTGTATTGAATTGCTTCAGCAATTTGCAAAAGCACTCACTTGTTTGGTTTGATCCCCACTGATCATTACTTAGAGGTCCAAATACCCTGTTGAGAAGAAGGACTGCATACTGACCTGGTACCCCTGGAAAAAACTGAGTATCTCCTTCATTCCTGTGTTATATGGCAAGCCCTGCATACGGACTAACGCTCCAGGCTGAGGCAGAAGCGGAGTGTGGGTGGCAGTGGCAGCAGCAGCTACAGCTCCTGGAGGAGCTGCAATGTACCCCACTGTGGTAGGGGATACTGGAGGACTGAAATAGAAAGAAGGGCAAAATCGTTATGAAAACCAAAAACTGCTTTTATTACTCAGAATAGGCAAAGATCAAACTGAAAATTTAAGTTTGAGAATAAGCCCAAAACCACAGAAAAAGAAGCAGCCCTGGCATAGACTACTTTGTGGGCTTTTTATTCAGCATCTGCTAATTTTTAGAGAGCAGAGGAAAAGGAAAACAGCTAACATTTGTAGTTAAAGACATAAAGAGTGGTACTTGTGATTTCCCAGTGGAGAAGAAAAATAGTAGCTGCAGATGACTTGTTCTAATATTGGTTAATAAAGCCACAAAGGGGGAAAAAAAAAAACAAAACTGTGGAGGGGTATCAGAGTGAAAAGCATACAAGAACCCAAATCTGGTATTTCTGAGCCACAAAACAGCAAGTAAAGCGTCAACTCTGCTCAGGGCCTGTCTAGAAATTCACCAAACACTCAAGCTAATTCAAGTGTCACAAGCCTAGGAACTCTCAATGGACAAGCCATTTCTCCATCGACCCAAGAACCAGACCAGTGAATCCATCTGGGAAAAGGTAGCAATTTTCTACCTTACTTATATATGTAATGTGTTCTTTGGTCTCACTGATATCAGAAATCAAACCTAGTACACAACTATGACAAGTCTTTCAGTATTGAAGCTCTCTTAAGTACAAGAGCTAAGGAATGAGGGTAGAGCCATTTGGCCAAGAAATAGGACCGACGTGATGACATTGCCCTGGTGCCAAAACCACTGTTAAATATTAGACCAACATTATCACAAGATTCAGATGAAAGCTGTAGAAAAGCCAGACTTCATTATAAGTCCACAGAAATTCAGTTAAAATAGCTGCTGCCTCTGCTGATGAACATCAAGTTCCCAGGATTATCTACAGCAAAGAAACAAATTTAAGAGCTGTTCACAGGTGACCACACAGTTGCCTGCTCCACTGAGATGAAAAAAAATCAAGAAGCAGCTAAACCTCAGGGTTACCTGGGATAGTAAGCTGTGTAATTCATATAAAGCTGAGCAGCCTGAGCTGGGTAGTAGGTAACTGCTGGAGGAGCAGCTGTGGAGGCCTGGGGAGTCCTGGTGGTTGGCAAGAGGGCTTGGGGCTGGTAAAGCGCTGCCTCTGCTGGTATCACAGCTGCTGTTTGGAAAGCAGCATAAGCTGGTGGAGAAAGACCTGAAAACAAAGCAGGGCACAGAAAACCAATTAGAATGGAGATGTCTGCTCCAGGAAAGGAATTCCTTATGCCAATATGATTAACAGTATCCAGGAATGACGAGTTAAGCACTTGTGCAAAGACTGCTCTCTAGTCTCTCCTCTGGAGATCCCTGCTGCATCATTATTAATGACAACTGGGGCATTCAAAATCAGCAATTCCTAAGAGTACCTAACTCCTAAAGCTGAGCAACCTTGTTTGTATGCACACAGAGAGTAGGGAACTTCAGAATTACTCAAGGAAAGCATAAAGCCATGTGCAGAGAAAGCAGGAGTGCACACCAACACACCCTCTGTTTTTTCTAACAGAAGTTGTACTCTGTGGGACAACAGTACCATAATATGAGCTACAAACAGGCATCCACAACTGCTGACCATGAGTCTTCATGTATAAGCTTCCACCAACTTAAAAAATTATTTTTAGGATACAGCAAATGGAAAAAAGAAGACCTCACTAGATCATTAGTCTGATGCAACATCTGATTTGTACAGCTTGGTTTGGTGTGCAGTTAAACTGTTTTTATTCAGCAGCTTTTTACTCTTTTGCAAATACACGTCAGTATCTGCTCATGACCAGCACAGTAAAGTTCCAATATAGTTCCACAGTACAGTTTGCTGTCATCTTAAATAAAACAAACATACAAAAATCCACCCAACTTCACCCCTCTATGGTCTGTTAATGTATCATCCCAGTGGATGTTTTCCTTCAAAAATAAGCCCATAGAGTACCTTCTCAATGCTCTAAGGCAAGATAGCAAGAGCACTCATCAGCAGCTAGAACACAATTTTCCCCCCTTTTAAAATTCCCCCTAATTCCAAGTAGGTTTCACTACAGGCAAGTCTACCGCAGAGCTCAGAAGAACAGTACACCCATAAAAAGCAGAGTATGCAACAATTTCACTGGCAAGGCTTTGCTGCCCTCTACTCACCACCGAAATACAATAAAAATGCCTCTGACCAGTCCCATTATTGCCCAAAGGGAACAATTCCAATCTCAGCATGTATACAGATGGATGATTATTGATCATCGCAAAACCCAAGTCAAAAGGTGAAAGGCCACAAAGCTTCAGCACCTACCACATATCAGCCTTTAGCAGCAGAGAGCGGAAGAATTGGGAGACTTACATGGTAACTTACATGGCGGTGGGGATAAGCCACTACGATTTAAAGTGCCACCCATTAAAACAAAGTTCATCTCCTCTCCTGAACACTGGAATACTTCCACATAACGGTCCTTCATCATTTTTTTGTGACATTTTTGAGCCACCATAAAGGCTTTATCAGCAGATTTCATTTGAATAAAAGCATCACCTGATGGTCGTCCCTAGGGAAAGGGGGGAAATAATCACGTCAATCTGTTATTAGAACTCCCCGAGCACAAGAGGTGCAGAAAGTACTAAGATGAAATGTCTACTGAAAATCTGTATTGTTCCTTTTCATCCAGCACCAACAACTAACCACACAACTATGATTCTTAGAAGCTGAAAGGCAAGACCCAAGCAATCAGCACCCAGTTAACACTTCTGTCTTCTGCAAAAAGAAATAAAGAATAATTTAGCACAGAAACAAAGTTTCCAGACCTGTAATTCAAATGTTGTTCAAAGCAGAGCTAATTTTCAAATTATATGAGACCTTCTCCACTTGAAATCTGAGCATCTCCAGTGGTGGAGATTCCGCAGCATCTCTGGAAACCCCATTCAGCTGCTTGACTAATTTTAATGTAAGATGACAGGGAACAAATATCCTTATGATTATGTTATTAAAACATATCCGAAACAATGTTTAATTATTTATTTCCTTTAAAGCCTGAGAGATCTCTAATCAAGTTAAAAGCTTAGAAAACCTAAGTTTTTCCACAAGTATCACTCAAAAACCACAGCTATCATTGAGCAGAAACCCTGAAGCTGACAGAGCAGCTATCACCAAACATGAGACATCACCTAATGTCATCTAACCTGAGACATTTGTGCCTTGTGTATTTCCAGCACTTGACTGAAACACATGGGACTATTTAAGAGAGCCTCCAGGACAAAGCTGTTATTTAAAAAAAAAAAAAAAAAAAAAAAAAAAAAAAAAGCTTCACCCTCCCTAGTCTTATATATAGAAAGTCTATATATAGTCTAGTCTTATAAATAGAAAGAAAAGCAAATGCCTGTGTAAGTGGGGAGGAGAAATGAAGAGAAAGAAGGAAGGGAAAGACTGGGCAACAGCCAGAAAGAGGTTTTAGCCTGTTCAGTAACTGGAAAGTTAACCCAAACGCTGCTACCTGTTGATTAAGGACCATGTGAACTCCATGGGGCTTGATATCAGCTGTGGCGTCTCCCATAAATTCCAGGATGTCATCAATGCCTGCAGTGTAAGGAAGGCCTCGGAGCCGAACACAGTCACGTATGCTACCCGTGGCAATGGTGTATGGTGGGGGTATGACAGGAATGATGGGAGTTGGAAGAGTGGGAATAAGAGGTGTGGACATGTATCTATTAAGCACCTGTTGGCAAAAAAAGCACATTGAGAGAGATCTACACAAAATCCACATTTAAATAAAACCATTTCCTACATTACAGAAAAAAAGAAAAATCCCTTCTTAACACAAATGCTTGTCTTAGAGTCATAGAATGCACTGGTTTGGAAGGGACCTCTAGAGGTCATCTAATCCAACCCCCCTACAGTAAGCAGGGACATCCCCAACTAGATCAGGCTGCTCAGAGCCCCATCAAGCCTGACCTTAAATGAATGTCAGTAGTTTGCTGTGGAGCATTTGAAAGTTTCAGACTCAGAAGCAGAAACTGGAAGCCTAACAAGTTTAATTTGCTAAGGCCCTTACAACAGACTTTTGTAATTTCATTATTAAGAAAAGCAGATTAATGTCCGTTTAAAAATACCTCATAAAGGAACATCGGAAAACCACTTCTGTGCTAATAAACCAATATTGTCACAGAGTTCTTAATTTGGGTAATGTTCTTGATTGGAGTAAATTGAAGAGAGTAATTTTTAAAGATCTGAGACCTGAAGTATCTCACAAGTTAAAAAACAAACAACTAATTCTAGTTCCTTCAGAAAGCCAAGCCCAGGACAATAAGAAGTAAACACATTCCACTGAAAGCAGTACTAAATAAGAGCTTAAGTTTTGTCAATAATGATTCGGCCTCAGCAACCTGTCTCAACAGAAGCCTTTATTTAAGGATCTACTTGTAGCACCTTTCAGGTTAGAAATCTGCTCCCTCATTTGTGTGTAGGATATTGCAATCACTTTTTCTGAACTCTAATAAGATGAGAGCTAGCTTTACCTCTTGTAATTACTCAAATAAGCAGTATGCAATTCTCCCCCTTTATACCCAACCCTCCCCACCCCAAAAACAAAACAAAACAAACAACAAAAAAAAGGTGTGTCATCCTAGACACCTATCATAGAGGCAGAGAGGAAGAAGCAATGACATACCGATAGAATATAATTATACACATTTTATCCAGGTCTCCCAAATAAAAATTAGATACATCCTGGTAACTCTTTGTTTCCAACAAAGCAGTTATAGGAAAAGCTGTTTTAACACAGCCAGATTTGAATTTAATGCTAGAAATTCTGTACAGGGAGACCACAATTTAAAGATAACTTAGCTGATTTTCAAGAAGCGTTACTACAATGCTATGTATCTAGTGTAATTTTATAATTTTTTTTTTCATTTCAGTCAACCTTTAAGTAGAAGAAAATTATCCAATGATTTTTACTTTGCAATCTGAAGAATGTTGACAGTGAAAAAAAAAAAAAACCAAACACAACAAACAAACCAAAACCAACCAAAACCAAAACCCAATGCTGCACAATCTTCCATGACCATCAGGGCAAGTGTTGTCCTTTCCAGAATGCGGCATCTTTAATATTATAGACTTTCCTGGTCGTCTAGAATGTGTTGGTGTGCAAGGGTTAGAAGAAGTGTTTTAACTGTTAGGTTTCACAATCCAAAGTTACAACCTGTTGGACTTCTGCTGCTGTGCTCCTGAAGAGTTCAATGTAGCGTTTTCCAAGTATTTCTTTGTGCTTTTTAAGTGCATTCTGTGCATATTCTTCACAGGAAAATAACACAAATGCATCTCCTGTGGGCCTGCCATCTGGGTACTTGACAAAGAGAAGTCCCTCTTTCCCTCCTGTTACTGGGCACTCTGGCCCCAGGAACCCCAAGACGTCCTCCTGAGTAGCAGTGAATGGAAGGCCTCTCATCCGGATGATAACTTGATTCTCCTTAGACAAGAACTGAGCCACTTCATTGGAAGTGCCTGGTGGGAAAATAACAACATATGGTCAGCCCAAAACATATGGTCATGCTAGTCTGTTAATTCCGTAGCATACAGGAGCAGCAAAGCATTAAGGAGCAATACAGGAACAAGTAGCTAGCAACAAACCCACAGAAGACATGAGATGCTACTACCTCACAGTAATCCGTTTTAAAGATTATGCCTGAAAATGCCTTACCCTGAAAGTGTTTGATATATTAATGAAACTGGGACAAAGATGATATTAGTGTGAACTTATACAAGGCACAGAGAAGCTTCCACTGCAAAGGCTCATCTTCCTTCCAAACAACAAGACCTATCTGAACACCACAGCCCA
The DNA here is from genome assembly GCF_027791375.1 of Indicator indicator. Classification (NCBI taxonomy): domain Eukaryota; kingdom Metazoa; phylum Chordata; class Aves; order Piciformes; family Indicatoridae; genus Indicator; species Indicator indicator. The sequence continues at coordinate 18,546,200 of NC_072028.1, forward strand.
AATGCTCCCAGCTCAAATTCAAGCACGTGAAATCAGAACTTGACAGGGTCAGGTATTCTTGGAAGGCAAAACAGGAAAAGCTACTTCATTATCCATTTATGTCCTCAGTTAAAAAAAAAAAAAAAAGGAACTAGAACACTACTCCTATGAACTTAGGTAATCACACTGAACTCCTGCAGCACTTACCTCCTGCAATTTTTAAAAATTCTTCCCCAGTTGCTTTGTAAACCTTAAAAAGAAAAAAGCCACACATGAATATCGTAACATTCAACTCTTAATCACACACACAAGTGTGAGAGAGCTGTATTTTGGTACTTTGTGCAAAACAGAAGTTTATTCTCATTTAAAACTCTAGTCTAAAATATTCAGGTTGGTATCCAAAGATGTGTTTCAAGTCACTACTTTTTACCTCAATGTATCTGCTACCCATGTGATGCTTATGTCTTTCCAGTGCAAGGTCTCTCTGTTCAGAATTGACAAACCGAACCAATGCCTCCCCATTTCTTCTTCCTTGAGCATTTAGACAAAGAGCCACACCACCTCTGGAAGGTAAAAAGCAAGGAAAATGAAGTTGCTGATGACCACAATTTAATTTCATTTTTCACGTAACACAATTGTACTACATGATCCACTTCAGTGAGATCCTGGATCTCACGCTGTTCCCCACTTGGGCTTCCATGCAGAAGTAATTTTGCAAGCCCTTCTTATTATCTCAGAGATGCAGATTTGAATTTCCTCATACCTGTAATTTTTTTTTTTTTCCTCAGTGTTAAGAATCTGGAGTTGCACCCTTTAGGTACTAGCACTAAACAAATGTGTTGGGTTTCCATTGATAAGTCTTTTCTTCACACACTTCAAAACTCTTGTACACCTAAGGCTGGTAAATCTGTTCAGTTATGACCACGGGGTGGGAAGGGGCCTGGTTGTGAGGTGTGTGTTAAACAAATATTAAAACAGCTTGCTGTTAAAGACAAGTGATAAAGCAAGGCATTCGTATTATCTTACTTGGCAATGTTGAGTCCTTTGAAAAATCGAGCAATATCTTGGTCTGAAGACTGCCATGGCAAACCTCTGGCACGTATTACTGTCTCACTGTCTACTGTTTCAGATTTGCTACTGCACAGAAATAAGGAAAATAAAACAGCCAAAGTAAGCTTTAATTTAGGTTTTCTGTTTTCATACCAAATTTCAATTTTCAACTAATTTAACTTGTAAATCAAGAGTATGTTTGCCATTGAGGCTGTTCTGTTATTCATCATTTCAATAATGGAAAAATAATCCTTTTATATATACAACACATTACAGCTTTTTCAAAAAGACTAAAATAGGAATACTGTCTCAAAGGGAAGTAATAAAGAACTGGATTAATTTTATTTGAAATATCTAACAATCCAGCATCGATGATTGCAAGGCTGGCCTAACTGAGTACATACTACTAATGCTAAAGATGTTTTGTTCTCCAGTCACTGCAATATATTTGAAAACAAGGAACTATTCTGCTCCTTCTCTCTCTAAACCCAATATGCAATACAGCACATCTGACCCCTCCTCAGAAGCAACATGTAGTTCAGCTGCATACAGGGTGCACTAGCCAGCAGCCCTGTTGACTTAGGGAAAGTTCACAAACATTTCCTCACCACTGGGTAAGATAAGTCAGCCTCACTGCTATGCAAAACAGAAGCTAGAGAACAAAGAGCATTCAACTTGAAGTGACTTTAAAGAAACAGACTAAATTACAGCGTTAAACCTATCAGCTACAGCCTGTCCACACTAGACTACTGAATACAGGGTTACTGTGTTCAGGAACCAACTCACTTTCACAAGATTTTCTCACTGTAGATGAGTAAACAAGCATGACAAGGGCACTTACCAAGGACCTGTTTCATACTTGTATTTCACAGTTTCAGGCTCAGTAAATACATGATCTGCAACAAAACAGGAAGTTTATATATAACCAGGGTTAGAGATCACTGAAGAATGACAGCACCACTGCTAGGTCTTACAAAAAGGAAGACCTGTATGCATTCTGTATGAATAGTTCACTTACTACAACCTTCAGAGAGCATGCTGAAAATGATAGCCACCATGGTTTTCACTTGCCACACGCCAAAGTCCTCTTCTGTTTCATCTGTCCCTAAGCCTAGATCTAAACAGGTGATTACAGAAAACAACAGACTTGCACAATCATTTGTAAACAAATCATAAGGCCTTCCTGATATTAATACAGAACTGGTAATCAAATGTACTGTTTTTAGCAGGGACACATGACCATTAGACATTTGTCACTCTGCTCATAAACTGGTTAATATTCACTTTAATACTCAACAATCTGAAGACTGTGGATAGCTTATATCATATCAGCGTTAACAGTTACCAAAAAAAGAAAAACAATCACTTCAATTATAATTGAACTTTAACCACATTCAGGTGGGCCACAACAATCCTCTTAAAAATTACATGCAGGGCGTTGGGTTTGGTTTTGGGTTGCCTTTTTGTTTGTTCGTGCTTTGCTGTTGTTTAGCTGGCATTTTTTCCCCTTTTTTAAACTCAGTTCAGTCAAGCTTATACAACAGAACTATTACTATATGCAGATAGTAAAAGCTTGAACGCTACCTGGTGCTGAAAAGGCCCACTGATATCTAAACTTTTCCTTTAAGATCAAGTATCAATGCAAGTGATGTTTTTCTTGAGTGGATTTACTAAATTTGGTTTAAAATTCAGCATTAGAATCAAACTGAAAAGAAAAAATAAGCAGCACACCTCAACACACACTTAAGCAAACACATCTGCCATTTCACCTGTGAGTTTTCACCACCCAAATCTTAGTTTACCAGAATAAAACCTGTAACAATGACAGAGATAAAACCTAAGGAAGCATAACTGATTCTGGTGTAAAAGCTGCATCAAAAGGATACATTCTGCCATGGTCTTGATAGTCTGATCTTTCACGGCGGCTGAACTAGGGTAGCAAGTGTGAAATTCTTTGCGCAGATCATAAAAGGAATAGAAACAGTCCGACAGCAGAAAGTTCTACGAAGAAGGCAAAAAGTTTTTGTACACACCAATCCTTTAAATTCCAGTTAATATTTTTGGACTGAGAGAGGCAGTTTTAAAAAACCACATAGATGCATGTCATCAGCTTGTCTACAATAGACCAGTTTAGTCCTTTGCAACAGTTCAAATTCCATAGCCTTACAGAATTAGATGTCTAGATGAGCAAACCTAAAGACCTTCTGAGAAGCAGTCCTGTGCAAAACAGCTTGAGAAAATGGATGGAGAAGGAAAAAAAATTACAATAAAAACAGGACCTAAGTTTTTCTGCTTTATAAATACTCCCAATTTAAGAAACTGTATTTCTTCATTTATGACTACACTACAAAAGAACATTATACCAAAACATGGTAATAAAGTTTAAATAAATATTGTTACAATGTACAAAATATCTTCAAGCAACTTAGAGACATTTATTCATTACTGTTGTGTACTGAACAAGAACTTTAATTACATAATTACTAGGCTAATGTCTGAGTGAATTTTTTTTTCCAAGAAATAAACCTAATTCTGGTTTAATTCCTCACACTTCCCAATTGTTTCACTATATAGAACTTTGACTTTAGCCTAGCCATAAAGCACTAATCTTTACAAATAAAGAATTAAGAAAAGTCACAAGGTAATGCTTCTCAGAATGGTAGGAACAGCAAAAGCCAGTATCTGAGGCTTACTAACATTTAGTGTGCAGGGAAGCAAAAGCTTTCACAAATGAAAAAGCATTGGAAGAGGGAAAAAAAAGAGAAAGAAATGCAATATTAAGAGACTCAGAACTTTTTCAGGTCCATTCTTCCATCTGGTATGGACAATTATTTCTCCCACAACATTACGGAGTTTGCTTTGGTTTAGCCCATTTGTTTCAAGGGGGATGCAGAAAGAATCACCCACAAAACACAAAAGTACTATCACTTCTCCATGCTCAACATCATCGCCCTGTCTCCTTCCTTGATTCATCCCTGCATCAACAGGCACTTCTCACAAAAAGCCACAGTGTCATGTTTTAATATAACACAAATAACGGTGTGCTAGTGGACGGGAAGCTCAGCATGAGCTGTCAATGTGCGCTTGCAGCCCAGAAAGCCAGCCAGAGCCTGGGCTGCATCCAGAGAAGTGTGGCCAGCAGGTCAAGGGAGGTGATTCTCCCCCTCTAATCAGCTCTGGTGAGACCCCACCTGGAGTATTGCGTCCAGTTCTGGAACCCCTATTACAAGAGGGATCTGGACATGCTGGAACGTGTCCAGAGAAGGGCCACCAGGATGAGCAGAGGGCTGGAGCACCTCTCCTATGAGGACAGACTGAAAGAGTTGAGGCTGTTCAGTTTGGAGAAAAGAAGGCTCTGAGGTGACCTTATTGTGGCCTTCCAGTATCTGAAGGGGGCTACAAGAAAGCTGGGGAGGGACTTCTTAGTATATCAGGTAGTGATAGGACTAGGGGGAATGGAACAAAGCTGGAAGTGGGGAGATTCAGACTGGATGTGAGGAAGAAGTTCTTCATCATGAGAGTGGCGAGACCCTGGAATGGGTTGTGCAGGGAGGTGGTTGGGGCCCTATCCCTGGAGGTGTTTACGGCCAGGCTGGATGAGGCTCTGGCCAGCCTGATCTAGTGTGACGTGTCCCTGCCCATGGCAGGGGGGTTGAAACTAGATGATCCTTGTGGCCCCTTCCAACCCTGACTGATTCTATGATTCTATAAAATGCCAAACGACTATTTGTAGAAACTCATCATGAGCCAATACCCCTATATAGGGAAAAAACCCCAACTGGTCAGCAATTTCCATGTCAACTGCTCCCATTCCTGTGGGGTTCCTGAAGGCCCTGCCAAGCAGCCTAATTCAAGAGCCACCGCCCTGCACAAAGGCAAGATTCTTCTTCCTGTGCAAGACAGCCTGTTTATGCCCCTGCAGGAACTTGGGGAGGAAGCTGCTTCTTCATGCAGGAGGAGTGAATAAGCTGCAGCACTACTTCCTGCTGAATAAATGCAGATGGCGAACCACTCAGGGCAAGTCACTGCCTGCGTGTTTACTCTCTACATGACATTGACACTTGGTAGAAACCCATGGAACCTGTGGTTTAACTCAAGCTTTAACAAAGCTTCTCCATCACCTTGGTGAGGTCAGACCTGTACCTTTGCTTCCATTTCTTGACACACAGAACTCAAAGTACTTGTATCATTCCTGTCTTTCCCAGTTTTCCTATTCATTATATTCATCTGAGAGTCCTGAAGCACTGGAATTGATTTCCAAAATCAAGTGCCAGAGTCTCCTCTCTTGTTCAGCATTGAAATAGGGAGGAGATCAACTTAAATAACCTTGGAACACTGTAGTTCCCATGGCTGGATTGTGTTCTCATCTCAAACTTATCTAAGATACTTTCTTTGATGTCCTTAAAACACAGTACTGCCCTTCTGCATGAGTTGTGATTTCATACCTTCTTAGATGTTTCTGGGTGGAGGACTTGTCGAATGAGTAACTGGCCATCACTGCAGAGTGTGTAAGAGCTCCTTCCAAGTACTTTGAGATCACTGGATACCAGCTGACTAAACTGAAAAAGAGAGTGATAAATTTCATTGTACTGACTGATACAGGTAGTTGCATAAAAGGAGCATGTACCATAACACTTAATGGCATCTTTGGCTTCTGTTATGTCCTTAATTTTTTGTTTTTAATTTGAACTTCAAAAAGAAAAAAAAAAAAGCAAGCTACCCATGATTTACTTATGTTTCAGAAGTTAAATGCTTAAAGAAAAGACAAACAAATTATGGTCTAATGCCTTCAACAGTGAAATGATAATCGAGTTGGACCTAAGCCAGTTCTTGGTAGAGATAGTGTTACAAACTCTAGATAAAATTATTCCCTGTGTGTAAGGTGAATAACCCCCAATAGGTCAGTTCACAAGAGGAAAAGTCTCCATATGTCTTGTTCAATATTATTTTGCATCCTTATATAAGTTTCTTGCCATTCATTACTCTATACCAGTGCTAAATTCCTTATTCATAATAGTCAGATAATATATTATGCTATTTACATGTGTGAATTCAGTAAATAGTAGCTTGTTAGCCACCTTTCAAGGGGACAAACACAATTATTCTAAGCTTCCCCCTAGATGCTATTCCCTCCCAGGAAAGCATCAGCTCACAAACAAAGCAATAATTAACATCTTGATGCACTAGCCACCCATTGCTCTCAGCAATATCTTACAACTCCAAAACAGGTATCTCCAAAAGCAAACTATAAGCTGACTTGAAATTCAGACAATATCTTCATGCTGTCTTTTAGCCTCTGTATGAGGAGCTTCATCATTGACATGTGACATTTTACATGGTTAGAGACTGCTCAAAAAAAGATGATGTCCTCATGATTGCATCCCAAACCAATGAAGTACTTGCAGTAAAAACGAATGCTGCAGCATTTGAAGCCAAAGGTAAGGCTCCACCACTCATGGTTTAGTAGGAGGAGAGATGTGGTTACCCAGGCTTTGTTTCAGAACAACTGCTCAAACCAAATTCAGGCCCTTTTCTAGGCTTGGACAGCTAGCAGGGTTCCACTGCTGCTGCATTTAGAAATGCTGCAGTAGTGGCTACTACATAAGAAAAGAGAGAACTGAGGGGCAGAGCTGGGTAAGAAACATCAGCATGTTGTGTAATTCACAGATATAAATACAGATACAATTACATCAATATAATCTAGTTATTAAAAAGCAGAAGATAGCTGAAACTTTAAGAAGAGTGAACTATCCCTCCCACAGCCACCTTTATATTGCAATTCATTGCATGCTACTAAAACACACTAAAGCACACAGAGAAATTAAAAATAAACAAATAAATTGTCACACGATCAGCCTAACTAATCCTTGCAGTTTCAGAAAGTCAGTTTCTTCCTGATTTCTAGTTCAAGTTGTGTTCCTACCACAAACAGACGTCTTGAAGAACCTGAGGCTATAAAGCAAGTCATTGTTTAAGGACAATTTCAAGTCAGAAAACTGAGATCTGAGAGTACTCAAAATACCTCAGTTGGAGTGTAAACACCAGAAAAAGAAGAAAATTCCAGAGGACTCAAAAGGAACCATTTCAGAAACAGTTCTGGGTACAGCCACAGCCACAGATCAACAAGAGATATTCTCACTACAATAACAGACAAGAACAGTGTTCTTACTAAACACAGTACCTTATTACTTCTTTTTAACTTCTGGGCACAGTAAATATTTGTAAAAAGGGATTGGAAATTGTGATAGGAATTAGCCTCCCAAAGGTATATAGGGATTCTTGCCAAAAGGAAGCAGAGTCTTACTGAACAGTAATAAAAACACTCCTGAAACCTTCACCTTTGGACCCTGCACTCTGAAGATGTACACGAACCTATATATAAACAGTGCAGTTAGGGAGCTAATTTGATCAGATACAAGAAGAAATCAAACACACACCATTTGAGGGAAGCAGCAAATGTATGCATCCTCCTGCTTTACAAATGAAAAATAGGAACTGCAATTCAAAAAAGACCTCACCAAGGCAGAAAACAAAGAGAAAAATGTTTGGTCAAGGGAGGAAATGCTCAGGTCAAATGGTAGAGGTTAAGCTGGTAAAGACCAAGACTGTGCACTGACAAAGTCACGTTGTTTTCAGGTAGCGTTTTCCACACAACACACAGCTGAAAGGACAGACACACAACAGCTATTTTGAGAAGCCCTTGTTGAGAAGGCATCCAGAAAAGTGAAATATGACATAAGAGCACCAATAGGCCAAATATTCTGAGTATACTAAGGTTTAAAGAAAGCACCATTTGTTTTAATTTTTAACTGAGCCTAAGTATTTGCACTGCATATTTATTAAATGTCAGTGATAACATTCAACATCACAAGCTTCTTTCTAATGGGACAATTGACATGTCAAAACAATTCTCTGTTTTTCTTACTAGAGGATTGCAGCTTAAAGTTCCTTAGATAAAATGCCAGAAGGTTGGCAGGCCTTGCTGAGTACTTATTTAGAAACTTCTATTTTAAAATCAGCCTTTCTCAAACTTTGGGGTGTACTGCTCCAGAAAAGGGCAAAAGGAGTGTGGGAAGAACAGTCAAGAGCCATAAGCAATCTCTCCTATCCAGAAGAGATTAGTTCTTGCATGGGTTAAAGGAGGAGAGGAATGGGGTAGCAGAGTGTCAATGGGAAGATGTACCCAGGAGAAAGAGCATAGGTAAAATAGCAAGCCTAGCCACAAAGGAAGGACAGATATTTGAAATTAGTCTGAACTAGCTTCTTTCATCTATGTGAGACGCCTCCAAATTCTGCAAAGGTCAAGTGTGAAAAGCAGAGCTGGGGACCAATACTACAGATCATGCTGGACCCTTAAGTCTGGGTATTGTCCATCACATGTATCAAAAGGAATTAAAGCAACCAGTGTAGATGTGTCTATAAAGCCACACTAAGTTAAGCAATTCAGTGCTCCTGTGGAAAAGCCATCTTCTGCCTGCTTTTACTCACTAGAAATTTCAGACAGTATCTAAGAAACAACCTTGAACCAGCATACACCCAAATGTAGCAAGCTAAAGGCAAGTTAAGACCAGTGCCAGATTTACATTACGTTTCTGTCACACATGTTGAACAACCTGTCCACAGCTCTGTCATTTCGTAAATTCCATCCACAACTCCCTCACTCCACTAATAAAAACCATCTCAACCATTTACCTCCTGTCATTCATCTTTGTGCTGCCCTCCATAGCACTCCCTCACTTTAGCATGCAAAGCCGCCCCACCTTAAGGCTTCCTCCCCCAAGCTCACACACCCTGTGGCTCCCTTGTTAATCTGCTCATTTCATAGCAACAGAGTTCTAGAGCGTTAATTACCAGTGTTTGCTTCTTGCAACCAGCCCTCATTTCAGCTGCAAGAACCACAATGCATTGGCATCACCCTCCACCCTCTATAACTTAATCCACCAGATCAGTCTCTCTAGTAGACTTCTGATGAATCATTTCACATTTAATGGAATATGGTCAATAATTCAATACTATGATTACAAACTGAACAGAAAGGAGAAGAAGAATCAAACAAGCTGCTGTGTACATTTACGTCCACGAAATCTAAGAGTTCCTGGAGAAAGGGTGCTGAGAGGGAAGTACAGAGTTTGAGCACCAGTCTGAAAAACTGGCTAAACAGGATTTTGGTCATGTAGCTGAGAGTACAAAGAGAGTGAAGAGGCATGTTTCACCAGAAGCAAAGCTGGATGAAAGCCAGCCTGAGCTGCTGTGTTTTCTGCAAATGAATCCCAAGTGGCTGAAAGGACACAGCCCCCTTCGTGTTGCCTTAACTGTAACTGAACAAAGCTGTGGAGGAGAGGAACCAGAATATCCCTCATTAAGCTCTTTCTGTAGCTATGATGCACAAAGCACTAAAATAGATCTCTGGCTAGTTGGATATTCCCATTTCCCTAAATAAAAATAGCTCTCATCCTTGAGAAAGGCCACTGCATCTGTGCCTGGCATGGTAGTGAAATGCTGAGATAATTCAGTGGCAGAACACATCCATGTTGTCAAGTGAACCATTTCTGAAACACCAAGATACTCTGGGGGATTCTCTCTTTAATTCACCTCTGAGAAACAGCAAAACATTTCGCTCTGCTTATTCATCAGACCTCCACTAGCAGCTACTGGTCTTCAAAATGGAATCCTTCTCTTTAACAATACACAAACTTTCTCCGCTTTGCTTCTTTTAGCCCTACCGATGCATCAGTGCAAACAGCACCAGACAAGCTTTGTGAACAATTTTGTGCCTTACGAATTAAAGGCAGCCATGCAATTTAAGCAGGTCTGGAATGTTATACTGAAGTGTAACATGAATATGCAGAAAGAAGCTTAGCTTGTAGTCCATGCTTAAGGTAGACACACACCTATACCCAAGTGGAAAGGTGAGTTATTAGATTATCAATATTCTTTGCTCAAATGTTGGGACTGATTACAAATCAGTGCTATTTACAGGCATGTTACTAAATTGCCTGCAGAGATAATCTGGTGATGGCACATAAATGCATAATCAAGTTTCTGGCAAATTAGGATATGGGGGGGGGGGGGGGGGGAAGAAGTAGTCATCATGACTTCAATGTCATCTTTAGCCCTAGTGAGGAGGACAAATTACATCTGGTCCTGTCAAAAATTAGGACACAAGACAGAAAATGATACCTCCTTTGGAATAAAGTCTGTCAAAACTAGAACAGGCTTAGCATTTTAGAGCAGACTTTTGGGAACAAAACAACAACAACCAAGAAAAACTTATTCAGGAGTGACATCTTTTGGTCATTATTAAAAGGAAAACTTTCAGGAATAAGTCAGAAGATAAGTTTTTTTTTTGGCTCCCCTAGGCTCATATATTCCAATATATTCCCTTGACCTTGAAGGACTCCTATTACTGATATGTGTCTGTCCTAGAGAAAGTAAAAATATACTCCACAGAGCTGCAAAATACACTGTTTATGATGAAAAAAAGAAAAACATATCTAAGGCATATAAATGTGAACTGCTTACATGTCTTTTGCTCAAACCTGAAAAACAAGCTAAATGTGTTTGGGGTTTTTTTTTCATATTATTATTATTTTTTTTAATCAAGAATAAATTTCCACTCTGACCAGCACAGATCTCCAAGCAAAGCAGAAGCTAGAGACCTGTTTCAGATCTCCTTTGCAAATAATTTTACCTAGATAAGAAACTTCCTCCAGTAATGAATTATTCAACAAAAAGGGAGAGCAATATAGCCACCATTAAAGGCAGGAAGCTCTAATCTAAAAAAACCACATATCTCTCCATACGCATTCATGTCTTTAGGTGTAGAATTATATATGACACAAACTATAGTATTAAAAATCTCATCACATCAGCTGAAATTCCATGTTTGGATGTCTATTCAGACTTTCTAAGTTTATAAAATTATTTCTAAATTTCAATTTAATTTCTCAACATTTTAAGTGCTGAAATTTGTTATATTTTATTAGCATGCTGAAGTTTGACAACTACAGCTTGTATTCTGTTAGAATATCAAATACAATTTACCAAGGTAAATCAGTAATGCCCTAAGATCTACACAGTCTTAAGCAGATACAACAGTGATTTATGTTGTAGAAACAACTCAGGTAGCAACCACTTCTTTTTCAATCCAGCAATATCAGAGTTCACTCTTATGCATACTCTCACACTTTGCCACATGTGAGCTGTCAGTTGAAAAAAGACATTAAACTTTTCTAACTGCAGCTCTCCTAGCAGTGAAACCACAGACTTTTAAATATCATATATGCTACCACTTGGCCACAAATATCACATATGCTTTGACTAAAGCCATACTGATTACAACCATGTATGATATCCAACCTTACTTGTGTTAAAAAGTAATCATCACTAGATATTACTGTGATTTACCACATCAGAGCTTTAGACTGCTGCTTAGGCCTTTGGTGTGGCTCATTCTTCACTTGTAGCATAGAGCATATAACAATGATCTGTCTTCTTTCAGATAGAAGCAGCATAGAAAACAGTGACCAGGTCCAAAAAGGTGTGTCTGAAGGTTTTCTACTCCCAAGTTCTGTCCTCAGAACCTGGTTTTACAAGAAGTCCTCTGCAACTTTTTCGCCAGAGTACACCCAAAATCAATTATACAGTTTCAGGTATGGTTCCTGGAAGGAGACCTCCAGTGGCTCAACACTGCAACAGGCTGCCCAGAGAAGCTGTGAGTCTCCATTCTTGGAGATATTCATAATCAAGATTGAAGCACCACTGGAAAACAAATATCCTGCAACCCTGAAGTCTCCCTTAAGACTTCAAGGATATAAACACCACACGAGAAATCTCAAGCCTTGGCTTTAGTATACAAAGCTTTAGCATGCATATACCACACAGAGAGTGACATGTCAACTTTGGGAAGTATTTTCACTTGGACTTTGTGCCTCAGATCCTGAACCCATGTGGGTTTCACATTTATTTACAATACTCTCCATGGGCACTTTTCTGCTCCTTCACTCTTCAAACCTGGGTGATAATGTCAGTCTTATCCATGCAATGGAGGAATTTAAAGCATGTCAATACTAGTGGGAGGTGCAAGCCTGCATTTCAGCAGTATTTACAAGTATGATAACCTTTTATTGTGCTAGGTAACTTTTTAAACAGAGAATCCTATAGTAAGTCTTTGCCTTTGTTCATCTGTTAACTGCTATTCCACATGGCTGATAATGGATACATGGTGACCTTGTACTGAAATTTTTGTATGGAAAAGAAAAAAAAAAAATAAAGAAATAGAGAATCGCAAGCCACAGCACAACCACAAGCAGCAGCTAACTTCCCCCCCCCCCCCCCCCCCTTCTAGCAAAACAGTAAAAAAGAATTATGTATTTAGATACCAGTCAGACACAAACATGAAAAAGAAATGTCCCTTGGTTGTACTTCTTTGCCAGGGAAACTTGCAGGAGATGACAGAGGCAGCCCAGGTCCACTGACCAGAAATGTTCAAAAGCAATATTGCCAGTCTGATTTGTCCTATTAGGAGGAAAGCAATTTTTTGCTCTAGTGAACACTAATGCCAGAGATTATTCAGTGACTGAAGACTAGCCTGGACAAAAGCATGGTTTTCATTTCCAACATGCCACAGACGATATAGCTGTGCTCAGTATGATCAGTCAAATTACATATCACCTTATGACTCCTGAGATCATATATTAAATAACTGAATGAGTCATCAGTCACAATGGCCACAAAAGAGATGTATATTCCACCCAAAACCAGTCAGTTTCTATGCAACTTTGGAATTTGCAAGTGTAAAAGCAGGTTTGCTTTCTTCAGTCTCAAGGAGACTCAGGACAAGGCACTGAGCTTGTTCAAGCACCATAGACTGTCTTCTCCTCAAGTTACTACTTACTACCAACTAATCTTGTTGTCATTTCTTATTCTTTCCTGAACAGAAGTCCAACAACAGCAAACCAAATACCACACATCCTGGTCCTTCTGATGCTGTTCCAAAATAGATTAATCTGCACTGGGTGTCCATACATAGAAACCAATTATTTTCCACCCCTGGCATGAGCTAACAAAGGTAACAGAGTTAAGGTCTCAACTACTCTATGGTTGAGGTTCTGCCATAAAATTCCAAACATCACAAATCTTCAAATGAAGTTGTTAAAAAACAAACAAACACACAAGCAAATTAATATATATTTAAAACTATTTATAAGATACCCACTTTTACCTTTCATTTTGTTGGGAAGCTGAAGTCCCAGGCAGTAAAATCACCCTGTCCTCCTCCTGGTGTCATCAGACAGGTCATTACAGGTTTCTCAGGTCAGGAACATATACATCTCTTATAATGACTGCACAAGGTGAAGGGGGAAAAATGGAAGGTGCTCTTCAAGTTTATCACATCCTTCCATTCAACAAAACATTGAAAAGTACTTTGAAATTCATCACACTCCTTCAGAATGACACAGAGGGCCTGGAAAATTGTAGCTTAGGTGAGAGTAGCCTATATTTATTTTCTGCATAAAAATAGGTTGATTTAGTATGGTTCAGTGACAGGTAGAACATGAAATACAGAAAGGGAGCAACAGTTGTTACACTTTGTCTGTCCAGCAGCAGTTTGCAGAGCACAGAAAACAGACCATTGTGATTCAGGACTGTGGTAAGTTTTCTTAAAGATGAAATTTCCACATTATTTCTTATTTTGGCTCATTCCATTGGCCTGGGTCTTTGTACAACAAAGTAAACAGTAGCTAACTGAAAGTTTTAATTCTTCTGAGGAAAGAATGAGCATTTTATGACCATTTTTGATTAATTATTTATTAGATGAAAGTTTGCAATACCAGATTATTTGCATGCTTTCCAGCTACGGTATCTACAGCATCTAATTCAGGTAATGCATTAAGCATAAAAGGCTAGACCATGGTTGAGGCCATCTAAATGTCACAGCAATCAGGTCACAGCTTTTATCTTCAAAAGCACAATCTGTTTTAATAAGAGAGTGTTGAAATATGCAGAGTACTCCACAAATAAGATACTCAAAGTTAGCCTTGCATAAGATAAAGCACCCCAGTCCAGCAACTTAAGAATTTCAGTTTCTGGACTTACTTTACTATTATTTTGTGTGTCAGGAAACTGTTTAATAAGGAAACACTGAGATACAATAATTTTTCACCTTTATACTAACTTGTATGAAAGAAGCCACTCACTAACAAAAATAACAAAGTAATGCAACAAAGACGCCTATCTTGCAGAACACTTTGGAATTTGTTAGCATAGGTTGTTGTCAAGTCTGTCTTTAAGCAAAAAGAAACTGAATATTAGTAAAGCAAAAAAAAAAAAAAAATCTATATTCTGTCAACCTTTTACCTACATTTCAAGCAAGATTACAATGGTGCCTCACACTCCTCACAGGCTGCTTGCTATCAGCTCAACTCACAGAGCAAGTCATTACAGCCTGAAAGACAAGGTTGAACATACTTTCCAAACTCCAAGTTTTAATTAATGCCATGACTGCAATATTTCCTGAAGTCTTGATTTAAGCACCAGCTCTCTCCCTCAGTGCTCTCCACCTCCCCCACTTCCACTTACCTGTGTTTCAAGGACAAACTTTCATTAGCAATGTGATCTTTAGCACTGGCTCTATTGACTGCAATGCATGGTACTTCTCTATTTACTCAACACTACCTCATTGTTTGCAGTGCAAGCTTAACCAGTTGTAGAATAGCCAATACTTGCAAAATTAAAGCTTTTCTTTCTATGGAGTTGTATTCCAGGTTATTTTTGTAGCAACATCCAGGGAAAGTAAAAAGAAGAGATATAAAGAGAAAGAAGATGTACACATTATCCATGATACAGTTTCCTTCAAAACTCTCTCAAAACCCTCCTCCTCCTTGAAACTTATACTGTAAGAGGATCATAGGCATGGACTTTTCTGGATAACAGCCTTGATATCCAGAAGTATCTTGGCTTATATAAGAATCCAAGCAATTCTTGCTCAGACCTTTACTAATATCAGCAAAAAAGGCAAACTTTTCGAAACTGGCTCTGCTCTGCTTCAGAAATGTGGAGTTTTCACTTGTTCAACATGCTTTCACAAAACATAAAAGAGAAGTGGAAGTAGATCCTTAAATCACCTTGCCTTCTGACTCTGCAATTTTAAATTCAGAGATTAGGGTAGCAACCCCATGCATCAGCCATTATGTTTGATAAATGGAAAAACGGACTAAGACATTATTATTTCTAAGATATTAACAATTCATAATAGATCAGAATTTACACTTCACCTTCCAAGGGATTCAGACCAGCCAAATATAGAACAAGAACATAAGTGGTGACATTGAGATGTTGCTTCCTCTTACAGAACTACGTCCTCTCAGGTATCTTCTTGCTTCCCAAGTGGTTTCATGACTGAAAAGACTTGATGTGTTACTTGAAATATGAAGCAAGTCACATAGCTTCTTATGATCAGTTCTCAGGGTCTGAGGTTTATAGGAAGTGAGCCTGATTTATACTTTCAGTTGCTTCTTTAAGCATGCCACAAGAACAGCAGTTTTCTTCTCCTGCACTACTTCTTTACATGGTGCCACTTCACATCCTTTACAATGAGCAAAAGTTTGTCCTGTACCAGTTTAATTCTTCTGTAAGAAATAACATCAGCTAATAGACTTGAGCAAACCCTACAATTCTGTCAGTCATCTTGTGACTGCTATGTATTTTCTAGTTCTCATTCTCATGCATCCCCATCTATCCAGTAGTTATCTGAGTCAAGATGTTTGATGTTTCATACACTGCTGCAAAGGACTGCTAAATTAACTTCCAGGTACACAGCTACAGCAAGGTCTACTTACAAAATAAAACCTCCACAGTGGTCTTAGCAATTTTATTTTCCAAGATGCATACTATAGCTCCACCTTACCCTTAGTGCAATTCACTGCAACAGAATTACTTATCAGGAAAGTAATTCTGACATAGTTTCTGTAAAGACATTTCACTTCACACACTGCCAGAATCTACACAATTCATTAGAATATTAAAGCACGTGCTAAAACTGCTCAAGAATTGGAGCCAAAGAATGGAAGTACTACTAATTAAGTGTTGATTTCAATTCAGTACAAATGATAACACAATTCAGGGACAGCCCTAAAGCTACAGAAATAGAAACCTTTCTTTTAAGCTAACAGGTGTTCAAAATAATCACAAGAGCCAAGTTTTTTTGCAAAAGAGAATGCAACTGTTTCTCAGCACTTATCCTCCATCTCTGCCTACTGCAGGTCTACAAAGAAAGGTATCAAAGGAAATGAAAAACTAAAATACTTTTAAATGGAAAAATGGGAGAAGTGGCAGGGCATTTTGGTTTTGGGGCTTTTTTTGGTCACTCATCACATGTAGTGTTTAGGCTTCAATTCCTTTTGCCTAAGATTTCTTTTATAACTTGCATCTGCCCTCACAGCACATAGATTTAACTAATGAGGGTCAGATTAGTAAAGGAGGTGTTTAGAAACAAAGCATTACGAGAGGCTATTGGGGAGAAATATATCGGAGTAAGTTGTGAGGAGGTTAAAGAACAGCAACATAGATTTAACAGAGCAAAGCACTAAAAAACTGTTTGTAGAGGAAACGTGACTTCTGATTCAGTACCTTCTTGGGACATACATGAAGCTGCCTTTCAGAGTATCAATATTTGCCTCCTTTCTGGAAATAAAATTGTTGCTAGCAGAAATTGATCATGATTATGGTGAAAAAAAAAGCAAGTTTTGCCAGAACACACATTAGATGGCAAGGACACAGATATAAGGAAGAGGGAGAATTACTGTTTATGTTTCTAATTAAGAGACATAAAAGTTTCAATATTAACCATAGAAATTATAAAATAAAACAGGCCTGACATAATAGTTTTTGGTTTTATTTTATTAATCTCTAAACAGCACTTCTAGTTTTGGCCACAACATTGCTTAGCTAGCAGTATCAATTCCAGCATCTATGCATCACTCTTAAACCTAACTGTTCAGCAAAGAAGTACTACAATATGTTGACAGAGATGTTGCCCTCGTTTGGCAGCACTCAGCCACCCAGCACCTTCTGCATTTAACTGAAGGGTTTTTCTAAAAAAAAAGAAAAAAAAAAAGAAAAAAACAAAACCAAGCAAACCAACACAGATGGAGAAACTGTGCAACTCTTTAAAATGCTGTGACAAGAACCAGCTAAAATGCTACAAGAGCAAGAGGGAAACAATGAATGTTCGCAGACAATCCAGAGTATCCACAAACGTTTCCAAGCTGCTTCCACATTAACATGCAAGAACTGGTGCACATATAATTATTGTCAAAATGAAGAATAAAGAATTTGTATTCTGTATTTACCATTCCTCAGGCACATCTGAAAACCATGAGAATAGTCCATTAACACATTTCCAGTGACTTTCTTAGTAGCTGCTTAGAGCAAGTTAGTGGAAAGAAGTTCAGAGTCTCTGAAGATCACGTAATTGAGCAATCTTTGCATTAAAAGGCTCCTAACCTGGCTTCTACCTGTCTATTCTGGACAGGTCGTAGTAAAATTTATTTTCCTATATACGCTAAACCCCCAAATTTGGTAAGAAATTTTTAAACTTCATCAGAAGCAGCAACAGCATCTGCTATCATTAAAAAACAAACAAACAAACAAATCTGCTTAGGCACATCCTCAGACCACTGGGACAAATTATTCACTTCTAGTGATTATTGCCACTTCTAAATTTAAGAGAAGATAGCCCAAAATCCTTTATCTAATTCTCTGCTTATTTTGAAGTGAAATGCACCTAAATATAGGAGCAAAGCAAGGTATAAAGGGAATACTCAGATGAAAGTATTGCAGCCATGAGAGAAGCTAAGGTTATTGCTTTTCCACAAAGCCTAACAGAACAGAAATGCTGCTAATAACAAATGCATTTACGTGATCCACATATGTATATTCATGTATACATACATATGTAGATAACAGAAGAACTGTTTCTGCTATTAACACTTCTGTTTTTGAAAGAATAAAAGTTCGTGTTTCCATAATGTCATAGTGTGAGCTAGGTAGTACAGAGGATTTGTCAAGGGAAAATAGTTTACCTGTACCATCAACAAGAGAATTACAAGCAGTCTTCTGTAGCATGAGTTAACCATCCATTTTCACCAATAAAGAAAAAAAAATCTCCATGCTGTCACAGCCTGCAGCTACAGAAAGCATTAGTACATCCTGAGCTCCCCACAATGAAGGCTGATGATATTCCAATATAAGGTATCAGATGTAATTTAACCACTGCTCATCTAAGTTTGTCATGGGAAAGAGGGAACTATTGGATGCTAATATATAGTAAGAACCCTGCACCAGGCTGCATACACACAGAGCAGGAGTTTATAACTTGCCTGCCCTGACACCCTGAAGGGCACCTCGAGTCCATCAGAAAAATCCTTACCTCTCACTGCCAATACCAATCCAAGGCCACAGTTTCACAATACAAACTGCCTGGTGGCCAATCTGTCTTAAAACATCCCTCACCCACATTGCTTGTCCACGCCTTGGTGTAATGACTGCCCTCAGATTAACTACCTAACTGGCAACACTGCACATCAGACGGAACCGCTCCAAACAGCACTGATTCTAACCCAGGACAGTGCCCTGTTACAGTTTAAAGCGCAGCCCCAAAAACTTCTGTAGTGGCAGAATATAGGTGAGGGAGGCCAGTATAGCAGCACCTAAGTGAAAGGTGCCACTAACAAGTTTTCATACAACTGCTGCTTGAGAACATGATGCGGGGGCAGAAATACCTTAAGCTGGTATTGCCATCAGACATGTTGGATCATGAAAATACAACCAAAGGGTGTAGTTTCACGGGACATGAGCTTGGACAGCAAAGCAGATCAGCAGTTCCCACCCTATTTGCTCATTTCGGTGAGCCTGTTTACAGCACAGCTTCGCAAAGTGTTTTACTGACACAACAAAAAGATGGCAAAGTATAGTGCAGGGGCAAGAAAGAAGCTGGCTTCACTGCTGAAGCCAAACTTATGAAACTACACCCTAAGTATTTGCTGTGGAGAAAGCAGCCTGCTCAGTAACACTTGCCAAAGCTTTGTCAAACACCTGCTTCAGTACTTCAGATCTCAGACCCAGCAAACATTCCAAAATACAAACTCTGTTAGGAGCTTTACTGAGAAGATGCAGTCACCAAATAATGTGGAGTTGGAAGATCAACCATGAGACTTGAAAACAAACACACACACGAAACCACCAACACAAAACCAACAAACCAGAAAACAATCACTCTGCACGTTCAAGCTTTTTTCAGCAGTCTGAAGATTCAGAGGTGTACGGAAAAAAAAATATCCAAAATGAAGATGTGACATCTGGTAAGCGAGCCAAGAAAACTTTCTACTTTTGTGCTTTGTGAAGAAGAGGCTGTAGAACAAGTTTCTCTTGGGAAAAAAAAAAAAGAAGAAAGGAGTTGTAACCGGTTTATCAGGTTAGATGAATTCACTGGTTCTTCTGCCTCTCCCCTCAGCCCATTCGTTTCCAAATGCTCATCTAACCAGCTTGTTTCTTGATGAGTATGTTGATATGTAAGAAAATAAATTGCACCTGCAGCTCAGCTGGATGATCAATAAGCTGAAAGCTCGTAAATTGCTATCACCTGATGAAATGCAACCCCTCAATGTTTTCAGTTTGTGCATAGTTTTGGGGGGGGAATGACTCAGCTTTGTCTTTTCTGTGTTTAAGATGACAAGTGGAATCTGTCACTGGATTCAACATACAATGCAATGAAAGATCAGCAAGGCTAGCACAGACTTTCAGACAATTTTTTAATACTGAAATGTCCATTCATAAATGAAATTTGGATTCATTATGTCCCAAAGCAGATCCAGGTCTCATGAGAACCTTTTCCTTTTTATGTTTATCGTTCAAAGTAAGATGTTAATTATAGCTAAATACTGCAGACAGCTCTCTAAAATTATTAGCTCTTCTGAGACTTATCCTTTGTCAGGAAGCCATGCAAATATTGCCTTGCAAAAGGAAAGTAACATGTCTTAAAGCAAGTCATGCTGACTCGGTGAGGTTTTCTGTATGGGGAAGATTAAGAAATACACACCACTTTCAACTTAGAAACATCTTTAACTAAGAAGCCCTATAGATAGAATCAGAGAAGCACATGAAGATATCAGCTTTTTAATGACAGTGCAACAAGGCTGTGAGAAAGATAAACCTCATTTTGGTTTTGCTCTTCAGAAGAACCTTCCATTCCTGCAAGGTTTCAGAGAGCAACCCAAAAATAATTTCTCCCTTAAAACCATGGAAACTGGAAAACCGTAGAGTAACAGCAGTTATTTAGAAAAAAGTATACACAGCAAGCTAAAAATAACTCAGTCCTCTGATTTGAGGACCTGAACAATGAAACCTTGCAAGAATTTCCCAGTAATGCAGGAAGAAACATAGGACACTATTCCCTTTTGTAAGCAGTATAAGCAATGCATGTTTAGAGGTTTACATCACAGGCTCAAAACAGTTCCACACACTTTGTTAAAAAAAAAAAAAAATTCATTTTTCTACTCAGTGGCATTCTGCAACTACAACACCACATCTCAGTCAGCAGCTCCAAGTTCATCATTATGGGTCCAACAACAGAGAAAAGTTATTCATGCTATTTTGAACTAAATGCATGAAGCAGACTGCTTCCAAAAGGCACATATTTTATGACTTCAGGTAGCTATTCCCCTAGTAGTCATGCATTATCAGGAGCTCCCCTACCCACCCAAACCACAGGTGATGTGCAGTGTCAGAAAACATAGTTGGATCCCATAAATGCATTAGCATCTGTACAATCAAGTGCTCACTACTCTGGAGAAGTACTTTAAAACTTGCAGCAGAACGTATATAGTTATTTGGGGGCATTGTGCTTCAGAACCTCATTTTGTAAAATTACACATCAAAAACATACTGGTGTATTTTAGAATATTTCTCAAGACAAACTCCAATAGTATGGGGTGTGAGATGTAACACCATAACAATATGCATCATGAAATAATGCATCATTTGTTGAAGTGCCTTGTTACAAGCAGAGCAAAGATGTAACTACAGATTACAAGCTTTTGGTACATTGTATCATTGCTGAAAAGTGAACTAAAGAGCAATAGGAGGCCTTCTGTGATCAAGGGGAAAAGTCCAGTCTCACAGCACCTGTTCTACTGTTTACCAGTTACAAATCAGAGAACGGTTGAGGTTGGGAGAGACCTCTGAAGAACAGAAAGAAGTTAGAATGGATTTGTGCTTAGCGATTCTCATTTCTCTCTACATGCAGAGACTGGGAACCTGGGGCAAAAGCCAGAAGCAAGCACTGAAACTTTGATTTACATGACTGAGATGTGTGTTGAAGTGAGTGATTTTCAGCTGCATCATCAAATTTTCTACCACAATCCAAGAAGGGTGTGGAAAGCTAATTTCACATACCCTCTAACATTATCTCAAATTAAGTTACGAGTCAATTTCCTTTTCAAATAAAGACTTCACCCACCTGTGCTTTTTCTAATCAAAACATTTAACTGAGCAAAAGAAAAAAAATACATCTGTGTGTGTTGACCAATAGTTGACTAATTCTTAAAATACATGACACAACATATTTAATGGACTTATCTTCAAAAATACAAAAAAGTATCTACTATTAAAGAACATGGAACTTTGCATTATGACACCATTACAAGTGACTTAATTCCCTCCTAACTCCTACAGTCAGGACACATGGAGGAAAAGGGAGACACACTTAGGTAAAGTGAATTCCAGAAGACCTATGATGGAACTGGCCACATCACAACTGGCATCCAACAAATAACAGCAAAATCATTATTTAGTTGCATAGATACACCAAACAAAAAGTAAAAAATTGTTGTTTTTCAAGAGTCTCTACCCACCTACACACAAAGGTAGTATTTCCTTTTACTTGCTAAAGCAGACCCACCTACAGTGCAATTTACGGCAATAAGATACAATCTCTCATAAAGCATTGAGTCTAATTAAAGCGTGTCTGTTATAAAGGTAAACAGAGTGTACTAGGCTAAGCTGTTCCAGATGTCTTTAGTGCAAGATGTGGGACAAGATCAAACCTGCAGCTGCACATTTTCTCAGGGGTTATTCTGAAGCTTTAAAAAAAAAAAAAAATAAAAAAACCCCAACAACAAAAAAACAACTTCTTTTGGACTCCAGTAAAACCAGTACAAGTAGAATAAATGGCATGTGCAACTAGCACTGCCAGATTTTAAGAGACATTACAGTTACACATTTCTATTCTCAAAGCTACTCACTCCAGAGTGAAGTCTTAACCATTCAATATCAGAGGGTTAGGACCTAGTCTGCCAAGTTATCTGTGTCACCAGAAGTTACAGCAATACGAACCTGTTCTACTGCCTAAACAAGTTTCTTGCTGAAACACACCTATGAATGATTCAGACAAGGTGTGGAAAGCTAGTTTTGTATGTTACACAAAAATGCACCATTGTGTTTTTCCATTCAAGCACATTTCACATAGAATAGACAGTGAAAGCAATCAAACTTCCAGCAACTGCTTAAGTATATACTACTGTATTAACATTTGTGAGGCAATTTTGATTTTGAACCACATGGATCATATAAATGTACAAATTTACTGTCTCAGTGCGAGCTAAAGAGCAAAACAGAAACAGTAGGAAAAAAAATCCAGTCACTTTATAATCCACTAAACTAATTAAGTTCATCTAGAAGAGAGTGATATGCAACAAGCACAGACAATGTTTTATGAAAGTATAGTTTTGAGAATTTCAACTAACTTCAAGAAGAATAAAAGAGGTCAGGTTTTTCAATACACATTACAGTAGTGAATTTGGAGGTTAAAACACACCACTTGAGTTTTGAAAGTTTGATGAACACTGCTAAATTAAGTAATGCTCTTATCAGCCTGCATTTTAAAGGTTAGAATAAGGAAAACTTGAAATAAAAGACAACCCCACAAAATAATCTGAAGGCAGATCTCCCAAGGACTTCAGCATTAGCTCAAATATTCTGGCATTATGTATAACTGTTTCAGAACTACAAGTTTCCTGTTTGATATGGTTCAGATGTTACCAAGTGAAAAGCTAAGTTCAAGTCTATTTTCTCTTATCAAATCAGCTGAATCTTGTCCCCTGGCTTCACCCATGCTCCCAAGCTCAGCATCTCACCTGCTGAAGAACCCGGTCCAGTGGTTCAGCTTTGCCCAATCCCTCTGGTGTCAAGCCACTCACTTCACGACACTGGTCACTTAAGTCCAAGTTGTCTGCTTTCACCAGGGATTTGTGTAATGTCCCTACCTAAAAACATTTAAGAAATTATGGACAAAAGTGAGGCACAATCGAGTTAGCGCTTTGTAACAACGCGTCCAGACTGCAGAAAAATCAGCAAGGTGCAGTATCACGTTCCCGATAACAATCGCAATAAGAAAAAGCATTTGTCGATTTCACAAATCGAAACCTTTGGCCTCAGTTTCTTTCCCTCCCACCCAGGAGGGCCACGCTCTCCGCTTCGGTGAATCCCAGCCGCTTTTCATGTGACGCCTTTTGCTGTTTAACACCGACTTTTGCGGGAGTTGTTAATTGCAAAGGGACGATCACATCATGCTAAAGCAGTTTACTGAATCTAGTCATGAAATTGATAGTCATGTTCGTTTTATCAAAGCCCTTCATCTCTAGGGGGTTCGTGTTTATGAGAGGGCTTTTGGAGCGGGAAGGAAATAATCAGAGCATGTTTTCATATTAGCTAAAAAAATGAAGACAATATTCTCCTAAAGGTTATCAAAATATTTTATAAAAAAAAAAAAAAAAAAAAAAAAAGTCTCCCGCTGCAGGCCGTAAAGGGTCCAAGGGTTCCCCTGAACCAGCTCCGACGAAAGCGTGCACGACTGGAGCCTACTGGGAACACCTTTTTGTTGTAAAGCTTCACAAGTCCGTAGACATCTTCAAAATTTGAAGCTACAGATGTTTTAAAGGAGATGGGGAAGGGGGTGGAAGCGGCCAAGCTTGCTTTAAAAGTACGTTCTTCCCTTCAAACGGAACAAAAATGGCCCTCTTGAGTGCCTAGCCCAAGGAGTGAATGACCCCCGGGCAGGGGGCCCCGCTCCCTCCCCTCGGTGCATTTGTGAAATGAACAAACGGCTCCGGGAAGGCGGCGAGGAGCCGGGCGAGCCTCCTCGCCCTGCGCCCCGAGAACGCGCCTCGCATCAGGGGTCGAAGCCATACCTTCTTGCTGTGTAGATCCACAACTTGCCACACCAAGAGAATTAGTTCCCTCTCATCCGAACCCAGTTTAGCCCCATATGCACCAGCTGTTGCCCCAAACAACACCACCAAAGAGTCACTGTGCGAAGCCGTCATGACCACAGGGGGAAACAACTACAATCAAAAGCAGAGGTCAAAAAAGAGAGGAAAAAAAAAAGAGACACAAACAGGAAAAAAAAATCTTACAGGGCTCACCCCCTACCTCCAAGTGATTAAAGGGGAAAGGAGCAAACGAGGAGTCACGATATCAAGATGAGAGAAAGAGCTCTTCAGGAGGTAGGGTGTTTGAGACAAAAAAAATGGAGAAGCTTGCATCCCTACCTGTTCCCGGTGATCTCCTTCTTCCTAGGGCTGATTGGGAGGTGAAATTAGCAAACTGTGGGTTCCTTTCCCTCTGACATCATGGCAGAAGCCCAGCCTGAGTCTGGGCTTTTTCTTTTTTTTTCCTTCCCTTCCCCTTCCCCTCTCCTGAGTTACCTGCCCTTGGTTCAGCTCATGTGACTCTAGTCAATCTCCCAGAGGGACGAGGCCATTGGGCCCCTGGAAAAGGTGTAGGAGGGACGGAGGGAGAATCAACGCCTGGCTGATCTGGCCTGATTGGTTTTTGAGAGAGATCAGAGGAAAACTCCCTTTCTCTCTCTCCAATTCTGCCTGCAGGAAGTGCCTCTACCTGCTTTCAGTTTTGCGGGATCCCGTCTGGTGCTGGGTACGGGCACTGCGCGCTCTACTCCGCGCCTGCGGAGACGTGTGGCCCTGTTCCCGGTGTGCTGTGCCGGGATGGGGGTCTGGGTGCTCAGACTAGATCCTTGGTTTTTGTTGCGGCAATCTAAAGAAAGTACAGAATGTGACCAAGCAGAATCTCCTGAGTTAGCTTTGCAATGCACAGCGCCAAGGCCTTCACCTGCTGCCCTTCCTGTCCGGCGCTGGGCACAGACTGCACAAGCCATGCCGGCCTTAATTCGTCCTACCGGCATTACATTATCCCACTCGGAATGCTGAGAGATATTAACGCAGAAAGTACTTAGTGATTTAGGCCCAGTTCTACATGTAGTTCATGAAGGTAGGTCCTAGTAAAATAATTTTTGGTTTTGAGAAAGGATGTAACCAGGATGTTTGGCAAAGCCCTGTATTTTCTACCCTTCTAAGTGCTCAGTAAAGAACTATCTCCTGGGCACTGACAGCAGTCCAATATCGACAATATTTCTCTGTACCTCTTTTCTGTCTCACAGGTGAGACTCTACAAACACATCTAGTTTAGCTCCTATAAAAATACTCCTTTAACCACTTCTGCTCAGTGGGAACAGCAATAGTGTTTGTAAGACTGTGGGCTGAGGCTATTTTTGGAGACTTTGCCAAAGTCAGATTTATTTTAAAACAGAAATTAAAAAGGCCTCTAAACTGTTTCCACTATGTTATTATTTTTCCTATTTCCACCACTGATCAATCATTTTTAAAGGCCAAATATTGCAAGTTAGACTGGTCGTTACTTTTGCTTAATAAATCTTCAGTGTTAGTGTTGTATGGAAATAAAGGTTTCACTCAATGAAAAATGGTGCTGCTATTTAGCTACTGATATTTATCACAGGAAAGTGCAGAGCTGGACATTTAGCTGTGAATATCTGATGTTAAATATTAACATCAAATTTTCCTTTCTTCCTTTCACATGCTAATTTTATAATTGGTTAATTATAGCAGTTATTATGGGGCTTCTTCAGCCAATATCAATTCACATGCTAACACCATCACCAAGACTATTTTTTTAATTTCAATTAAAATTATAGATTAAGGATGCTGTCTCATATGAATTATCTTAGAACTCGTCTTGCAAGTCTTCACCTGGCAGAGGCCACACAAAGAACTGAGCAGCACACAGGTGTATCTCAGTGAAGATCACAAGGTAGCTGTTAAATGCCTCTCAGCCGCTGTCTCTGCTGCTCACAGTACAGCTGCTTGAAAAGCAGTCCTGAAGATAGATCATTGCTACAGAAAAGGCAGATCCCTAAGTACTGACAGATGAAAACTTGGATCTGTAACTTATATATATATATTTACATATTCAAAATGCTTTCAGCAGTTTACTTTCTGGCACTGAGGAATTTACACAGCAACTATATTTTCCACTGTGAATACATGTCTAGAAGTCCTTGGTAGAATAAAACCCCATGAATATTCCTTTTGGTTAGTCATATCCTTTGGATACAGTGGTAATGAAGCAGCACAACGTCCTGTTAAGGATGATTCTTACCCCTTAAGCCTGTAATAAGAACCACAAAAATACACTGACTTCAGGTGTGAGAACTGTTCCTCTGTCCCAACTTGTCCCTGTATCATGGGGATGTTTGGGGGAGGCAGTGACCGTATGCATGAATCTAAACACAGATTTTACCTGTAGCTATGTTCACAGAGAAAAACTACCTGTCTGCTATGATTTAGCTGTCTTCATGAGGGTGGCATTTCATAGCCCTAATATGTAACTACCTCAGAGAGAATGGGATTATAATTAGAAGATTTCTGTAGAAGGTCATACATACGAAATATTCTTGGCCAGCCTGACACACATATTTACAGGTTTCAGTGAACAGGCACAGAAAATGCCAATCCACACATAACTGTCTCTCAGAATCTTATGTGAAACTAAAAAGTATCATAATTCACTTACAGCAACATGTCAAGTTAAAGAAGCCCTGCTCACATCAATGCCAAAAATCCTTGAAAATTATTGGTAATCTGTGCATGGTATCAAAGGCTAGTGAGCCCCAAAGCTTGTATGCTTTTCAAAATTAGCTCATCTAATAACAAGCTGTAGCTCTTCCAGAGAGCCCTTCTGGTTTCTACATTTAGACTATCTTGACTCATCTAATTTTATTGTTACTAATTCATTTGAACTATTCTAGCTAAACAGACTTCAAACATCTTCTAAAATGATGAGAAAAAAAAATGTAAAGAAACTGGCCTGTGATTTCAGAAATTTTGAAGTATCAGATTATGCAATTGGTTTCCCATTCTCCTTCTCTCCATGACCCTCCATCTCTCTGTATGCAGCCCTCCATTATACCAGTCTCTGCAACATTATGGACCATAAAAATTCAAAGGAATGGCAACACGTCTTCACAGAACAGAAACAGGATCCGCTTCCTGAAACAACATGTGGGACAAGCCCTTGTACACTGAGCATTAGCAAAGTTAATTTTTAACCAAGATCTTGCTGAAATAAAGACTTATTGCTCACCTTTAGCTTTAATCCTGGCAGGCATATTTATGAAGTTCTTGTTTGTAGGCTCCATATGAGAAAAAAGTCTCATAAATGTAACTGAGTTGAGAACACAAGTTTTAGAGATGGACATTCATTGTCATACTAGATCAATACTGTGATTATTTTGTTTGCTTCTTTTTAATCAAACAAAACTGGAAAACACAACAGTTTTACAGTTAGATCACATGAGAATACAGAACAAACTCATTAAGTGCATTGTGCTTGCAATGCATGTATCTGTAGTGACAACTTACTGTACACACTACACTGTTTCATGGATTATGACAAAGACAGAAAAAGAGAGAAGAAAAAACACTCCCACCTCTTTATACCTTTACTACCTGCATATTAACTACTCCTGTGGACAGGGTGTCCTGATCACTGAAGTAATTTTGTTATAGCTGATAAAAGGAGTATGAAACTTGGAGACATGAGTAATACCCTCACCACATTCACATCTACAGCAATACCTCAATAGCCTTTCAGGGAAGCTAGGAGTGAATATTCTGTTCCAAACCTGTGTAATATCGAGATGCTATTTCTCTTCTTTATGAATATTTTACTCATCAGTTAAAAGGAAGACAATGATGACAATATTTAACCTTGCAAAATATGAAAAAAGTGAACTAACATTAAACTTGGGTCTAACTTCAAAATTGGCCATGCTGATGGGGCAGGGAAATTGGATACAATGACTTGCAGAAGTCTCTTTTAGACAAAATTATTCTGTCTTTCCAAGAAAAAGAGATGCTAAATTAAATAAATACTACTCAGGATAGTAGTAAATTCTCTGTGTGCCTCAGCATCTTCAATTGGCACAGCAAGTAAAACATCTCTAATGCTGAAGATATTTAGATTTCATAGCCATTCAGTCCCTGAGCTCCTGGGTGGGATTATAAGCAATTGTAGCAATATTTTCTGAAGGAGGAGCCTAATGTAATTCCTGAAACATAACCCCATATGTAAAGAATTTCCTGGCATCCTTTCTTTAACAGTGAATGAGTGGGAAAGGGCATGGGAACAACTGCTTAACACTGTTCTTTGATTGCTGTCCAGATGTTTGGAGAGATCTGATTTTTTGGTCTGCCAGGTAGGTCTGTCATGATTACAACCCAGTGTAGAAGCCTTGAAATAATTTCCATTGGAATATTCACAGAAGCTTGGCAATATGCAAAAGTGCTTCATAAAGGTGGTTGTCAGTGGGTTGTTACCCTCCCAATATTCACCCCATCAAGCCATTCACTTAGAGTACTAAATCAATTGGAATTTGATTTCTGTTGGCTCAGAGGTAAATTAAAACATAACATTGGTGACTACGCAAGATAAGTAAAACTGAAATTACTTTTGCTATTTTTTTACATATCTTCTTTCCTTTATGGGGTGATAATCAATCCAGTGTTTTATAGGTGCTTAGCTCCCATTGGAGTGTAGGTGTCTGCTGTTTAGCCAGATTTCTCAAGATTATAGGTGCCAGGCTTTTGAAGATCTAAGCATTTACTTTTCTACCCAATGTGCATGCCTAGTACCTAATATTATTACAGGTTTCCATTAAAGTTAACAGTTTACAAGAAATACACAGTGAATTTAGATTTTTCTCTCATTGGAAATAACACATTTCTTCAAATAACTTACTACAGTTATCTGGAACTAGAATCATTGAAATGTTAGCTGGTGAGGACATCTGGAAGTCCTCTTGCTCAACACTGTGCCCACAGTGGGACTGCTGCCAGCACTAGAGTGAACCAACCAATACTTTGTCTAGCCGTGCTGAAAACCTCCAGGGAAGACCTGCTCCAATGCTGCACTATGCTGCTGCTGAGAAACCTTCTCCTGGTGGCCAATCTGATCTCACTGCTAAATTTTTAAATAATTTACTGCAACTAGTTGAGACAGGATATTTAAGCTGTGGTAAGTCAGACAAGCCATGTGATACAATTTCTGTTACTTAATGAGATGAATATGCAAGTACTTCCGGAACCTTTCAGTCTACTCCACTTGTGATTGAAATTCACCTTGTGCAAAGCTTTCTTGCCTCTAGAATCTGCCTAAATAAATGTCCATTGCAACTGATCACTTCTCTTACTAGTCTCATGTGTAATATGAAAGTGGAAATTCAATAGAAAATAATATTTCCATGAGGTTTTTAAGCAAATTGATGTTCAACCTTAGATTAAAAGACTTCTGACCCATCCTCTCTTTGACCACTGAAAGGATATAGCAGTTTACAAGTCTGTCAGTGTGACTGCATATCCAAAGGTAAAAGTTTTCTTTTTGATGATATGGTTTAATATAATGAAATGTTTGTTACATCAATTATTAAAGGAAAAAACCCACTACCACCATCTTTGCTACCACCACTAACACACCTCAGCAAAAAGAATAAATACCGAAATTGATAACAATTCACTGCAACAGCTCAAAGCCAAAATGTTTGCTTTCATTCATTACTATTTACACGCAATTAAATAGAATAATCTTATTAATTTATAAACAATTACATTTAAAATTATTTCACATATTTAAAGTTTGACAGAATGAACCTTATATACTTCTGTGAAAAGATCAAGTGGTTAACACCTAATGACAGAAAATGAGAATGATCTGATGTCTACATGAAGCGTTTAATTTGGGCCATTTTATACTTTGTATTTAACATATCAACATACCAACATATCAACATTTCCAGTCAGAGGAACAGCAGCACAGGAAACCCTTCAACTTTTTACAAAAGAATTTTTGCATTTGCTCCTTCAATGAATTGATGCTACCCAGCCTGCCATATGCCCACACAGAAACGGATTCACACACTGTAGATCTAGAAAGTTTTCAGTTCAGTGAAACATAAAATCACTGATATCTCAAAGTGAGACAGCCCAAGCCACCTGGAACTTTGGATATTCAGCTCCAGTCACCTCGCATGCAAACATAAAAACCCAATTAGACAGCATTAGAGATGTAAATGTCACTACCTACATCAAAAGATCTACATGCTCTCACTTACTGAGAGCTGGTAATCAGTGTACTGCAGTATAGTAGTGATGAAAGAACTGATCATCGAGTGAAAACCAAAGACTGCACACTGCAAGTCCAAATTGCACAAAGAAAACCAACTGTACAAATGACACAATTAATGATGAATTAATACACATTACATTTTCTCAAGGTTTACTGACAACTAGCTGAAACTGGCCACACGAGAACACCTTGGCAGAAATTACTAAAGTCTGGCTTTTTATTCAGATTGTATCACAAGCTCTCAGCTGACTTAAAAACCCTGATAAAAAATGAGGGTGTGTTCCCATAATATTTAACTCCCATTGGACTTAGCTGCTGTGATATTTAACCTGTTTCTGCACTATAATTTAATTAAACTTATTCCACATACAGATATGCTAATAGACATAATTTTCACAGCACAATATAGCTAGAAGTGAAATGTAAATGTAAAACTTAAGCAAAACTTAACCACCTGTTGAAGTACTTAGGCTCCATCAAAGTATTTTGGAAAACAAACTGATGAATGCAATTATGTGCATCCAAAACAAACATGGTAGGAGATTTATCATTCAATGGTTTCTTGTTCTTTTGTCTTGATTATGTTTATTTTCCTCCACTTCACTTCTTCCACCAATTATTCCATGGTTAGGATATGAGAGGGATTTCAATCATGCTCTATGTCCTATCCAATTACACAAATGGAACAATTTCCCCAGAATATCAGGCCTCTGATGCAACTTCTGCATTTTTTTTTACCATCGTCTTGAAAGTATGTGGTCTTTATTAAGTCTTGTCTGACCTTTACTACCAAAGTCTAGCAGGCTAATATGGACATTTCTAGGAAGATAGGATGAGTTTATTTTCTACTCAACCATTTATAACTTAATAACTTCAGGTTTTGCAGAAGTTGCAGAGGTATTTAATTTTTTCTACATCACCTCTAGATGCAATTGCTTGCATGGAAGACTGTATTTTACACCAGACTATATTCTATAGTTACAATTATGTCAGCAGCGTTATCAGATTCTCACTCAAATACATTTCCTTGTTTCTATTCAACAAATCTTCTCTTTATTTTAATCTCTGACCATAGCTGATGATGGATCATCAGCTTTGGCCTGATGGATCATCAGACCTTTGGCCTGATGATGGATTTTATACACTGTCGAATATGCAGTGGAATGAAGACAGAAGTGATGTCCTTACTGACACATCTCGCTACAGAGTGATATGAATTCCTGAGAAGAAACTTTCTGAAAGAAACCTTTTGCACAATCGGTATTCAAGTGAAAAACACAAGCAGCAAAGCCAAAACAGAGGACAGCTCTACCTAGATTCTTTCCTTTGGCTTAATGCAAAAATTTTGAATTTAATATGCCATAAGATACAATGCAGTGCATTTTATCACTGAATAGCCACAGAACTGCTTTATAAACATAGATAATAACTAAGTACATGGCAAGCAGGTGCAATGAGTTCTGCCCTTTCCCTTCCTAATATGCTGGAGCTATGATAACATACCATGACAGAGCTGTTTTATAAGTTCCAGTAATACCATGCCTCCTCTCCACAGCTCTCTACTAATGTGGCACACCCTTGTTTGACTGGAAATGTCACCTTGAGCTCAGTCATTCCATGGTTTTCCCAAGTAATTGTTTCTATCATAGTGTGACACAGTTGACATACATTAAGATTTTGCCTTTTCTACACTGAAATACATGGTGGTGAGGAAAAATAAAAGAGCCCTGGGGCACAAACAAGAGCGTGTCATGAATCCATGACTTTAGGGCACATCAAGCTTTGGTATGGCCAGCTACTGCTGAATCCCTGCAGCTGTCACTGTAGGCAGCCAGGCTGGCTATCACTGCTGTGATGAGTCATGTTGGGTAGGATTTTACACTTACTTCATGTAGACATAAGTTGTAATAAGGTGAAGATCAGGTCTTGTTGTCTCTTCAGATCTCTGGATTATTTTATCTATGCAGGAATTCCTGTCTGAGGGTGTATCCACAGTAGGATAAAAGTGTGTTTTTGCCACACAGATTCCTGGAGAATGGAACCCTTGTCTATAAATTAAAATCTTGCTAGCCAGATGAAAGCGCCAGCAATTTTCATTGTCTTGTGTAAGAGCTGAGCTTACGCTGTTTAGCTTCTGGTAGGAACACACCATTTCCCTTCGGGAAGAAGAGGCAAAAGGACTCAAAAACAAAGATTTGAGAGTTTTTTCAGTATTGTAGGTTCTTCTGTCCCTCTGAGTGTAAAATGAGCCATTCTGTATGGGGTGATGATGTTAATAAATGATACCAGGCTTCTCCTCTTCTTCAGTTTGTCATAAAATCGTGTGTCAGTTTCATTGCTTTTTCTCACAACACACATTGCAAAAATGACTTTAAAAACACTTCTTTGCATTGGTATTGAAAGCACAAGACTTGATCTGTTCAACTCTTGTGAACTTGTTTGGTGTAGGGGAACAAGGTGGATGTTACCACCTCAATCAAAGATTAGCTGCTTTAATCAAAGATGTGAACAGCATTCTCAGCTTTTGATTCCCACAAAGCCTGTTTGTTTTACTTAAGGCTAGTTTACTATGCCCCTGTTACTATGGAATTGCTAGGTTGCTAATCCACACCTTTATAAACATACTTAGCACTTCCTGCAGAGTGCAGCCTTAGGAACCTTCTTCTATACTCCAGAGAGATCACTGGAGGTAAAAGAGCATAAACAACCACATCTTAAGATCTTGGCTGGCTAGCAAAGCTGGTGCACATCACCTGTCTTTGTGCTACTGTTCGACAATTCACACAAGGTTTTGGGAAGCATTTACCATGGAGATGTACTTTTCAAAAATATTCAATGCTTAGGATACTGATAATAAGCTTCCTACCCTTTCATTGGTTGAATCCAGCTCTGCTTTGTGACTAGAAGATAATGAATTGGTGGGTTCCTCTCAAATCCCTCTGGGCTGATATATATACTGTATTGGAGTAATGGGAGGTTGACTGCCAGTTGCAGCAGACAGGGTAAAGGTTCATTACACATAAACAACCCTTTCAATGCTCTGTGGCAGCATCATGGTATAATTGCTAGATCACTTGCATCCTCCTTTTCCTGGTTCATCTGTAATTTGAATTATTTAAAAATATTTGCCAGTCCTGCTGATGTTCAGCATTTATATGAATTTTAGGAAGTTTGTTAGTTGTTGGTTTTTAACAAGAAAGTTTTAAACCATACATTCAGTACTAAAACAAACAAACAAAACCAATGAAAAAAAACCAACAAAAAAACCCAAACCAAACCAAACCAAAAAACCCCCAAAGTACAGAACTTGGTGCCAAAACCTAAGCTACCTAAAAATGTCCAAAGTACACTGAACATTCATATTAGAAACTTCTTGCTGATGAGTCATTCTGGTAGTTCCACAGTTTTGCCCTTCCTTCTGATGCAGGATGTAACACCATCTTTGTTTTATGGCCACTGAATGTTGAAAACGGGACTTCAGGTTGCCACTAAGTATTTCTTACAGTTTTTGTAACATGTTGCAAATTATTCCAGCTTCTAAGGCCTGGGTGGATATTAAGGATGATTAATAAGATATTGTTACTAGCACAGCAGTAAAGTAGAGTAGGCGTGAGTAATTGTATTCTGTGGGAACTTAATCAGAATCCTCCAGCTCATGGGCATGAAAGTGTTTTGTAATCACAACAATTAAAAGAAAGGATAGAAAATCAACAGCATTTTAATGCAAGTTTCCTTCAGGATTTCTTTAAAGAGAAAGCTATAGAAAATTAAAAATTGGGAAACAGTTACTGTACTGTAACTTTTACTTTTCTGAGAATGAAACCTGTGGTAGGCTTTAGGATGATGTAGGCTCAAATGCAATGGGAAAGGATTCATACTAAGAATTAATTTGGTTGCACAGGGCTAAAAGCAGTAGAGGAGACAGACAATGCAATTGAGAATGCATCCTCATTGCTTCAAAGTAACAGCTGTCTCCATAAGTCACAGTATCCTACAGGAGGGTAAGAAGGAGATTGTGATGAAACAGAACTAGTGGGTGTAAAATAACAGCCAGTTTCATTTATTGGCACAGTTTAGCTGCAGTAGCAACCAAAGCCCCAGTGAGCAAACAGTCTGGTGAAGGAATGTATTCCACAGGTCT
Source organism: Indicator indicator (assembly GCF_027791375.1). Lineage (NCBI taxonomy): Eukaryota > Metazoa > Chordata > Aves > Piciformes > Indicatoridae > Indicator > Indicator indicator. The sequence continues at coordinate 18,580,923 of NC_072028.1, forward strand.
GCAAAGATTTCATATGAGGCAATAAGCTTTCACTGGGATTAGTTGCCTTTCTCGACAGTAGGCTCAAAGAGATTTACAAAACCACTATATGCACACAGAGTCATAGAGTAACTTCTGCATTGTTGTATGGACAACACACTGCATAAACCAGACTTTTTTGTCTCAGGTAGAAGAGAAAATATCTCTTTCTTAGAGGAATCCTATGGGACTGGTAATACTGGGGTTAAGCAGGCTCCTAGGATTATACAGTCTCAGCAAAATAAAACCCCAAACCATTGTTATGACCACTGACAAAAAGTGTTAAGGAACAGGAATACTTAAGCCAACAGTTCTGCAAGTCAGAACCTCAGGTCCAGGTTCTTGGACAACAAATAGTCACAGTCAAATGCTGCCATTTAATTAAAAAATTGATATCCAGTCTTTCATTTTCTTTCTGCAATGCAATCAAGGCTAGATGACAAAAAACATTGTCACATTTCAGCAGGTAACTGGCTTGGCATTGGGCATGATGGTTTGCACAATGGTTGAGGAATACTGAGGCAAAGGATGTGGACTGCAGTGCTCTCAAACTTACAAAGTTCCTGTTGCTGCCTTCATTTTTAGTGTGAAGTGGAAATTTCAGCACGCATCAAGAAAGAGTAGTATGGGGGTGAAACATCAAGGAGTTTATTTGATCCACCATCCTCGAGTGAAACAAAACTCAGTAATTTCAAGAGCATTGTTTATACACAAAGGAAAATCAGAACTCAGGGATCTACTTGTTTTGTTTCTTTAGCCCTTTAGAGGATAAAGGCATATATAAAGCCTATTTACATACTGTTGAATCACTTCAATGACTTCAGCATCAAATTTCAAAGAATCAAGACATTATAGTTCCATTTCCTAATCTATTTCCTAGACCAAAATGCATCTTATTTCCAACAAGTTAACAACAATAATATTTGGAAGGCAAGCTGATGAAAATACATGATCTCATATCGCAGACAAATATGTGTGATACACCTACATGCATATATACACAGACCCTTTGTTATGCATTCATTTTCATTCCTCACCTTTCTGATCATTCAGTTTTCAAGTTTGAGCCAGAGGCAGACACCTCATCTCTTGCCTTTTAGTGTTTCTGGCTTCTTCAGTCTTTCTGTAGTTTATATATGTCTATACTTTCTGTCAAGTATTTGAAAATACAGAGTATTAGCTGAGTATATAGCAGCTGGTGCCTGTGGAGATCACCACTTTCTCACAATAGCATTACAAGTGTAAATTTAACACATCAATAGCAACATATAGTCATTACTGTCCCTCCTTCCTCAAAATGAAAGAAAGTGACACTTCAAAGTAAAACTGCCTTACTAGTGTGAAATTCACACCTGCTATAATGTCATTATACATTTAATATTTTTACATCTGATTTGAATGCAAAACTCTCCTTTTTCTATAAGCAGTACACAGGACCTTTTTCAGAATCACTGCCTTGGAGAGACATGGTCCTTCCACATAGATGCTTCATTTTGATACCTTTCCTCCACCCCTCCCAGCAATGCCTTCATGTTTAAAGCAATTTCACTCTGAAGTTACTTATACCTATGCAACTGTTGCTTCTTGCATAGCCATTATTAATTGTTTTCCATCTGGATTATGCCATTAGGTACTCTGCATGACACTGCACCTTAAAAAAATAATAAAATTAAGTTCATGTCAGTACAGCAAGGACTACTTCTGATCTGCTTGACTTAAAGCAATATTTTTTTTTATATCTTGGGTATGAACTGCAACTATTAAAAAGGGTATATAATCTCTTTTTTCTCACTACTCATTCCCCTGTGTATACACATGCCAACACATGGACACAGTTTCAGTATATGTGTCTCTTTGATACCCTTGGTATAACAAAATGCATGACTGGCAGAATTCTCTCTGAGGATTCAGAAATTCAGGATATCTGCTCCTACTTGTAAATAATGTGAAATTATATTTTATCCACAATTAAAAAGACATCTGCTTGGCAGGGCCCTTGGAAGGAGATGAGGATATGCTTGCATTGATCAATGACACAAAACCAGAAAAGAACTCCGTATATATCTAGTCAACTCCAATGGCAGGCTTTAGTCCAAGGCTGGATCATGACTGAATTTTCCCTAGGCTGTGTGATGTAAACACATTCCTGCAAAAGATATCATACTTCTTACCATTTGCACAGTTTCACAAAAAGTTTCATCGCAACATGACAGACGTCAGTTGTGAAGGCTGCATTCAGCACAGAAGTAACTTGTTGCCTTCATGTTCAGCTATTGCTTCCTGCTAAGCAGACTCAATAGAAGTCTCCAGTGGGCCTTGTAAAAACTCGTTTACTAGTCTTGAATAGTACATGAGTGAATTCCTGTTAAAAGTTGAAGCAAGAAAGGACAAGCTTTAATGCCATCACTTTTGTTATAAATTAGTTATATTTTACTTTCTGGACTCTGGATCCATTCTGAACAAAGAAATGATTGCTACTGTCATGATTGGTGTATTCTATGCCTTTGCACTGTTTAGGTGCATTTATTCCACCATGGTAAGATATGCAGTGAACGCAGGGTTTAAAATTATTTGTAGTACTCACCTTCATTTTAATTCTGAACATTCCAAAACTGCGTCCTTTGCCCATGGCTAAAGCATAGAATTATATTAATGGAACATAACTGTCATTTAATCTCTGCAAGACCACACACTGGCTTAGGCATGCAGTGAAGTATGCTTTAAAAAACTGAAATTAGTGTGGGAGGTCTTTAAGTACACATAATATCATGATGCTTTTGTGTTTGGCCATGGAACTATGAATCTCTTAGAAGAACTGCTCTGGAAGATGGTTGTGGCACAGTATCCCATCCCAGTGCTCTGCAGTCACTGTCCTACCTTCAAATCAAATGGCAAGTGCCATCAACTGAACCAACATTTCTTTGTGGATTTTCTCCTATGAACTTATTCAAACAATAATCCATATTAATTTGTATGTCAGTCAGGAAATAGAAAGAAGTAACATTGAGCTGTGCCTAAACTACTTTTATGATTGGATCACTGTGCTGATCAAACACTGTTCAGATTTGCACAGTCTTAAATGACTAACTTCATATGAAGAGACTCTTGCTTTTATTTGTTTTACAAAGCATTTACAAGAAAGCTCTGCTCAACAGTTGCACAACATCGTCTGCCTTTTATTTTTGCTTCCTTCAACTGAATTCTAATAGTTCTCCTTAATGTCTTGGGAAGATGACAGTCATGCTCTACCCAATGATTAAGACTCTTCCCAGAGGTTTGTGTGATCTCTGATTCAATTTGAATTTTTTTACCCTGAAGAAAAGTATCAAGCCAAGTAGATGTATCTAAAGAATATAAGAGGCATGTTTAAACAGTAATAAGTCTCACACTTCATATGCACTACAAAGAAAACCACAGGATAACAGGCACATCCAATTTTAAATATAAAATATGTATGTTTATATACATATAATAATGACGTGGGAATCGGATACGAGACTTTCATAATATAGAGGTGATAGACAGAACCCTTGAAGACTCCATGTATATTCTTTCCCTTTTCTTCACAGCCCACCTAGAATTAGGTCGCCTTTGAAAATGTTCCTAGACAGTGACTGCAATACACCCAAGGCAAGTGAACAAATGTACTGCTATTGCAGTTGCATTGCTGTACAGTTTGTCTCAATGAGGCAGGAGGAGAAAAAAATTATTTTAACTTATTAGAAAAAAGTGAGTCTTTTGTAGTTAATTATGGCTCCAAAAAACCAAAAGGAAAATCTACAGTCCATAAGAACACTGAGCAGCAGTAGTGTTTGTTAACAGAAGCACCACGTTGCCTATGTTAAATGGTAAATGTCCATTTATTTGCCCAGCTCAGCTTTCAACATTAACCCTTACAGTTGAATAATACAGCGTTCTCTGCTTGAACAATTTCTGCTGCGTAGATCAGGGCAGTCAAGCGATGACACAGCAGTCAAACATAATTCACAAGTAATACAACACTCACGTGGTCCACAGTGAATAATTTTTCATATTTTTGTGTGAAATATAATTAGTTAGCATAGATATATGTACTAATAGTTGGCCTGCAAAAAGCACTTCAAAGACCTGTTCAGCCTCAGAGTAAGGCAAATGTTTCCAGACCTGGTATAGATAAAGTTTACCTTGTGAACAGTTTTGTCAGCTAAACCCAGTAATACATCCCATTTACCTGTCAAAGCTTCTACAGCAGAAACTCCAGCTTTCTTGTGTCTACCATCAGAAAAGGCAGGTACACACTCTCTAATTTCCTTCACCGTCATCTGCTTAAGTGTAAACAGCCAACAAAGACATTTTTTGGCATTTGAGATGGTTTTGCCCATAGAATACTAGGGAGCATTCATACAACCCTCTCCAGTGACAGAACTGCTCTGAAGTTTTCCCAGAGCTGCTCCAGATGACAGGAACTAAAAAACAGATTGAATGATGGCATAGTCAATAGACTCAGCAGCACTGCTAAGAGAATGTTGATCTAGAGTGTAAGAAACCGCTAAAATCACAGGAAACTGATACATTGCTCTGCTACTTTTCAATTCAGTAGGCGTGGTGATTACTACACAACTGGCTGAAGGTACCTTCATTCTCTCCATGCTTTGTTTCATTATATTGTGTTACCAAGGGAAAATTAAAAAACTTTAATACAGAGATGACATCTAAGTCTAAAACTTTAATTAATGGTTTTAAGAGTTATCAGACAACAGGTTCATGTGACCACCTGCATATCTGAATTGAATTTTCAACTTAAATGCTGTTCAGAAAAATCTTTGACCCTTGCCTTTTCAAGCTAAACTTCTGAACACAGTTTGAGGTCCAATACTACTGCTAAGCTGGTTTGACAGCTTGCCACTGCCAGAAGTGGGAGGTCCTTCCTGTTTCCCCACTCTTCTCTTTCCCAGCTTCATGTATCCTATCTCTTTGTACCTGCTGTGGTTGCGGTCAGACTCTAGCTGAGCCAAAGCAACTTGTTAATCCACCAGTAAAACACCTCTTAGTTGCCAGGCTGATTTTGTTCTGTGTTGTCAGAGTGAGAGGAAACAGTCTCCCCCTTTAAGCAAACTGTAATGCTGGCCAAAGCCATGATGCAATATCCCTCTCATTACTTACTGGAAAAAGCAGATTTTGTGTTTGTAACCAGGAGTATGGAACTTGTTTCGGCAAGTAAAATTCTCAGGGAATTTTCAGAGGCTTTCACTCCCTCACTATCATTCAGGTAAATTAAGTTGCAGTTTCACAACCTTTTTCTTTTGTGGGGTAGGTTGAGGCTAGAAATGCTGTTTTAACTATAAGTGACTTTGATAAGTACTGCCACAAAGACAAATGAACATGATATTATGCCCTTATTGAGTCCTTCAAACAAATATAACATCAGTATGAAAGGTGACTTAAGAACAGACTTCCTTAAGGTGTCATAATTAAAATGTTATCGCATACATCCTCATCAACTTACCACAGACCATACTGACTTAAAGACATAACAGTTATTTACTTCAGATGCATGTATAGGTGACAAAGCAATAAAGTGAGATTAATCAGTAATCAGCCAAACTCTTCCTTAGTTAATGGGTCATGCACTCATAGCTACTATTTTGAAATATGCACAGCAACTGTTCCAGCCTCTGAATCTTTCAACTTCTGGAATTTTACATTTACTAATCTTTTTAGAGTGATAGTGAAGCACAGATATCACAGATATCATCAATGTATGAGATAGAAACTGATATTGGACTAGTATGTCACTGTTTCCCAGAATACCACAAAAACCTGATGATATGAAGGATAGATCTTTTGAACACATCACATGCACACCCATATGTATTTTGAGTGTTCCTGTAGTACTACAGCAGTACACTCAGACATACCTTTTTGAATGGTTGCTTTCTTTAAGTATAATTTTAGTCTGCTGCAAAGTAATTCAGGTTTTCAAGAGGGACTCCAATCTGCAGGCTGGAATAATCACTTTAGAAACACCTTGTGAATAGATACTAGGCAACCAGCTTTATTTGTCTCCACCCCACCTTTTAATAACAAAAAGCAGCCTCAGGTCATTGAGCCTTCCCCATCACCTGTTAATCTCCAGGAAACAACTTCTTTCTCAATTGTTGTTCCTTAACTGATGCAACCTTAAGATCCCCAGATGAATCAGCACTGAGTTATTAGCAAGCTTCTGGCTCTACTGTCCCTTCAGCTCCTCCTACTTAATTTACTGAGGAAAGTGTCAGGATTCACACGACCTCCATTTTGGGAGGTCATTCTAGAGCCCACGTTTGCCTCTGAGACTACTTTATTTCTTTTTCCTTTGAATATCTTTCTAGAGTCCACTAAATGCAATTAGTTTCTATTCACAGATTGCACCGAGTTGGAAGGGACCCTCAAAGGTCATCTTGTCCAATATCCCTGCAGTAAGCAGGGACTTCTCCAACTAGATCAGGCTGCCCAGGGTCATATCCAGTCTGATCTTGTATGTCTCCAGGGATGGGGCCTCAACCACATCCCTGCGCAACCTGTTCCAATATTTTACCACTGTCATTTTAAAGAACTTCTTCCTTAAATTAATTTCTATTATATAGATCATTCTGTTTATGAGAACTCATGGTATCTATATAGTTTTTGTTCTTCTTAACTGGAAAGGTCCTAAATGATGTTTTTGAAGTTTAGGGATTAAGGTTTTAGTACCATCAAAACAAAGTATTCTGTTGATAAAGCCACTGAAGAGAAAGCAGTTCCAGCGAGCAGAAAACATTTTCTCATCTGAGAACAAAAGATTTCAGTGAATGATGGAACTGAAAGGACAGAAAGATCAATAGATTTATCAGTAACCTTTTTCTCAGTAACCTGTATATGCATTTATAAATGCATACACATAGATATTTAAATTGTGCATTATATAAATATACATATACACATTTTTTTTTTCCTTAAGCAGTTATTCAGAAGGCTGGTCAAGGATGAAATCTGTTGATGTTTTTGCTGGTGTTCTAACTTGTTCCTGTGAGGACTCTCTTTTGTTTTCCCCTCAGTTTCATTGAGCAGAATGGCCTGCATGTAATAGAAATAGCATTAGTCAGCAAGACCTTATTTTCAGCTGTTAACACTTCTAACCAGTAAATAAAACAAAGCAGAAATCAGAAAAGGGAATTTCTTTATTTTTTTCAACTTCTATTCTTTTAACTCCTCACTATCCCAACCAGAAGGGATGGGCTGCCTTTTAGGCAACTGCTTTAGTAACGTTTTTCCTGGGTTCTACACACGACCTCATTCACCGTTCACGGGGTGAGACTGTTGGCTGTGTTTATTGAGCAGCCTCTAGTGGCTCACCACAGGAGCTCCCCTATGCTAGAACTTCATGGGCTGCAGTTACAGCTGTCCAGGCTGTCCAGGACGCTTTTGACCACATGCTGGTCTATGAACGAGGATGAAGACAGGCAGTAGAAAGATAACGTGCCCTTAACATTGAACTCTGTGCCATAAAAATTGATTTGATCCTGAAACATTTATGGTCTGATAATGGCTAACAGGACATGCAGAAAACCACAGGCAAAAAAAAGAGAGAAATAGGTGTCCCAAGGGCAGTATGTGAAGAAAGAAAACCCAAACCACCAAAGAATTCTGACAGTGATGTTTATCTTGGACCTTATGTTTTCTTTCTTCAAAGATGCTACAAATTTCTCATAATAAATAGCTGCAAAATTTCCAAGATGCAGCAATTTCTGACAGGAAAACTGGTGCGTTATGCTAGGTATTGGATATGCCAGAATCACAAGACTAGCTAGACTACATTTTTAAATCTCTAGGAGACATTAGATGAAAGGATGGAGGCTTAAGGTATGCTCTGAAGATCAAAATTGAGCTTATTGCTGGGAATATATCAGCTGCCTTCAGAGGCACTAAAGTGAGTTCTCATGATGAGGCCACCAAAACCTGTATTTTGTATTCTTGTCAAATACCACCAATACTCTTTATGTCATAAAAAACAACTCTCAGTCTCCCTAAACCTCTTGCTACTATAAAACAACAGCTACTATAAATGTGTTACTGTATCATATTTACATTGCACAATTCTGAACAAGCTTTATGGGGGAATATTTTTTGTAAGACTCTTCACTTGAGGTTTCCTTGAACCTCAGGAAAATGACAGAAGGGATTGATAGACATTGCCCTTATCTGACTAGGAAAGGAAACAAACCAATTTGCATAGACTCCAGGTACTGGCACAGGGATCACTCAGTTTGACTTTGAGCTTCCTAAACCAAAGCTGCATTGTAACGTCTTTTACCTTCCTTCCTGTCTCACTCCCCTCTTTTCATACAAAGCATAGTAAGATCACTTTACCATTTCCTTCACCAGCCTAAGGACAGAGCTATTTCCTGTACTGGTGGTAGAGGAACGAGCCCTCTGGGCATCCAGACAGGTGATGGTGCAGTAATTGGAGACAAGGCCACTGAATAGGAAGGCAGTGCTGCAAACTGCACTGATAACAGCACTCTTTAAGCTTAACAGTCATCCATCTCAGATATCTCTAGGTTTTAATTGAACTGTATAGGAAAAAAGCTTCCAGGTGATTTCAGATTCTCTGGACAATACTGGTTAAGTACAGAAGAAGAGAGATTCACAATCCTGAGTACTCATCTATATACGTTTTTGAGTATAACAGAATTAGTGTAACCAAGTGTGATATTTCGTCTTTGTTATGGGTAAGAACTGAATTACTTTGCAATTACCCTTGTGGCCTTCCTTGTGATGGTTTAGAACCCTGAACACTGATAGAGCAGCTGTGTATATACATAGATAGGCCTTCTGTGATCTTAGTTGTCACATTTATTTTTTTTGGTCCTGATCTTGTTCTTCCATATTAAGTCTATGATTTACAAACAAAGTCTTTCTTCTCAGAGTATTATCCAGTGTAATTCACTGTAATACAGATTGCTTTTCAAAACTTCCCATAGCCCAGTTCATCCACACTTTGACAAAGAAGGAAACAATACTCTTAACTATCTCAGAGTACCTTATATTTAGCTTTTTCTCCTGGTTAATTTCTCATCTGCTAGGTAATCACACCCCAGAAATGCTGTCCTCCACATTCAGCTTCTGTTTATAACAGCATAATCTCCCCTTTCCATTGCTTTTTATTTCTACAGCCCGGACCCAGAGTAAGTTTAACAAAGCAATTACAAGGCATACACTGTTAACAGGATCTGGCTGTGCCACGCCGAAATGCGGTCACCCTTGAAGTGTAAAGTCAGCTTACAGAAGGAAGGGAACCAGTAACACAGACAACATTGCAAGTGGAGAAAACCTCGTCTAATTGAAATTAGAGGGAAGAATTTAGGTAGGAAATGAAATTATCATACTGGAATTTGGCAACAACATCTGGATTGATGTTCTTCTTTCACAGGGAATTGGGGGGTTTTGATGACTGTAGGCAGGAAAAATCTTGGCTTTGCCCTTTTCCAAAAAATATACCACTTTCATCAAAAGACTGTTCCAGTATTGTCAGAAAGACTTTTTACCTCCAAACTAAAAATTGCATGCAAATAGAAAAAACAAAACAATTGATTTTTCTTTCATTAAGATTCAAATTGGAAACAATAAGTCTATGTAGTTCTACCAAAGTCATTGCTTGAAAATCTACAAACCTTCTATCATTCACTTTTCACTTTGCTTTACATACAGGTAGTTTAAAACAGTTCTTTCTACAGAAATGTTTTAGTAAAAAATTATTTTTCACTAAGATTCCTTTAAAAAGCTTGTAAACACTGATTAGCTTTAACAGAGGTGCACACTTAAAATTGAAGAAATTTATGTATTTCTTGTATATTACAGGAAAAGAGCCACTGACTGGAACAAGTCTTCCTTTCCACACCTAGACAGGTCCTGAAAGTTCTTTTTCCACTTATCAGATCACTTCATGACTGAAAACTGCTTTAGTATCAACCACCAAAACTTCTCTTTCTCCAGAGAATTACTGTTATGTAAAAAGATGACTTGAATGTTTACAGCAAGAAGTCAATGATAATGATGTAAGAAAATCTGACTCAGCAGACTCTGACAGGGTCAGATAAAAGCAAATACAACCCCCAAATCAGGTGGTGAAACGTAGTTGATGGGAAGGGGATGTGTGCTGTGGCAGGGGATGGGAGGGATGATATCTCACTATTCTGAGAGCTATCATCCTGATCATCTTAAATTGCTGTGGAACTGGCCCCTGACTGAGGATAGCCAGGCTACCCAAGAGACCTGCACCCTGACCCAGGGTAAGGAATCACCTCAGGAAGGAAGGATCTCAATTAGAACATGAAGTCATACACTTTTACAGCATGGTTAATAACCTACAAGCAATATTCAACATATGAAGGAACAAATAGATATTAATCTTGTAAAAATGTAACATAAATTATAAGGACCTTTTAATTGTTGCCACTATTTATAATTACAAAATTAATTATAAGGGCCTTTTAATTGCTGCCACTGTTTATGTTTACATATGCAAACTTGGCACTCTAACTTTTTCTTGTATTAACTTGGAAATTTAATATCATAGAATCATAGAATCAACAAGGTTGGAAAAGACCTCAGAGATCATCAAGTCCAACCTATCACCCAGCACCTCACACCTAACTAAACCATGGCTTCAAGTGCCACGTCCAATCCTTTTTTGAACACTCCAATCCTTTTTTGAACACAAATATAAAGGACTGCATAGAAATTTCAGATTATTAAACCTACAGAACCATGATGTCTAATTATTTTGTGGTGATGAACTGATATAAATGAATACAACTCAACTTTTAGCATCATTTTTTTCTACTAAAGAGCAAGAAAACCAGAGTCAAGCAGCAGGTTTTTGGGCTCAAAGACAGGCTTTACATTCTGTTCTGCACTTCTCAGGGATGTACAGATCCCCATGCATGGTTGAAAGAATAAGGATCTTGTCTTTCAGTGCCATATGTAAAATGTCATTATTTGCTTAGGAACAAAAAATATTAGTTATGTAAAGTATGGGAATTTCCTTGCTTTGAACATCCCACTAATATTGATGTTACTCCTGTATTACCTTAGTGCCACAACAAGACAATGAAACTCGGCACCACCACAGAATCAGGATTACCTGTGTAGTTTTCTCTTATAAATTGAGACAAAAAATAATATATTTTTAAGCTCTCACTATTCAAATGTCTTTATGTTACTATCTTTATATATACTTGCTATTAAATTTATTGGGATACACATACTTTTTAATGTGAGTATGCAGAACTGGTGTGATTTTCTAATCAAAATAATTTAGGCATGATTCTTTCCTATGCCCATGGCTTAGATGAGACTCCTGAGGTTAACTGACTCACTAGAAGGCAACTAAACAGCCACAGGGGTGCAAGAACTTAGGATGCTGATGAATATATGGCTTTTATGTATATACCTCATTTCTGTTTCACAGAGATTCAGCTGCCTGTGGATCAGCCCCTGACCTCCCATAGTTTCAGTACACCTTGTTAGAAACTGCAGTCTAGGAGGTGAACTGAGTGGCCTTATAGATATGACTAATAAAAAAGCTAAGTTTGATGTGCATCCTGTCTCTGTGTTTGTAGATGTTCATCACAGTTGCTTGTGAAGCAGATGTTAAGCTTGTGAAGCAGTAGCTGTACAGCTGCAATATACAATCCAACAAACTGAAGGTAAATATCATAGTGAAAAAGGAAAGCTGTATTTAAAGTATCTACTTCATAATTCTTCTGGTGACCTGAAACTTCAAACTCTCAAAAGCTCCAATCATTTTGTTGTCTGGCAAAAGGATTCTGGCAAAAGATTTTTCATCTGATGCTCTTAATTTGCCTCCTAAATTGATACAAAGGGAAGAACCAGCTTCATTGCTAGTCCGACTAACACTATTGTTGAAGCAAGCTCTTCCCAGCAGCAATTACTCACTGCAACAGACATGTTTTTACTTACAACCTGAGATCCACCATCCCTGCCCCAAGGGAGAATAGCTACCCCACCTGTCAGCATGCAAATATGTTTGGTATGTTCAGTCACATTCAATGGAAAATTGTGATCCCAGGAACAAAAAGATAAGGTTTCTTATTACTTTGAGACATTTTCAAAATATCAAAACAGTGGACCAAAGAGATACTCTAAAACTAGCAAACTAAATCTGCAAGATTTTGCACACTATAAAAGATACAGGGAGCCCTTAAAAAAACCCCACAATGCTGTTTTTTGAGCTTCTGAATGCCAGTGCACCCTCAGGCTCTTAACTGTGACATAAGCTTCATGTTTCTAGATCATTTCATAATGTTCTGAAATAATCTCTCATAAATTCATAATCATTAAATAATTTCAAAAGTATTGCTTGTGCTAAATTAAAGAATATTTCTGTTGTCTTTGCTTTGGTCTTATTTCTTGGTATCTTGGGCTGGCAGGCCGGGATATTCTTAGAAGACAGGAAGTGCCAGGAAAGTCTGTCATCCAAGATCTGATGAAATGAAATGATTAAATATCTGAATTCTAATAAGTGGGATTCAGATGAGATATTGGAACAGAAAACTGTTCAGTAGTCTTTCCTGCAGAGAGGTGCTACCAAGGTTTTGCATTCTTCTAATCTGGGTAATGCAAGAGTTCACCCACCAGAGCTTTTTTTGTGGTTTTTTGGTTGTTTGTTTTTTTTTTTTAGCAATGTTAAATTTCCCTTTTAAAGGTTTTTTCTTATTTGCTATTTACCCCCAGTAAAACTGCATGTCATTTCCATTCTTCTCCATTTCTTCCCAAGTAAAGACAAGGGGGTGCAGCAGTGGGGTAAGACAGTGCATGCTGTGACTGCAGCCATTAGTATTGTTCATAGTGTGATAGAGTAATCCTGCCTCCCAGCTATGGCAAAGCTTCCTTAGTGTATATAGGCAGCCTTCACCATCAAAAGAATACAGTGTCATTTAAGTTTATCAGACATATTTTTGATCCTACCTGGGAGACCTAAGCAAGAAAGTTATTTTAAAAGGTATAAAATTACATTCTTAAAAGCTGAAGGTGTCTACAGAGAAATAAAACATCACCTGTAAAAGCCCAGGCTAGAATTAACTTCCATAACCTTCAAGATCCACCTCTCTGCTGATTCTAAAAATCAAAGGGCCAGTTCAGACAAATTTATTTTCAGCAAGAACACTTGAGAATAAGCAATATCTACAAAAAATTTTTAGTGACACAAAACAGATTGTAATCTACTTCCTATTTTAAGACTCACTGACAAACATTCGGTTAGAGAAACTTTCTCATTAGCAATGATTTGTTCCTGTGCCTCCTGCCTTTCAAACTGGTGAACTGTTACTTGCAATGACGATTAAGCACTTGCTTAAAATTGTGAACAGGCTAAATATCATTTTGAAGGTCACTGAAAAGTAATAACTTGGAGAACTACACCTGAAAATGCGTACTGTCTGTTGGCAATGATAGCAAGAAAACAAACCAAACGTATCTGTAAGAAAATCAGGCAAATAGTGTCATAGTTCTGCTTCTTTCACTATAATTATCTGTGATCACCTTGATGTTAGTTTACTAGTTACATCTACAATCAATCACTCTTGAAATATTTGCTGCTCTCTTGTGGCTTCCATCAAAGAACTAAAGCACATTCCTACACTACAAAAACATGAAAACAAAAATTTTCTTTTTAAATAACTGAAGGAAGGGACTTCCTTGATATTCTGTGCTTTCTATAGCAAAGTCTGTTTAAAGAGTTCCTTTGTCCCCATTCTGAATTTCAGTACAATGATTCAAACAACTGCTTGTGGGGCTGCATGATGAAACATACCAGGTAATTGATCTCTGTTAAAAATAACCCTTTTTCTTAGTATATTAAGGATTAAGATAACTCTAAGAAAAATAATTATTTTTAACACAGATATTTCCTTCATTTGCTTAATCATATAGGTTCACAAACAATTGTACTATCACCACCAAGGACCACACATGAAGACAGATGTATAAGGTGAGCAAACTTTGTAAATTGCCTTTGTCTCAGAGAAAAAAATGCTTCCACTGACCAAATTCCTGACTACTTACACAGTTCTGTAGACTGACTGTGCACAACTAGCTCTTGCTCTGGCAGTAACAGGAACACTACCAAAAATAATCAGAAGGTATGCAAAACTAATTTATACACTAGTCATACACATACTCTGTTTTAACTTAAATCTTTAAAAAATGCTATTAAAATCAGTCAGAGGTTCTGCTAACGTCTTTCTTTTTTTGTCCCCACCTCATCTTACATATACCAGGTTGGTCCTCCACACTTGTTTTTAACTGTCATCCCAGTATTTCCAGCTAGATACTGGCTTTTGCTGTTTATTTATTTATGTCAAACCCATCCTTTTACACTATCCCTTAAACCTAGAAATCCCACTCAAATTAATCAGTAAAATCCAACCTCAAGACATGTTTTCACTTTGATGCTTACAGTAAAGTGCCAGTTAACGGTGGAGAGGAGGATTGCATGAAGGGAATTTTGATACCATAATGACTGTTTACTTCCAGCTTCAGGAAGTCTACTAAGTATGCAAATAGCTAGACTTGTTGCTCTGTGTTGTTTCTTATTTTATTTCATTATATTAGCCTGCTATTGCAGGCTGCTATATTTCATTATATTGCAGCCTGCTATATTAGACTGCTATTGCAATATAGTAAATGAAAGAAATCTTTGTGCAATGGATGAAGAACATGAGACAGAAAGCTGGCTATTGCTGTATCTCTTGCTGTATTTCTTCTGTTTGATACTGGGATTATATTGAGTAACATCCATGTGTCAAGAGCAAAGTTGCCTAGTTTTCATTTATACTTATGGCAATGCTGTGCACAATTCATCTTTGGTTTTTTAGATCCATACTGATTTTAATGAAATTTAGAAGCAAAGTTGTTCTTTCCTTAGAGCCATTAGTCAGATGTAGTAAATTTTAATTTTACTTGCCTTAGTTTGGGAAAGGAGCTCTCTTACTTCACTTCTCACTTCATATCCCAAGGGGAAAAAACAATCATCTGTAAAACAGGAAAAGAAATGTAATACACCAACCTCTATCAGATCAACTAAATTTCACCATAATAAACTAAACTGATTGCACATTACTCTGTGCAAGAAAGAAAATCACCAATTCCTGAATTTTATAAGGAGAAACTCAGTTTATTCCTGATTTCTAATACATTTTCTATGCATAGACATACACTGCTTCTCATCCTGTGAATGTGTGCCATTTCTGTGTATTTTTAGGGGAATCATGCCAGCAAATTAAAACTCATCTGAATATTCATAGACCAAAGCAACTCTTTTAGCACTGCTATTTTAATGATTAACAATGGAAGCATCATTTATGTCCACAGGCCCAGAAAACACTGGTCCAGAAAAGAAATTAACTCTTTATGGCATGTTACATGAATAATACCGTGATAAACCTTTGGAATTCCCATCTTAGTATGTCAGGTATGTACAGGGTCAATAGACATGAAAGCTTCCATAACTTTTCAAAAGTGCTTATGTTATACTCAGCAATAGGTTGAGACATAGTTTACAGAGACCAAACTTTATTATTGCAGTAGTAGATCACGCAGTGTTCAAGGACAATTGACAGTCACAAAGCAGATTTGTTTTGTAGTTAGAAAGACTATTCAATTTATGCTTGAGCTCATGCATTTAGGAGGGTGAAAGGCAAGAAAACTGATGCAAAAAACTGAGCAAAATGAATCACTGTCTTACTAGTGTAGCCTTTGCTGTCGAATATTGAGTTTGCTTTCATGTGCAAGTTATGACAAAAGGAAAATTTGTGGGATAGTTTTACAAGACAGGCTCAGCAGAACTTCTATTAATGCCTCACTGACACAATAGCTCAATTCTATCTTTTTTATCCCTTTTCCAATATTTTATATTGTGAGCTTCCTTCTTTCAGCATCAACATGACAAAGGTGGTGTAAAGCCTCTCACAGGAAGGACCTGAATTTCTGAAAGACGTGGCTAAGGAAACAAGGAAGAGAAGAAATATGAGGGCAGTGGTCAGAGAAAAAAAAACAGTTTAAAATCATTATGTATATTGTAACTGTCAGGAGAAATATATAAAGACATTACAATGAACAAGTACACCAAAAGCATCAGTGTAGTAGCATGATGTACATGAGAAAGACAATCTAATGGGAGGAGAGCTGTCATAGAGTCAGAAAGTCTTGAATCTGTTTCCAAATTACCAACCACGGTTCTAAAAAATCCTCAAGGGGTTAATTTACTACGCTTTCTGCCTGTAACTTCAGAAAGAATCCTTATCTGAGAGGCAACATGGGAATACACAAATCTGTAAGTCATCTTCAGACCTATTAAGTTTCAAGCACTCAAAGTGAGACTTCCCCAATTGCTTCCATACAGCCAGCTGTCTCTACATTTGCTGAGTAGTACACCAGTTTCCCTTTTTTCCCCATATCTCACTGAAGACAGACAACTCTCGGTCCCAGTCCCAGCCTGAAACCCTCCAAACTACAGCCCCAACCCTTTCCCACAACCTGGAATTGAGGTCCCTGTGCTACGTGGTCTGCAGTATGAAGACATCCTGCTGTTCATCTGAGGGTGTCTCCTGTTCATTGAGATACAGATGTAAGATGCTATAGAACTGGAGAAATTTAAATACTTAGACTGACAGAAGCACCTTCTGAACCAAATATTTGGCTAGGTCTGTGACACCAGGAAGAAGACAAATCTCTGACTCAGTCTATTCAACAAGAGTTAAAAAAATGAGTGAAGAAGTTTGGCTGTTAAAAAATGCTGTCTCTCACTTTTCCTGAGGCTTTTCCCCCCCCCCCCCCGGTTGCCAGTGATGTCTTGCTCTGTCACAACCTTCTGCATTTTTCTTTCTGGGGAAAAAAAAAAAAAGAGAAAAAAAAATAATTGGAAAAATACCCCAAATTAAATGTTATAGAGAAAGCAAGCAAATGCAGACAGAACTGTGCTGTCCAATAGCAAACATCATTCATAACAGAGAATTCAAAGATTGTAGCCCAAGATGTAGCCAAAGCAACTACAGAAGAATGCAAACACAATTATATAGCTAGAAGAGGAATAATGAAAACAAAAGATACATTGTTAATAAAAATGATGGAGTGGGAAGAATTATAAACAAAATCACACACTGAAGGAAAACATCAAAGCAAGTATCGAGTGAATGAGTTCAATAAAAAATAAACTATAAAAAAGCCCCCCCATGCCTGGAAATGAAAAAATGAGTACTGAGAGGAGAAAACGTCACTAGAAAGATGAGAGATGCTAAACAGAAAAGATTAACAAGGGAAAAATAGTCACTGTGGGTCATAGAATGTTTTCCATCTTGCTATGGAGGTTGAGATTTCTTATACCATCTGAAGACACACAAATCCACAGGCCCTGATGGGATGCATCCATGAGTGCTGAGAGAGCTGGCTGATACTATTGCTGAACCTCTCTCCATCATCTTTGAAAAGTCATGGAGAACAGGAGAGGTGCCTGATGACTGGAAGAAAGCAAATGTCACTCCAGTCTTCAAAAAAGGGAAGAAGGAGGACCCAGGCAACCACAGAGCAGTCAGCCTCACCTCCATCCCTGGAAAGATAATGGAGCAGCTCATCCTGGAGATCATCTCTAACCACATGGAAGACAAGAAGGTTATCAGGAGTAGCCAACATGGATTTACCAAGGGGAGATCCTGTCTAACTAATCTGATAGTCTTCTATGAAGTTATGACCAAGTGGGTAGATGAGGGAAGAGCAGTGGATGTCATATATCTTGACTTCAGTAAAGCTTTTGATACTGTCTCCCATAACATCCTCCTAGAAAAGCTCAGGAGATGTGGCATAGATGGCTGGTCAGTGAGGTGGATTGAAAACTGGCTCCACAATAGAGTTCAGAGAGTCATCCTCAGTGGCACAGAGTCAACTTGGAGGCCTGTGGCAAGTGGTGTCCCCCAGGGATCAGCACTAGGTCCAGTTTTGTTTAATATCTTTATCAATGACCTAGCTGAGGGGATTGAGATTATCCTCTGCAAGTTAATTGATGATAAAAAACTAGGGGGGTTGGCTGACATCCTGTCAGGCTGTGCAGCTATCAACATGACCTGGACAGGCTGGAGTGCTGAATGCAGGCAAACCTCATGAAGTTTAATAAGGACAAGTGCAAGGTCCTACATGTGGGGAGCAATAACAACAGGCACCAGTACAGGTTAGGGACTGCCCTGCTGGAAAGCAGCTCCACAGAGAAAGACCTTGGAGTGCTGGTGGACAGCAAGTTCTCCATGGAACAACAATGTGCTCTTGTGGCCAGGAGAGCCAATAGGATCCTGGGATGGATCAAGAAAGGTGTGTCCAAAAGGTCTAGAGAAGTTCTTCTACATCTCTGCTCTGCCCTGGTGAGACCACACCTGGAATACTGTGTCCAGGTTTGGGCTGCCCAGTTCAAGAGAGATAGAGACCTGCTGGAGAGAATCCAACAGAGAGCCTCGAGGATGATTAGGGCACTTGAGCATCTCCCCTATGAAGAGAGACTGAGAGCCCTGGGGCTATTTAATCTTGAGAAGAGAAGACTGAGAGGGGATCTGATCAGTGTCTATAAATATATGAGGGGTGGGTGTCAAGCGGAGGGGGCCAGGCTCTTATCGGTGGTTCACAGTGATACGACGAGGACCAATGGGTTCAAACTTTAACATAGAGGATTTCACCTCAACATGAGGAGAAACTTCTTTACAGTGAGGGTGACGGAGCCCTGGATATAGGTTGCCCAGGGGAGTTGTGGAGTCTCCTTCTCTGGAGACTTTCAAAATCCACCTGGATGCATTCCTGTGTGGACTACCCTAAGTGATCCTGCTCTGGCAGGGGGATTGGAAGGGATGATCTCTTGCGGCCCCTTCCAACCTCTAATACACTGTGATACTGTGAATGGGGAGTAAGGAAGATGAAGGTGGTGTATTTATACCACATGAATTTAAACCTTTTGGAAGATAAATTGGGAGAGTAATCTTAATTTTTTTATTCAATTGACAGATGAGTAAGATCTTCCTCTAAATGGCTTCAGTAGCTACTTACTTCTTTCTACAGGTTAAAGAGGGAGTCCAGGGGGTGACAAGTGGATGAGACAAATTAATGTTTCTTGGAGGGAGGGCATCAGGTGCTCCCCCCCTTTCCACCTTCTTTCTCTTTTCTCCCACATCTTTTTTTGTTGCCTCTGGAATTTATCTGATTGATCTCAATGTCAGGCAATAAAAGTCACCAACCTGACAAAAATGTACACCTTTGGAAGGTGGGCAAGGGTAATATTTTTGCTGTGTGACCAGGTTGAACAACCTGCAGTCAGATGGGTTCTTGAGGTGGCTCAAGGTAAGCTGTGAGATCACAGAGCCAAGAGCAAAGAGGGTTACAGGAGAAGGGTGGAGGGCAGAGAGATCGTTTTGAGAGCATCAAGCTTTTAAGGCATGTCCTGAAGTCATAGGGATCCAGTTTTGCAACTTTACCACCTTAGTCAAATAAGGGAGATGGTGAGAACCATGCCACTGCAATCATGTACACAGAAAAGGGGCAATTAGTATTCTTAAGGCTTTCAAGAGGAGGCTACCATTAGATTTGCACACTTGTGCTTCTTATTGCACATCTCATTCTGTCTACTGGGATTTATTTTTAGCTGTAATACATTATGGAAACTGATCAGAATCTGCATTTTCAATTTTGAATTTATCAGTGGCATTCACCATTTTCTTGTTCATGGAGAATTTGGTTATATATTAAAAATTCCCCTGCTTCTGTGATATACCTTATATATGCTTTGATATACCTTAGTCACAAAGGCTTTGTATGGTATTCAGTCCAAACAATAAATTTAGCCAATTTAATACTATTAAAAAAAAAATATTCTACTGTCATGGCTGCCTGCACTTATTAAATCAAGTTTGAGCAAAAGGTGAAATAAGGATTCTATTGCCTATAGGCACAGATGTATAAACAAGCTACTACAGGGCATGCTAGGATGTGAACATGCAGCACATCACATGATCTGCAGAAGCTGTCTGCAACCTGCTCTTTCTCTAGTTTATCATGTGCTGTTGCTACACAAAGGTGGACTTTGTGATACTTGGTTAGCCAACAGGAACTTGTGTACAATAGAGACATATTTAGGCTAGGCGACCATTTTGGATCCTTCTTTCTTATTTGGGGAGTTACAGCTTTCAGTATCTTTACATAGTAGGCATAGTTTGTATTTCAAAGACACATGCATATAGTGATAGATTACACGTGAGGAAATTGTTTTAGATACCAGAAATAACATCACATAAAGTAAAATACATCCTAGAAAATTCTTCCAAAAGAAAAAACATCCTTGTGAATAGCTCCCTGTTTAGGAAGATTTTTACACTCTGGTTCCTCTGAAAAATCTAAATATTCAGCAAATACTTGATTTTAAGCCTGGGAGTGGTCATATTAAAGTTAATGAGAGTAAACAACGCATGCAACAGTTATGCAGGAACAAACTCCTTGCACAATTAGGGATTTTCCTTGCTTTTGTATTTGTTTGACTTATAACTTCAGTAAAATAACGTGGGAAAAAAAGGACAGTCTCTCCCTATATCCATTACTGTACGTGCCTGCATATAGATGTGTGCACACAAACACAGAATGTTAGCATTCAGTGACTGGCTCCTTGTGTTGTTGGAACAAAAGGTAAAATAACCATTCATTAGATTATTACATCTAGTGGTCACTTCCTAGTGGTCATGGAGGTGCCGGGTAGAAGGTTGGACTTGATCTGAGAGGTCTTTTCCAACTTCAATGATTCTATGATTTTATGATTGTATTTTCTAAATCTGTAACATCTTCTCCCTGTTCTAGTGCATGTGTGGCTATTGTAGGTTATAAAAGAAATAAATGCCAGAGGCAATGAGATAGGTGTGTACCTAAAATTGAAAGCTCAGTGAAAGAGCTGTGTGTCATCTGCAGCATCCACCCAGTTCAACATATTGAGCAACAGGCTGAAAAAAGCAGAGCTGTGAAGGCATGAGTAACATGTCAGCAAAGCCAGCTTTCCCACTGGGTTCTTTCCTTTACTTGTAATGATTCCTAATGGGCAGTCCAACTTGGAGACAATGTCTAAGCTCCTGAAGAAAGCTATCCATGATAAAAACCTGAAACTAATGTAATACCAGAGATAAATATGTGGTAGACTGAAAAGGAAATCAATTTTAAATCACAGAATCACAGAATATTAGGGGCTGGAAGTGACCTCAAAAGATCATCAAGTCCCACACCCCTGCCAGAGCAGAGTCACCAAGAGTAGGTCACACAAGAACACATCCAGGCCGGTTTTGAATGTCTCCAGAGAAGGAGACATTGTATATATAAGCAACGTAGCCTTCACCTTCTTTGGCTTCTCTGAAGTAAAACTTGCCCAAAATGAAATTAATCTACAAAAAATCTGTCCTGTACTATTGTGCTCTTTATATCAAAATGGAACATATACAAGCAATTTGAAACATAATTTTAGAGGTCTGATATTAAAACAACAAATCATGACACAACATACCAGAAAACATATTTTCAGAAAGTAAAAATTAGGGATGATACAGCAGAGTTCTTTAATGGTATTAAATATTAAAGACTGTATTATCAATGAAAAAGTGCATTCCTAATTTGTTACAAGTCTGAGTCTACAATGCGTTTTGGTTCTAGTCTGAATCCAGAATAAAAAACACTCCTTTTGGTCTATGGGCTTCCAAAGCATTTAAGATAGCCTCTGGGCTCATTTCTGAAAGGAGGGATTATGTATAATGGGCATAACCCACTATTTATGTATGATCTTCTCTGTAAATGCAAGAATAACAACCTGGGATTGCAGTCTGACCTCTGAGAGATGCTGAAATCAAATACCTAAAGAGTAGGTGTTCACTCAGAAGACTGTTATTTTTTAGTTCAAGCAAAACGATTTCTCCAGATAAAAACTGCTGTTTGAGATTGCTTTGTGACTATACAGCCCTTGCTTTTGTTTAAAACATTGTTAGAGACTTTTGCAATCAAAAGCTAAAACTTCTGCTTTCCTTAAGATGTGGGAAGCTTTGCCTGCAAAGGCAATTTTTTATATACTTAATGTATACTTCATATATATATAACTATTTGTTAATTCTAACTATACTGAGAAAATGTTAGTGTTTCAACTTCAGTGTATCATTTCAATTGAACTTTCTCTGTTATTATTTCTCTTTTATTCTCAATCCAGGATGCCACTTGCAAAACCCTACTAAATTTAATTGCACATCAGTTTAAGAAGTCTACATTCCTGAAATGCCAATTCTGTAAAAAAACAGCAAAGCCTTTTAACAATAAAATTTTGGAAGTATTTTTCCTACCTGTACTGTATTGTTGATAATTTTGTTAGACCTAGAGTTAACTATGGTAACATATTATTATACTTTTTTAACTCTTACCCTAACACTTGTGTAGCCTTGAGTACCTCCCTTCACCTTTCATTTTCCTGTCTATTAACTGGAGCAATGCTAACATAGACTTGTATCACAAACAGCACAGACCCTCTCTGCTGTGCAGAGGGCTTTGCCTGCATGTAGGTCATCAAGGCAGGAGTGGATCAAAAATCCACTCTTACTCTGCACTTTGACTGTGATGGAATTTCTACAGAGATGTTTTATATTAAATACAAAACTGAACTCTTTGTCCGGATCATCAGCCATCTAAAGTTTCTAGGAATGTGAAGTCTACTCAGAAAAAACATAAACAAAAATCTTCTGAGATACAGGTAACGTTGAGGCATTAAAACGAGTGCCCTCCTGACCCCCAGCTCATAGCCCGAGGCAGCAGATAGGGTTACTCCGTATCATTGCCTTAGCTTGTATAACAGGTCATAAAATTAAAGCATTTTAAAATTCCTGCAACACTACTTATTTTGATGAACACCTGCAGCCCTGGCTTCCATAGGCCAGCTATAAATTCAGAAGAGAAATATTTCTTCATTTTCGTTGCCTTTCTTACTATGGCAACGTCCTGTTTTCTTGTTGATTGACTGTGGTCTCTTCAATTTTCTAGCCACTGCAAAGAAGCAAATTTACATTTCCTGAGATACTTATACAGGTTAAAATCCTTCTTTCTTAAAGAAAAAAGTATTTTTATGCTGTATAGCTGTATTTGCTATCATGTAATCATTAATTACACATATTTGAGCTAGATAATTAACAGTTCAAACCAATTCATGGTGTTCTGGAAAAAGAGATAAATTCCAAGGTTTTCCTGCCACTGAATTTTTCAGTAATTACTATTTCTCTAATGTAGCTCTTTGGAGTACTGGGAAGTTGCTAGCTCAAGAGGTTTATCTTTATCTTCTGATTCAGACAATTTTTTTTTGGTCCACTTTACAGCAAAATGCTGATGTGAGGCAAGTTTCCAAATCACAGTTTCTCACGGGATCAGAGACATCATCGTACTTCTCCTTAAACAGGAGTGATGGTGAGCTACTTCACGTATGCAAAAGGGAAGTAGAAAGAAAAGGAAGTGGTTTCAGCTAAGGCAGTTAAGGGGAAAAATAAGCCTATGTTTACATTTAGCATGAAAGTATGAAACTTCTCATGCTTAAATCTATGCCACACTCTGTGTGTTTAATTTTGCCTGTAAACATAGAAAAGATGAAGGGATTTCCTTGGTATACAAAACATGATGGCAAGGAGAGACATTTGGGGTTGTATCTATTTACCATTGTCTCACTACACTACTCTGACGTGCTGAAAAACAATTAGAAATGAGTGCACCTGAAATCAAAGTCACCACTGCAAAGCTGGGAGGTCTGGCACAGTGTGAAGCCAAATGAGAAGCTCCCCGGCCTGGGCTGGCAGGGTCCCAGCTCCTTCAGAAAAAGTGTTTCCAAGCTCTCCCAAACATTTAGGAACTAAGCAACTACAACAGCAGCAAAAGCACAGAAAGGGGTGTTATCCCCCCTAATGTGAATGTCTGTGTGAGGAACGTGTAAAACAGAGCATGATGTCAGGTCAGCTCAGGCTGCTCACCTCCTGCATTTTCCTCATCTACCAGTAAAAAAGGCAGGAAAATGCTCTGTGGGTTCCTCCAGCAGCTCCATTCTCTTTGATATAGCTTAATACTTGTGGATAGCACCATTAAAATGTTATCATTGCTACCTCTCTGTGAAACTATCAGTGTGCCTAAAGCTAATTATATAGCAGCACAAAAAGAAGTGTTTTATAGCTAATGCAATATGAATTTACTGCTTGGGAAATGTATCATTATGTTTTTAAACATATACCAAGCATTTTTTTTTCTTTTTTTGCTACTGTGCTCTGGACACAAATTTATTTAACCAATGGCATTCATCAAAATGAAATGAAAGATCATATCACAGAGCTAATCCATCAGTCACATTGGGCTATTTAATCATCTGGTTAACTCCAGCCAAAGTTCAGTGATCCAAGGCAGGTGAAATTCTCAGAGCAGTCTGTGATAACATCTTTGTAATCAGCACAGTGTAGGCTCTCCTAGCTCCTCTGCTCACAGAACTTCCATCTGTTTCCAGTGGTGAAAAACTAAGACTTAATTTTATATATCTCAAAAGAAGCAAAATATCTTCCTAGGTTCCAAGCAGAGAAACTGAGATAAGACTTGAAGACTTAAGGAAAGTAAAAGTGATAGATGTAGGAAAAAGACTCTGAAGTTCTTATATTAAAAGTCTTCTTCAGGTGTAAGAGTAAATTTACAAGGAACACAAACATCAGTGAAGAAGTGGCCACTTTGAAATGTTAAAAGCCAAAGGCAACATAATATTTTGAGGCTCCTCTTTATAGAAAGCTATCCAACTTAAGTCATTACACAAAATGGCAACTCAGGCTTGTGGGCTTTATTCCATGAATAATTTGCATATACTCATGGGTAATTCCATGAATAAACTTTTCTCTGGAGTTTCCATTGCTTCTGAGAATCTACCACATCCCTGAGTGCACTGATAACCTTTAATGACCCTGAGCAGCTCCACCTGAGGTCTCAGTTGCACAGTCCCTGCTTGTAGGTCCTGGAGTCCATATAAACTGAGGGGCCCCTCCTCCCCCTTCTCTTTGGCTATGTATCTTGTTGATACAGACCCTGTATGACCACTATAGGCCTGGTTGGTGAGGTGTGTCTGATTTAGATTATTCTCAGTAGATTTGATCTTGACCATGACTTCTGAGCTTGACCCTTGGACCAATCCTGTCTACAGAACAACAAATAGGAGCCCTGGGTGAACATACAGAGAAAGAAAACCTTCAGTTTTCATATTGTTTTGATCATGACAGTGCAAAGTAAGGTGGGTGAGATAAAATGGCCAGGTTTTAGTTTAATATACAATGCAATTCTTAGAATAGAATGGATAATTAAGGTAAGATGTGGGTAAACCCCTTCAATTCATGAACTCTTCTTCCTAGAAAGGCTTATGAGAACTTCAGCAAAATCAGTTTCTTCTCATTCTGAAAATTTTAAAAGTAGGTTTAATCAATTAGTGAAATATAAGAGGATTAAACCAAGCCTTGTTCATACACAGACTCTAAATGTATTGCATAGAGAAACTAAACATTGCAGTAGCGAAAAAGGGAATTTGGAATCAAATATTTTTGAGTCTGTTTTCTGATTTAATTTTAACATCTGGGGTTTTTGTTTTGGGGGGGTTGCTTTTTTGTGTATGTGGGGGGGGTTTGGGGGTTTTTTGTTTGTTTGTTTTTTAAGGCAAAGTTTTTGTTTCTTATCATGGACATACTTAAGACTATAAAACTATTCTTAATTTTATCCCAATGAAATAAAGACCTTTAGTAATTTTTTGAGAGCACCTCAACACTGCCAGGAGCCTAGCAATCAGTACTACCTCCTGGGATGAGATATGAGCTACTTATGTTCAAGAGCCAGGGACTAGTTCAAAATGCTTATTAATGGTTTTGGTGGAAAGAAAGGAGTCACTTTCAGCACAGGCTTTTCACAAACTGGCATAACAGAACTATGTTCTGTCAAAAATTCTCAGCCTGCCTAATGTAAAATAGGCTCAGGTTCCTGAAGAGTAAGAAAAGAACCAAGTCCATTCTGAAATGGTCTTAGATGTTTAATATACTGTTGTGGAGGTTTGTAAACCTTTCTGTCTCAGAGACCTGAACCTCAAAACTACAGTTCACAACTCAAACAATGAATAAAGTACCTCAGCACTTGTTTCAGTGACTTTGTCTAGCAATTAGACCAAACTTTTTCATATGGAAGAGCCACAGGGTGGCAGGAGAGAACAAGGCATACAAAAACATTACTATGCTAAATGCTCCCTTGTACAGTGTAGCTGAAGGTTTGTGGCTTTATGTTTAAATCTAATGGACAACCAGAATTCATTAGTTACAATGTTTAAAGAAATGTCAATGATGTCAAAGTTTCTGATACTACTCACCAAGTTCAATAGGGATTTGTACAGTAAATGTTAATAATACAGTAACTGTTGAAGTTAAGATTAAGATCTTAACTGAAGTACAGTTAAGATACAAAATCTGCAGCATGATTTTAGAATGTCTGCACTGCCACATCTTAACATAGCATGAGGAGTTAATGACTAGAAGTGATTTTCACAGAGCAATTCTCTGACTGTCACTCTATTAGTGACACCCTCAGATTAATAACAGGCCACAAATGATGCTTCAAATCCGTAATTCTCTGAAAATGATTTTTTTTTAAATGAAATGTGCTACATCAAGAACGTCTGCTATACAGAAATGAAAAGACAGATTTTTCATATTATGATCTACTAAGAGCAGTTCTAACTGCTAATCCTATTTAAGGAGGACATACAACTCACTTTACGGACATTCATAATTGCAATGCACTAATATTTCTAGATGTCCCTGTACAGTTAGTGCCAATGGAAATAGTGATGGTCTTAGTTGTACACACTGTTAGTAGTTACACAATTGCAGCCAAAACTGGAATGTAACTAGTTACCTTCACAATCAAGATGCAATTCAGGAAGCTGATTTCTATTAAATTTAAGTGGATTTTACAGTTGTAGCAGATATGTAATCTTCCTAATTTAAAGAGTTGTGACTGTTCGGCTTGTACTTGAAGACATCCTTTCCTTTAATTCTATCACTTAAATCACTGTTCACACATTCCACAATAATTATTTTCTTTCAGCTTGGATGATTCTAGTTTAAAATGTTGAAACCTTACTGAGAACCACTAGAACGACTTTTAAAATAATTGATGTAAGGGGAAAGAAGACTCAAAGGAATCAAATAGCATGTGACTCCATCATCTCCATAGCAATCAGTGCAAGAATTTTCTTACTACTATAAACAGTGTTGTAAAAGTTTCTGAAATCACAGTGGCTGCCACAGCCCTGGTCACACCCATCTCTTAACACTATGAGGAGCAGCACAAGCTGCTTTTCCTCTCAGAGGACAGGCTAACGTCTCTCTAAACTGTTTTATTGGATTTTTTCCCTTTAACTTATTAACAACTTATTAACTTATTAACATGGTCAAGATCAAATCAATAGCAGAGATCAAGCCAAGGAGTTTTCTAGTAACAAACTGGTTTACTGATCATCTGACCTGATTTTAAAAAAGCCTTGAAACAGCACAGTTCTCATTTCCCTCTCCCTTTTTTTTTTTTTTTTTTTTTTTTTTTTATTATACTCAGCTTTCATAGCTGAACTTCTCAATTTCATTCTAAGGCTGTATCCTTAATCTTCACTGACTTCACATGCTTTTTCAACGTGTTAATATAGCATGAATTTGCTTTATGCAGCATCATCCTACCAGAGCAAATGGGATAAATTCTTGATGTCTATCCACAGAATGTTCACAGCAAGCTTCAGGCTGTGCAAGACCTTAAAGATTCATGTTAAAAGATTATTAATTTTTACAAACATGAGAAATTCGAACCATCTGGTCACCTCCTAGTACTCAGTGTTCTATGCAGTGTTGCATTGATTTCACATAATGTTCCTTGTACTTCGGTGTAATCTGAAGTGATTTCACTCAGGTGACTGAAGCAGCCTTCTCAGTTCACCCTTCCTCCTTGCTGTGTCATGAGAAATAGCTGGACGCTGCAACCACCAAGACAGACTTCAAAAACAAGGCCTGAAGAGTTACAAAGTAAGAAGGGTCTGAGTATCTCACAGCACACCTGTCACTTCTGGGTCACTGCTTTGAACTAGATTGAACCATCAAGCAAAGTCTTTGCTTTCTATCAGTCTTCCAGTACAATCTTTAAGATGGCTATGCAATGTAGTCAACAAAAAGCATCAAGTATCAGTGTGATAAGAGGCAGCATTTCGGACCAAATCTATGTTAAGCCTTTGGTTTGGTTGGAATTCAGTACTTCAGGACACAAGAATATCTGCTGCTCACTGGCTGAATGGGTCTGTTGGGATCTCTGTAGTTTTAGGATAGAACACTTTGGTGCAGATAAAGTGGTAAAGCTCCCTACACTTACAGGCCTGATGTACGTCTGGTAAAGGAAGAAGCAGTCCACCATGTCATCAACTTATCCTTCTACATTGACTCTTATGGACCCAGTTACATCATGGCTGTGTTACCAAAAACATTAAATCTGTGCATATCGACGTTCTCTATTGAGAAAATGTGAGAATTGAATCTTAAGGCAGGGAATTCATACTATCTGCTATCAAAGCACAGAAGTAAAAAATTATGTACTACTACTACTAAATGATGTACTAGCTGATATACTACTTCTGGTCTGTTGACCAGAAGAAACAGTCTCATTTTTTTAGTTAACTTAGGTCAGGTTTGCATGCTAGATACTGTAATTTCAGTGGAACAGCAGCACTTGGTAGTAAAGGATTCTGAATCTTCAGAGTAACAACTCTCAATTCAAACCTGCCTTAACTACCATTTCACTATTCCTTAGGATGTATTCATTGATCTGTGGCTGCTCCTAGTTTCCCTTTTAAGGTTTCTGGATGCTGGGCAGGACACAGCCTGAGCAGCAAAGTCACAATCCTCACTTGTCTGTGAGGATAAAAAGAAAAAGGAAAAAAAAAAAAAGGTTTTGACTTACCCATTGATTTTAAAAAGCAACAAAACAAGACCCAAACACTGCTGCAGTAGGCAGCATTGTACAGACTATATATCTGGCCACTGACCTCTATTTATAGTCTGTACTGGGTTAGACACAGCTGGGCATAAGGCACTTTGCGTGCAGCCAATACTCCCCAAAGGATTCTTGAATAACAAATTGCACCAACAAAAGAAGATTGCTTCATTCATGAGACAGATGATGCACATGGTTAGGGGCTTAACTCAATTCCTAATAAGATTGACTACAGCTAGGTATAGGGCACAGAGCGCTAGAAAGAAAAATTCTGGTCAGGTAACTCGTGCTGGGGTCCTTTCCCAACCTGTCAGTTGTGAAATGCTTGGCTCCTTGTGGCTTAAAACTGTAGTTCAGTTGCAGTTCTCATGTGCTTATCTCCTCATCTGTTCTGTGGTGTTTTTGAACAGTGAGTGACTCCTATCTAAAGAACGTATTGGGAAATACAGCTTCACTTTTTTATGCAGTAGATAACTAAAGTTGCTGCTTTTATTGTGAGGTAATGCCACATGGCTCTACTGAATATACTAACGGCGATTACTGAGGTGAAGCCTAGAGGATTTCATCTGCTGCTTCATCTTTGCTGGAGCTGGTGTGGACTTTTCTTCTGTTGAGAAGAAAAAGATTACTTTTTCATAATAAGCAGGAATAACAAATGCAAGTGCACAGTTTAGAGAAGTAGTATTCTGTTAACGAGTAAGGATTTTACTTCCCCATATTTATTTCCTTTTACAAGCCACACTAATACAACTCAAACATCCTTAGTTGTTACGCACTCAGATTTTGGAAATGAAGTTCTAGTTAATATTTGCAACTTCTTTGTAGAGATACATGACATCGCTATTTAACATCTGTACAGGAAATTACAATGCTTCTTAGTAATCAGCAGTTATCTTGATCTTATTACAACTTTCCCACTCAAAAATATGCAAGAGTAAGCATAAAGTGTTAGGCACAACTGAAATAAACATTTCAAAAGCAAGCACTTGATGTCATGCCATTTTTCCAGTGAGTTTGCACACATTCATGAAACTAAAATAAGGTCCTTGCAAGCACTAAATGTTTTTGTTTCTTATAGCAAAATCCACTATTCTATACGAGATGGAAAAATGATGCTTTTATTTGCAAAGGTGAAGTTCTTTTGGTGCTAGACAACTTTGTACTGCTACCATACTTTCCTTACACAAAAAATAGTACCAAGGACCTCTCTTTCCTGTCACCAGAACTTGATCCAATTTCTCTATAATTTAACAGACATCTTGGAAGCTTAACTGAATCAAACATTTTGAGGGTACTCACAGTACATTTATTTAGTATATCAATAGTTTAATTACCACTGAAGTATGCAAGGTATTTAACATTAAACACAGCATCAAGTCTGCAACTGCTTGCCATACAACACAGAGGTCTTGGCCTCTTGGGTTTTGTTTCTCAAGAGGCATGTAACAGTTCACATGTAACGTGGTCAAACCTATTAACAGAAGATAATTCAACAAATGAGCCTGCCTGTAAACAGCTTATTACTTTCAATACAAAATAAAGCTATGAATAAAGATAGCTTTAGATTTGCCATCTACCCAAGAGCTTTATGTCATTAGATATTTACAATTTTCTTACCCATATCAAGAACTTAAGTATGCTTTCTTAAAACCTTAGATTATATAGCATTTTTGAGCATTGAACACTTTTTTCAGAAGGCAGACTTAGTCTTAGCTTTCCAAGCTTCCGTTTTCCACATGCAGTCATTTTCTATTTTCTGCACTTGGGTTTTCTAGAAGTCACAAGCCATTTTAATGGAAAGTAAAAATGCTGCATTTCTTACACTCTGAGCTTCTAGCCACCTTGTTGAGGTTCTTGGCACCACAGTGCTAATCCTCATGATATGGACACTAACTTGAGAACTGAACTAGGTTGTCCATGACAGTTCTTTCATAACAGACAAAAACAATCCTAACTTTTCTTGGTCCCTAGCGTTCCCTGGACTGCTTAATAAAGGAAACTGAGAACATAAGGAGAAAATACTACTGAAGGAGTGACACAAACCCACACTATTTCTTAAATGTATATTCCTTGTTAGAGATTTTCTGTGCTTACTAAAGACTCTTCTTGTTTGGTTCTAGACCAACTCTTTTTCTTGTCTTCCTCTGTTACAGTATGACTCATCTGTTCAAACAGTTTTGATATCTTGCCAAATCTCAGGTGATTCTGAAATCTTCGTGCCGCAAAAGCATAAAGTAGAGGGTTAATACAGCTACTGATGAATACAAGTGCTCCAGAGATGTACACTCCTCTGTCTACAATTTCATCCAGTGCCAAAGACATTTCCTCGTTAGAAAGTTCTATTTGAACTGAAATAATATCTAGGATGTTAAAGAGATGATGAGGGAACCAGCATAAAATGAATGCCACCACAATGCTGGTAATGAGGCGTTCTGATCGCTGCTTTGATTGGTAAGTCATTCTGCTTATTCTTCTTGCAACACACACATAACAAGTGCAAATAATTAAAAAAGGGATTGCAAATCCTGCAAGAGTCTCCAGCAAAAGATAGGACACTTTCTGTCTACTAGAAGAGTAGTTGCGACATGTGCACTGTAGGCTGTCGTTCATTTCTTCTGTCTCTTGAAATGGAATGACAGAGGTGCCAAAAGCAATAGACAGGAACCAAATGAGGAACATGATTATTGAAATCTTTTCTTTTGTTTTGTACCTCTGAATCGTGAAAGGGTAAAACACAGCCATTAACCGCTCCAAGCTCAGAGCTGTAATTAGAAATATACTTGCATACATGCTGCAGTAAATAACGAACACCAGTATTTTGCAGAAGACTGCACCAAAAACCCATGTGTCAGCAAAGGAGTAAATCCAGATTGGTAAAGTAAGCAGTACAAGGACATCTGCAACGGCCAGGTTCAAGATCAACAGGACCGAAGGAGATACTTTCTTCATCTTTGTACAAACAGTCCAGATGACGATGCAATTTCCAGGGGTCCCAATAACAAATGACAAGCTCAGTATTATGCAGACTACTGACCTCACAATATTCCATGTTGAATGGATACTGCTTTCCTCAGCTTGGCCCATTATGGGAGTTCTTCAGTTCTTCTTGGTTGCAAATATCCCCAGTGCTTTGCACTGTGCCTTTGAGAGTCTCAATGAACTACCCAAGACAAAGTTCTCTAACTTACTCTCTGCAGACTAACATGGTATATGAGCTCACATCCTAACGCTCACTCTTAAGACATCTGACCACATATGGCAGTTCCTGTTGTTTAGGAAGCCTAGACATTTTTGCACATAAAGCAAAAAATGCAGTGTAGCACCTGGTTTTGCTTTTAGATACAGAGCCATCAAGCATCAGCAGATTTTAAAGCGTGTTGGTGGTCTTTCAGATGGTGCCCCTATTAAAGTGACTTGCTACTTTGTTGAAGTTACTGATCAGCAACTGAGGAGAAAGAAACCTTTTTTTTTTATGATGTTCTACTTGTGTTTGTATAAATAACTCAACATTTTATTTTATAAAAGGGGCAGATAAACCACAAATCTGCATTGCATGTTTGATGTGAATTTCCATTCCAAAGCCTAAAACATTAATGTACTTTTTGCCTTCATGTATTTTTTTTTTAATTAAGCAGAAAAGTTGATTGTGCTTTACAAACATGCTGGCATAAAGGAAATCAACATTTGTCCTATTGTAAGATTGTACTTGTACAATAAAGTGGATGGGAATTGCAATACTCTGGGAAACTGCAGTCTTGCAGTCTGGCCAAACAATTCCCATGTGAATAGTCTGAATATAGGGTTACAGGAGGAAATGCTCAGGTAATGTACTAAATTGTCCTCCTGCTATCCCAGCAACAGGCTATGACTTTATAACCTAGAAAACTTGGTAGTTGGTGCAGTATTTCAGTCCTGTGGAAATCCAAAGTTCTCCAGTGTCTGGCTAAAGAATATGGAAGAATTTTGTTATCCTAATGTCAAAACATTTTCTTTTGAAATTAGTTTCTAAAAAGTTGAGGAACTAAAACAGCAGCACCCACAGAAGCGTTCAAGAATCACAGAAGTGAAATTGGAAAGGTATTTTCTATCAAAACAATGCACAGGAAAAAGGGTTATGAATGACTCAAATTTAAGACTGTGATACAGATTATTTCCTTAAGTGCTGAGGTAGATTATAAAACTGGCAAATGTAGTGAATAATATTAAGTTGAAAAGTATATTTCACCACAGAAAAAGGATTGCAACACCACCATCATCAAATCAGCTTAGCTGGTTTTGATCTCATAATAGTGTAACAAGATCAAATGCAAATCCAAAATAACTCCACTGAAGTCAAGTATTATGTTTTCAAAATACTATTTATGTAATAAAGATTTTCATGTGGACATAATCTGATACTTGATTCCAGTTCCTTTTATTTTTAACTATATTGAATACAGATCAGGCAGGGGAAAATCCCAAGCCAGTTGTTTGTGTTCTAAAGGGAATTTCTGCAAAAATCCACTTATGAGAGGAAGTGCTGGGCAGTGCCTCTTCTTCTAATGAAATAATCATTATATGAATCATTTCTCCAGAACTTTGGAAGGGTTTTATTTATTGCCAATGGCATATCTAGAGTGAACTAAGTTGCAGGCTTTTATTGAGGAGAAAAATTAAATTGAAGGAGAGATGCCCAGTACCTTTTGTCATATGCTGCCACACAGACAGGTAGGTTCTTTCAGGTAAGGCCTGAATCTGTATGATTAGTAATGTATCACATACTGAATATTAAGAATTTGACATGATCTGCAGAGGGCCAAGACTGATTAAAAGCCTAGGTAACTGAAGACTCTAAACAGTAGAAAAGCTCTACTGATTACTAGAAATTCTGCTTAACTGAACGCTATGATAATTGTTGATAATTCTGCAACAATAAACCAAACTAACCATAAGAAATTGGAGGTAACAATAAGCTTTGCTGATACTTAAAATTATGTCATAATTAAGCTCTAATGGAAAATTTAAGAAATATTTCTATTAACAAGGGGAGCAGTGTGGCATGTTCCCTAACACTTGGTAAACATACCAGTAGCTAAACAACTCAGTATCTTATTATAGTGACCAAATACAGGTGGGGCTTTTAATGCACAAACATGCAGCTGGACTTTGGACCTTCTGAGCTCTGGTCTAATTCTATTAGCAGCAGTGACATTAGATTGCATTTCTGTGTTTAAAAAAAAAAAAAAAAGAAAGGTCTAAATCTGTGAATTATGTTGTGTGCATGCTTATTTTATGTAGTGCAACAATTCCATCACTAACATAGGAGGCTTTCTGTTAAATCTGTCACCTTTAGATTGGCAAATAACTTCCAAAAACTTTCCAAGATCAAGAACTCTGTTATTGCTATGAAATGTTTTGAATAGAATTTGCTTTGGATTAAATGTTAGGAGGATGTCTTAATCATCCTTCAAACGATTTGTTTCACTGGATGCATGAGCTTCCCCCTGGTGGATGGGCTGTAAGTTACACTGCCACAGCATTTTCAGACAGCTGTGTTTGGACCACTAAATGTAAATTGGATATTTACAGCTTTTTCAGACTTATTCTGAGAATCCGAATTTTACTTCAAACTGCTAAGAGTCCCTGGGCAAGCATCCACCCCTCTGTGCAGTAAGAGCCTGCCTGCAACAATTACAGAGTGGTGACGCTGAAGAAATCCACATTTTGTAACTTGTGTGAATAACTGTACCAAAAAGACTTTTTACGTCTTCTCTAATTTTTGTCTTCAGAAGGATTGCTGGATGTTTGTCTAGTAAGTGGTTGAAAATTAATGATTAGCAAGTATCATGTATCTGCTGGAATCTGATGTTACTAACCTTGTTTGCCTGCTAACGCAGAAGGGAGAAATTTATTAGTCTAAACGCCTTAGTCTTGCAGCTACTGAAACAAGGCAGGACTGCCGTAGCTGTCCAACAACAAACTCAAACCAAACATTAACAAACTGTTAATGATGGTGGGGAAGCAGCACACTTTGCCTCAATTAGAGAACTATGGGCTAGTTCATAGCTGATCTGAATGTTTTTTTTCCTGACTACAGGAGGATTTCTACAGAAATAGGATCTTATGGTGGTGTGCAGCAGCCAATAATGTCTCTGCTCTGCAACTACTGCAAAGGAAAGTGCAGTGTAGTAGAAGACATGTACCAGACGCTTCTAAGTTCTTGCAAACACTGTTTGTGACAGCAGCCCATGAGGTAGCAAGAACAAATGAGAATACCCTCAGTGCTTCTTTATCACCATGGAAAATAACTTAGTGAAGAGCTGCTCTGAGATTAGTACCAGAAGGTAATAAAAGATGTGTACCTTGCACTACAAATAGAAAGTTTGAAATATTCTGTGCTGTGTGCACTGCTGTTAATTAGTCTTCTAGTACTGTTACAAAATTATATCCCTTTCCCAGCTGAGTAGCAAATAACAATAGTTTTATAAGACTATCCAGGGATTCTCTCTTTGTTCTGTTCAAGGAAAACTGCATTATAACTTGCACCTGTTATACGTGCATCAATACAAGTTAACCTGTTGGTACTCTTGTCACCAAAACAGAATGATCACAGGCAATCAGAACACACTTCCAGCAGCTGGGAAACTATTCAAGTATATGGTAAAATATTTTCCTCATACAAACATACCAGGTTCATGAGAGCAGAGGTGCTAATTAAGACAGTGGAGAGCTATATTTATCATTCTGACTATAAGCAGGTATATGAATAACAATTATGCAGAGATTATGGAAAATAATACTTTTCTCAACATTATTAAGATGTATGTAGTTTTAATTATTCACAAGTACAAGCTTTCAAACAGTAACTGCATTATTTTACAACTTAAGGTGAGATTTTGGCGTGTTCTACATCAGCTATCACTAAGCTGCTATTTGTATGTAGACAAACTGTTGTTAGCCAAAATCCTTATCTCCACAGGTACATCTGACACAGTTGCTACTGGGTAAATCAAATACATTGTTTACATATTCTTCCTTTTGAGTAATAAACTAGTGATGTCAAAT
This sequence comes from Indicator indicator, assembly GCF_027791375.1. Classification (NCBI taxonomy): domain Eukaryota; kingdom Metazoa; phylum Chordata; class Aves; order Piciformes; family Indicatoridae; genus Indicator; species Indicator indicator. Next base: position 18,617,112 of record NC_072028.1, read on the forward strand.
ACTGCCTGGATGATTTGCTACCAAATATTACTTGATTTTCATTTATTGTTTAGCTAAACCTACTGTCACTCTCACCGTTTGTTGGGGTTGCATCTATAAGTCGTATTACTATAGGATCACTGTCTTTTTGTTATTCAGCAGTGCAATGAGAGTCAATCTTTATCAGTGTATCTCTTAGCGAAGAACCTGTGATTAAAAAACCCAACCCCCTGAGCATGTGCTGTGGACAGATGGCAGCTGTGGCTCTGCATGTAAACGTGGCATACACTATTTCCTATAGCATACTCTTAGTAAAAGGATCTGTTCATGTAGTTGTGTGTTTTCAACACAGGGCGGCACTGGGGAACCATCTCTTGGTTTTCCGGCTAAGACTGTGGGCCAGGGAGGTGTAGTCTTTCTGTACACATGGTGCAGTTTTCAAGGCTGAGACCCACAGAACTGATTATTTTGCATAAGGTGGTTAGATGATCATGACTTCAATTTCAGTATTGTTTCTAATTTTATAGACAAAAATCACAATATCTTTTCTGTCTTGCATATCATGTTATTTCTTAATACTCATATTTCTAGCTCTCTCAGTTCTATGTCCATTTGCAAAGTTACATTCTGCTGTAACTAATACAATAAAGGCAGCTTCCTCTGCAACAGAAATAACTTGGAACCTTTTTTTTTTCTGAAGTAACATTAGTGTGTTCTTGTAGTTTCTTTAAAGAGCAGATCAAATTGCAAACTCTCATGTTGTGAAACAACCCTGCTAAGCGGATTTGAACAACTTCCTAGTCATTTAATTCCTTTAATACACAATCATTGAGTTCGGGCTGTAGTGTGACATGATGCCTTGGTTTTGTGGCATTGAATCAGGAGACTGTACTAATTTCATGAGGAAAACAAGGATTTTTCTCCTGCTCTGTAGCAGCCACCATAAGTGTGTTAGCTAACGAACTTGCAGAGGAACACTTACACCCTCACCATTCAGTATTTAGCATACCTGGTAGAGAAGCTAGCATGTTGTATCACGCTGCTCTTCAGAATGATCTTATCCAAGCGTTCTTAATCTGAAATACAAAGTAGTGAGGATTGATTCTGAGATGCCACACAGAGCTACAACAGCAGACATGTACAAAGCACAGACATAATACACTGTATAGAAAGTGTAAGAGATGCAATCTTCAGGCACAGGTAATTTTCTCTCTCTCTGTAATGTGATTTATTGTTTTTCCAGAATTGTCATTTAATATTAGAAATCGCTGTGAATGATGATGACGTCTTCATTAATTGAAGAAGATCCTTTCACTTGCAGAAAGTGCTAGCACCATTTTCTTAGTTGACAATCCAATTATTTATGGATTTTAATAGAATGTAAGGCTAATAGACTCTAAATCATCTGATCTCCTATTATTCTTACATTTGACTCTTGAGCCTGACAACATGATCTGGGTTTAGGCATTCTTATTTCAGATGTTCTAATGCTGAGTCAGGCAAAAAGTGCTTTTAACACAGTATCTTGTCTGTGATGGCAGCCAAAAGCAGTTGCCTAGAGAAGAATGTAAGAACAAGCCATGTGTATACTTGCCCCACATATTCTCTGGCATGTGGACAATGACAGCTGAGGAGTTTCCTGAGCCAGGTATGGTTACTTCATCTTTAGTAAAGCTTTGTAGGCATTTACTCTGTAGACTTCCTAACTCTATCCTTGAACTCATATACATTTTTAGCACTGCAGCTTTCACACATGCTGTGTGAAGAACCACCTCCTTTTGTTTATTTGCCGGCCTCATCTGGATCCCCACAGCTCATATGTTGGAAGAAACAGTGAATAGTTGATCCCTGTTCATCCTTTCCATAGTCCTTATTTGATTAAACCCTACATCTGTCGGTTATTTCTTATTTCCAGACTGAAGAGTTCTTGCATAGATGATCACTCCCTACATAGAAACCATTCCACTCTTTTCATTGTCCCTATCACCTTTCTCCCTTCATTCAACTTTTTTATATTACCTTTGAGACAGAGGAGCTCAAGTTCAAGAGTTCAATTAACTGCAGTGTGCTGCATATGGAGAATGAGGGAAACCAAGTTACAGGGAGACTAAGATCCCTCATCTAGTCTTTTTGTCTGCTACAGTGTAAAAATGAGGAGAGCTTGGCTGTCAAATGTCATCTTTTTTATTAATATATGAGGTTTATATATAATATATATAATAATTTTTATTTTCCTCAATATCAGTCTATGTTCTAGTATTTAGAATATTTTGTTCCAAAGGTCACCATGTTTTCTTCCTTCATTTATTCCAGATGCTTCACAACCATAGAAATCCTCATGTGATGCAAGTAACTTGTAATCCTTAAACCATGGGTTGTCCTCTGTGTAGTAGAGCTCTGTGTCTGTTTGCTGGGTGTCCTATTCTGTGCTTAAACCATTGAAAGTCAAGTATTGTTTAAATACACCATTATCTGGTGCTGCATGAAGGACAGTTTTAAAAACTCTGTACGTAATTTTTTCTTAGCAGTTTTGTTACACTTATCTGTGTGGGAAGCAGTTAGTCCTCACTAGTATTGAATGCTGTCTCTTTAATACCAGTTCTTCCCCTGCACAGCAAATGTGTAGGTATTTTTTTCATGACTGCTCTTTTCCTGTCTTTTGAGTGGCTACATCTTAACCAAGCTGTGTGGCATCCAACCACAATATGACTACAGCTATTGCTCTAGCTCTGCTGCTATGGTTCTTCACTGGATAGGCGTCCTGTTAGAATAGCACAATTTCTGCTCTGTGCAACATCTTCTGATACTGAGTGCTGGGTTTATTACCCCGTGAAAAACAGACTACATGGTACAGGAAGCAAGGCTAGACACTGCCAATGAGCATCATCTGATTAAATTATTAGAGGTCCCCCTCATGATAAATTACAGATCCAGTCACAAACTTTACCCATGATCTAGTTCTCCGATTCAGGTGTTGAACAATGTTGTTGCTGAATCTATAGTTTAGGAGGTTTCCTAGGTTATTTTGTCATCATTTAATACTGTTGTCTGTACAAGGTTATACAGATATCAAGAACAGGACTCTAAAGCACATTTAAACAGAACTTAAATTTGGAACATTGTTAGTCTTTTTGTTACCTGAGCACTGTCACTTGTAAGCACACCAGACTAAATCAGTGCTGTCTGGCAGCTTGCCAAAATGAGGAAATACCCAATAAACCAGTATGGGACAGGATCTTTGAGAGAATTGCCTTCTCCTATTAATCAAGGCATCATTGCCACCCACAATCACAGCAAAACTGTTTTTACAAGCTATGTTAGGATGAGGTCCAAGTGGAAGAGTTGAAATTGCCTCACAATGCTATATCCTTTAACAGGAAATCATGAGATCAATTTATCTGCCACATGAAAGTTCACACATTTCTTGCTTTCAGCAGCAAATTTGTCTTTATGTCACATGATAGCCCGTTCTTCAGCTTGCAATTTGAGCAGCTTTGCTCCCAAACATTGATAGCCAAATGATTCTCACCACACCATGAAGAAACTCTTAGGAGTGTTACTCTAGAAACATATTGGTGATGTAGCACAGTAGCAAGATTTAAAGCATCTCAAGCCGCTTAGAGCCTGTTAATTAAAAACAAAACAACCCAAACTTGTTCCACTAAATCCCTTTTCTCGAAGTAGTATGTCTAGTCCCTGGCAAGCATTCCCTTTCTAACATGTCCACAAATACCTCTAAAGTACTACTTGTCAGTTTAAAACACGACCAGTTAGTCAGTGCCCCTTGTTTGAAACTCAGGTGTTAATCCCAGAACGGGTTAAATAAAATGGTGGAAATTTGTTAAAATTGTCGTTTTATATTCTGCTTGTATTATTTGCCCAACAGAACTACCAGAATAACTGTCCTGATTTGTTTGGTGCTAGCTGTGATTTGAACACAATGATTAGAATAACAACCTTCAGAAGTCCTTCCCTATATTTTTGCCCTGACTTGTTTGACATAGGCTGATGCAACACTACTCACGATGCTGCTGATTAATCCATTTTCCCATGATTAACCATTTCCAACTGCCTGTGTCCCTCAGCTCAGAAGGGAACTATGTCCTTACAGGAATCATCAAACAATACTTTTTAACTTAGCATGCCCAGGGGATGGGATACTGCGTGTCTGTTGATAATTTAGGTGAAATAGTAAATTATCTTTTTCTTTGGAAAGTGGTATCAGCCAAACAGTGTATCAGGCATTTATTTTTACACACACCGATAGCTGAAATTCAGATCTGAACAATTAATTTTGTTAATATTTTTTGGGTTTTTTTAAAGAGTAACTAAGAAAGCTCAGTAAAAATTGGGTCGGTCTTATTTGGTTCTTAACAGCAGTCAGTTTTCCTACTCATATCTAGTTTTTAATGTGATATGTGGATCTAAAGCATTTGATCTATTATTACATCTCTACCTCCAAGATAACTACATCTCAGTGGGATTGCTTACTCCAAAGAGCCATAATTATAAAATGAAGGGAAAAAAAATTCTTTACATATCCTTTAAACAGTTAAGCTCCCATCAGTTAATTTTTCAATGCACCCACTAAAGAGGAATTCTCAGATTGTTTCTTACAGGCTGAAGTGAAATCTCTCAGCAAATATGATCAGTCAGATGTTTTTCTGTCCTTCAGTGTTTGAACAATTTAGCATTGAAAATGAGTGAGTGAAACCTTTGTGAGACTAGACAAAAAACCAACATTCCCTCAATAAATTTCTAAATGAGTGACATCAGTTTCAGTTCTTCTGGACATATGTGTTTCCAGAAATGGATTCACTTTTGTCAGTAGTTGCTTGGCTCTGGTAGTTGCAGTGTTGTGTCTTTTCAGCAGTAATTTTAAGCTAGCAAATTTCCTAAGCCCAGTATTTCTCAGCCACTTCCTTGACACTGTGCCCAACTAGGGTACCAAACAAGGTGTGACACTGGATGAAGCTGCTTATTAAACACCAGAACAGTGGTCTCCTTGCCCTTTCATTATAGGTGCCTACAACCCTGAAATGATGCTGTTTGACTCATACCACATGACAAACGATTTCTGCTGCTTTCCTTGACAAGTATGTCAGTGTGCTCTATCCACTCTTACACCCTTGTAAGACATGCTGGCCTTAAAATAACAGTACCCTGAATTCTGCTTTTCTCTAAATCTTCCCTTCACCTGAAAAGTGTCTTGCCTGCAGATCAAAACCACCTTGTAAGCTTTCTGCCTCAGAGGGCACAAACAGTTTCTCTGCACAGCAAAAAATGTCAGGTTCTACCATTCACGCAACGTGCTGGGAAATTGTTGCAATTTATGGGAACTTGTGCAAGACCTAAGCTGCCCCTGAGGGTTTAGCCTACTCAGTTTTCATAACATAAATATATTTCCAAGCCTTTTCCTCATATATTCATCCCACACAAAATTCTATCTCCTCTTTCCATCTCCCTGTGATGCCTTATGTTATCTTTTTTTAATTCCCTATTTTGCTTAGCTTCAATTTGAAAATTCTTCAGTGGTCCAACCCACAACACCCACTCTGAGTAAGTCTTGAGCCAAATTACCAGTACCTAGGTCCCAGCATTCTTGCTAATAATTCCTTATTCCTAGATTCTAACAAAATTCTGAGTAGGAATTCTGCAAATCAATATGTTAGTCATTAGATCCTCACAGTTTACGATGAAGCTCTATTACATGGATGACTTAAAAAGATCAACTGATTTGCTTTATCACATCATGAGCCAAAAAAGTAATATGATCTGTGTCATACAGATTAAAGCTTTGAAGATAGGAGCAATGACAGTGACATGCTGATTATGGATATCCTACCTTGACTAATGGCTAGGCCCTGATGTTCTATGCTGATATTCATATGAGCCTGCATTTCTATATTCCCTCTTCCCTTCTGTCTCTGTTCTGCACTGTAACCAAATATAGCCTGAAAGGCACTGAGGAACCTACTTCAGGTCTTGTTTATAGTCCTGCTGCCAGTGAGCAGCAGTGTTGGAACAATATGGAAATGAACCTGATGTGCTGAGGAAGCAGGGAGGAGATAAAGGAAGGGAAAGTATCTTTGCAGCCCTGGTTCAAATGCATGGCAAATTGTGTTCTAGGACTATGCTACAGTGCTTATACACAAGTACTGCTTGAGTTTAACAAGTGCTGTTTAACAAACACTAAAAACCTTTCTAACCTGTCCAATGAGGGATTTAAACAAAACCCAAACATCTTTGCTAAAGGTAAAAAATCAATATTCTCTTCAGGCAGCCCAGAGGTGGAATTCTCCTCCAGCTAATTTAACAAAACTGAGTTATAAATTGAGCTTAATCCTGCATATTTATGGAATCTTCTATATTTAAAGTTTTACTGCTAAGAAACATTATTACACAACCCAGTGTAGCTATTTAAAGAAAAACAAACAAGCAAACAAACCAACCATCCAGAACCCAACAAAACAGCCAAAACAAAATCACCATCCTCCCAGTGTACACTCAGCTGTTACAGAAAATAGATGTTTGTGACTGTCCACCTTTCAGGTCAGCTGCAATATGTGTTATTACCGGTCAGCTACAACTGTAATAAAATCAAAATAAATTGTATAGGTCTGACTGACTGAAAGCATCTAGGCCTCAAGCCAGTCTTGGGAAGGAAAAGATCAAACTTGCTTTTTGCCTCCTGAGTGGAATTTAAAGGCTGATGATTGTTTAAACAAAACCTAAAGAATTATCTTGATCTGCAGACAGTGAAGAAAGACCATACTGTTGTTGTATGGTTTTATTTTGGTGTGGCTTTTTCAAAACAAAGTCACATTTAAGCAATGGTCAGGATTCCTGCTGATGTAGGAAAACTTAGAAGTGCAAATCTGTTGTGTCAAGCAGCACTGGAAATCATTGGGGTACAGACAGAATTACTAAGGGATAAAAAAATCCCAGCTTCTTTGAAACAATTTGTATTCTCTAATGAAGCTTAAAGCTGAAGAACTGTGCTGTTCTGAACGCAAACTTGGTGGGATCAGACTTACAGCAAACTAAAACTACTTTCCTAAGTTCCTTTTGCCTCTGCATATGTCAAGTTTTATCAATACATTGGTTTATAGAGGTTTCTGGGTAGGCCTGACAACTTCTCACCAGGCAATTCCTTCCTGGCCTTGGGTATGAGTACAGATTTGTGCAGATGAAAATAACTTATTAAAGCTGAATACTTGCGCTGGCCTGTGATGCTTGGTGGTTGGAAGGAAAGAAATGTCACATATCTGTATTACAATACTTTCCAAAGGCAAAGAGAATTTTTGGGAATCCAGGAAGAGATGTCATACTGATGTCTGCAGGAAAAAAAATGAAATGGACAGCAGATGCTATCTATATGTTCAGTAATAAGATGATTAAAGCAAATCACTGCAAATTGACCCAGATACATGACAATAAACATTAAATCTTTTGCCTCCTTTCTTGTTAAAGAGGCTTCTGTAAGTGTCTGTATTTCACAATTCTCATTTTCACGAAGGCTGATTTATGGTTCTAAGGAATAATTTGTGTTGGTGCAAATTCAAAACCAAAAATTATGATGGCTGGTAAAATCTCATGAGGTGATACAGATAAGATAGCATGTTTCTGAAAGATATGACTAAAGATGATTGTTAAGCTTTTTTAAACTTGGTAAATGAACCACAGTAACAACAGGGAAAGTGCTGACATGGGCTTCTGCCTACAGAGTAGATCTGTGCCAACACTGGTTGCTTTTACACCTTTGAAACGTGCTGGTTTTATACCAGTGTGTCTAGCTCAGTACAGTTGCGTTTGGGGGCATTTGAGCCAATACAAACACTACTTAAAAGGCAAGGACCAGAAGCAAACAGAATTCTGTGCAATCAAATAAATGATATTTAAGCAAATATTAGGTTTCTGTAAAGGTTTGTTTCTTTCAAATAACCGGTGTGCAAACTCACATTCAATTCATGGTTCTTGTCAAGTTGCCAGTGTAAGTCCTCAATGAGTCTTAAATAAAGATAATGCTACTGATATTCTAGTTTCTGGTGTTTAATACAGTTTATTTCCAGTAATGTTTTTTGAAAGAAGAATATTTTCTTACAAGACTGATTATGCACATTAAACAAAATCTCCACAGCGGTAATAAACTGGCCTCTGGAGAATGGATCTGATTTTTTTTCTCACACACAAGTGAAGGAGGTGCAGTATGGCTTTCATCAGTAGTTTCAACTGTAACAACTTCCTTTTTTTTATTTCTAGCCAGCTTTGGATACAAAACATGTAAAGGAAGTAGTATACAGAATGTACTTTGTATAATAAGGTTGCTGGCATTTTACTGGCAGTTTAGAACTGTAATTACAGAAAGAACTGTTGAGGCTAGAGGAGACCTTTGAGATCATGTCCAACTGCTTGCCTAGACCTTGCAATCCCACCACTTACTGCTACATGATTACCAGTAAACCATGCCCCTAAGCACCAAGCACCACATTCACATGTCTTTTAAATACCTCCAGGGATGGAGACTCCACCACTTCCCTGGGCAGCCTGATCCAATGCTTGATGAAGAAGCATTGAGGAAGAAGTGAAGAAACTTTTCCTAATACCCAGCTTGAAACTCCCTTGGCACAACTTCAGGCTGTTGGTTCTGTTATTCCTTAAATTTGCCTTGGAAAATGATGGGGAGAATTCTGTCATGTGTCTACAAGTGGTTGTGTTCCCAAATTGCTGTTAATCTACAAACGCCCTGCTGTCAAACCATTCTTTGTGGAGAGCTGGATTGCCCTTCTAACAAAAGAGCATTTAGAAACAGCTACAGTGACTCAATTAATAGCAGTCTATCATCAACTGTAACTTGATGCTAAGGAACTCTTCAGTGTGTCAAGTTTCCTGTGTTTGTTGATGTGACAGTAAGACCAGGCACTCAGTGGGAAAATAGAAATTTGCTGTGCATATTTAAACAACCTTACAAAGACAAAATGTTTAATTTATATTTTCACAGAATCACAGCATGGTGGAGGTTGGAAGGAACCTCTGGAGATCATCTAGTACAATCCCCCTGCTAATGCAGGTTTGCCCAGATCAGGCTGTATAAGTCCAGGAAGGTTTTGAGTCTTCACAGAAGGAAACTCCACAATCTCTCTGGGCAGCCTGCTCCAGTGCTCCAGCATCCTCACAGGAAAGAAATTTTTCTTTAAGTTCAAGTGAAACCTCCTTTGCTCTAGTTTGTACCTACTGCCCTTGTCCTATCACTGGCCATGAGCCCAGCCTCATCCTCATGACTCCCACCCTTTAGCCATTGATCAGCATTGATAAGACCCCCTCTCACTCTGTTCTTTTCCAGGATAAAGAGCCCCAGGTCTCTCAGTCTCTCCTCATAAGAGAGAACCTGTATGGTCCTGATGTCTCAAAAGATGACGACAAAAGAAATAACTAACCTACACTATTTGATTTATCAGCAGAAAAGGAGGGATAGCAATTACGTGCCTAGCAGGGTTTCCCTGGAGAAGAGTAAGATGGAAAGGTTTTTATTGAGGTGTGAAGATATTCCCAGCTGTCAGAACAGCACGGATATTGATAAAAGAATATTAAGATTCGTTTCAACTGAGTATGGAACTGTTTCTGTGTGATAACTTTAGTAGAACCAATAAGGCAATAGTAACAAAAAATGACATATGATAATCAGGGACACAAATAAGTGCAATCAAACTGGTAGAGGCTGACAAATTCAGTGTTTACATCCACCCTGTGCTCTGAGAGGCCTACAGCAGAAACGCCTTATCAGCAGAAGGTCTACCTTCCGGTAACAGGAAGATGGCAACAAGTTCACAGCAAGTCATACAGCCATTCCTATTTCTGTGAGCTTAGCAGGAAGATACCAAAACATGGAACAAAGACAACAGGCAGTGAGCTTGCCCAAAACTTACAGAGGGTGAAATAAAAGACTGAGATGGCAATTAAAAAAGAACAAATGAAACCAAACCAAAACCATAATAGCTCACTCCTAAAAGGCACAGAAACTATGTTCAAAAGCTGCTTTGATACTGCCCCAGGGAACTCAAGAGATGTTGTGAGGACTTGACAGCTGCCATTTCTTAAACCTTGTGTCACAACACAAGTGATCCTGACCTATTTGGACATGTGCGTTCCTGGGCTTTTGGAGTACAGAGGTATGAGAGAATGACTGTGAGTGACTGAAATCAGTTGCCTTTAAATATGATTTTATCCTTCCTCAAGGTCTTTTGCTGCATTTTGTAGCATTTAATTCCTGTACCAGGATCAGTGTTGCAATCAAGTCAGTCATACTTGTGTACCTGGTAGTTTTAGTAAGAGGTCATTTCAAGCCAACGCTTGCATGATGACTAAGCACCTGTCTTTGGAACAGGCCTTTGGGTTTGTTGGATGTTGACACCTTTCCACTCATAAATATACAAGGTGTTGGCAGCTTCCTTGAAAAAGGCACGTCTAGATTTAGACCTAGCCTTTTCTTCCTTATTGCTTTTTCTTCCTTTGCCTTATTTCAGGAAAATACGTTCTCCTCTTTTCATGTCAATGCCAAGGCACCTCCTTCATTTTCTAAACTCCTGTCAATAGGCTGTTCTCTGCCTTCATGTACAGATGTTTTTGACATATCTTCCTGCAGGACTTACAAATGTTAAACACTAAAGTCAGTGAGGGAACCATAGCTTCAGTTTTGTACTTTACAGTGCATATAACCAATGGAAGTGACCAAGTTAATGTATAGTTTTCTATTTGTCTCTCACTCCCATGTCTTCATCTGTGATATTGTTCATGCTGTGTATTAATCATTCAAGGTAGGAATATTTCTGAAAATCAGTAGATACACTGAGGGATGTAGGAAGCTGTGATACTTTGTTGCAAAGTAACTCTATCAGAAATAGATTTGCCCTGAGAGTAAATTGGTAACATGGCTAGCAGGACTAAATATGTGAACCAAAGAAACCTTGTCCTGCTGATCAGCACAATCCAAACTGATCAGGAGATGTGACGACATTGATTCCAAGCTTCTGTTTCTGTGGATACCCTTGATTAGCCACCCTTCCCAGCCAGACACCCACCAATGTATACTCCAAACTGAGCACGTAACTCCTACTAACTGGTACTGCTGAGGCACAAAGGTTTATACCTCTCCTGGTTTTCAATTATGCTAATTACAAGTTTACCTGTTCTTGTCACATGTTTGAAGGTCTAATGATTTTCTTTCGGTATTGCCAAATGCCAAACCTCAATGACACTCTGTACCAACTAGCTGCCACATTAGTCAGGAACTGCCTGAAGTACAGCTAGGGCCACTATCTTTTACAGTAGATGCCCAGTTCCTTGATACTAAAATTCCTGGCTCTTTTAAGTATTTGTGTTTTTCTTTAAACCATTCTGACCGTGAAACCCATCGTACCTATTTTTACCGCATAAATTTTGCGGCAAAAGCCCCTTAATTCACTTTTAGAAATCATCATCACGATCCTGCAACTGTAGATGCAGCCCTGTGTGACAGACAAACTCACCCCTCCCTAAACGCCTCCTGGCAGCCGGGACCCGAGGCCTCAGGATAGCCCTGTGGAGTGCCCTCCCTACCTACCTGTCCGCTTTGTCTCACACGGCCTGGGCCGAGACAGGACCGCGGCAGCCGAGGCCATCACCACAGTAAGGTTTTTGGGAGACTGGGCACGGACCCGGGCCGCCGAAGGGAACGCAGGTTCCCGTCGCCGCAGCCTGAGGAAAGACGGCGCACGGAGCCCGCCCACAGCTCGCGCTCTCCGCGATCGGCTGCTGAGGCCTGCGGGGGCGGGGCGCGCCCTGCTGCCGGCCAGGCGGGGCGGGGCGGGGCGGGCCCTTTTCTGGCCGGGCCGGGCGGCGGGGCCGCACTCTGGCGGTGGTGGTTCCTGGCTCTGGGTTATGCACTGGGGTGATGGTTTCGCCGGCTGGTGCTAGCCTTCTCCCGCGCCGGGGAGGAAGTCTCAGTTTCCTTCTCCTGCTGTTGCTCTGCCGCGGCGGTGGGTGCCTGTCGCGCCGCCAGCCCGTGGGGCCGCCCGTGGTCTTGGGTAAGAGCTGGGGGGGAGGCGGTTCGTGCGTCTGGCGCTGTGGAACCTGGTGTGTCCCGCTGTCTCTGTTGTCGCACTTCGGTAGGGGAGGCGGAGAGAGGCCTGGGGGCGCTGCCCGGGTGTCCGCCCCGCCCGGCCGTTGCCCGCGGTCTCTAGGGCGTCTCGCTAAGCGACCCCGCTCTATGATAGCCTCTGGTTGCTGCGCTGGGCCACTCCTGGTCATGGAGCGGTTTCTCCCTAACACTCTCCCGGCGTCGTAGCCTGTCCCTGGCCCGGCTGCTACAACGACACAACGACAAACGCAGGTCTGGGCTGGGGGGGAGAGGGGGTGGGCAGCTCACCTCGCATGGGGGCCACGGCCATGCTGGAAATGCCTTTGCTTGTCGGCGGGTGCGGGGAAAGAAAGCAAGGCTCACTTCAAAACGGTTATAGCTCACTAACTAACCCAGACCCTCGGTTTTCGAGTTTTCACTCCATATGGACCTTTCATAACAGAGGTTGGAGTCGGACGTAGGAGGAGTTACTGAGGGCTACAGCAGTCAAAGGACGAGTGTTTAACAAATAACAGGCTTATTTTCATTACACAACATGGGAAATTAATATTGATTATTGTATCACCTGTTGGCACCAAACAGTATGATATGAAAGTATTCATATAATAGCTGCTAAGTAATGTGTGTTAAATGCTTTTTGTATCCATTGACAAGAATTGTAAATAAAATTTAAATATTTTACTAGGTTGTCTACTGAAATCATAATTTCTCAGCATTCCAACGCATTAAGTGCATTTGGTGATATTCATGTCAGCAGTCAGTCCTGTGCACATACTTAGTATACTATCTGTTCCTATTATGCAATTAACCTTGACAGTGAAGGGGGGTGAAAAAGAAAGAAAATGAGGATGATAGTAGGAAAAGGATGCTGAGTGGCATGCTACTCAGTTGAAACTCCATTTGTTTATAATGGTTTAGGCTCTGCTGTTGACTACTGTATTACTACTGTTACAAGCTTCTGACATGACAGGGTAAAGGCTACACAAAACATTTTTAAAGCTGCTGTGTATCTGGGGGCCACCATGTACAAGTTCCCAGTTATGAATAGTGGCTAAACCAGCTGGGAGGATGTAGATTTGGAAATAGGAACTGCAGAAGGATGTCCTAAGAGGCTGATGTTAAACTATAAACAAAAGTTCTTTTAAGTTCTGTGTGAAGGTTAGAAGCAATCTTGTATCCTCTCCCTCTATCCTGTGATGCTGGGTTTTAGCAGTAAGCTTTGGCACTTGCTCCAGTGCAAGCTTCTTGATGACAAAGGTAATAGTGTCTTAGTTGCTGATCCAATATTTAATTCTAGCAATGAAGGAATCAAGATTTAGAAACAGTTGGGATAAAGGGCTACTGACTGTAGGAGCTTGGACAAACTACTGATGGATCTACTGTAAGTATATATGGTCCCTAAAGATGCTTTTAACCATGGCTGACCTACAGGTTAGTTTCCTAAAAGATTTTCTAGCAAATACTTTGTGGCCAAGCACATGTTCATCATTAAGTGCCTTAACACACAGACTCTGTTGCTGTGTATTTTCATCCATGACTGCAGCACTGTTGTCTCTTACCACTCTAGTCAGTGTGCAGATTTTAAAATCTGCTGTGTTCTGCTGCCCAATCCTGACTTGCCCTGAAAGTGAAGATTCAGTGAGCTTTAACATCCATAATTTTTTCTGGGTTGTCTGTGAAAGTAGGTGCTCTTAGGGAGTGATTAGCTGTAATTTCCTATTGTAAAATACCATGGGTTTTGATGTATAGAAGCAATCATTGCTGTAAAAACACCTGCACTAAGAGCTTAGCTTCAATTAGCCATGATATGGGTAGTGAAGGTCAAACAAATAAAGGAGAGGAAGGGGTGACTGTCGGTCATTCACTGGTTTTGTATGAAGTGTTCTCATCTTGATTCTAGTTAACTTTTCGTGACCTTTTCTTCACCTTTCTTGCAGATGTGACATGTTAAGATAAGCTTTTTAGGAATACCTGTGGTGAGGATGTTAGAAGGGTTTAGGAGAATCACTTACGGAAGCATTCTGAGTGCTGGCTTCCCACAGGTGTTGGGGAGAGGGCCAAAACCCACATTGCACTGGAGTCACAACTACAAAAGGAGACTGCAAGGTGTATGCAGGGCTGCATTATTCAGACCTCTGCAAGTCTGAGATAGTTTTGGAGCCCGGACAAGAGGGGGATACAGAGCTGATACTCCTGATTAATCAGGCTGGTATCTAGACTCTTGCTTCTTCAGATGCATTCAGTTTTTCAAGTATGTTTTTATTTTGTAGTAGGTGTAGTCTCGTGACATAAGCATTCACTTGTGGTGTGTTTGGAAGTTAAAACCCTTAAGTAGAAAGGGGAGTTAACAAGTTTAGTCTTACTCTGTGCATGCAAGTTGGCCATTTGATCTTAAGGAATAAAGAAGTAATGTTGTCAACATAATGATCACTTCATAAATGTTTTAGACCAGCGATAGTCACAAGACTCAGTGTAACTTGCTCTCAAATTTTCATGTAATGACCCCACTTGCAGTTTGCAACCTGTGCTTGCACAAGTAATGGAGGAGTAAGTAGAGTGGTAGTTTGCAAGTATGGGGCATTGCTTATACATGGAGAACTGTTCTGCTCCTGGGGTACTGACACAAACACTGCTTCTAGGAATCTCAAATCTGAAAAGGGATGAGCTGCTTAAATACAACCTTGTAACTATTGGTTGTAGTTGTGGTAGCAACAGATCTGGGATTTGCAGAGCTCCATAACTAGCTCAGGTGAAGTATGGGTTTGTGAAACAGCTAAGACAACTGAATAGCTCATTAGTGCTCCCCACTGCCCTCCTTGCCTGGTGCCTGCTTATTGCCATTTACTGTCCTGCTAAAGCATGAGAAAATTAGCCTGCTGAGGAAGAAGTGATTAATTTTGTAGTTGAATTACCTTAATGGAGGAGCAGAATGAGGAATGTGGAAGCCAATAGCAACACTGTTTGGCTTAGGCTGTTTTTTAACATGATCTGTGCATCATCAAATGATGCTTTAGTAGCAGGAGCCACTATGCCAGAAGATGTTTGTCTGTACTGAGGGAGTAAGACCATGGGCCAAACTAATGTGGGGAGTAACTGACAGTAAAATACTGTAGTACTACTGCTTAGCTTCCCCAGAGATTTAAATAAAGCATCAAATGGCATTGCTATAATAGTGGTACTAGGATGAGGTACATGAGGTAAAAATCAAAACCTTACTTGTAGAGTCCTGCCTGAAGGCTTGATATCAAAGAGACAGTGCTCATTAAAATGTAAGGTGATTGTCTTGGAGTTCCTCTCAAGTTGTTTTTGTTTTGGTTTTTTTTTTTTTTTTTGGGGGGGGGGGGGGAAGAAAGGAGCTACTTAAGGTGCTGGATTGCTTTCATGCTTGCTTTTTTTTTTTTTAAGTTTCCATCTGTCCATCCAGGACAATATATTCACATAGGAAAATCTCCTGGGAGAACTAGGATAACCTACTGAATTCCTCTGCTCTACTGACAATACTTAACATATATATGTTCTGTGCAAGTACTTCTGGGTATCTGCTCAATGTTTACATGCAATTGTTATATTTTTGCACTTCTCTATCAGTTTGGTTATATATTCAACATGCTTGTCTTTTCATGTTTACAGTAAGAAGTTGTTTTTTTTGGGTTTTTTTTTTTTGTGGCTGTTATTAGTTTTCTCATACAGTCCATTAATAATCACTGTGTGCTACCTCATGTCTTATCAATTTTTGGAAGGTGATAACCTGTCCTTACAAGATCAGCAGTGGATTCATGGAACTCTTTACCTTTTAGAGCTGACTCAACACAATTACTATATCAATGTTCTGATACCTTCTGCAAACAACTTGTTAGGTTCTTGGCTAAAGTTTTCTAGAAAGATATCTAAATGAAGCTTGTTAATAATTGACTTACATGCAAACGAGGTTTGCCTGAATTCCTGCTGACTGCTACTTGAGGGGTGTGTGTTTGTATGGTCAGCTGGCTAGATGTCAGGAGTGATTTAAATGTTTATGCCTCATGTGATCTGAGGTATCTAGAAGTATCATGTGAGATGTTGTTTGCTTTCTTGTTCCTAATTTTATGCAGAAGCCTTTAGTGTGGCAGTCTATGAGCCATTTCCAGACATTCTCCTTATAGAGAACTGTGGTCAGAGTTTAAAATTAATTTTCCAGAAAATATGGTTCATTTTGAAAGAAGGCAGAAAGATGACAGTTATCTGAGGATATGACACTAGTTAAAAAGTTACAATAGTTGAGATATATCCAGAGGTATTTGCATTTCATATAGTAGTAAAAATGTATCAATAGATGGTCTCTTTGCCACACAAGCAACAGCTTTTTCCTCCCCCCTCAAGTTATGATATAGGTACTATTTTTTGTTTGTCTTTTAATAAAATTTAAGATCCCCCTATATATGGCTTTTGTTGCATGTCCTTTTTTCTGCTTTCTGAGCAGTATTAAGGCAATTCACTGTCCAGGGTGCAATTTGCTTATTACCTTTGTGAATTAGTCATTAAGACTTAAGGACAGTGATAGGCAGGACTATCAGTGTATCCTAAAGGTAGTTATGGTAGTTCACAGATTTGGAAAAGTCTGTAACCTCTTTTAGCCTCCCAGATGAATTAGTAGATGTGCTTCCCATAAAGCTCAATCAGGTAAGAACAGATCCAAGAAGGTGATCTGCTAGTTTTGGCAGGGCAGTTGAGACCATAAACTAGCAAAGGATACTATCATATCAGAAGTGATTTGGGCTCATCGAGATGTTAGAATGAGTTCTGGTTTGAATTACCAACTGTGAAAAATGAGAATATGCTAGAACCAACAGATCATCAAATATCATGAAAATGCTTTTTTCTGCTGAATATGAAATCTTTTATTACCAAACATAACAGTTCAAAAACCAATATTGCACAACTCCAGACTAGGGAAGCTGGGGTACTGCTTGAGGTCTTTTCTTGCATATTCAGTTTTAACTAGTGCTGATTTTGCATAACTTCGCTTGCCCATTTCATACATTTATGGGGTCAGTCTGGAGGCTTTAAAAAGTAAGCATTTCCTACAATGCTTCCAGCAAAAAAGGCCTAGAAACTACAGATATTGGTAGATGAGAACATGAGAAGAAAAATTGTTTCTGGATTATTCTGCCCATAGATGCTTTCTGTATATGGTTTGAAAGCAAAGACAAATGTGTTTGTTTTGGGTGTTGTGTGTTATTTGTTTTGCTTCTGCTTTCCAGTTCCCCCAGAAAATTCAGAAAGGTATGTCCTTGTCCTACAGAATTAATCTTCAGTGTGAATTTTTTTTAACCTGTTACTTATCAAAAAGCCACTAAGTAGATTTCCAGCCAAAGAGTAAATCATTAACACTTAAATTGTGTGGGGTGAGGACTGAGGATCTTGCAAATTTCTTTCCTTAATCAGAAAAATCAAAATGAGCCTTTTTTTTCCCCCTCTTCCTTATGGCTTCCTCATGAGCCCTCTTCAGCCTGCAGAGCATACTTTAGAAAATAAAACATGAGTTGTGAATTACGGTGACTACCAGTTTCACTGTTAATATGGAAATATAAACCTGAAAATAACCTGTATTTTTGCAAACCCCTACTTTACTAACAAGCATCACACATGTACATGAGACTTATTTTTGAGCTCCAGGATTTGTATCTTGGCACAGGTGGGATTTGCCCCTTATCTATTGTTTAGAGTTGAATAAAATTCCCACTTTTCAACTTGTTCCTTGTCATCCTTTGGGTAAAAATTACTATGTGATGTTTCTCATCTTGTACTCTAAACTGGACACAGGAGTGCAGCCTCTGTCCTGATGAAGTTCAAGGACAAAATACTTTTGCCAAGTTGAACCTGAATTTAATCTAAGATCACGCCATTAAGTTCCAAGTGAGACTTTGTACAGTTTGCTTTCAGTGTTCTTGTTGATAAATATATCTTGATGATAAACAGTAGTTAGTGTTCCCACACTGAGAGGGAGTGCTTACGATTACTGGAGTGCTGCTTGGAAGCCTCAGGAAGTTTTTAAAGCTGATACTCCAGATGTTTGTCTTGGTCTTTGAATGCTATCTTTGATGGAAGAACTTTATTTTTACCCAAGGAAATGAGATTGCAGGGTAACAAGAGTGGCAGTCTTCTACTTAGTTTTGTGCAGAAACTAATGCAACCTGAACCTGTTCTGTCCTTGGCAGGTCTGTTGCTGAAACTGGCCAGCCATGAATGATTGATAAAAATAGAATTACATTCTGTTCCTTTTCTAATTAAAAGCACTGATACAGCACAGGCATGAGACTGTGGAACAAGCTGTTGTAGTTCTCTAAGAAATAACTAAGCAGCGTTTTGTGAGGTTCCAAGACTGAACTTCAGTAAACTCTTTCTAGGAGATGCTGCAATACTATAATCTCCTTCACTATGCTTTCCAGTATATGAGAGCCCTTGAAATATGACCTAGAGTAACCTGTGCTCAGCTACTGGGTCTTTTACTGTTTCACTTAATACAGAAATAAACCTACAAAAAACCTGATGAGAAAGTAAGAGTAGTTAATAAAGAAGTCCTGATGCATACCTTTTGTAGTGGGGCACAACTTGTGGTGGTTGAAGGATGTAAGTGGTTGTCCAGGTCTATAGTCTGAAGTTCTGTCCTTTATCTCTGCAATTTTTCTCTGAAAGCTGTCCAGTGAAATTGTGTTCCACTAAGAGATACGTTCTCTTTAAACTATTGCTAAATATCAGTGTTCCATAGGACTTAACTCATTTAATTAAAAGAGCCTACAAGAAGGATGAAGAGAGACTATTTACAAAGGCCTGTAGTGATAGGAGAAGGGGCAAGGGCTTCAAAATAGAAAAGAGAAATTTAGATTGGATGTTAGGAACAGGTTCTTTACTATGAGAGTGGTGGAACACTGGAAGAGGTTGCCATGGGAGGTGGTTGGGGCCCCATCCCTGGAGATAGTCAAAGTGAGGCTTGACAGAGCTCCGGGCAGCCTGATCTAGTTGAGGATGCCCCTGCTTACTGTAGAGGGGGGTGGACTAGATGACCTTTGGAGGTCCCTTCCAACCTGGACCATTCTAGGATTCTATGATTAAATTTACTGAAGTGAGGGGAATGAAAATTGTATGGGTAGGTCTACATTAAAAAACTTCAAACATTGGCAGGTAATAAGATACAGTTATGCACACTTCAAAAAGGTGGGGACATGTGGTGCTGAAAGAGGTGGAGGCAAACCTTAAGAAGTGCTTAACTCCTATATTTTTGTAATACAGAGCAACTTCTCAATCAGTCTTTCGGGTTCTTGAGGAAAAATGATTAAGCAGAATGACTGAATGCAAGAAGTTTCTCTGGAAAGCTGCTGCTGACTTCCCCCCCCCCCCCCCCTGTTAAGTTGTAATTAAAAAATAATATTCCTGTTTCCATTTAATGTTTAAAAGGGATAAAGGAAATTAAAACTTCATCAGAGGATTACTGGCATTTAGTATATGCCTGAAAAACAGTGCTCTTCAGAGAAGGTACAAATGCAAGACCCTTCTCTTTCACTATTACTGATGTAATGTGTCAAGAATCCCAAGGAAAATCAAAACTCATTGCATCCAAGCCTGAATGTAAATGATATGAAATTATATATTTGGTTTATTCTGCTAGACAACTAAATATTGTGTAGCAAAAGTGAAAGCAGAGGTGAAGTGAAAATAAAACCCCCAGAAATGGTGCAGCTTTTGCTTTTCATATTTTTCTTTTTAACATTCAGTTGATAGCTTGCAGGCAACTGTTTAAAGAGAATAAAGACTTCTATATGCAGTTCTTATACTGTAAAGAAAAAGGTCTTCCAGAAAGATTTGTTTTGCAGTTTAAAACTCAGATAATTTTGATAATATCTGAGACCAGGTATTTTTCATATCCATGGTCTAACATGACCTGTTCCTATATAGTCTGTTCTTTGATAGTTCCAGCCATGAGCTATTTATTGGTCCAGAATTATTCTGCATGGTGATGCTCCAAATATTTTTCTGTGGAAAATGTGCAGTACTTCTTATGTAGTATTTCTTATCCAGTTAAGAAACTTAATGGTATGTCTGGATGCAGCGATATAAAGGCTACGGTATTAAGATGTGTATATTATAATATAAAATGTTATACACTTAAATTTTTATGTCTCTCTCTTTTATATCTGTCAGTTCCTGGGGATCTGGGTAATCAGTTGGAAGCAAAGTTAGATAAGCCATCAGTAGTGCATTATCTCTGCTCTAAGAAGACAGACAGTTATTTTACACTGTGGCTGAATTTGGAATTGCTTCTGCCTGTCATTATTGACTGCTGGATTGATAATATCAGGTAAGACCAGAAATGCTGTTCTTTGCAGTTATCTCCTTCCCTAAGGTTGACAAATTTTGTACAGAATGGCCACCTTAAACTGTCTTTTCCAATTCAAGATCAGTGAGAGAAATTACTTGGAATTCTGCTAGGATAGGTAATAGGGTGAATCAGCAGATACAGCTCTGTCACATCTGAGGTTCATCACTGATGAAAAGCAGAGGTTCTCTTAAGTTTTTTGCACTTACTTTCTGACCAGTTACCCAGTGATTGTTTGGGCACTTATCAAACAGTTCTGTAGGCTTACCTAAAGCAGAAAACTTTCTGTTGCTTTGATGAGTTAGTTAAGTTTTGATGAGGCAAGGGGGAAGGGGTACATTGGGCAGCTCAGAGGGTACAGGCAAGGAGAAATGTGATCTTGGATGTTTCCTGGCATTGTCATTACAGACCAGTCTCATGGGTAGCTGAGGCACATGAGGTCCTTCAAGGGCAGTCTGGAGTCTGTTTTCAGAATTATTTTGATTTATAACATTGTCTGATTTAAAGCTTCCAGACTAATAATTCTCTCTGTTTCATTAATGTTGTATAAAAATCGTACAAACCTCTATATGAAAACAAGACATTTAGCTTGCACAATTAAAGATTGCATTGGCATGTTGCTCCCTTGTGTGAATATGCCAAACTGTTGTGTAAATGTACCTCTGCTTTAAGTCTTGCTGTATGCCTTACAGACTAGAGATATTTTTGTGAAGATTTAAATGAGTATCAGTTCAGATTCTAAGATTCCTGCTAGGGAGGACTGCATTCAGAAGTGGCACTTGTATTGCTATGGTATTAAAACCAAATAAATAAACCCCCAACAATAGCAGTTAAAAGCTCCATATTCTTCATATCTCAAGTTGATTGGAAAAGTTTCTACAAAACACTCAATATCTGTTTATGTTTTCTGAGGTACCAGTTGTTACTGGTCAAGAAATAAAGTATTCCTTTATGTTGGTATAGGTGTTCTAGTTAAACAGAGATTAACTCTCTTTATCTAGAGTTTTTCTGGTATCTGATTCTACAGATATGTTATCTCCTACTGCCACATTCTTACGTTCTTGATGACTTTTCTCCATGATGTGGCTTTGTGCAAAGTGAAATGATATACAGCTATATAAATTAGTTTATGTTCTGAAGCTGAAGTTCAGACACCATTTTCAGTTCTGTAGAGAAGCTCTGATTCTGCATGTAAAGTGTTAAACTAATTAAAATAATTGTTTGCATTGTATAACCTCTTAGCCATTAGAGTACTCTTGTCCTGTCTGCCTGTGTGTTTTTTTCCCCTTATGGGTAATAGCACTTGAAGTTCTTGTTACTGCACTCAATGTAAGACCCAATGTAGCTGAGAGTTGTCATGTGTCAATATGACATGTTTCATGTTTTTCTCTTTTTTCTTTTTTTACCCAGGCTGGTCTATAATAGAACAAGTAAGATTACAGAGCCACCAGATGGAGTGGATATTAGAGTCCCAGGTTTTGGGCAGACTTTTTCCTTGGAGTTCCTTGACCCAAGTAAAAGGAGTGTTGGTATGTACAAGCTGTCTGAAGTGCTTCCATGCTTGTAGAACTGTTTCTGGTGTGTCTTTATACAATAACTTACTGAAATGTGATTTCAAATTATAGTTCTGTTTAGAAATAAATTGGTTGTTTGGGTTTTTTTTAAATATATTGTGACAGTGTGAGAGCTGAAATCCCTGTCCAATACTGACAATAACCAGGCTAGCTCAGTCTGGAAGCAAATGAAAGCTGTGAACTTTGTGAAGAAAAACTAAAAAGTCTCAAAGCCATCACAATATATATATAGATTTGGTGGTAGGGTAGCACATGGCTCACTTTGCTTTTAAGCAAAGAAGATGGCTTGAGTAGAACATTCTGTGACTGAAGCTTCACAAGCAAAACCAAAACAAAAGCATTTCAGCAGGCTTCTGAGCAAGATCTTCTTTAACCTTAGGAATGAGTTTGTGCTTGGGGGATAGGGCACCACATTCTAGTTCCCTGTCATTTGTTAGTGTCAGAATAATTATTGTTACATTTTGTGCTGCAGAAGATTTCCGCATTAATGCGTTTACAGGTTTGGGGGTTTTGTTTTGTGTTCTTGTAGAAGTCATCTTTCAGAAAACACTAATCTGATAAGCTTTTGTGAGTTGTTAGCTGTGGCAGAAGACTCAGGTAATTTAAGCTCAGTGCATTACTGATGATTCACATGCTTCATAGCATGGGTCTCTTTCTTTAGGGAGCAATTTCCAGAAGGGCAGTAATGTGCTTAACGATCTCCACTAGATGACTCTTGCAGCTCGAACAGAGCCATATTTAAAATTGCCTTTGTTCACTTCAGGGTCTATATAATAAGCATTCAAGACTGAGTGAGGTTCTCAAAACCTCAATATGACTGATATTCAGTAGGATGTTTTGACTTTCGTTTTTTCCCAGACTGTTAATAGATGCATTTAATTGTGGCAATACTTAAATCCTATGTGTCAAAGCTTGTAATGTGTTAACATCTTTCAGTATATAACATCATCCAGTCTGCAAATGTTTCCCTTCTTTGATATTAAATCTCAGTCACCTAAGTCTCAGTCCACAACCTGACAGATGGTTTTGGGGTAGATTCTTTTACCCTGGGATATGCCGTAAGCATTTTTTTCCAAGAATAAATGTTAGTGAAGTCCAGACCAACCTTTAAAGATGCATTCTATACCCTAGCTGTAATAACTTGCCATCAACAAAAGCTAACTCTAATGTAGAAATTCCTGGGGTGTATTCTTTACAGTTCAAGGGTAAGATAGCATTTCTGCTGAGGAAAGTTTATCTGTTCTGTGTATACTACATCTGACAGAACACAAACCAGTAAGAAGTTTTAATAATGGTTTTCTCTCACTTTTGGGGAACAGTGAGCCAAACTCATTCTGTTAATATGTAGTTTTCTAGATTGTCAATTATTAAGACTGCAGTTTCACTGTCTCTACTTATGGTATCAGAGAGAATGCCTCCAGAATCTGGCTTGCTTTGTGGTAGTGTCTGATGGCTGCTTCTAATGCTAATCTTTTCACTGATCCTTTTCTCTCTTATCTGATATCTACAGGCAGTTACTTTTACATGCTGGTGCAGAGCTTAGTAGACTGGGGCTACAAACGTGATGAAGATGTAAGAGGAGCACCTTATGACTGGCGAAAGGCACCAAGTAAATAACTTACTGTTATTTGAACAAGATGTTTACCAGCCAGCAAATAATGTTTTGTCTCTTCTCCCATCCTACCTTTACGATTATACTTAAGCTGAATTTTTACTGGTTCTTGGGGCCTGGGTACCCCTGGACCCACATGAAACCTTCTGGTGTCATTTTCTCTTTTTTTTATCTCTTTTTTTGTTGTTTTGTTTTTAAAAAAACTTGTTAGCGAAGACCTGCTTAAACAGAACAACAGCAGAAAAACCTACACTACCAAAGCTCATTCCCACAATGACATCTACCCCTCTCACTTAATAATGGAATTTCTGAGCTCTGCATTATTAATTCCACAGGCAGTTAAAAATAGTCCAAACTTCTAAAGAAATCTTGAAGTTCTACATTCACAACTAGTAATTGTAACTGTAATCTGTGTATGTTTATTTCAGATGAGAATGAAGACTATTTTGTGGCTCTTCGCAAGATGATTGAGTTGATGTATGAGCAGTATGGAAGTCCTGTTGTCTTGATTGCCCACAGCATGGGTAATATGTACACCCTCTACTTCCTCAACCATCAGACTCAGGATTGGAAAGACAAGTACATAAAGGATTACGTGTCATTAGGTGCCCCATGGGGAGGTGTGGCTAAAACTCTCCGTGTGCTGGCTTCAGGTAGGTAATTTGGGGCTTTGCAACATGTTTTCTTTGTAGTACGAGATGATAGTAACTGGATTGTTAGCTGCAAGACTGACATTGAGTTTAAGGTAGTATTTTTGTGAAGTGATGGCAACTTGATGTTCCAAGCCCTGTCACCATACTGTCATTATTTATGTTAATGGGAATGAACTGAACTTGTTTACATCCCTTAACCAGGAACTGTGTCCCCTCTTGCACTTTCCTAACTACTTCTCTGGGGATTGCTGTGTCATTTACTGTTTGACCTGGTATCTTCTATTTTTGTCATTTCTGCCTCCCACCTGATTGCTCTCTGTTCAGCATTGCAAAGCTAACAAGGGCTCCAGAGCATTCAGTAGTTCCCTTTGATTAAAGATCATACAACTGCTTGAGGTTAGCATTACAGAGAGCTTGTAGAAATGGTAATGAAGTGGTGCCTGCAGCAGAAATGACTGTCCAGAGATATGACAAGTGAATCTTTGAGGAAAAAGAATAAAGAAGCATAACATATTTCACTAAGTAACTGCAAATGAGTTATGGAAAAAAATCACTTATGCCATGATGTGAGCCCATAATTATTAAATGTTTTGGCATTTAATTTGTGGTGTTTCTGGCTTGTCTTTTTAGCTCATTTCTGACCTGTTAGCTTTGGATATCAATATCTTCTTCCTAAACAAAGCTGACATCAGAAACTGGACTTCATCAAAACACAGAACACACAACTGCCAGCCATGCATAGAAAGATCAAAGAATGCTCTGCTTGGCAAAGGCATTTGATTCTGAATAGGAGTGCACAGCTCAGTTACTAATTAGAAAACTTACACTGGATGTTTGTGTTGAGTTACACATCTTTAAATCTATTCCAGTGGCACTAAAAATTAACTTGCCTTTTCTCACAGGCTTCATCCAACAAGTCTGCATGTTACAGAAATGGCAGGAAGTAAGCAGTGTTAATATCACCATCATATAATTCCACGTGACTACATAAAATTCTAGTCACAGATTTTTGTTGCTTTAAAGTTCTGAGCTTTGTACCTTGATTATAATGCATCTCATCCAAAATGGGTAGAAATACAAATGCATAATGGATAGTTACACTTCTACTTAAATGTAGTAATCTGTTGTACTAAGCTCTTATGGTTTAGAGCAGAAATTTACAAAGTATATAGGAACAGTAAATGGGCAGAACAGAACATCAGAGCACTTTAAG
The DNA here is from genome assembly GCF_027791375.1 of Indicator indicator. NCBI lineage: Eukaryota > Metazoa > Chordata > Aves > Piciformes > Indicatoridae > Indicator > Indicator indicator. The sequence continues at coordinate 18,642,611 of NC_072028.1, forward strand.
TTCCATCTCAGATATCCATAGTAAATGGCCACCATCATGCATTAACACTTGGATTTCATTAGTCTGTTAGTTTCCAAAATTGACATTAATGGGGTGTTAGTATGTAGAAGAATCACTGATTTAAAGAAAAATACTGCAATGCTGCAGGAAAAACAAGGCAAGCTGTGAATGCATTCTTTCTGCTCCCATTCCACTTTAGAGTATGGTACTGGCTAGGAACTTTATGTCAAATCCACAGATGTGTTATCAAAATGGTAAACAGTACCCAGGTGGAATTATTCTCTCTAGATTTTTCTGTGATATTTCTTGCTACTTACTCATGTGCTTTGCAAGAATCAACACTTATGTAATTACAATTCCAGTGCCCATAAAGTGCAGATGTTCTTCTCACTACAAGGGAGCAAAGTTTATTGTGGTGGTTGGTTGGTTTGTTTTGTAAGAACAAGATGCTGGGATTGTCTTCCTTAGACCTAATATGCTATGAGTGCTGTGCCTGCTGACTTCAGCATGGTATGGGCCATGCAGTAATTCTGCACTTCAGGAAAAAAAGTAAAGGATTTGATAAGCATTTTGTAACAACTCCATGAGAGAAAGCTGCAACAGTCAGGTTCTATGTTTGATTATTATACTGGAAATTTGTACACATTCCATTCATTGTTCAATTGAGAACTCAGGGTTCCTTTGCTGAAAGCTGCCATGTAGCATTCAGTAGCTTAGTGGTGAGTGTGCACAGTTAAGTACTTACACCACAGAGATGAAACACTCTTTTCAGGGCCTTTGATTCTTGCTGCAGTCTTTTGGGATTGCTTTTTGTCTGTTTCAGATGAAAATGCCTCCCTAAGATGGCATTAAAGCCTGTGCTTCAGGTCTCCTCACTTAAGCAATAGTGCCACCTTATGGAATTGAAAACCATGCTTTGCTATTTCAGGAGTGGCAGTTTCAGTATTTCAGTTTTTATGGTGTGTTTGACCTGGATCACTACATTCTGTAACCATGCTGGAAAGTCTGATTCAAAATTGAGCTCATAAAAGAATTGAGGTGTGCCAGCCAGTGTGATAATGGAAAATAGTTCTGATCAGATGGCCACCATAAAAATAAACTCGGATCTCTCTCAAGGTTGGGTTTTAAATACAAAATTAGTTTCTATTTATTAAGTTTTGAGTTTTGTGAGATGTAAGAACAATGGTTAAAACATGAAGAAATATGCATAAAAATTATAACTTAATCATGTATTAGTTTGAGCTATATTTGGAAGAAACTGCGAAGAAAGCAATGTCTATAAAAATTTGTTAATTTTTTGGTCAAGCACTAATTCTGTATTAAGAGTAAGTCCTAAATTTAGTAAAAATTAACAATGTTGTGGTTTATTGGATATCAGGTAATTTAAGCTCTTGATCAATGAATAAGCTCCATCTCTCTAGATTATATTAAGTAAATATAATGCTTTGAAAAAGCTTGACCAACTAAAGACATTTCCCAAGTGTAGTAGTGATCAGCTGGTCTTTCAAGACTTGTTGGCTTGATTTGCCCTCCCCACATGGCAAAGGTGTAGTTTAGGTTACCAAAGCAGGCAGACAATATTAGTGCTACATTAGTTTGAGAGACTGAATTGCTCATTGAGTGCAGCATTAGCAAAGACAGTAATAGTTGCTTCTGTTTCCCTTTATGATAGTTACCCTTTTAGGTAACTCTTAGAGAGCCTGACATTCTTTCAATTGTAGGCAAGTTCATGAAGGCTTCATTAGGGAGTGCATGAACTCCTAAAACACCATGCCAAATAGTAAAGAAACCATAGTTGATGTAGCTCTACTGAATGAAATACTTCTAATGTGCTTGTTCTAAACGTGTGTGGTTTAAAACATTTTGTGAAGCCTATAGAGCCACCTCATGAGTTCTTACATGTGTGTAGATAGTAGTATTTATCTGTTTTCAGGAAAAAAACAAAACAATGCATGATCTAGATAATAAAATCGTTGTAAAACACATTTCCAGAAAAGCATTTGAAAGAAAACTTGCACATAGTCTAAATAATGCCTAATAAAACTTGGTTTCTTACTTGGCTCACATAGGAAATATTTTTCTCCTTTAAAAAGGAGCATATTGAAAAGGCAGCATTAGTCTTGGCTTGTCAATCATTCATTTCTCAAATTGTATTTCAATTTGTAAGTTCTTAGAAGTTAGTTTGCAGTCGTTAATTACCGACACAATCATAAATGAGGAAAAACTTCTCTAATTATTACTAAGTGAAGGGAATAATCTGCTTGTTGCTGTGAGTGGTAGTAATTGCAGCTGGTAGAGATTTATGCATTGCTTTGGTAATGAATTTCCCCCCTGTTTTTTTTTTTTTTTAGGTGATAACAATAGAATACCTGTTATCAGCTCCCTCAAGATCAGAGACCAGCAGAGATCAGCAGTTTCCACAAACTGGATGCTCCCCTACAACTACACATGGCCTCCAGATAAGGTCTTTGTAAGCACACCTACAGCTAACTACACTCTTCGGGATTACCAAAAATTCTACAGGGACATCAATTTTGAAGATGGCTGGCTCATGAGACAGGACACTGAACCCCTGGTCTACCAGATGACACCGCCTGGTGTGCGTATACACTGTCTGTATGGCACTGGCGTGGAAACACCTGACTCCTTCCACTATGAAAGCTTTCCTGACAGAGAGCCCAAGATTCTTTACAGCGATGGGGATGGAACAGTAAACTTACAGAGTGCCTTGCAGTGTCAGAAGTGGATGGACAGGCAAAAACAGCAAGTGGTGATGTTTGAGCTTTCAGGAAATGAGCACATTCAAATGCTGTCCAATGATACTACTATCTCTTACGTGAAAAAGCTGCTTTTTGGTTTGTAATACCTTGTGTTGAGAGTTATTTTCCTCACCTGTGATGCCTTCCCTTAAATATGGGAAAATGCCTTTTAATCCCTTCATATTTGGATATTTGAATTATTTATTTTGAGTTTTGGGTTTTCCTTTTTTTTTTTTTTTTTTAAAGAAGTTGTCCTAAATGATCGTATGTCTCTTGATTTGTGTTTATGATGCTTCATGGTATTTTCACTCTCTGCAAATCTGGTCAGATATGCATTTTGGTGCCTCTGCTGTTGTGTCCAGTATTCATATTGACTGTCATTAAGGGACTGTGCATCCCCTTGCACATACTGCATAGTATCATAGGTACCTGAGTTCCTTTGCATGGTTTGGAGTGGGAGGGCTAGGGGGTACTGTGGTTTCAGATGCCCATAAAAGAAGGGAATGATACCAACAATTTAATTTGGGAAGCACAGTGAACTTGATCTTGCATATTCTGATCCACAGGTCCCTGTACCTTGGTTTGTAAATATGCATATCTCCTAGGTAAGATAGGGAAGAGGTCTGCCTGGTTCTGTACTACCTTTCTTGTGAGCCAGCCTTTATTTTATTACAGCATTTGGAGAAAGAAGGCAGATGTGTCAATTATGTGAAGCTTTTTATTTAGGTAAATTTTTGTTTTTTCTTTAGGAGAAGGTGTTGTTTGCTCATCAACTTCTAGGACCTGACACATATCATCTGGAGTCTGAGGAATTCTCACCTTGGGCTTTATTTATCAATGAGGGAAAGAAGCTAAGCAGTGGTTGGTGCTTAGAATAATCATAGCTGTGATGGAGTAGCAGATAAATTGAAGCTAATTGAATTGAATACTGGCAAACAATCCATACAGTGCAGAACTGCATTTTGGGGTGAAAAACGATCTCTGATAGTGGAAATGTTAATGGATGGTGGGCATTAATTCAAAACTAAAAGTAAGCTTTGTAGAATGGGGTGGGGAATGGAAGCCAGCATAATACAACAGTATGAAGTATAACCTTGTTCTCAGTCAAATACTTAAGCTCCAATCCAATTACTCACCAAGTAGTGACGAGATCCAGATTGCGTTCAGCTGAAAAGAAACTTCAAGACTAAAACTAATTTTGCCCAGACAAGTTTCATTATTGCTGTTTCAGGAAGCTGGGATACATGGTTCCTTAAACATTTTTATAAACTGCTGATTATGCAGCTCTCATTTCCTACAGTATTATTTTACTCAGTGTTTAAAAAAAAAAAATTCAACTCTGACCTCCACAGAAATTATAGCCTAACGGCCACTCTAGTTACAATCTTGATAACAGAAGTCCTGTTGGAGAAATAGTTTCATTCAAAGATTCTCTTTTGCTTGCTTTAAAACCAGTCACCCAGTTAAGACTGCACTTAGTTTTCTGAAAACACCATTTTGAATGCTTTCAAAATGCTAGGTCCTCGAAGAAAAATGTTTTAAGAGTTTCAGAAACTCATTAGAACTATTGAGTATTCATTGTTTAAGAAATGGAAATTGTTCAAATGATAAAATTTTTTAAACTATTTTGGTAGCACACATTAAATGTTTGCTGCCATTAAATGTATGAATAAGATGGGTTGAAATAACAAACTTGAACTCTTGTTACTGTAGAATGCAAATATTTTGACACAGGAGGGAGGTTTGGGGCATTAAGTTTTAATTCAGAAATCACCTGTAAATCCTGAACAACTTGTCAGGGTAATAGACAAACTCCATTTCTTCCAAGGTTTTAAATTCCTTATGTAGCCTTATTCCTCCCTATGTTTTCCCTGTTACTTTTGTTGAGGGAGCAGACATTATACTGATTTTTTTAAAATGGAATGTTTATTTTGTCCTCAGTTGCCCAGGAACCTACAGTTCAGCAGCAATATTGCCTAGACTTTCTGGAAGTACTGAGTTGCCCCAAGTCATTTGGACCTGGTAACTGTTGAAATTAAAATAAACCAACCACAACAAACAAAACAACCCCAAAACCTGTCCTTTAGCCAAGTGTTCTATTTTATGCAGGGCTGTCAGCTGGGTAAGCTTCAGGCTTGTGTTCCAAGACTGCTCAAAGATAATAAAGCTCTTCCTGTGGTCTGACTCAATTTTTTAATAAATTGCTATGCCACTGCTTTACAACTGAAAAACTGCAGAAACCAGCTTATCATGATCTGTATTTCTTGCTGAAGTAGAATGCCTGTTACTAAGCACTGGAATGAGTGGGGCTGAAGACTGTATTGCAGGATACCAACATGGGTAACAAGGGCTGAAATAACCAAAAAAAAAGAGTGTAGGTAAACTCTTTTTAACCTGACCTAGTTTCTAAGCTTCATTTAGATCCTTACCCAATAATTGTTAGCATTTTCAGTCTCATACCAAGAGTTTAGCTTCAGAGGGTTTCTGATTTGAAGTTCCAAAATACATGATTCCAAAAGACTTTTTTCTTTCTTTATTATTTTAATACTACTTCTTGTGTCCCCTCCCCTCCCCTCCCCCCCAATAATATCTTATTCTTTTGTCATTTGTAGTATTGTCTCTAAGATCAGTTGACTGAATCTTTTTACCTACAGATCTGTGAATCAGCTTTCCTTTAGTTGACAAAGTCTCAAGGTTGTCTCTGTAAAGAAACTTGTGGTAGTCAACCTGGTAAGATGAAGCTTAAAGTTTTTCAGGGTCCTTTTTTTTTTTTTTGGTCTCTCTAAAGCCTTGTTGCACAAGACTGTGGGTACCTGAGTTCAGTGCTTGTTTTCACACAGAACTTCTGGTGAGACTGATTGGATGTGATGGTTTTGCAGACTGTAGTTCTGGTTTATTGCAATTTCTATTTTTATTTTTTCTCCCAAATTATCTTCAGCCTCTTCAGTTTTTTCATATTAGGATGGAGTTCTCACTGAAAAGTTAATGTAGCAAGCAAACTACAGTATTCTGGACTCTCTACTGCTTCAGTCAGCATGGTGAGAAGGGTTTGCTCACTAGGGCATGTTCTTCTACAAGGCAAGAGTTTTTGCATTAGTATTACAGGCCTGCCAGAGGCATATGCACTTGAGCATTCTCTACATTCTTGTGAGGAGAGGTGACTGAAAAAATAAGTCTTTAAGGGGAGGAGAATGTGGCACTTCCTTAAAAGGAGGAACTCAGGTGGTTTGCCACACTGCACAACTGAAATATTTGAATTTACTGACATATCTTTGTTATACACATCAATCGTATCTGTCTTTCCATAACTTTTAATTTCAGAAACCAAAAATAGTCTTGAGGACCAAATGTGTACCTTGTTTTTGAGAAAATGTACAGAAAATGCTGAAGAAGCTTTCAGATGCCATTGTAATATTTCTCAAGAGGTTCAGAGTCACTATGTGATTCTGTTTAAAAACAGAAGGCTTCAATAACTAGCAATAATTGCAAAGGACTTGCAGACCAAAGGAAGGAATGTTTGGTATTAAGGTAGTTCTTGGAGCACAGTGTGTTCAAAGCCCTCAAAATTCAGGGAATGTTTGGCAATGACTTTGCTGCTCTACACATAAACAGTATTTTGTATGGAACGTTCTGAGACCTAGCATTTTATATGCTCTTTTTGTGTATGAATGTGTTCAATAGATTTTTGAATATTTTATTGTCAAACTTTGATAACATAATAAAGTTGATATAGCTTGTGTCCTGTTGTGAATAATGTGTTGTCTCACTACTCAGATGGGATGTCAACTTGCTGCTTCCCCCTCGCCCCAGATTCTAGGTGTTTCATTTTCTCACAGTAATTGCTACTTGGTTTGTCTTCAAAGTGTACCTACTGTGTTGTTTCCTGTTCTTGAATTTATGGAGATGTGGGACTGAGATAATTTAATTTTTGTTTGCTTCTTTCTTTTTCATCCTGTATGAAAAAATACAGGGTTTGGGATGACTTGTGCTTCTGAGGTAAACAATTTGAAATTAATCCCTCACTGTCCTAAATTGCACTTGCCTTTATACTGTTGATTTTCAAACTGATGTACAAACCCATGCTTACTGACCATCCAGTTTCATGATTGTATGAAACAATCTTTTTGCAATTAAAAAGAATGCCTTGTGGCTCTGAAGAAACTTTAATGATCCTGTAGGGCAAAAAAATGCTAGAAAATACCTCCCTTATGAAAGTAATCTAAAACCCTTTATAAGACTGTTAGTAACTGCTGCTCTTTTCTCTGCCCTAGATCTCTATTATTTGAACCTCTTGTCCCAGTACAGTCATTTATGCCTTCCTCAATGTTCACTGACCCCATATGACTGCAGGAGAAAGAGAATGTAGCATTCCTCCAGCTCCCTATTGAAATGGGGAAGTCCTGCACTAAGGCACTGTGTGCCGATCCTTGGAAGAAGCTGGGAAAGCAGAGAGTACAGGGAAGGGGGACAAAATGATGATGAGGCCTGGCTAGAGTGATGCCAAGCCATGAAAAGGATTGATGTCCCCTGTGAGGCCAGAATACTCACTTCATACTAGTGCTAGCTTCGGTTGTGTACCTTGCAAATATAGTTACACCTGTGTATTGCCTGAAGCTGTTTTGCTGTGCCATCTCACATGCCTTAATGATGGGATTACAGTTTTGAGAAACCATGTTGACTTTGTTTTGCTTGAATTGCTTTTCATCGAGCTCTAGCTTAAGAGATTTCTTTGTTTTAACACTGATTTACTTCATGTTTGTTCAGGTCAACAAATGAAGGTGGAGTAGAATGTTTAGTTCCCAAACTAGCATTCTTCAGGCAAAAGCAGAATGTAGTATGAGCCTAGGAAATCCAAGAAACTTGGGTTAAAACTTAAAACCAGTGTTTTTGACTTCTGGAAAATAGCCATGGGGCTGTAAAGACAAATGGAACTCCATCTCATGTGAGCTTTGGCTCTGGCTTCATGGTGCTGTTATCACAATACTCACTAGAGGGAGGAGTATCTCAGCTAATGCTCAGTGGTGTCTTTTGCAGTGAAGAAGAGGGAAGAAAAATATTCCCCAGCATGATGTCACCAGTGCAAGCTATTTACATGACCTTAATCCAATGAATTTTAATGACAGATATGTGGCACTGTCTATTTCCACTTGCCCATTCCCCATTAGAAAGGAGTGATGTAGGAGTAAACAGAATGCTTTCTAAGTATTGGAGGAAGTAAATTAAATCTGCAGTGCCTCATGGCCTGCAGAAATCTTTCCTGTACTGAAACAACATCAGTTCCTGGGGAACTGCATGAAGAGGATTAACATTGAGTTTGTTCTGATGCCATTTAATCCATGATGTGCCCTGGATGTGTGCCATGTTCAGTAATACCTCAGTTCTTGGGAAAGAAGTATGTTTGTGTAGACTAGATCTCCTGTACATAGTATGACAACTTCTTTAGTCAGTAGGTTAGAGATTTGTAAACCTAAAATAATCCGAAGCTGTTAATTATGTTTTGTATCTCCTGCAGGTTTGGTTTTTTTTCAGCTTGTATTTGAGCAGCTAAAACTCACTGAAGTTAATTCTACAGTGATTGTGATGCTGTATTTTTATGTAGGTGGGAGATGAAAGATGGGAGACTTAATGAATGCAACTATACGACTAGTTGTTGAGGGGAGAAGGCTATTTTCCTGGTTCAGACACATGGCAGTTTTCTCCCCCTAAACTTCAAATACTTTTTGTTTGATAGCTTTGCTGTGCAGGTGAGCTGGTTGAATGATGTTAATGATTCTCATAAATCTGACAAGAACTGTGACTTGTCTGGTTTAAGCTGACACAATGTACGCTTTTATGAGCTCTATTAAAAATGCAGCAGAGGGCAGTAGTATGTAAGTTACAGAGGGTTTCCTGGTAATGTTGAATGGCAGCTGTGTTAATTTCACCTGTGAAATCCAGGATTACAGGGAAGTGAAGACCTAAACTTGATATCCACAAACCATTTCCTATCCTGAAGCGATTGCTTATGTGCAGATTCTGCTGTTTTTGAGCCAAAGATTGTTTTATGAGACATACAAAGCAAAAACTGTGGCTTGATTCAAATTCTGCATAAAGAATAATGAATTATATATCCACTCCCTTCTACATGCTCAGATTGAAGCATGAATTAGATATTGCCATCAGAAGTCTGAGCGTTAAGCATTGTGACTGTGCACCAACAATGAAGCATGTCTCTGCTGAATTCAAAGGTTGGCCATGTTCTAATAACTACAAGGAGCAGGTGTATAACTAGGCTCAGTGTACAGCACTATGATGCACAAACCACATAATGTATTTTTGAAGAAGCCCCTCAAATGCTTCTGGGTCTGTTTTCTTACTGCATTGCTGAACAAAGGACAAATCTTGTACCACAATGTTTTCGCTTTGCTTGTAACTACTGATCCATGCCTAGTAACCGTTTTGGGAAGGCAGAATTATTGACCTAGCTGCAGCTGCATTTACAGCTAAAAATGTCACCTTTTGTGAGTAAAGTGTAAGTATCCACAGAATCATCAAGCCAGATAGTAAATTCATCTGCATGCATCTTTACTGTGCTAGCAGATTCTTTGTACTGTGTAAAAATAGGCATGAGAGAATATAGGAAATCTCACTAGCAGCTTAAACAGTCATGACCAAAGCAGATTAATAATGACAGTGGAAACTAAAACAGATCTGGGAGACAAGGCTGCAAAGGGGTCCTGCTAATCCATGTGGCAAGGGCATGCATGCTTTCATGGCCCAATACAAAACATGTCCCAAAACCTACAGGTTCTCAAAACCTGGACTTGTCACCCCTGCTTTACATAGCCCAGGTGTTTGGAAGGATCTTTAGAACATGGAATTGTGTACTGAAGGGTTAAAGAGGTTTTAGTGAGGGTAAAATGATAAAGAATAATCTCTGGCACATGTCTGAAAGCCTTGCTTCTGTTGCACCTGCTTTAGTCTTGAGCTCTTGTGATATTTCCAGATGAAGACAAGTATTGTCCTTGTTTGACACACAGACACAGGTAACCTGTTCAGATTTCTTTAAGCAGAATCTAATCATGTACCTTTAAATCCAGAGTTAGTGCTCTTGCCATTTAAACCATCTTCAGGATACAGAACAAATCATTTGCTAGAGAGGAAGGGCAAAGCTCGCATGCTACTCTGATAAAGAATGCTTGAGAAAAATGTAGTGTGTGAATAAATGCACTTTCTGCATAACACACTCATTGTTAGTAATTTCATCTTGCTGAACTAGCTCTAGGTTGAAAAGCAGTTAATCCTGTGTGAAGATAATGCATCCTTGACTTTTCATCTACTGGTAAGTATTACAGTGCATGTCACTTCATGTTTTCTATGTTTCTATTATGTCCATTTGCACTTGTAAGACAGACTATGATACAATGAAGAAAAATATCAACTAAATATAATATAGAACATAAAAGATAAAACAACCCCCCATTTCATTAAAAATTCTTCAGTCTACTTTTGGCTTCTAAACCCCTGACTCAAAATACTCCCCTCTCTGCCTTTGATTTAAGCCATTCCCACCTGGTTCTTGGGTTCACTGAGCCCAGGCTTTTTCCTCTTGCTTTAACTAGTCAGAACCATTCCAGCACTGTAAGTTCAAATAAACATCCCAAAGCCATACACTGCATAAAAATCTTCTACGCAGAAGCAAACTGATAACAATCAAATGTTATGCACAGTTTTCTTTTGGAGAGAGACCAAATGCCTCAATAATAACAAATGAAGTTTAAGAAACCCATGTTTTCTTAGCAGGGATGCCTATGCAAATTCAGGATTTACATCAGAGCTTAAAGGTGTCAGGAAATCAGAAAAGAATGAACTGAAATTTCAGAAAGGCAGGAGGAGGAAGTGGGAGGTTGAGCTGATATAATGATGTTTGTTAGGGCTATTACATATTTGGTTTTGCTTTTAAAATCTACTTCATCAAAGCAGAGGGAAAAATCTGACTCTGGGGAAAATGAGAAAAAACCCAAATAGCTGGCTGGACTGCAGTTACTGGTGTTTGACTATCCTCCATCACAATCTGCTTATCAAGTGACAGTTTAAAACTCCCTGGGCTCTCAGCTAGACAGCCCTGGACAGCAGAAATGGATGTTGGATTGCTGAACAGTAGACTGAAGCCATGTGGGAATCCTGAAGTTATCAAATATTTGCACAAGATATTTGTGTAGATCATATATCTTAAAAGCATGTTTCTTGTGAGAAGCAGCAAAGAATCTGGATTTGGATTTGTGTGCAGAAAGGGAAGCTTAATGAGACAACGTTTGCTATCTCCACCTAGCTACAAGTAACTTTAATAGAAAGCCCTGAACTGTCTGTGACTTCCACACTTCAGAGACCTGTAGTATTCATAGTGCCCAATTTGCCTACCTCTAGTCTCTAGGCTGCAGCTCTGAAGGTCAAACCTGATGGGGCCCTGAACAACCTGGAGATGTCTGTGCTCACAGCTGGGGGTGTTGGACAAGATGACCTCTGAGGGTCTGTTTCAACCTGACACATTCTATGATTCTGTTTTGGGCTCCTAGATAAGGAGCTGATATTCACTTAAGGTACATATGCCTCAGTCTGTTTTGCCCATTTTTTCACATCTTCCATTTTAAGAGCACAGACCACAGTTTATTACACCATTCAGGCCTGTTCTATCACCTGTTTATTATCAACTTACAAGGATTTAATTTTAAAAGTAGAATTCCTGTCTTTCAGGATTGCATCCCATAGTGTTTAGGTCAGGAAACAGTCTGATCCACAGCAAAAGTTAAGGATAGTTTTAGCCAAATTGCTTCTAAGAAAAAACCAGGTTTCATTAGTCCATAAAATGATTCTGTTTTTTCAATGTAACAATGACACCTGCCAAATGCATGCCCATGTCTGACAAAACAGTAGTGACATGTTTGTTGTTTTCAAAAGCACAAACCAGTGAGGTACACAGGAAGAAATACCCGTGCTGTGATTCTCCACCCCCCATCCTTGTCAGGTAGATTACAAATGCATTTAGTTTCTCAGGTGGTCACAGTTTTTGTATTACTTCTTAAGATTTAAAATTCTCCATATTCCTGTACAATAGAGCAGCCAGAACTCAGGGTCAAAGGCTTGTTCTAATTGTAAAAGATGAAACAATTTAATTTGTTACCGTTTCTTGTTTGTTTCTATTTCCTCTGCTCCAATTAGTAAATTAAGAAATTAAATTGATATGTCTGGTTTCACTCATTAATGGAAGATATGGGCCGACTTCTCAGAAATGTACCAACATGTCCATAACAAAACATTTTTTGCAGAGAAGCAGCAGGTTGAAAACAGGAAATGCCATATTTTATCTGCTGAAATTAGTCAAATTGTAATAAATAATGAGAGCTGTAGGGTTCAGACCTGACCTTGCAGTCCATCTGTTTTACTTTAACAGCTCCAAGTTGTGAACCAGGAACCTATTACACCAAAAGAGACTGGAAAGCTTTGGCTGCCTTCACCAAATAGAGTAGAATATGTTAGCTTCCTGTGAGACACAAAGCTGACTGAGGCAGCCTAAAGCATGCATGTCATTGAAAGCTGATGAGACTTGTCACTAAGTTTTACTGCTAAACTGTTAATTACTACTTTGGTGTGGACTTATGACACCTTTATTACTGTTACGAAGTAATGGCAGAGAAATCACTCTTTTCTCCTAAGCTCGGTGTGTGTCATCAGAGCAAGCACAGAGTCAGTATTGGAGCACCTTTACCTTCATGGGACAGCATCCTCTGAAGGTTCTTGCTTCAAGATGCAGCATCTAGCTCTCCAATCTGCAACACAGCACCATCTTTCTCCATGTTACTGCCTGCTCAGAGCTGGTGCACTAACTTGTCTCAGCAGTTTAGTTAAAACTATGAAATGCCAAGTAGTTCAAAATGGATCTAACAGGTAATTTTCAACCCACTGCACTTGTAGTTTAGGACATAGCTATAATACTAATCAACTTTTCTAAATAAGGGACCCTATTTCAAAAGGTGTGTGGGAAGCTATGCACAAATGCAGTCAGCAGGAATTTGTATGCTAACCTCCCACGTTGCATTAAAATGTCCTGCACCACAGGAGGTGGTATGTAGGAGTGGGTAGGCAAACTTTAGAGCAGAGGAAGGTATTGAATCACTTGAAAAATTCTTCTTGCTCTTTATGTATTTAATGATTTGTTCCAGTTTTTACCTCCTAGGCACTCTTACCTCACAGGGTTATTTGAAGGCTGAATAGAAGAGCTACATTCTTGATGCAAACCTGTCTTTACTCCCACTTCCTCTTGTCTTTAATTTTAACAAGGAAAATTTTACTGAAAGATGTCTTAAAACAAGCTCCAAACCTAGCTTGCAGCTTTCAGTTACTCTCCAGGATTCACAAAGACATTCATACTTTATGGTAGAGCAACTAGTACTATTGGGATACAGATCATGCAAAATAGAAGAGACAACCATGCACCTGAGGGCTTATAGGTTTTTAAGCCAAGCAAAAATGAGAGGAGCCAATGGAGAAAATGGAATTAAAGGTGGAAAAACGAACATGGGTTTTTTTGTTAAAACCAGGAGATGAAAAATCTCTACTTATGATGAAGAGAGTTTAAATGAGTACTACAGCAAGGGTGAGTTTTGAGGACTGGATTTTGTCAGGGAGTTTTTCCTATGCATAAGGGCAAGAGCACAGTGCAGAGCTTTAGAAATCACACCTTTCTCTCAGAAAAACAGCACCAAATGATCATCTTCCCTAATGCATGAAAAAGATTGCTTCACTCAAGCAGCACTATTTCAGCCACTTTTGCCCAATTGTTCTAGCTAACTGCTATTCATAAGAATTTATAGTGTAATTTAGATATCACATAGATAGTACATATTGTAATAGAAGTTTTCAGTTCTTTCAGTTGACAAGGCAGGAAACACAACTTTTCTTCTTAATTCAGTCAGGTGTTAGACCTGCTCAGGAGTTGGAAAGTGAATTGTTTATCTGTTAAAAAGCTTTCCTAACAAAATAGCAGTGCTTGAATCCTGTGACTGCATTTTTAAGCAGTCACAGTTGATTCCAAATTTGTGCACTTACACTTTTCTCTTTTTAAATGAAATTCAAACCTGAGCTTACTATGCTTAAAAGCTTCACCAGCTTTACTGCCAGTTCTGCTCTCTGAGTTGGATTTGCACTGAAATAACAGGCCAAGTATAGAAGAAAGCAGGTCTTGTATTTTGTTACTGGATTCTCTGTTTCTGGTAATCTGCAAAACTCCTGCCTGAGAAAAATGAAATTTATTCCAGAGCCTTATTAGATGAGATTTTAAAAATAGCTTGTGGCTTCTAACTGCAGTTCTAGAATGGCAGGATTTCCTTATAAATGTTTCCAAAAGTAGTAATTACCCTCTTAATGAACCCTTGATGATATTGTTTATATTTATAATTAGATTTACTGGGGAGACTCAATTAGTTCAAATACAGTTGGGTGCATGTATGCTGGCTGAAACAGTCAATTGATTTGAATGTCCAGTCAGACACAACCAACTTTAGACAGAGATCGTTGACCACCAACAACTGAAATCTGCAAAGCTAAAGAGAATAATGCTACTTTTCATATTCCACTATGTAACTGTCTGATAGAGGAAAGTGGGTTTTGTTGTTCTTTTTTATTGTTGTTGTTGTTTAAATCAAGCTGTCCTTCAATTGTGTTGCTGCTGAGCATAAAAGTATTTTTGGCTACTTAGGATTTGAGGGGAAGGTGGCCCTTTTACTACAAAAAACACTCACTTGGAGATACTTAGCCCAAGAGGAGACTACATGAAGTTCTTCTATTCTTTCAGGCACATGAGCTCATGAGCTGAAGGAAACTTTCTTACCCTACATTTGATAGGAGACAATATAGCACCAACTAAACACAAAACTACAAAATAGGAAAGAATGACTGAGGAATTCCCAATACTTAATTTCTATATTGCTAATAATATGCAATGTCTTTGACTCTTCACAATTAAAATCCAGAGAGGTTAAGAAGAAATATTGATCCACCTCATGTGATCTGGACAATAACTTGATTCTTGTAGAAGTATTTACTTTTGAAGTGCTTAGTGCTAAATATTTTTCATAGTTTTATTTCTTCTTCAAAATCTTTTTACAGAGCTTTTCTGCTCCCCATTTATTTCAGTGCTCCTTTTCTACCTGCAGTACAGTTCTAACCTGCAAATGTGTCCAAAAAGACTAGAGTTGCTCCATGGAAACTAAGGTATTCCTTTTCAGAGTGATTAACTTTTCCTCATGCATCTGTCAGCTAGAAGATGATCTGACATAGCTACGGCATTGATTAAGGCAGGTTGGATATACAGACAAGATGTATTTACAAAGATTGATGTGTGCTACTTTGCTTTACAAATTGTCTTCCATATTTAAGTGCTACTATTATCCTCTGTAATTAGAAACTAAATCAGGAAAGCTATATTGTATTTTTTTTTCTGTTACAGTGAACATACTTATCAAACCCACAAGCTTACTGCTTTTGCTGCAGACAAGAAAGCAGTCAATAAATTCCTAAGAATGTTCTAAGTGACTCTAGAAGTAAGCATACGATGCCTAAGGTTGATTGAAGGTCAGATTCTTCCTTTCATTTTAAGATTAAAAAGATGATTTGTTATGAACAAAATTAAAACCTGCTCCCCCTAACAAAGCTCCAAAAGATAAAAATGACTAGTAAAGCATCTGAGACTGACCTGAGTGAGAACACCTGGATCTCTCTAGACTCAATCCCAAATTCAAAACCTTTGATAAAGGCTAGGCTCACCTTCAGGAAATTTGTATTCCTAAGTAACTGAATTACTATACAAATACTAGGTAAGTGAAGAAATTAATTTTCCATTAATTGTTGAAAGAAGTTTGGCATCTGAGAGATGTGAGTTCCTCATACCGTGCAGTTAACTGTGTATTAAGCAAATACATTTTGGAATGTCTGCTTGCTTGCTTCTTTAGAATCTTGCAAGATCACTGGAAAATTCTGAGACTAAAAAATATTTATGAAAATTTTACATAGGAAGGAGGGAAACTTTTCTTTCATTTACAAGGCACAGAAATTTCCAGATCAGCAGACATTGAAAGCATAAAATGGAAATTAAAAATCTCTTAAATTATAATTTTTTCATATGAAGTGAATTTCCAACTGTCACTGACAGACACCCCAACAGTTTGAGTCATGCACTGTGGTAAAAACCTTTGAGACACAGGAATATATTAATTTTGCAGTAAAATTTTTGAAAGAATGCTCTAAAGGAAATTCAGAAATTCGATAGTATTATATATACTATATATACTATATAGTATATATAGTATATATAGTATAGTATATATACTATAGTTTCTATAGTAATTGTGTGGTATAATTAACTTGGGGGAAGTGAGTAATGCTGTCTCTAGTCACTGTGTCTTTTAGATGTAAGCCCAAATCATACCCACTATTGCTAGAAAACAAAACCAGTGTATATGATACGCTTTACACTACAGCAAGGTAAAATCTATAGAACTTGCCACTGAGTTCCACATTTAAGCACAGCCTTTTTTTCAGTAATATACTCCTGCAGTAAGAAATCCCTATTTATAAACTTCAGTTGTCCTACATCAGTACTGACAGCAAAGTCATGGTAACTAATATCATTATGGCCTTTTTGCTCTGGATTGTTTACAAAGTAATTCCTAAAAACACATCTGGATAATTGATCTTTAACCAACCTGCTGAAGATTTATGACACAAAGTGAGGCTGACACAAATACAGCTCTGGTAAGAACTGAAAATCTGCCTAGGCTCTTTTGGGCATTTTGAGACACATTTTTTAGTGGGGCATCTTTTTAGTAGTTGTAGAAGCAGATGTTTTCTTTGTGGGTGCTTATTGTACAAGCCCTGAGGGAAGATCCCCTGAGGGAAGCAGGTGTGTGGTGGGATTCATACATGGGCAATGAAAGAATTCTGTAGCATTTGGGAAATGAGTAGTCACAAAATCAAAAATAAATAGCAAGGAAAGGGGAAAAAATAACAAGTATTTAATCTCCTTTTCAGGGCAAATAATGGAGCATATATTTCTGAAACTACAAAGACTCAAGAATCTTTGCACAGAATCAAGCAAATATGCAGAAATGCCTACGAAGCAAAGTTGTCCACTAAAATCCAATTTATTTGCAGTAGACTATTGGAGGTAAAAGGAACTGTGATATTGAGACACCAAAAGCCATCCATTTTTCTCCTTAACACAGATATTCAAGGACAGTGTTTAAGAAAGAGCATTTACAACAGCTTTCAGTGGATGGATATCGTGTAGGATATGCCTTTCTAGCATGTCTAACAATATTGGCAGGGTGAAAAAACCCTAAAGTATATGCCTCACTTATGTGATGGGAATGTTAATTTCTTTCTCTACCAAACACTCAAGTTATATTTTGTCATTAGGAATTACTTACCAAGACATGCAAAGGATGAAAGACAAATAAGCTAACTTGAAAGAGACAGCTCATTGCTGCATATACAGCATATAGACAGCATATAGACTTGAATACAAGATAGCACAGCTTACAGACATGCCTTTTTATGACTTTAATACCAAACTTCATTATTGTAAAGCCAACTTTGCTGCCTTTTATCACCAGTTATATAAAAAAATGTATTAAAACTGTTCACAAAATAGTATATAAGCTTTGACTATTTAATGCGAGCATTAATAAAGCCACAACCTGTAAGACACTGTGCTTTTCTTATTCAGTACAAACACACTGTAGGCAAGCTGGAAGCTTGTCAAAGTGAACTAGCAACCAATGACAATAGTGGAATAAAAAGAAGTGGTTCATTGCTGTTGAATATTTAAGGAAAATGATAGCAGAAACACCCTTTTAAAAATGAAAGTCACAGATCCTAGGTTTCATATTTGTCATATAGCTGAAGCAGCGTGTTAACCATTCAAGAGTTTCCATTGCCATAGCAACACATGCTTGTCACATTAGGGCTGATATGATGCAGGCAACTCCCTGCAGAAACAATCTTCTAACCCTTAAATATGCATCTCTAGATTTTAGTAAGATCTTCATGTAATTTCTTTTACAAAGATGAAACTGTTATACGATACAAGGTTTACACTTCAAGTTAACCTATCTGAGCTGAATCTGTGCAGCTTTTTACTAAAACAAAGTTCTAAGGTACTAAATGCAGCTAGACATGGAGATAGATGACGCAGGTCATAAAGCTTTCATGTAGGAAATGGTGTGTGGAAATAATCAGATTTAGGTGTCCATTTAGCATTTATACAATAGTACAGAAACACTGGATACCATCCTCTTCCCTTTAGAGTCTACAGAGATCACTCCTACCTTTATTTCATCAGACAAAAAGTTTGTTCAATTTTGATCTACCATCATAAGACACTCAAGTCGCATTACTATCAAATACAGTGTGATTAAGGGAGGGAAGGGTGCAGAGTTGAGTGATTTGTGCAAGTTTACATTAAAAGTTGGCATGAAAAATACTATTTTGCGGCTTTGGATCAGCTACATTATTACATATGCTACCATTTATATTTTCATCATTACCTGATTTGTAGAAAAAATAGAGTAATACAAAAGATATCTCTGTTAACATTGCACACTTTACCTGTCTCTGGGAATTCATCACACAGATGTTTCCACTGTGATATGCTGTGGTTTAGAACCTTAGTATATTTTTAATCAATCAAGTGTTGATACATTCTAAAAAGTATGCATATTAAAATCTTAACTTCCCTAGAAATCTGCTGATGGATAACCACAAAGACTCCTTCAGTAGGTTAAAATTACCCCACATCTTGTAGCAGTTTTTTTTCTGAGCCACTAGTAAACATTTTCTTAGGAGTCATTTACACTCTAAGACATATTGCACAGACAATGGCAAACAGCAGCTTAGTAACTCACAGTGTCTGGTAGGTTCTTTTAACTTTACATTAAGTAGCACAAATTACTTTATATGTATTTTAGTCATTATTATAAGGCTCATGATGTGCTTGGACTTAGAATGACTATAAAAAGTCGTCCACATTTACTCATATCAGCAGTTTACAGACTCTCCTAAGTAGTGGTTGCTCAGGACAGTCTTGTGTCAAAAAAGATTCTTATGACATCAGAGTAATTCCCACATCTACTTTTTTCTGTATCACACTACAATAAAATCAGCCAGCCATATATTTTTTTCTTTTATGCAAGGCACTAGGAAGAAGCACAATTCACACTAACCCTACTTTTTAGTCTAAATTAACTGCTTTTTTTAAATCTAGGCTAATATTTAAATAAGTGGTTGCTCAAATATTTCCATTTGTGACCCAACTTCAATAACTAAAAATCTGCTGAATGTATGAATCTAGAAGTAAGTTCTATCACCTTGGAAAGAAGCTGTTAGAGAGGGAGTCTCATACCACAATTGACAATTACATATGTTTTAGAAATGTTGATGAATTACCTTGAAAAGAGTTTCCAACGTATCAGTCAGCTCCTCTGCCTTTTTTTTTAATATTTCTGATACGTTCCAACTCACATTTTCTCTTTGTCAGTGGCTAAAAAAAAAAAAAAAAAAAAAAAGGCAGAATTTATATCTATATCCAGTTAATAAAACCCATCATCACCATGTAATTCTCTTGGATCAAGTGATAATTCTTTCTAGGAAAAGAACATTAATGAAAAAGTTATTATCTCCTTACCTTCAAAGAAAAGTACTTAATTGCAGAGTAATATTACAACAGCAGCCATTTTGGCTGGCTCGAGAATGTAGTGTTTGGACACAGTCTGAAACTGCTGCCATAATGTTCAGTTAAGAAGAAAGGAAAACCCTGATACCCAGCCCATGCCTGACTGCTACAAAAGGACACAGAAATTATCTCCTCTTCAGCAGACAGATAAAACTAATCCATCACTATTGCCTTGTGCATACCAAAAGAGTGCTAGCACAGCCTCTAAAGCTTGAAGCAAGGAATAATTGTTTGCTGTTTGGTATTTTTTTTAATGACAGTGCAGTTCCTTAAACAATACTGATGACAGAGAAAAGGAGTATGAGTCAGGGAGCTGCTTAATCTGCTAAATATGTATTAGCATGACTGCTGTCAGTCAGAACACTCAGCACTATGTGGATCTAGAAAGCCTTAAGCCTTAATAATCTCATACCTACTGTGAGTCTGTAATTTTATCCTTCTCTTCTACAAATGTAACACTGTATACTTCAAAGTACTGTATAAGGTAAGGAACGTTTAAAGCATCTAAAGCTGTGCTGTAAGATCACCTAGAAGGCACATTAACAATTACTACATTCACCTGTAGGAAAACAAAGCATTCTTTTTGCTGCAGATCCTGAAAAACATCTGTCTCATTCACATGGTAAAACTGAGACTTCCTAAAGCCAAACTGTTCTGGGCAGCTGCTATACTTCCATGAAAGCACTCATGAGCTTTTTGAAAGAGCTGGAAAAAGATGTGGAACTACAGCTGCACTGTATTCAAGTGAATTTAAGTATGAGATGGCTGCAGCACACTACTGCTATTACTGCATACTACCACTACATTCCCCACTAATATGTGCAGGAAGAGAATGAATATAAAATTTTTCTTTTGCTCTCTAAGCTTACTGTGTATTTTATTTTATTGCTTTCTCACTTGCTGCTTTTGCACTCTAGTATTTGGAGCAGGAATTGTTAAACACATTTTGCTTTGTCAGTAACACCAAAACCTTTCATTAGAATTCTAGCTCCACCACCCAGTCACTAATTACCTTTTCAAATATCCAACAGAACTCTTTCAGCTAGGTAAAGAACAATGGTTTCTATACCTACCAGAGAGTTAACCCTGATTAGATTAATTAGAAAAAAAGCACAATTAAGTTGTTTACAAGGCGTGATCACAGAACTGTACGCTCTCCATTAAAGCAATCCAGAATGTAGAACTGTACAAAGCTGAAACTGGGTTATCACATTTGTAACTCAGGATGTAACATACATATATATATGCAAATTAAATGTAAATCTTTCAAACAGACAGAATTTCAGGTTTTCCATACATACAATATTTATTCTCTTCAGAAGTACGTTTTCAAACCTTTCAAAATACACAGCTTATTATGAAATTAATTTATATGTTTAGGTCTTCCAGCTTCAGGGTCTGTGGTATTATTTAAATATAATTCTTCACTAACTTATAGTACACATCTATTTCTGCATAAGAAAAGCCCCAACCTGTGTCCTGGACTCCAAAACACACATAGCATATGCCCTCTGAATATCCACACAACACGTATGTGTGCTTATCCAGGCAAACCCACCATTTGTGCACATACAAATGCAGATTTAATTTGCTATACTGACGTACCCAGGCTATAATGCTTTAGCAGTGTTGCTATGGGAACAGGTTCTTAACAAAATTCATTGCTCACACATGACAGGCAGCATATTTTTGGATGGTTTTTGCACATGTTAGGGTAGATAGAAAACATGCCAAAGCATAAGGCTAACAAAGTCTTACATGCCCTGACCAATACTGACGATCCGTTGGTAATTCTGCATTACACTGTTGGTTTTTATAAGGATTCTGTAAAGCACAAGAATTTGTTTCCAGGTGCAGCTTTCCAGGTATACAAGAACTCTTTCCCCTCATATTTATATTCTTTATATTTTATTTGCAGTTTCCTATAATGATATCAGGTCTCCCCTTTTGCTTTGTTTTCCCCTAAATGTATTCATACTGCTCATTCATCCTTCCTCTCCACTGCATACTTCCTTCTCTTTCTTTCTCTCTCTCTACACTTTTTTTCAGGACTTTTCAACCCTCTTGTGTGTATTTTGCTGTCTGTCCTTTCTCTCACTGACAGAACACACAGCATTAGACACATTTCCTCCAATAGGGTGACCAATATTCATACAGAGCTATAGGAACAATGCTTGCAGTGGTATTTTTTCATTCAACAAAACTGAATGTGCATCTCTTCCTCCCATTTCCTTAAAAGGCAACATAATGGATAGAGTCAATTCTCTGATGGAAAGAGGCCTCTGGGAATCCTCCAGCCAAATGCACCCGTAAGAGTTTATTCTGCTCTCCCTGGTTCAGTTTCTGCATGGCTGACAGAGGGGAGGTGACTGCCTGTGAAACTAAATTACTTCACTACTTGGTAAATAAGAGCAGATGGCATATACAATTATATGTAAATAATTTGAGGCAATCTACAAATGAAATAAAACTAAAGTATGCAAAGATGCTAACCTAACCTGAGTTTGGTTTGGGATATATTTATATAACTTGGAAGCTAGTTCTGTCACTTTAATCTGCATGTCAAGTGAAAACCAGCACAAAGATGTGACCTGGATATTAAACCAAGCTATTAAACATACCTATCCTGAAGAGTGCTCTTACAAAGCACTCTATATTATTTTTCTAAACAGACACCATCACTGCTTTTTGCAGTAGAAGAACAAATCAAAGTAAGGTACATTTTCATTTGTTCTTTCAAAACCCCTCAACACATCCATTTTCCAGGACTTGTTCCTACTGTGTATAGTAGGAGATACAATGTTTTCTGTAAACTGATGCAAACTTTACATCCTAATAGACTGTTTCAGAAGCTTTGATACTAGAAGGTACACAGGCAGCCAGGTTAGGAGTAGGTAAAGGCAATGCAGCAGTGTTTTGTCAACCTGTTTTGTCAACTCCTTTCTACATGTCCATGAATATGTTATTAAAGAGTTCTGTAGGTCTTGACAGAATAATAATAAAAAAAAAAGGTACTTCAAATCTCAGTAAGACTTAATATGCACTGAAAAACTCTACAAACTAATAACTGGCATGAATAGCATCCTGTCCTTAGATATAGAAGCCATACTGTACCGTATCCAACATTTCCCACTGTTAGTCAGACATCAAGTAGCATCAAGGAAATGTTATCTGAAGGAGAAGGTAATATATTCAGCTTGTTTCTACTTTTCCAGTTTTCTGATTTCTTTTTGTTCCATGATTATTTCTCTGCATCAACATTTGCAGGAATTTGTAAGTCAAATATAGAATTTTTAAACTGCCAGCAGCTCAAGTTCCATCTGGGGTCTGAACAGTCAAGCTGAGCTCCTTCTGCAACACACAATACTTACACTACCACTACCAATAAATATTGTGAAATTAGAATTCTGCAGACAGATTCTCTAATGATCTACAGGCAGAACAGAACAATTTGCTCTTTCACACTCTTAACTATTACCCTAATGATAATTCCCATAAAAAACTAATTTTGTGAGGTAACATTTTTAAATCTCAGTGAATCAGAATTTTAGACAGGAAACTCTAACTACAGGTGCATACTTAATAAACATTTAAAAACTCACTGTATGAGTGGAATGTCTGTATGAATATCTGCTGAACAGGTGCAGAACTCCATTTTGGTTGAGTGATAGTCAATTGGATGAATCACTTTTTGCCTTTGCTCTAAGAAGCAAATAATAGGTTTTCATACAACAGTAAAAGTCACTTTTCTATGAGTTATAGACACTCAGTGCCTGTCTGGGCTGGTATGGTCTTCAAATGATACATCACCTTCCTCTAAAAGGGAAGAGTCACAGTCATTTTACTGTAAGGGGGTAAAGTATATGACTTTCAGGGAGGTTTGTCAGCGCTACCTTTAGCCTACAATTATGAAATGCCTCAACTGGATCAGTGAAAATTAATGTCACAGATTCACATCCAGCTATGGACAAAGGTCTACTAATGGGTATATAGTTTACAGAAGTACAGAAAATAATTCAAGTTTTTACAAAACGTAACATGCAACAATGGTAGTGTTATAATTGGCTTCTACATTTACAAATAGAATTCTGAGTTAATCTGTATGAACTGAATGTATTCAATTAATTAAGAAAAACAATATCTGCTGTTTTCTACTCTAGCTCAACTGACATTACATTTCAAATACAAGAGTGTATTAAAATAATCTTTTACATTTATACTCCATTACTTCAAGTGATGCTAACTTGTAAATACAGTGATTCTGAAGTTTGCCATCATAGTAAGATTTCTAGCAATAAAATCCATTTCCCTTCTTCAATTAGAATCAAGAGGAAGCTATATTTGTCTGACAAGCACTTCTTAGTTCCCATCTCAAATTAGATGACTGCCAGACCACAAAGCAAGCTGCTTATACATTGTTAAAAACTGGAACTGTTGAAAAATTAGGCTAATTGAGACAACTGGCACAATACAGAAGACAAATATCAGAAACACAAAAAGCTTGGATATAAGGATTTTCTTCATTTTGCCCTCTTGTTTTGATCAAAAAGAATGCCATATCTTTAGGGGAGTTATTATGTGAGGAGGGGAAAAAAGTACTACATATTAATAGAATCAACTTTGTAAAATTCAGACTTTTCAAGAAGTGCTAATTTTGGGTTTTTTTTTTTTTTGGCGGCTGTTTTGAAGATCAGGCTTACCAATCAACAAGACATTCTTTTTAAATACCAATATTTTACTTCATTTTCTTAAAATAACAGTTTTGGAAAGCTTTATTCAATTTATGCCTTTTACCAGAGTTATTTCAGAAGCTCATATGAGTGTTCAACCCAAAACTTCTAGTTTAATATTACTTATACACCAGTGCAGCCCTTTTAGAATGAAGGTTCAGTTCTTTTCAAAGTAAGAACGGTTTTAAGATGGACATTAAGTTCCGGGTTTAATCAGAATCCTAAGAGTACTGCAGAACATCACTACAGTGGTGTACTTCAATCCATCTTTCCTGAATATAGCAATATGTAATCTCTTCAAACCATAATCCTTGTTTGTTAGAACTGAAGTTCATACGTAATTTGAAATGGATGCTCACCAAATTACTATTTTTTTTAGTTAAATCTGTGATGTGGATTGATGACAAAATCTATAAATTATGGCTCTTTACTGAACCCTTTCAGGATGCACAGCATAGCATCCAGTAAAAAAGACACTTGATGGCTCTGATTCAACAAAGCAAATAAACACATTTAAAATATTTAATGAAATAAGACTTAAACCTATTCTTTCAATTTTGCTTTTGCTGAGGGACAGAACCATGGCCCCAGTTTTTGCTGCATTATTCAGAGAAAAGAGCTCATCTGCATAATTTGCTCCTGAGTTTTGAACGTTTAATTCCAAACACTGGGATAATATATTTGAACAGAATATTTTTGTATTTTCACTAAGGAAAGTAAAGAAAATTGCTCACTGTGGCACTGCTAGACTCAGTTTTTCACATTTTTTACACCCCTTCCTCCCCCCACAACCTCCTTAACGACAGAAGCCTTTTTTTTCCCCTCAGAAAAACACACTTTCAAAGCAATATTCTAGTTGGGTGCATGGAATCCCACCTCTGTTTCTATGACAGAAGCAGAGTAAGTCAATGTTGTCATATTCAGCTTGTTAAAAGAATATTCCACTACATTACAAAATGAGTGTTCCTTACAAAATCTCTGGGGCTACTAAACGTTTTCCCTATCCAGCTAGATGTATTTAGAAGCCTTCAGAAAACAGTTTCTCATTGTAGTTTAACTTCTTTGTAACTATAATGTAAAGAGTGTACTCTTACAAAGGACACTGCAGGTATCAACATTACCTAGGGCATAAACATCAAACTGCATGACTGTAGCTGGGAAGACAGTTTTCAAATAGATATGTATCCATGGGCTACAAGGGTTATTGAACAGAGCACTAAATGGCAAATATTAAAGCAAACACTCAGTAAAAAGAGAAGTGAACTTTGTCTCTTCACTCTACTGCACATACACAATACATTCCTGAACACCTAACAACTCAGAAAGCCCACTATGAGTGTTCTGCTGAGGAAGCTACCATCAGCATTACGCAGTGCTTTGCTCCTTTGGGGGATATTTAACACTAGATGGCATAGCACACCATGAAATATGTATGAAGTGTGAGCAAACACTGCTTGCACTAGACCAGAGCAGTCATTTAAAAAGCTCCTTAAATTAACAGAGTGACACTTCCATATCAGCTCCTTCTTTTATTCTTATAAGGTATGCTTAAATTCTGTTTTTCACAGATGGCTGGAGGATACAGAGCTGATATAACAATATTAAATGTTAGGTCAACTTCTGAAAATGGTCCTTGAAGGATAAATTTTGTGCAGTATTGATAGCTAGATGGTTCTCTTTAATTTACTACTAAATTAATCCTATCAGATTTTGCTACGTATTAAATCTCTACCATATTAGCTGATGCTAAAATACAGTTCAATGTCCACAGCAGAGTCGTAAATATTGTTATGCTTTTCTTTCACTACTTTTCCAAAAGAATATCACTCTGTTTTAGTTTCACTACTGATGCATCCCTGGATAAAAAGATTTTACTCCACTATTTATAGCATCACTTATGATTACCAAATTTGGAACTCAGAACTGATAAGAATGCAGTGTTTTTTTCATATTAAAAATTAGTTAACACTATAAAGCTGAGCTATACCTCTCTAGGCCTCATTTTTCTGTAAGTAATATCAGATCACTTACAGGCAAACTAAACCATGAAACTAGAAGCTAAGCAAGCTGTGTTTTCAACTAATGCCTCAATCTAGCCACATAATATAAACATTCATAAGCATACAGAAGGTATGGAAACAAAAAGAATTGTCAAGTAAGTAGAAGTTTCTATATACCACAAACACATTTTTTCCCCACACAAAGTTTTCTCCTTAATTGAATGCAAAACATATTAGAAACTACTTATATTTTATGAATCTGTAGTAAGTTTTTCCTTGCTTCTTAAAGAAATACAATTATTTCTAAAGATGTTGCTTCTTACTTAAGAGGGATTTTATTACACTGGAGCTATTTACATCATGCCTTATATGCCTTGGTATTAATTTTGTGATTCTACAAGATTTTTTTTCTTCAAAATACAACTGCTTGTAGCATTTCTATATACTTTTGTGTGAGATAATCAGTTATGAAAGGAAAAATTTACACAAAAATAAAAATAAGCCTTCACTCTATCACACAGTCTTCATTTACTGGCTTCTCCACAGTCCAGTTAGATTTCATGACTATGGCAAAAAAGTTACTAAAAAGATAATTATGAACTCTGGCTTAAGGATATGTTAATATTATAGGTTTTACTTTTGCATGACTAGTCCTTAATAATTTTTGAGCTTGGCTTGCTCTCCAGTCAAGACCACTGGGCTGACCAATGCAGGTAAGCAAGAGACACAAAGGTACCATTAAACTGCAGTGAACTTAACCATTGTTCCCACACACGAGATCAATATCCTTTGAAAGAAATCACCCACTATCTACCTCAACCACTGAGATGCTGTACTGCATTTCGTCCTTTACACGGTTCCTACTACTGTGCACTGTATTTCCAAATCTGCAGTGCAGGACACAACTTAGATATTTAAACATTTATCTGCATAACCAAATGTTATGATCAGACATATCAATGAAATGCACCAGACCTGGATCATAATAAACGCACAGTGATTCTTCCCACTAGGTTACCAAGTATGTAAACTTCTTAATTTATTAGGCTTTTTTCTCTCCTTTACCTTCATTCTCTGTTAAAGAGCCAAGATTTGAGTCCAGAAAATGAAAATTTATTTGTTCAATTGTACCCCCCATGTCACAGCTGTGCATCCAAACATAATTTTCAACCTTTTCTAATCACACTAGACCCCACGGTGGAAACTTTACTGCTAAAAGTTTGGAGCTTTCTAGGCAACCAGTGTATTTTATTCACAAGGCAACCACTATGTGTGTTTTTAGATCTGTAAATAAGTATCTATAATTCACCTAGGTATTATATTAGTGATGCATGGTTGTCCAAACCTCTTTAAATTAGGCCTCTATTTTATATGCCTGGTAACAGCTTGAAGACATTTAAGGAGGAATCTAGCTGGCAGACTGTTTTTAAGCTACACTGATGTCCAGCGTATGAATCCTGTAATAAAACATTAAATAATCTTTGTTTAAGAATTGGCATGCACTTCTTTCAAACCCTACCCCTAAGAATGGAAAAAAAAAAAATGGACCCTCTCCTTTCAAGACAGGAGACATAATATCTTACAGGAAAATAATTCAGTCAGTGGAGGAAAACAATGCTTATAGCTGCCTTCATATAAAGGCAGGGTCATGAGGTAGGACTTAGGACAAAATATAATTTTTTTCTCCAAAAGAAAAACAATGTTTAGAACCCCATTTCATATACACTGAGACCAAAACCTAAAATATTTTAAATGACAATGTAATTGCAAGACAGAGAAATTATATGGTTGCCATGGCTGCCTTCAAATGCCTTCCCATATTTATATTTAATCTCAACTCTGAACTAACTCTGTTGGTGCCATATCAGCTATTTTTCTTCAGAAGTCTATTCCGCTGCTTCATCTCCTAAACTGATGCGGTCAGAAAACCTTGGGGCAATAAATCTCACTGTTCAGCATGCCAGTTCAACATTTTACATGTTAAAAGCAAGACTGAAAAGAGTTCTTTAACATGTAGTTTCTTTGCTATGCAAAAATAACTGTGAATAAGCAGTGCTGGCTGGCTTTATTGATTTTCTTTGCTTGATTTGTTTTCTGTCTGGGTAGACACCCAGCCTAGAATTAGACTTTCTAGCTGTATAACATAATTTTCCCTAATGACATAGGAGAAAAACCCACCATGTTGCTAAGTACAGTTGGGCAACCAACATACTAACCATAGTTATTTTGGTAGCAACAGCATCTTACAAAGATGTGGGCTCCACAAAGATAATGTGGTTAAAACTATCACTCAAGGAGGTCAGATTGTCAAAAATAGCTTTCCCTCAAAGATAGTAATAAAGTTTGTATTTGTATGTTGAAATTAT
The DNA here is from genome assembly GCF_027791375.1 of Indicator indicator. NCBI lineage: Eukaryota > Metazoa > Chordata > Aves > Piciformes > Indicatoridae > Indicator > Indicator indicator. Next base: position 18,671,231 of record NC_072028.1, read on the forward strand.
AGGCAGTTTTGTATTGCAAACAACTTTGTGGCAAACCAGAAATACAGGGTTTTCCCCCTTCTCAGTATACACATGCTGATGTATGATGTCCTTTCAGTAGAAAGAAATTTCATCTGTCTTTAAAATAAACCAATCCCTTAGTAAAATGTGTTTGGACTCTGAAATGACAAAATAGTAGCTGAGATAATGTCATCTAAAGGTAACCTCTTTTCTGTCATACTGCTGTGGCTATAACCAGCATAATCCCTTGAATCCCACTGTTTTAAAGAAAGATGCTAGCCTGTATTACCCATCAATGGGGTTCAGTTTCCAGCAAAATGACTCTTATTTGGACAGTTTAGCGTATGCCATTTTCTCCCTGTAACCTAAGGGATAAAATGGAAGTTGGAAGACTGGTCAGATCCTTCATGAGCAACTGATGCTAACAGACTATGAATTGAAATAGGCATCTTCACTGTTGTGTTGTCACAGTGTTAGGGTGCTCTTAACATAGTTCAGATAAAAATTATGTTTTAATTGTAGCATTATATACTAGGATTGGACTAATCAAATACAAATACTAAGTATTAGGGAGATCAGTCTCTAATCTTAGCATCCATATCCATGTGGCTACATAAGATGACAATTACCAATCATTTTAGGGAGACTTTATTTCACTTGTGTTATTCTAGTTAGTGATCATGCTGTAAAGCAGAAAATCTAGGGATGCAAAAAGATTCAGAGATAATAACAGCTCTGAACTAACGACATATTCCTGTACTATAAGGATAGGAGTCTAGGCTTAACTACCACTAACTATTCTAAAGTCACAGTAGAATCATACAGTAACACAACCATCTGTGCAAACTTTAAATAGCCAAGAACAAAGAGCATGAAACCAAATAACCAGAATTAAAAGCTACTCTTTCAAAAATCACTGAAACCATGTGCTTTGTACTTTACCATTTCAAGCCCAGATTTTCAGCCTTCTGTTAGCAAGCAAAGTATGCAATTATAGGGAGATATTTTTCAAAGGAATCAGCAGTTTCCATTTAGGATAGAAGTAGCTAAGTTTCCTGAAATGCTGATCAACCAGCAAGTTGCAAGCAGTTTATGTATTTTTAAAATATCATTGTTTCATTTCAGGATCTAAATATGAACTAAGTTGTTGTGAAGTACTGATCCTTGATGCAGTGTGAAGGGCAGATATTTGAGAAACATTTTCCTTCAAAACAGTTGTAAAACATTAGAATGACTGAGCAAGCCCCCATCTAATCTCACTGCACCTGCAGTACTGCCTTATTCGCAACAACAAAAGCCCTATAGATTTGCCAACATAAAAGCAGAGATTTGTGGCATGCCAATTAGGTGCACATACTAGCTTTGCATCCTTAATAAATACCAGGTAGTTAAAGATCTGGTGGATTTATTCTGACAACACTGAGTTCTGTCATTGTAAGAGGTGTGCTTCCTTTTAACATTCCAAGTGTATAAATCAGGAAAAAGCAAAAGCTGCAATGCTGATCACAGTGCAAAGCTGACTAAAAAGGAAATAGACAATGTACAAGCTTTAATTAAGAAACTGTTCACAGCAGTAGATAGAATATTTTTAATGAATAAACCCCAAATGTCCCAAACTGACCCTTACGCAACATCCACTCTTTGCACAACAAAGTCAACAACCTTCATTCCAAAATGCTATGAAACAAAGAAGCAGATCTGAGGTGAATACATTTTCAGCAGGTACATGCATGACCATTAGGTGAACAATCAGTATTTGGATAAATACCTAAATCTCTAGTTGGAGATGTTGGAGGTGTTGGACAAGATGACCTGCAAGGGTCATTCTATGATCCTGTGGTGAATAGTGTAAAATCATCATCTTTTAAAATAAAGTGTTATAAAGCACTATGTATACTGCAAAGAATTAACCCAAAAACAATTGGACTTACCAGAGAATAAAAGTGAGTCAGATACGGGCCTGTATATCCAACTTGAAGTACAATCTGCAGTTTCCCAAAATGGGCTCCTGAAAAGCCTTTTCCTGTATCATATGCTAGGGATGCAGAGACCTTTAAGATTTTATTTGTAAAAGCACACTTCAAACTCAAGGTATTAGTTCAAGCTTCTCACTAATCCTGTGCTGAACAATGCAGTTTTAATTTGAACAGATCTCTTCCACCCTATCTGAATTTATCTTACTTTTCTGAGGGAATAAAGTGAAGAACAGAAGACTACTGTCACTCAAGAGTCTAGTTCATGCAACTACTAAATTACTGACTACTTTCCTTTAGGGTGTTTCAATTGAACTTTACAAATGGTGATCTCCATTTTCTGCACTCATTGCAGACTACATATTTAAAACACATTATGTACTCCCACTAAAGAATTACTTGTTCTTATTCCTTTTCCTAAAATAAATTCCAGTTACAGTACATTGTTGTTAAGCATGTCTAGAAAAGTAGAACATGTAGATCTAGAACTTTTAAGTGCTCTTTCCCTAATTAAGTTATTCAGATTAAGCAAAAAAAATTTACATAGAAATTTGCAGAGTGATATTGCTATGGCAACATTAGAGAAGTAACTCCAATTTTTTGAAAGCTTTGCTATGCAGACTTTTTGCAGCATGACAAACTAGCAGTTCTGTTCAGGCACTGTGCATTAGCTTGTCACAATCAAGAATGAAGGATTAAAACAACTATGCAATGTGCTCTGCTGGACACTATGGATGTCCATACATTTAATGTAGACATATTACAAACTAGAATTCCAAGGTAAAGCATTTAAGACTCCCATGTGCAGCTTACTGATATCTTTCTCAAAAAAAGGCCAGTCATCTGCCTCAGTACAGAACAGCAATGGCAGCAGAAGAGGGAGACATCGTAAAGTCTGCCATTCATTGAGATGTTGTAAACATATGGACCAGGCCCTACGAAACTAAAAATCAGGTGAAAATCACCAGACTTGACTCCAGTTTATCACAAATTGAATTTACCACCAATAGTAGAGATCTGACACTTTCATTCTACACAGCAAAAATGTGCCAGGAACTCTCTTGAAAGGTTTAAACAAGCCAGAAACACTTGTTTAAGAAAAATGGTATCTCTGTAAGTACCATAAATGCCCAGTATCATCTTATTCACAGCAAAATGCAGATGAATTAATTTATATATTTAATACCAGTAAGATACTTTACTTCAACATATGTCAACCATACCAGGCTTAACAGAATACCATATGCCACAAAGACATGACTTGAATCCATATGCACATGCGAAGCAGTGTGACATTGGCTTTTGTACCAAATTAATAATTTCAAGGATGTTGAAGAAACGGTAGAGCAATGGAAAGAACCAGATTATGAATTAGACGAGTCTTTGGCATTCTCATTACTTGAATTTTAAAATATTTTCCTCTTTTATAGGTTGTATAATTTAAGAATAATTTTTATAAGGAATAGAAGATAAGATTACAGGTAAACAAAGCTACATCAGGAAGATTTAGAAATAGATTCCATTTAATGCAGTCCTGTCAAATCAAAGCCATCCCAGACTTAATTTGAAATTCATACATTTAAAACCACAGAATGGAAGCTTCCAGTTACATTGAAGACCACACTATCCAGTAGCTACTGGGACTCAAAGGAGGCTACAGATCTCAGCTCCTCTAATCTTTTAGAAGCTGGGGCAGCTGCCTTTCATAGAGCCTTTCTCTCCTGTACTTTTGGAAACTGGAACCACAACCCTGCACTTCATTTACTGAACCTTCTTTGTACATGCCCATCACTGAAGGCTGTCATTATAGGCTCTCTGTACAGTTTCATGCCAAAAGGCCACACTATTTAGGAATCTTTGTAGCAGCAAAGGTTAAACAGGGATACCAATAGGAGGAGTTCAAAGCATGTGTTAACATTCAGGATCTTGGACAGAATTCTTTAGGCAAACAAAGTGGCAAACAAGAACTACAAATTTTATGTTAGTACTAGATGACAATATCTAGCAGAATAAAATGAGCTGTGATTAATTTACATTTTTTTTTCATTTCCAAATGGACACCTAGTTTGAAAATTATCCTGTTACCCAATTCTCTCTCTGATTTTCCAAAACTAAAAGACTTCTTGAGGTGTTTTCTTGAAGAGAAGTGTAGATTAATGTTTTCACTGATGCTTGTTTTAGAAGGGTCAGCAAGTAACAGTAACATATATTTTGTATCCATCAGTGTGGGGAAAAAAAAAAAACGGAATATGTATTAATGACAGTATGGTAGCTGTGATGATGTAGGGATTAAGAAAAACATATTTTATAATCTAAAGACTGAATGAACAAAAAGATGCTATCACTAAAATATAAAGCCAATCTGGTATGTGCTAGCTAAAGTGCTAACTAAAGTCAGCTAATACTCAGCAATTAATTTTGCCTTGGAAGATTAGCAAGAGAATTTGTGAGAACGGAGGAAAAAAAATACAAGTTGCTTATGCTGTTCCTGGAACTCCAACAGGATAATCTTTTCACAGTTACATAGTTATTTCACTTATAAGTCTCTTAACTCTCCTACTCAAACTGTGTAGTACTCCCCAGTTACTCTGGTGTTTAACTTCTGGAGTTGACTGCCTGAAAACAGACATGCGGGTCCAAAAGGAGAATTTTGTGAATGATGAGTTAAAGTTCAAATTGGCATTGGCACACAGGTACTACATAAATCTTCCAAGTTCCAATTAAATTTAGAATTTAGCAAAGCAAAGTAGAGCTTACTGTTGTAAGACCCTTGGATGAATGGATGAGATGAAACAGAAGCTGAGAACGCTCATAAGTACACATTTCTTTTAAAGCCAGGTATTTTCCTACCATAAAAAGCTGAAGTATCATAACAATGGTTAACCAGCAGATTGTTCCCACACACAGCCACACATCAATAAAATATTGGAGAAAGATTTATTGCTTTACATTAATGAAGAGTGTGTAGAAATAAACAGTGAACTCAGGAAGAGCTACAGTAAGGGTAGGTGATTGCTGAGTTCTATGTAGAGATGAAGTGTCACAGGAGTACAGAACACACATACACAAGAATCATCAAAATCAGAACGAAGAATGTACAGCTGGACTAACCAGATTTCTCCATTTTCAGGCCACAATCAATCTCACCAAGTTAGAAAGTGAAATGCCATTCTGTGCCTCACAGTTTATTACTCCATTTGTGCTTCAGAATAGGAGCTGTTAGGTAGATTTAAATATTGATCTTTTTACATAAACAAAAGCAGTTTTCATTCCTCCTGTTCTATTTATGTAGTTTCCTTTCTTGCTCTGGTGACAGTCACATAATCTCCTAATTCACATGTGATGTATGATCTGTCTTATAAACTACGAGATTTATTTTGATATAACTGACTATATATTTAATGTGTAAATCCAGATGCTAGGAATATTCAACATTTTTACTTTTAACCTTTCTGATAAGCTCAGTTGAATCCTCTTAAAAATGGAGATAATATGACTTGAATATTTTAGGCTTTGAACAAAACATTTGTTTATCATCTAAAATTAAATTATTTGCAGTTTTAAAAGAAGAATGTCTGTGTTTACCATTCTAACTGCAGGTAGAGAAAATCCCTATTTCTAAGTTTGGGATGCTTAATATAAAAAAATTAAAACATCCATACAGATAAAAAAATGCAGTTAAATTGGTAAGTTAAGCCTGAGCTTAGAAAGGGATGTTAAGATACAGTATGATGTCTATGTATTCTACACTTTACTGCAGTGAAATGAATTTTAAAAACGAGCTGGAGGTTAAAAACTTCTCTAAAACACATGGCTACAGACACCCGTGTAATTATGATCAATGATAATAATTAAACAATTTAAAAAAATCCTATAAATTCAAGATAATAATTAGTTACTCCCTCTAAAGAAAGAATACCAAGTGACTAAACAGGATATTTTCACATAGAGCTAGAATTAAATTCTTGTTTCTCTGTCTGATCATCTTTGCTACATGCAAGGAAAGACCACTAGGCATGGATTACTGTCATGCTCCTGAAGCTTTAAGTAACTTCAAGAGTTATGCCATCATCTTTTACTCATAGCAAAGATGATCCTAGCCCCAGAGTGGCTCACAGAAGCACTCAGTATATTTAGCATGTAATGAGGAAAGAGGTTTTGGGTGAGACAAGTATGGAGGGGGAAGGAAGGTTGTAAATTATTCAATGCTTCAAGAATTATGCCTCTTACTAAATGACTGCACAGTTAAACATGCTGTGTCCTTTGTAAATGGAGGTGATTTTGAAACAAAGAAATATTAAAAGAGAATACTGAAATCAGTCTAAAGAACTCAGAAATTGTGCTCCCTAGATAGGTCTATATGACAATATTCTACTTGGTAAGTATCAATAAAGATACATAACTGTGGATCCTAGCTAAAATGTTCAACATTTTGCCACAGCTTTCCTGCTACTGATAAACCAACTAGATCCATGTTAGCTTGGATACGCTTAAAAATGGTGCAATATAACAAACATATCCACAAAGTAATTTCTTACATAGTTTTGATACACTTCAATGTTCTTATGAAGACAAAAGCTTAGAACGTAGGGTTGGTGGGGGTTTTTATAAGACACTTTAAGTCAGCCCAGATGGCAAAACAATATAAAAATTTTTACTTACTGAAGCTCTCGCTTTATTTTCTCTGTTACTCTTGAATTTTTTTGGTAAAGCTTCCACTTACATTATTTGTAATAAACAGAAAAAGAAGAATCTACTTCAAACAGAAGTAAATTGGGTATGTCTTTACATAAAAGAACACTTAAAAAGTAAAAATCAACATTCCGACTTGAATGGACAGTGTGCATCTTTTTTTTAGTGGTAAAGCAAATCTTACCTTTATTTTTCTCAATTATGTGCATCAGCTTAAACATTATTTTCTCTGTGAATTGCTGCTCCTTGTAAAACTGCAAAAATAAAAAATTGGTCACATTCTACTTTCTTAAAGTCCTAATATATATTGTCACTCCAGTTGCTATAGAAACAGAGTGGCTTTCATCATTCTAACGCGTGCCGTGATAATTGTTTTTATTTCAGTCTGTGGAGAGGTAGTCAATGGTGCCAGATGCAGTTAGCACAGACACAGACTATATTGTCATCTAAGCACAAAGCTGCTGTCTCCTGGTCTGTCACTGCGAGCTTTCCTAACCATCAGCAATTCGCAGGAGAACATTCATGCAGAAAGAAGAGCTGTTCACAGGGCTTCCTTCTGCGGATGAAACAGAATTCCCTGCAGAAATAATGCTTTCATATGAAGAAAAACAAATTAATAAGACACAGCACAGTATTCCTTTGGATTGTCCAGTCAGTTCACTGACTGATGGATTATATCAAACTTGAGTTCTGTTTCAATTTAGGGAGTGTAACACACTTTTAGTTCCTCTGGATATTTATTTCACAGAACCACAAAACAGTTGATGTTGGAAAGGACTTTGGGAGGTCATCTCATCCAACTCCTGCTCCAGCAGAGTCATATAAAGCAGACCATGTTCAGATGTCTTTGGTGTTATCTGGCCAAGTTGTTCTGGTGCTCAGTCACCTATCACCTACAGTGAAAAAAAGTGTTTGTTTGCACTCTCTGCCTTCCACTGCGTCACTGATAAAAGCTGGGTTCTACCTTCCTTACATCCTCCCTTCAGAGATCTATGCACATTGAATGGGTCCCCCCAGAGCCCACTCTCTTCTAGGTGAAGCAGTCCAATCTCTCTCTGCCTTTCCTCACAGAAGAGATGCTCCAGTCCCTTATGCTGAACTCTCTTCAGTGGCTTCATCTCCCTCTTGCTGAAGAAACAAGCTTTCAAGCACCTCATGCAAATACAACAATTCAGATTGTGGAATGACTGGACTTTGCAGTGAAGCAGCTGTACAGTGAAGACCTCAGGAAGGTGAACATGAGTCAGAAATGTGTTCTTGTAGTGAAGAATGGCAACTGCACACTAAGCAAAAGCATAGCCAGCAGTTTGAGGAAAGTGATTACCTCCCTCTGCTTGCCACTTCTGTGACCATTGCAGGAGCACTGGGCCCTATTTTTGGCAACTCAGTATAGAGAGACATGAAAGATTGTAGGAAGCTCAATGGGGACCACCAGGATGATCAAGGGGCTGACGCACTTGACATACAAGGAGAAGCTCAGAGTACAGGATTTGTCCAGCTTTAAGAAGGCTCAGGGGAGACTTCAACTACCCAGTGACAAGGTATGGAAGAAATAGAGCCAGAAGAAGAAGGCTCTTCCCAGAAGAAAAAGGTTAACAGACTTGGCTTGGAACATGAAAAGCTTCAGCCAGATCACAATATTTTTTTTTCAGCACAAAGGTGGTTGAACAGTAGAACAGGAACTTCGTTTTGTTTTGTTTTCACTGAGAAGGTGACCAACCACTGGAAGAGGTTGAATCTCCATTTGTGAAGATAACCAGAAATTTTCTGGATATGATCTAGGTGACTCTGCTTGAACAGAGGACTTGATATGATGACTTCCAATCCAAACCACCCTATGATTCTCTAACAGTTTGTACACCTTTGGTTTGACATACTAGCAAAACTTTGGATTGATTCAGTAAGTATTTGCCAGAACAAATCCAACCTGGGAGAGCTCTGTATGCTTAACTTTTCTAACAGAGGAAATTTGAATACTAAGTCTTGTTCAGGTCACTGAAGTTTTGCCCAAGCAAGGTCTAAGCATCATGTGAAACAACAGCAGAACAAAATCTGTGCTCTCTGGCAGTATGAAAGAATGTTGTTTTTTCATAATAACTTCCTGTTAATTCCCTAAACTAGCTCTTTTGAGGATTACTTGAAGAGCAGGAAATCACGAGTGAACACAGGCACTGGCATTCTGTTAATCCACTTTTTCTTCAGATGTTCTACAATTAGCTGAGCTGTGCAACATGAGCAGAGTGCTCTTACTTAGGGTACAGTTAATAAGGAATAGCTATCATAACTGTTACTTACATAAAAAGGACTGTTAGCACTTTTATGAAGATGTGGCTTGAACCATGAAAGATTTATTCCAAATCAGTTATTCTCAGTTCATGTTAATTTGGTTATAATTAATGGAAGTTCTGTGCAATTTTATCTCTTTGTAAGAGATGCAGCTAATGTGCAGTTTAAATATTAATGGTCTTATTCTTTCTAAGGATAACTGCAGTGCTTAATGTGGCTTAGCCAAGCAGACAGCTGTTTTTCTTAAAATTAAGGTGCTTCAAATCAACAAATTTACAGGTTAACTATAAAGCACCATTTTCTGTACTTAGCCTTCCCTGCTCAACACTATGAAGTACATAAATTGTACACAGGGTTGTCTTTCTCTCTTACATATGTCTGTGCAATTTGGCTCCAAAAATGTCTCAGAAAACAATAATACTATATGAAAAGCAATCATATAGTACTATATGACAAGCAATTGGCTTGTCAGTTCTAAATTGAGCAAATTGACAAAAATGCTGTAATGAATTAGAGGAGTATATCATCAAAAATAGACATTTATGCAAAGTACTGTGGAAAGAGAATGGTGACTAGAATTTTCCTTGGAATGTCTGTTTGGAGGTCCCATCTGTGAACAAAGCAAATTATAACAGACAAAATGTTGATGGTGGTATAATTTGTGGATAAAAACAATTACTTTAGCTGCTGCTGGACAAAGAATAATTCCATGGTCACCAAGCCATATAACTCATGTACAGTTCTTTCATTATCATTTCTCCTTAGATTCTAAGGATTGTACTCACGAGGTTTTATGTACCAATGCCTGCACAGACTCACAGAACTACAGAATCGTTTAGGCTAGAAAAGACCTTCAAGATTATCAAGTCATGCCTCTGACTACTGAGGTTTTCCCAGATCCTCTGGGATTCCTCGCTCTTATTCATAGATATGTATATATATATACCCTGCTTATTTCATATTTAGGTCACATCAGCTGTACACACAGAGTAGCACCAAACAGGTCACCATATGTCCAAAAATTCCACATTTATTATGGCTGTGCATTCCAAAATTTATTTGTTTTACTGCAGTGAGCATCCACAATTTTTTTCAGAAATACAGTCTTCACAACTAATATCAGAGCAGCACAGTAAGCACAGTCTTTTGGGGAAGCACTAAACTTATTGCACATCTGCTCTACAGTGCATAAACACATACAACTTCCTAGTAAATCTCAGACCTATATATTTTCTGAATCTTTTGTTTGGCAGACAGCCAGACTGGAAAGACCCTGCTGCAGCCCCATAAGCTATATTTGGTAGTAACTCACTTCCCAGCAAGTACATATGAAACTGTGTCACAGATAAACAAGGTTCTAACTCTCACCCATTTGAAAAGAATGTAGCAGAAAGAAAACCAACAGTGTTCTCTGCAAATGTGGCTTGCTGTGTGAAGCTGGAAACGACTGTGACTACGAGTCCTGTTTGTTGGGCCCCAGCACATTTGCCCACAACCTGCCTCATTTGCTCAGGCCAAGCATTGAGCTGTGACTTGGAACAAAACAAAAATTTCATCAGTGAAGTCCTGTTGGCTGGTTTGTTTTTTTCACAAGTGTCAGCTTTGAGCAAGTATAGCTAAAATAAATAGATCAGAATAGGAAGAGAGTAATTTAGGCCTATCTCAGCAATCAGCTTGATTTCCATAATACTTTGTTATGGACAGATACTAAATATTCCACCTTCTTCCATGTACCTACAGCATTTGGCAATATAGTATTTTCTAAGGTGAATTTAATCAGTACGCACTGTGTGGCAAAAAGACATTGGAAAACTGGGTAAGAACAGACAACACACAGTGATATAAAGCACAGAAGCACATTCAGATTTTGGACATCAATAGCCCATCAGAAGTGGCATTCTTTCCACATTCCAAATATCAAGCAGTGAGATCAGTACCTGAGATCAGTACCTTTTGTTTCCCTAGCTACACTGATAGCCAGGTGTATACATAGAATGTACAGGTACCTATCTAAGAACAGCAGGAAAAGTGCCCTTCCTCCACAATAAAGCAAAACTGAAGCATGTAAAAACCTCTGTAACATTTCAAGACACAAAAAAATCTAAGCAATTACAGGGAGGGTGTTGATGAACTAGAAAATCATATGAGAGTGAATGAACTCAAAGACAAATTACATGGAAAAAAATCACTGCAAAATATGTCTATAGCTCATTTTTTAATTACTTACATGGGGCTGCATCTCATTAATTTCAGGGAAAGTAGGTGAGTGAATCTTCGTCTTTGACAGAGTTAATCAAATATGCAACTTCAGAGATATTATCCTGACATATATTGTTGGATCCCTCCCACTACATGGAACATGCCTCAAAGGTGGGGAGAACTCTCCTAAACTCTCCTACCTTTCATGCTCATACCAGCACAGAGTAGTGATTTAAGGCTCTGAGTGGGAAAAAGAAAAAAAAAATTATTATCCAGACAAACAACTATTCACCAAGTTTATGGTATTTAAACATAGGTTACTTAATGAATAGTGACTACTTGAATTCTTTCTTGAACTTTCTTGGGACTCCAGATTAAGCCTTCACAGAACAACACAGACAATACTAGGAATGATCCTGCTCATTGTGCAGTTCAGGCAGATTTTGCATACATGGAAAAATCAGCTTGCTTTCTTATGGTGTCTTTTGTAAGCAGCTGTTAATTTTACTGAGGGCTCTGGTGATTTCATTGTATTTCACTGTATTGGACATAGTAGGGAACACAACAACAAACAGAATCAGCCTCACAGGTATCAAATTTATCTGGAAAAACTGCTAGCCTTTTACTTAGGATCTGCTACAACAGCACTGCTCCTGCCCTTTTAACTCCAATACTTTCAAGCTGTTATCTTTCTTCTCTCATCCTCCTACCAATGTTAGGAATAGCTGAGCTTTGGTTACCATCATATTTATGTTATATCACTAAGCATGCAAGAGTAACCAGGAGCAACTGTGTGTGACTTCAGTAGATACCTGATTTAATCTGCTAATAACTGGAAACCAACCCAGAAAATTGTACTACAAAGTGGTGTGATTGATTTTCATGGGCCCATGGCTTCAACTAAAATGTCAGATTTTCAAACATGTCTAAGGATTTTTAGGAAGGGTGTGAAGGACAAACAGTTAACCAATCTATTGCGCATAGTAAAATATAGCAAGGAGTCCTACAGACATTCAAGTATGAAGATGAAAGCAGAGTATTTGGATCTTTTTCCACTAAGACAGAAAAAAGTGATTAAGATGGCAATTATACCTGTTTATACAATCAGTCAATACTTCAAAATGGAAAAGAACATTTTTCCACACCATAAGTATAATTGATATTTTAGATCTCTAAACTCAAATTCAGAAGGTCAAGCACGATTTTCCATTTGTCCACAGCTACCCCAATTATAGCCAATATTTTCAGAATTCTACTGACAAATCTTCTATGTGGTATAAAAGTAAAACTAAAGGCAAAAAGTCAGAATCTGTTAAACACTGAGTATACAGGAGGTGCAGAATTTCAGCCTCAAGTGCCTGAAGTACTTTTTTCTTTTTCACAATAAAGCTTTTACTACAAGTGTTCACAAAGAACTTAATCAGGATCAGAGCGTTCCCACGTCAGGCACTTCCATACAGTTCCTACCCCAAATTTCTGCCCGCTGTGAACCATAAAGCTCAGTGAGACATGTTGCCACTAATACACACAACATGCAGAAGTCTTACTAGATAATGAAATGAGGTTGCCTGACGTACAGAAGTCGGCAGTGTATCAGCTTAACTGGGTGTGCAACATTACCTGCAACAATCCTAATGGAGAGTGCAGAGAGAAACCTTTTGCTCAGAAAATTAATGAACGGTTGAGGTTAGAAGGGACCTCTGGAGGTCATTTTGTCCAACTCTTCTGCTCAGGCAGGGTCATCTATAGCTTGTTGTCCAGGTTTGTATCCAGACAGTTTTGGAGCTCTTCTATGGATGGAGACTCCACCTCTGGCCAACCTGTTTTGGTGCTCATTCACCTGTACAGTAAAAAAACATGTGTTTCCTTGTGCCTAGGCAGAACCTCCTGTGTTTTCAGCTTGCCATGTCACTGGGCACCACAGAAAACAGCCTGATTCCACCTTTAAACTCTCCCTCCAGAGAGTTATGAACATTGGTGAGGTTGCCCACCAAAGCCTTTTCTCTTCTAGGCTAAACAGTCCCTGCTCTCTTTGCCTTTCCTTGCAGCAAAGATGCTCCAGTCCCTTAACTGTCTTCATGGCTGTTCGTTGGACTTTCTCCAGTAGTTTAATACCTCTCTTGTGGCAGGATGCACCACAGTGGGCATTGTATGCCAGGCACAGCCTCACCAGTGTTGAGAACAATGATTTAGTAATCACTAATTGCTCTACACAGAATACAATGGGAGATAAATAGTGTATCCATCCTTCATTCACCTCTATTCTATAAGTAAATTTCTAGACCTCAAAGCACACTTAATAGAACTTTTTAGACGCTAACATGGAATAGGTCCAAGCCACTTTCCCTTAGGATATATGTATAGCTACCAGAGAAGGGTTTGAGAGACAGGATATTATTTATTAACAACGTTTTAATGTAGGCTGCCTTGTTCAGCAAAGCAAATTTGATCTGGGAAGAAACCTCTCACCATCAGCTCTTAAAATGATTCAGGTAATATTCTGTCTGATCAAAAGACTAGCCAATTTCCTCCTGACCACATCCTTCCCTGCTCTGACAGTGAATGCAATGAAATACAAGCCTGCAGGCACATGCTGGAGTAAAAATATTTTTAGATTTTTAATCCCCTGGCTGGATACAGCCATATTAAATATAGATTACCTTTTATGACTAGAGATAAAACTGAATTAAAGAAGGAAAAATGTCAGAGTAAGAAAGAAGTGTGACAATGAAGGTGTATCATGTACCGTAGATAATACAGTATGGAGAAAGCTGTGCATATGTTCATCATATGAAGTAGAACAAAGAGGACAGCAGTTCTCATGTACCTAATTTAATATTAACAATTTATAAATGTATTCCTGCTCCAAATCTATGATTGTATCATCCTTGAATTTAAAGGGCCTTATTTTTAGAAGTCCTCTACACAAAAAGAGATTCAAGCTCTGCAACCTCCTCATATAGCCACATCTTGGGATGCAGAAAATATGTAACCATTTTCCATTTAAAACATTTTAAAACACTGTGATATTTGTACTAAATATGAAAAACTCCAGTTCGTTTGGCTAGCTTTTGAAAATGACAGTCCTATTTTGATGAAACATTAAAAATACAGGTTATTATAAACAGTATGACAAGCTGATGCGTCAATTAGCTTTTAACTCTGCTAGTACAACGTCAACAAGTTAGTCTTCTTGTTGCAATTTTAAGTACATTTATTTGGCTTTCCATTGAGGCTTCAGGATACCCTTGTTTGTTATGGATAAAATTTACATTTCTCCATAACAATGAAGTTATTCCAGAAGTGCATTTGCCTTTAATCTGGAATTACAGATCAAGCAAACAATTCAGTCTTCACTGGTGAATTAGCTGCTTAGTCATATGTCATGAGTTAAAGTGAGATTCTTCAGCTGTAGTGAGTAAGCGATGTGTTGTGAAAATTGTTTGACTACACACTGAACAATTTAGCAGGAGGCAGGGAGAAAAAAAATTTAAATCATATGTTTTAAAAGATTACCCCCAATTTATCCTATTTATTCCAGGATTCATATAGCCAAACATTTCTGTCTGGGGTAGAGTAGATGGACTGAGGTAACTGAAGGGGTTCCAAACAATGGCTCACAATATTCATGTTATTTTCAACAGAAGCAACAAGCTTTTCCTGTGAAAATACTTCTTTGACTGGTCCAGAATCCAAATTTACTGAGCTAATCTGGAAGCTTCCTTTAATTTATAAACCTAAACCTTGGGGGGGTTTAGGTTTATAAAAAACCTTGGGTTTGTTTGTTTGTTTGTTTTGAATCTTAATTACGTATATTAAAACCCATGGGCAGAGACAAAGGAAAAAAAAATAATATCAACTCCCCATCCTTTGCACACAGTGGTCTGATGTGGTCTGCATAAATCAGTCATCTGTTACAGGAAAAAGAACCAGCATTATGATTTCCAACCCAGCAGTAATAACAAGGTGCCTTTACTAGACAGCCACTGGGGTGGTAAAAGTACTGAATTAAAACAAAACAAAACAAGCATTCTTTGGGTCTTTTCAAAAGAAACTTATTTTGTGGGTTTTTTTTACAGAAATACCTCTTTTCCCAAAACGGTAATGCAGACATCTGAAGCACAGATCTGGAAAAGTTCTTAGTGGACACAGCTCTGGGTAGAGTTTTTTAATAGAATAAACACTACCACTTAGCAGGGACTGACTTTAAGGGCTTTGCTCCAAAAATAACGCACAACTCCAGCATTGCCTATTGCACAGAAGCAAAAAACATTCCATTTCAATTTCTTCAGATGAAAAAGGCCCATCTGGGTTGAAACTCCATATTGAAGTGTAATGTTCATTTTTGTAAAGTAAGAATTATTAAATAGTCCTAAAGTATCTATTACTGAAGTCACTAGCACCATAGTGTTTAAAACACTTTTAACTCAGTTCTATTTCTGGATACTTCTATTTCCTGTTTGAAATTTGGAAATTTTTCACAGCTGAAAGAAGAAACCGAAGCCAGCCTTTAAATAATTTTCTATGTAGATGAGAAACTGCTACATTTTGAAGATCTAAGGAGTCTAGAAGAGCATAGTAAGTGCACAAAGCCCATTTCACTGCAAAGGGTCACACTAGCCTGGATTTGACCAAGCGTTATACATTCTCCTGAAAAAATCCGTTAAAGCTGTGGAAACTGTTGATAGATTAGATAGAATATAGAGCATAATCCTTCACCACTTACATGGAGATGCCTTTTTAGAATTCCTCTTTCAAAATGTCTTCTTCTGACACTTTGTATCAGCTAAACCAGCAAGTTGGAAGAATTTTCCTCATTTCATCACTCTTCCTTAGAAATAAGTCTCAGCACTTACACTTTATAAGTAAAATTGTTTGTTTCCAGTGGCCCCTGCCCAACTCTGAATTCTTGATTCATTTTCCAAATGCTGTTATTTTATCCCTTCTCCTATCATTACACCAACTTCTATCCATGTCTGCATGAAAGCAGGATCATTTAAAAAATTCACCAGTTATGAGAGAAATAATTATGTTCTTAATCAACACTGGTTGATAAGCCAGCTGTGGTCAGCAGACAGGCACTGGTTTATTACAGAGCTGAACTTGATACTTGGTGTTTACATTAATTGTTACACCATTTGAAACAAATGTTTATTTAAAGCTGATTGAGGTAAGAGCTGACACAGTGTGCCATTTACATCATCAGTGCCTTTGCCACTCCATCTCAGCAGGTTTTCCTTTGAAGAAGCAAAAATAGCTTCATCAGACACAGAAAGAAAATCTTAAAGCTCTGGTTAATCAGCAGCAGTCTGTAAGAAACACAGCAAAGTAATGAAACCTCCACTTCTGGATAATTTTACTTGGGAAGCTGTGAGATTCCAGCATAAATTAATTCTGAGCATCCACCTCAGTTTTCAGCTAGAATGAATCAATCAAGTACTGAAGCTAGATTCACAGCTCTTCATGGCATACTCTTTAGGATAGGATGTAGAAAGATTTAAAAAAAAAAAAAATTACTTTTTTTTAAGGCACTATATTAACTTTTTCCTACACAGGCAATCTGTTACATGTATAACAGAAATCAGTTACTGACATAGAGACTTCTAAGACCTTGTGTTCTTATCATTCCAAATACAGGTAATTGACACATTGGAATGCATTGGTACTCATACAAAGTTCCTAAAGAGGCACTGATTTTAAAACTCAGTCTTTCCAGAAGGATTACTAATGAACATAAATATATGACCATAGTGGCCACATTGTGTTAGGTTGATGGTTGGACTCAATCTTTTCCAACCAAAATACCTCTATGATTCCATGACTCAAACTAACTTAATCCTTTTAAACTACCTCAAACCTGCAAATATGCATAGTGTTTTCAGTGAAACTATTTTTGAAGCTTCTAAACCAGGTACGACTCTTGTACCAGACAAGCATTGTTAATCAGCTGACATGTTACTCAGCATGGTTTCAAAACCCCCATACTTCATGGAAGTATAACAAAGAGAATTTATGGTTCCATTTAACATGTACCATAAAACTTTAGGCCTTCACAAGCTGGGAATGTCAGGGAGGGAAAGGCTGCAGAAAAAAAAAAAAATATCCCAAATAACACCTTGTACTATCTCAAATACCCAGTCACAGAAAATGAGGATCAGGTAAACTGAAAGTAAGATGAAGAAATAAAAATGACATCCTAGGTTAGAAGTAGGCTGTTAGGAGTGAGCCAAATGTAGCTCTAAGTTCATTCCTCCTTATCTCATTAGAATTTACAACATGCTCCAATTTAGGTGACTGAAATGTCTGAAAAGATCTTTTTGTGATTTTACTTCATTGCTCCACACATCTATCTTAAAGAAAATGTGTCCTTAAATCCATGAATATAACATATGCTTATTTCATTCCTTTTGGTACTTGACCAGTTTTCCAGAGTCCAATGAAATTTAAAAAGCATTAAAAGGATAGCAAGAAATTTCAGACCAATTAAAGAGTTGATAATGCATGAAATTGCTGTGGAGAAATAACCTTCTTGTGACCATTATTAGCTAGAAAATGTCTCCATTATTCTGCTGTATTTCAAAGCAGATGCTTAAACCTTTAAAATCACTTACCAGTTTTTAGCAGTTGAACATCTGGAATTTTGAGAAACTTTTCTGAAGAGGAAAAGAAGTTCGGGTTTTTTTTAATAAGAAAAACATCACTTCTTTAAGCTGCAAATTTTGTGTCCCTAGAACCTGTGGCATTTTGGCAAAGGGAAATTTTTAACTGAAGACAGACTTGCTGTACTTTATTTTCAGACTAAAATTGAATGCTTTCTGCTATAGGACCTGTGGCAGAACTTGGTCAGTTTGTGGTAGGGAATGGGTCACTCTAGAGATCAGTAATACCAAAATTACTTTTTATATTTATATATAGCCAACCACTAAAAGAGCACCCCAACAAAGGAACATAAGTTGTTCCTTGTTTATCAGGACCATGTTTTCAGGTAGGTGAAAAAGTAATTGAAGCTATAAAGGTTTCAGTTGTCTAAACATATTGTCCTTAAAACAATGAGGATTAGAAAATGCTTTCCTTAATACAAGCTGTCCTTTCATACTGGAAAACTGTATCATTGCCCATTCTGATCAATGAAGGGACTTCCCACTGCATAGCAATCTGCACCTCAAATGATTTAGCTCAGCACTTAGCAGCTTACTGAACTAAACCCATACGCTTGACAACAGTTTAAAACACAGGCATTTGTAAAACGTGCGCAAGTGGCAACCTTTACTCCACTCTCTTCTGTACTCAGAGTGATTTTTGTGAACTTGTGGTGCATTCCTTCTGAAAGATGGACCAAAGGCAGGCATTTTTCAGATATAAAAATAGACAAATAAATGTCTTTCCACAAAGAAACTTGTCCTGTATTCTAGACAATCTTCATTACCTTATACTGGTGAAGCAGTCCCAGCAGGGCAAGATTTGAGTTTTGATCTTTTGTTTGTTAAACAATCAAATCACAGAACCTTAAATACAACCACATTTGTATCTTCACACAACTTGCTAAGAGTTTCAACAAAAAAAGGAAATAATTCACTTGGGACCAAATCTGAAATTATTACATCAAAGGAACTGATCTGAAAGTTAACAGCACATTAAACAGTTGTGTTTTTAGAAAGATAACCGGAGTGACAATCAATAAATAAGCACCTTCTTACTTCTAAGACAGACACCAGTTGGAAGCCCACTGATACACGAATACAGCTGGAAAGACAGAACACACAGCACATAAACCTGGGAAGTATGACGGTTCTGCAACATTAACAGCAAGAGTCATATTGGTAAGCTCTCTTCTGCTCGTTTTGATATTGATAGTCTTCTGCTCTAACTGTTTCTAAAATGCATAAAACTAGAAGGTGACCAAGTATTAACTGAAAGCTTAATGGTGTAAAACAGAGTGCAGTTTCCTCATTTCGCATTGCTCTCTGAAGAATGATGATACAGCCAAAAGTTTTCTGTTCATTTTTTATGATTTCCCAGGAGATCAAGGGAGACAGAAATTACAGACATGACTGCAGCCCTCAGTGTTTTCTTTGTAACTACAGCATCTCAGATTTCAGATTTGTTTTCTAGTGCTTGCTAGTGACCCACATCAATACAGTTCAAAGAAAACATAATTATATAAAAGTCACTGCAGAGTCCAAATTAAAGATCTCATAATTGATCTGAATGACAGGTCTATCTATAGCAGAAGGCTTGAATTGCCAGGTTTGCTTTCCCTTAAACTAATGCTAGACTTCTCCCTGGTCTCAGTTTCACTCTTTATTGCTTAAATTAGAAGATCAAAATACACTAGTTATCAAAGATGTTTTGGACCACATTCATCTCTGAAATTACTCACCATACTCAACAAATTAAGAGTAAACACTTCTACTTTAAAGAAAACAGTAGTTCTAATGGTTTACTATGAGAGATGCTAGCTGTTACTACACAGAGAGGCAGCAAATTTGGAATTAGAAAAATAAAGCTGAACCAACAGCAGGAGATTAAGGATTTGAAACACTGTCTTGCTAGCTGCTGGCTGTACAGATGCCAAAGCCCGAAAGGTACAACTGGCTGAAACCAGTACATGATGGTCACTAGCCTTTAATTTCCATCATTTACACAACATAATTGCCAAGATGATGATAATGATGGCAAATACAGCAGTAAAACTCCTTTTGCATACTAAAGCAAAATTTTACAAAGTAGCTTAGAAATGTTTTCCTCAGCAGTAATTAATCACAGGTCACTTTGTTTCAAGTTTGATTTTGGCCCCTTAAGCATATCACAGCCACTGCAGTTGTTACGCAAACTCCATTTAATTTCACTGTAGAAATTATTGTGAAAGCTCAATGTCATAACCTAAGCAGAACTTTGGCCCTTCTACTTCAATCATTACTGGACCACATACCACACAAAAAAAGACGTTGTCATATCTCAGATGTTAGCAGAACAGCTATCAAAAATCCTCTGACAGCGCATACTTTTTGTAGCAGTTGGCCCTGTGATACTGCCACAGCAAACAAGAACATAACAAACTTTCTGAAAGAAATAATTAGCATCTTCAAAAGACCTAAAGTAAGAAGACAATTCCAGATAAAGAAACCAGCTCAGCAAGAAAATGTAGCTCTACTAAGGTTATCTATGCCAACAAGAGGAAAAACTGCTTTACTGTGAAGGTAATTGAGCACTTGAACAGGCTGCCTAGAGAGGCTGTGAAGTCTCCTTCTCTGGAGACTTTCAAAACCTGCCTGAATGCATTCCTGTATGGCCTGCTCTAGGTCATCCTGCTTTGGCAGTGGGGATTGAATTAGATGACCTCCAGAGGTCCCTTCCAACCCTAACATTCTCTGATTTCATCTAAATAACATTTTATCTACATAATCCAATGCGGTACATTGCCAAAATGTCTCATCTACCTCAGTTACTTCAAGTTAGGGATGTGTTAGCTGAAGGAGAATGCCACGCTAATTGCAGCTCAACATCTGGCAGTATTCAAGTGAGTCAGAACAAACCTAGCACTTCCACCCAAAGAAAGCACCTACTTATGCCAAGTGGAACAGAGCACGAATGCATAATCCTTAAAGTGATGTGGAAATGCACCCTCAAAATGGGCTAACTATGGGCTTCTATGTTCCTGCTATCTCTCTTTTGTAAGGCTTGTTTATTTCAGCCCCTTCCTGTCCACCAGCAGAGGCATGTAAAGTTTGCAGAAGTGGGAGTGGCAAACTAAACCTGTGTCTAAGAAGGAACAGTTTTCTGAAAAGCACAATCACAGAACTGCATATACATGACTGTCAGGTCAGCAGCAGGTTGGAAACTTCTGATCACAGATGGCTAGGTTTTGCTTTCAGCTTCCTAGGAAGTAAAGCCGGAGTTCTTACCTTCTGTGTTTTACCATCCACATGTACTTTAGGAAAACCAAGACCCATTTCTGTGTAGTGCTCTCCACAGCTTTAAAATTCACTAACGAATCCCACAGATTCTCTGTATGATTGTGAAATCTTTTTAATAATTGTCATGTTTAGTGCATGTGAAAGTGTACATTGCTGATTTGCTAAGCAGACGGATTAGGCAAAGTGTTACTATGAAACCTAACTAAACTGTCTCTGGCTAGTGAATGCTTAAAACAGTCTACACAAATCCTTTACCTTTAACCTCAAGAACACTGTTGCTGCAGTTCATTCAATCACAGTTTTTGCTAGTACAGCTGCTTGTCTGCACATACTTACAGGACAAGAAATCCCATAACACTGAGTCATTACAAAACCTCTTCTGGAAATTACTCTGGCAAACAAAAAGCAAGCAAAAGCCAAAACTCAGTTCTGGACCGTTTAGGGTCCTTTCAAAAAAGGCAGCATATAAAGATTAAAAAGATTCATGTGAATGATTAAAGCAAGAATTTATTGTCTGCTTTATTTTCAGACTGTTGTCAAAGCAAGCTTTCTTGCCCTTTGTCAAGGAAGATTTCATTGTCTGTAGATTTGCTGCTGCATTTCATCCTGGTGCCAGGTACTATATGGAATACACATTTGTCTTTCACACGTAAATTAATCTAGCTTAAGAACTGTCACAATTTTGCACTCTCACACATTGACATTTTTGAGCTCTAGTTGGTTAAAATAGAAAAAATATTATTTCTGTAGTTTTTGGTGCTTTCTCATTTCCATATTATGATGTGAGAGATAAGAACTGATGCAATGCAAGTGATTTCAGTCCCATAAGAAAACATAACACTTATGTCTGACACATTTGATACAGAATTTAGAACTGAAAAGAGAAAGAGGATGATGCATAGTAGCTTTCCAAAGACTACTGGACTTGTTCTCTTTCTTTATGCTCTCCTGATCTAGTCAGGGTGTCTAGTGTTCTAGCAAATTTTCTTTGAAATTTCTCAGAACTTAAAATACTGTTCAACTGATATTCTATACACAGAATATGATATTCTATATACAACTTCAGTAAACACTTCAAAATGGTATTTCTTACAATAATTTTACTATACTGAGCAAGAAGCTAGAAAGACAAGAGCTGTTATAAGAGCTTGCCTGTGCTTATGTTTAGCCCACTGTTGCCTCCAACACTGGGCAGTATCAAACACTGATTGCAAAGAGTAGGAATTTTGAATACACTTTATGGAAAAACCAGGGCATTATTGTGTTATGCTCCAAGTCTTCATTTGCTACATAAGTGCAAGTTGTACAACACATTCTTAAAAACAACATTACTGTAGTATAAGCATACTGAAATGTATAAAAAGGCAACATTTAGTTCTGCAGTTAAACTCATGAACCACCCCAAAAAAAGGCAGTGGCATCTGGCCTACATTAGAAGCATAGTGGCCAGCAGGAACAGGGAGGTGAACATCTTCCTGTAGGCAGCACTAGTGAGGCCACACCTTGAGTACTGTGTTCAGGTCTGGGCCTCTCACTACAAAAAAGGACACTGAGGTGCCGGAGCATGTCCAGACAAGGGCAACAAGCCTCATGAAGGGCCTGGAGCACATGGCCTATGAGACGCATCCGAGGGAGCCAGGCTTGTTCAGTCTGGAGAAGAGGAGGCTGAGGGGAGACCTCGTCGCTCTCTACAACTACCTGAAGGGAGGTTGGAGCAAGGATAACATGACAAAGGGGAACATCTTAATTATTTGTAGAAGATGCTAGTTCTGCACAATAATGTAACCACTTAGACCTCTAAAATAAGGTATTTCCCAAGAACTCTTGTGGCAGCCAGGAAGATCCTTGCTGCAAGTCATGCAAAAGAATATGAGAAAAAAGGAAACAATACCAAGCATAGCTTGTCCTAGTAAAAGGAGATGGGAACATTTTGCACAGAGATTACGTTTTTATTTGATTAAAACTTCAACAGTGCTCATGGCATTAGGCCATTTCATTAATTTACTGGAAGGTTAGTTTCAATGCTACGCCTTTTAATAGGAACTTAACCTGCCAGTCAAAATTTCTGAAATGAGTAAGACAACTAACATATTCCAAATACCAAATTAACTTATTTAATGAAGCACACATAAGTCTAAAACAATCTTACAAAAATCTACTGAAAGTAGGAACACTCTGCATTAGTTAGTGGAGAAAGAGGAGTTACTGTTTAAAGTTTAAAGAGTAATGTTTTTCCTGTTCTTTGGTATTCTGACATGGAAGACAAATCCATTGCAGGTCATGACGAAATCAAGACTTTGAAGGTGTTCATGGAAGAATAAGGAGAGGAAACTCTTGTCACAGAAACAGCTAGTTAACAGGCATGGTATTCACTGACAAACTCAGATGCAGATTCAAACTTAACTCCTAACATTCAAGCTACTGACCATCCTGACAGCATGTTTGCCTCAGTACTTCCTTCTCAATAGGATTTAATACATTAGTAGATAAATACTCATGAACCACAAATACTAGAAACTGTACCCTGAAAGCAAACCTTTTACAGACCAGAGCTCAAATGCAAACCAGCAAAGCTCAGGAAAGAGATTATATTTCTCAATGTGCTGTTGATAGATCCTTTTTTTTTTATTTTTTAAGTCACAGACAGTAATTTTCAAAAAATAACAAGAACCATGCTGTGTCCCACCATGGCATTTGCACACAGAAGCTATGCAAAATGCACTGTTGTCAAGACACACACAGTAATTAAGAGAAGGGTATATGGCGAAAAGTCTTTCTCATCTGCAGAAGTTATGTGTCTGCTTCACATTCTCTTTGTTAATAAACATGGACTAAAGGACTTGACAATTGTGCAGGGTTCCTTCCCAGTAAATGGAGGGTATATGAGAACATACACAAGTTTTACATTTTCTGCCTGTGAAAATGTACAGAATTCTTAAACACACTCCATAACCAGCTATCTTAAAATAGAGTCAGAGGGGAAAAAAAAAACCCCAAACATTCATCTCTGTCATGAGAATGAAGAGCACCTGCTTGCAGGAGCTTTGTAGCAACAGATGAGAAATTTCTATTCTAAACCCCCCCTGCAAAGTCCTGAAACATTAGACAACATTGTGTCTTTTATTGATGAACTTTAGTGGGATGTAGAGACAATTGAAACATACTGTTTCAGTTATTTACCCACTGTAACCTTTGGCTTAGATGAGGTCTTGGGAGGTGCCAAACTCTTCTTCCTGGGTAGGTAAGTACTGTGAATAAATGTGATCTCCTAGACCAGTCTGGGAGTGCGTCTGATATTTGTATGAAGGTATGTTTGTAGAATGGAAAGGTTTTGTGCTGCCTTCCTTTGCTCTGAACCTATGCCCTAATGCTTTCTTCGTCCCTGAGGATGTGGCCTGGAAAATGTGAACTTGCAAGATATGGAAAATAAGTGTTTTATGATGCAAAATGCACAGCATTAATAAAAGGAGAATTGTCAGGTGATAAACAAGCTTAATGAGGAAATCATACATACATTTACAAAAATCTTCAGGACACCATGCACAAATACAGATAATTAAAACCCCTTAAACTAATTTCAAACTGTGTTCAACAAATACATGTAAGAATGATCAGAAGAGTATATTTTATTACTTCATAAGCTGCAGAACGTGTAAGCTGCATTCTAAGCATTTGAAAATGAAAGATGTATCACTCATCTGCCCAAATAGGTGACAAAACCTATTTGCACAATTTATGTTGGAAAAAAGTAGGAAGTACAAAGCTTGTCACAGAGAAGCCACTTAATACTGCATTTCTTCAGGGATTAAAATCAGAGGTCTTCATTCCAGAAAGCTCTATGGCTACAAGACTACTGTTATACCTAGGAGATGGTCACCCAAATGAACAGCAACCTATTTTAAGTGTTGTTGAAAGAATAACACAGAGGATAAACTTAAAACATCTGTTAGAACACTTCTCTCAAGCGTATACAGAAAAACATCACATCTTCCTATTTGGCTGACCTAGGCAAATTGCTTACTAAAATAATTATCAAAGGGCACATTTCTTAGTACAGTAATTACAAAAGGGTTGACAAGCTGATCTGCCTGTTGAAAGCACAGGGTAAGTAAAGACTTTTTCTAAAGCTGCAGAACTGATTCATAAAAACTTCCATATTTTAAACATACTATTGGAGGACTGTAAAGCTCACCTTTATCAGGAAATATTCTGATGGCAATGGTGATTAAATGGCTTGCAACTTCTGGCACTTCTGTCCTATTCTCTTGAACTGCTGGCTTGCTACTTTTCCAGAGCATATGCCTTTATGAAAGCCAGTAGTGATGAATAAGGGAAATTTTTCCTTGGAATAATAACCTGCCCCCACTGTCCTGTCCCCCCAGCCCAATTCTTGCTTTAGAATTCAGTGAAGATACAATTTTAGAAAAGGAAATGGAGCTGAGGAGGAGAAATGAGAAGTTATCTAAATGGCTTTAAAGGAAAACATATTTCTGTTCATTCTCGATTTCACAACTAAATGGCTTGCGCCAAATGCTCAGTATAGATAAAAGTTCATAATCCTTTTAATAACAATTTGCCTGCTGTTCAAATCCATTTTATTTTTTGGTTAAATGAAGATATTTCAGAAAATAACATAAAATCATAAGAAACTAATTACACTGTTTTGTTGATGCAATCCATTTTTATGTCACAAGGTGTAAAACCACTAAAATACTAAACCTGGAAATTCGAGGAGGATGTCCCACAGAAAAAAACCTCTGGAAAACAAATTATGGCATTCCAAATCATCCTCATAATATTAGCATTGAAGAAAGAAAGTATTTAGCACAGAAATCCAGCCTGGAACAAATTTTCAGTCTTCAGTTAGCACTTAACCTCAACAATATTCTGCAATTGAGCTGATTTTGCGCTTATTGTACAGTTTGAGGTAGTCTTGCACCTACC
Organism: Indicator indicator; assembly: GCF_027791375.1. Lineage (NCBI taxonomy): Eukaryota > Metazoa > Chordata > Aves > Piciformes > Indicatoridae > Indicator > Indicator indicator. The sequence continues at coordinate 18,697,242 of NC_072028.1, forward strand.
ACAGCTAACAAAAAAAGCACTCAGGTGTCTGCAGGAGATAAAAGAAGGAACCTGGCAGTTCATTTGAAAAACAAATCTCTCTCTGTTTCACTGTAAGAGAATACTATGTTATTTCAGAAAAAAATTAACCTCTCAAATTCTGACTCAGCAAATCACTGACATTTCTACTAAAGGCCTCCTGATTATCGTTTTGAATTATGTCCTTAGAGTAATTAAAGACTTAAATAACCAGTAAGTTTTTAGAACTAAACATGTACTGGCATGGGTATTTGGGTGGTACAGGAGAGCTCGCAGTCAATCAACCAAAAAAGCCAACTAAGAAGGTCATCCAAAACAAAGAAAGGAAGCCACAAATATTTTCAAATCTAATTTTTTATCCCCCATCAACAAAATCAGAAGGAAACAGCGTAGCTGCTCAATTCTAGACTTTGGTCTGATCTTTTTATTTGCTTCATTAGACAATGTGCTAATTACTTCTCATTTCTCTAATATAATTTTCTTAGAGATTTCTGTTTTTAGCAGATAAACAAGTCTGTTTCATGAACCTTGTTAAAACTTTATTCTAAGTTTTTATTACAGCAAATTTTTTTCACCAGAAAGACAGCATATGGCTTCAGTATGGACTAACACTTAATGAATCTTCCTTTAATTAGCTTAATCCTTTCTCTTCTCCTTGTTAGCGATCTATGCTCAAATTTTCTTGAAATAATGTGTTATTCAAAATTAACCTGAGAATCAAAGTCAATTTTTTTACTAGAACCTAATATGGCAAACTATTTATGGCAATTATTCAATATTACACTAATTTGAATTACAAAGGATTCTGAAATCTCCCAACTTAGATATCCACATGTAGGCAGCCTGATCTATGCCTCTGTATCTAAAATAATGGCCTGGCTTTTCAAATATGCTAAATAAAATTATTTTACTGCCTAATAAGGCTTAACTAATTAAATCTTGCACAGACATAATATTCTTGAAGGGTTATGAAAGTGGCAAATGCTTGGTTTTCATTTCCCAAATAGCTCACAAAAAGAAGAATGATATTTTAATGTTCTTGTATTAAAAAGTAACACAATAAGTGGCTTTATACTCCAATACAAATAAAAATTAAACAAAACAGCAAAATAACCCATGACACCAATGAAGTCGTCTCCTAAAAACCAAAACATCCAATTCATATGAATAATTAAAGGCTTCTGCACAGTTTTTATGCTTACAGTATTTACTTATAGATCATCTAATTTCCTCCTAGGGCTAATGTGGAAACTGGAAGCTGCTACCATATACAATCAATAATCTTCTTAGAAGCTTAGTGTGAGATACATAGGAAACATTGCCAAAAGTAGTTTTGTTTTGGAGTTTTGTTTTGTTTTAAAGGAGAAAGCAATACAAATATTTCCCAGCATCCCTCACTTATCTTACTGCCTCTTCCTTGTGAAGGATGATGTTCAAGTCTTCTAAAGCTTTGCTCAGCTGGTAGACCTTATAAGGAAATTTGAACTTGGAGAAAAAGCAACAAAACACTTTGCAGTGTGTTTGTCACAACACAGAGGACGCGTTCAGCTTATCAGCCTTTACTGCTATTAAATATGTTCTGGGCCCAGAAGGAGGTTGAATCATTTTGTTTGCAGGACATTAGAAAGAGGAATTCCAATTAAAATTTCACATCTGATAAAAGATACACACATTCCTCCTAGGAACAGCAAGAACCAGAAACAAGAAGATTCAAATATACAAGACACTGTACATTTTAACTAGTGCTATTCTTTGACACCATGATAAACATTCAGCTATGTAAAACAATTTAACTGGATCTCTGAAATATGAACCAAAGAGTCCAGTCAGTATTCTCCAGTTTGTGTTCTTGGAGCCAGGCCTAGAGAGCTACTCTTGTGGAATCAGGACTCATTAATAACAGCATATTTTTAGAGAATGATTGTAATGGCCCACCATAATTAGGGTGCATCAGGCATCCCTGAGAATGAAAGCATCCACAATTCTGAAATTAAAACTGAAAATTTAGCTCTACTTCCTGGTTTAGGCATTCAGATAACAGCAGTTTGCAGAGGTGAAAATAGTGAAAATAGAAGCAGTTTTCAGAGGTGAAAATAAGCATTCAGAGTGTTTGCAGCCTCTGTTAGTGTTAGAGAACTGTTATTTGATAGAAAAATAACATTTCAGTGCTAACTCCATGTTATTCTATGGATTAGCCCAGTTCAACAGTATTAGACATTTGCCCTTCTAATAGCTAGTGACAGATTATAACTTCTCTTTGGTATTTTTAAAAGTTGCCTCTAAAATCTTAGAATATTCTCTTTGGATCTCATGTTTACACAGTATTTGCACAGCATGTTCAGATTGTGCTTGTTCTCCAACAGACAAATCTCTTGTGACACAATCATTATTAAGGTTTTATTCAAGAGCCATTTTTCCCCTTTGAAGTATTTCTGTACTCATGCCATAATTTATGCTACATTGTTTAAATAACTTTTTTTTCCTCCTTTGTGTTCCGAATCAGAACTCACGTCTAATCAACATGGACAGCACTGTGTATCAGCTGCAGAACTGTTTGTCTTCTCTGTTTGCCTGTCTGCTCTCCTTTTCTTCTGTTTTGTACTGCTGCACAAATGTATGTGCTACACAGATCCAAAAAAACCCAAAGTGAAGTGCTACAGAGACTTTGGGAAGACACAAAGTGGGGTAGAAGTTACAAATTTCATTTACAGGGAAGGACCACTCATTTGGAATGGTTTCACTGACAAGTCACAAGCTAAATATTAGTATTTTTCATTTCCCCAAGTAAAAGACAAACATCTTTTGGAGTCCAAACATCTTTCACATTCTTCACAGCTATCAGCGGTATTGAAAACCCTTTATAAAACTGGTCACTCACTAGGTATAAACAAAAAGCTCCCCATCTAGATACAGGGTATCAATTATATTGAACTTTGAGACATTTTGTGGTGGGTTGAAATCCCCTCCCAACATTAACTTCACCAGACTAGCTCAGTTCAGAAGCAAATGGAGCTGTATTTACAAGCAGAACTACAGTCTACAATGGATGCAATGAGTATATACAAAGATACAGTATTTACAATATTTACAGATATTTACTATTACCAAAAACAGCACAAAACCTTCCTGGCCAAAGCCAGGAAAGCTGGCTCTCTGCCTGCTCTCTCCTCCCCCTGCCCGCCCCCTCCCCCCCGTTCAAACGGAAGAAAGAGAAAAGAAGCAGAGATTATGTTAGACTTAACCCAAGGTCAGTATGCAGGTTATCTCCCCAGCGAAGGAAGCAAGGAGAAGCAGAACACCCTGCTAGACTGCTAGAGATCGTTTTGAGAATTAAATCTTATTAGACACGTCCCTCCAATGGAATCGCTTAGAATAATAATTATTTTCCCTCTTTTACACCCACTAGTGATTTATTTACATTCTTACTACTTTCTGCTCAAAATCTGTGAAAAATCTTAAGGGCATAGCCCTAAAACCAGCACACGGTTTAAACATCTTACCTATTCAATGTCATCTTAAGTAAAATATCTAGGCAGATTTTAGAAAAATCACAAATGTTTTATTAAAATATGCCTTGTCACTAACTTCTTGGAAGTAACTAAACTTTCATGAAGGTTTTTAATGGAGATTTGCTGAACCACTGAAGAAAATAATCTCAAAATGAACACTCACTATTTCTGTGGCAACCCATCATTTACATCATTTAAACTTCTCGCAGACAGAAGCTAGTAATGTATTCCAAAACAAGGAGCTTTTTACTGATGGCTGGCAGTGAAATGTGTTCCTTGATACCTATCTTAACGTCGATAAAAATAAACTTTCTGAAACATTCAACGTAACAATCTCAACACGTCCATCATTTTCAAAGAATTCAGAACAATTTTTTGGCAGGTTTAAAAAACCATAGGGGTTCTACCTTACATTAAAACTGCTGACCTGTTAATATACTTCATTCATTCAAATTAAAATAAGTAAGTCACATCTTTGTTTTATAACTGAGTTTTACACATTCTTTACAGTCAGTTAAATTTTCACATTATTAAAGTATACATCCTAAGGACTGAGTGATAGATCTGTAGGCTCATTTAAGTTCTCCCTGAGCTATGCAGAAAAATAAATATTAAGCATGATTTGCAGAGCTTTAAAGCCAAATGTCAGGACAAAAATCTTAGATTTCATGACAAATTATTGCTTTAATGCTATTTTCTCAAGCTTTCAACAGAAGCTGTACACACCCCTTCTCCCCACAAGGGAAACTCAAACACTAGAAGAGAAATAAATCAATAGAATAATCAAGAAAGCTTGAACCTCAAGAAGATAGCCTCCTGTCTTGAAACAGCTGTAATCCAAAAAAATTGGCAATACTTACAAGAAGAGAGAACTGCCAAAAATCAAGTTAGGAAAATACATCTAGCACTTAATACTAATTTCGACCCTGATTAAATAGCAGGTCCAAAAATGAAGGATTAGCATTAAAAAAAAAAAAAAAAAAACAACAACCAACCCACAAAAAAACAAACCATAAAGCAGTCCATTATACTTTTGAGTGATTACTAATCAGAAAAATCCTCAAATTTAGTAACTGAGCTGTAAAGAGTGTTTCATGCCCTGGGCATGTGCTGTTCCTGGTTTGTTGTTTGTTTGTCGATTTTTATGTTTGTGTGTTTTTGTTTTTTTTTTAATAAAGGGGAATGACCCCCTTTCCTGGGGACCTTTACATATTTTGTAAATCAAATAATGAGAGAATCTGCATTCCCAAGTATGCCAGTGAATGAGGAGGAATACAGACAAGTGCACAGCTCTGAAGAGGAAGATCAAAAAATTGAAGCCATTTTTATTTATCCAGTGAAAGCAGGTTTGTAATATCTATTACATTTCATTATAACTATTCACAGGACAAGAGCATGAGACGCCCTGCTGTTTCTGATTATTAGGACAAAGCTAATAGCTGTCTTCATCTTCCGTTGCTCACTTGGATACTACAATTATCCTGGCCAATAGGACTCTAAAAGGGATATCCATTCTTTGTGATATCTGAAGCCTACTTATCTGGATAAGTACAATGCTTAAAAATCGACAGATCCATCCATAATTGTTCAATTTGCTGAGCAACAAAAAGATCTGAGGCTGAAAATAAACATTTGACTTCTGCTTTACTGTCTTTTGTACACTCTGCCAAGGAGCACAGCAATGGATTGTGTGCTCTCAACATAAGCTTACGTGTTTTCCTGTAGTTACTCTCTACTAAGCTAAAAAGATTCAAGACATTTGTAAACTGGGCTTTAAGATGAGATTGCTTAAATTTATAATGAACAAATAAGAAAAAAATAGGTTAAGAGAAAAAATTTTCAAAAAGAAAGATTTCCAATTTCAGAACACTTTCCAATGCTAAGACAAAAATCAATCTATCTAGAGAGCCCTAAACATCTTGTTCCCTAAGGTTATCATACAGATACTGTATAAATCACTCACTGTGGACACCTTATAGGAGGTAACAAAGCCTCTTGTGATTTTAAGTTTAGTATAAATTTTAGCACTGACTTTAAGCATGATGGCTATAAGTCAGCACGACAGGTTTTGCTGCCCTGAATATAAACTCAGTTGCTTTAATTATGTTATTTTTTACTTTCAGCATATCCCAAATACAATCTGCTCTATACAGCTGATTTGCCTGCAATTCATAGCAACTAAGTATTTCAACAACAACAAAAGAAGCTTTTTGATAAAAAAAAAATTGTAGTTAAAGAGTTAAAACCGATTAAAATGTTTCTGGCAGAGGCCTGAAGAAAGCTCTGTTGGGCTGCCCCCCATAGTAACACTGAGAGGTGTGGGGATTTTTTTCTTTACACTGCAATAGAAGTAACCTGTCATGGTAAAAAATGTTCTTAGATTATAAGCACTGCCTTTTTCTTTTTCCCCTGCTACAGAAAGGTAATTCTCATCCATATCAATAAAAATTTCCCCTCCATAAATTATGAGCAGCCCCAAGCTAACTTCATCTACCATAAATACCAAATGAGAATACTAACTGTCAAGTAGTAGATGTCTTCATGTCTTAATATCTTCCAATTTGCCTCCTGGTTCTATTGTCCAATAAGTGATTTAAAACCAATTTTATAAGGCTGCAGTAGTGGCTTTGTACACCACAGGCCTGCAGTTCTTGATGGTAAGCTGATTTTATAAGCAACTGCTACTCTCTTGTCATGCAAATCCAAGTAATATTTAAAGCCAGGTTTGAGGGTGTATTTTAACTATGTATTTAGGAAGCTGAATTTAATAATATTTTTATTTTTAAGGATTTGCTGCTTAATTAGCACATAGCTTTTATTAATTATAGGCCATGCCATTTTTGCCTGCCTTTCAGAAACTGAGACCTGAAATGCCACTCCACTTAAGAAGTTAAACTAAATATGCAGCAGAAGATAAGCAAACTTGCCTTTGGGGGCTTTGCCAGTAAAACATTTTTCTTTATCAATACAACACAATTAATGGAAAACCAATCCATCTTTATTTTCTTGATCAGCTTTTACCTCCTAATAGCTTCAGTTTACTCATTATGAGTCCCCTTATCCTTCCTTTCTGACAGCAGGACAGTTAGCATAATCAGTTCTCTTTTCTTTACAAAAAGGGCAGCTGTCAAGGCATAGGCTTTCCTCTTTTATAAGCAACATTCCTGTCTCAAGTTGTTCCACTCTTCATGTAGGGTCAATAGTGAGTGTGTCAGAAAGCAGGGCATAAAGTCAGACTGGAGAAAACAATTCCCCACTGTGGATGATAATAAATGAAAGCATACAATTAAATCATACAACCAAAAAAATATCTTTTCCTAACAGTGACAAACCAGAACTTGCAGGCAATAATTGCAATACTTGTCTTATCGGCTTAGTCTTCACTATACTTTGCTTTCTCTGCTTTAGTTTCTTTACCTAACTGCTTTCCTTTATTTTGACAGTTTATTTCCTTATAAGGCAAAGAAAATGTTGACCTTGTCTGGTTATAATTTACTGATGATTAGAAAACGGAGATAGTGAGGATGAATCACGACATCTGCTTTTCTTTCACTTAATAAGAGAAAACCTTTGGAAGCATAATTGGGCAATCCTTAGACAGAATGATCAGTGATCCTTCAGCATATCTAATTAAATGTTAACTAAGCCCATCAATAAGAATTTGTATGTACAATAAACTAAAACCAAGCAACATACGAGGTATCTGTAGAAAATAGCATTAGTGGTCTTTTCTTGCTGCTGAGATAAATGCAGGAATTTCACTGAAACCAGGAAGAATTTTAATCTTCTGTCTGGATTGGCCTGGATCTGTTTCATGCATGTGGGAAAATGGGAGTCACTGTCTGCAGGGTAAGCAGACTGGTTGCTGCTGACAACAGCACACTACAGCTGCTGTTTAGCAGAAACCAGGATCCATGAATCCAGTTATTCAGCTGAATGGCTGACGACTGCCCACGTAAGATCTTAAAGAACTTTCCCTGTTTGGTTTGATGTTTTTCCACTTTTACTTCTGTCTTGAACAAACGTAACCTAGGCAGTCCTAGCTCCAGTTTCAAAGGTGATTCTCAGCAATGTCTATGTGAATTTGGAAACAAAATGATGATTGTTTTTCTGTTTTGTTGCCCAAGATGTTATAGTTCAGAACTGAGTACAAAGAAAAAGAGAAAGATGTGAGATCCAAGGTTTGGATTAACTAAGCTACCTGTATAAACTAAACCCTTTAATTGAAAGAATCTAAACTGTGTTACTGTTTTATTAATATATTCAGATTATTCAGAACTATTTTGAAAGTATTTTTGATGTTTCAGTTTTTCTGCCTTGAAAAGGGGAAAATGGTTATTGATTTAGCAGGATCCTTTCAGCTAACAAACAAACTTGGTTTCATTCATTCAGATTAATGGGGTGGGGAAACAAAGAGCAATGAGCAGGGAGTTGTAGTGGCTCTCCTCCACATAAGCACCAAAATGTTTGCTTATTTGTGGTCTTGTAACGTGGGAGTTTCCTGCAGTCTCAGATATAGAATATGCCTCCCAAAGAAGGCACTCAAAGAGTGCACCAATGCCTCAGCTTTGATTAAGCACGTTCTTGACTGTGAAGGAAATGACAAAAGGAAGAGGTGATTTTCCATGACTTTTTCTTTACTGTACCAAGAACTCACTGAATAACGGTTCTGGGATTATCAATAAAGTGAAGTGTTTGCCTAACAGTTCCACAAATACTTCCCACACCTACAATTTGCTTTAGTAAAACAAAAGTTGTTTGAAAATTATCTACTATATTTTGCTACAAATGTATAATGCCAAAAAATTCAGGTAGGAAACTGAGAATACATAATTCTGATCTAAGTGAGTCTTGCAGAAACACTGGGGAAGGTACTTCAAGAAGTAATTTAGTAGTAATCACGTAGCAAAGATCAGAACAATTAGGTATTAGAACAAGTAAGTATTCCCCACAGTTCACCTCACTGTGATCAAGTTAATATGCTGGCAGCATGTAACATAGAACCTGACCTGGCATCCATTACAACACATACCTCACTACTTTAGATCCAAGAATCACTATGCAACGTGTAGTATCAGACTTGGTGTCAACTTCTCACCTTTTTGGATAGCTGTAGAAGTGAACTTGCACAGCAGGGTGTAGCTGAATGATCTAGTTGCCATCAAGGAAGTCTGTTAACTTCAAAAACTATCCAGAACAGTATCTGAAAGGGGATGAGGAATCATTCAAAAATTACCCACTGCAAAAAGAGAAGCAGTAAACCTAACTTCTTCTGCATCACTAACTTAGAATAAATCACACAGCGATGAAGACAACCTAAAGGAAGGTTTTGTTAACATAGTGTAAATAAAACATGCTGCTTAGTCTAATTTGGTAGTCTTAGCTTTCCATCATATGGTTTGCCAGGCTGCAGCACAGTTGCTAAAAACATTCTCCCAGATGAGGCCTATGGCTGGGTATCAGGAATTCAAAGCAATAATGGAACCCTAGCACACAGGGTTCTATATGTACGTCTTCAGCACCTTTCAACACCCCAACATGCAGGGCAAGAAATGGGCTAGTACTCAGACTTCTCCATTAACTTGTTAGCAACAACTCTTGAAAGATTCTTCCATTGTGGTCATTAACAAAAGTGTAAATCACAGAATGTTAGAGGTCGGAAGGGACCTCCAGAGATCATTGAGTCCAACCCCACTGCCAAAAGCAGGATCACCTAGGGATCTTCTAATTAAAAGTACATTGAAAAAAAGACTTTTTATTTAAATAAGCAATTAAATACTGTATCAGTTAATTTGTAAGTTATCTAACAACTCCTCCTGCTTCATAATTATCTGAAGAGCCCTGTATAAACACTGGTGTTAGATATGCCTCTCTAAAAGCCAGCTGCAACCGGGTTACAGTTTGTAGTGCTTTACTTTTGATGAGCATGGCAGAGTCCTGACTGTCTATCTGCTCACACATATCTTCTGGCTACTGAATCCTGGTAAGAAGGAAGGAGCACAGCTTTCAGGACTTTCTCATATTCTTAGAACTATTAATATCACTTTTTCACCGCCCCCAACACTACGGAAGCACTGTAATAGACTTCCGATTAAAATAAGGGGTGGAGAGAGAAGGAAGAAAGCAAACAAGAAAGAACAGTCAAACGTTTTGAAGTCTCCACTACAAGCACAAGACCAACCAACAGCACACCAGTGAGGGGCAGCCTCGGCACCCTAACGCCAGCGGGAGGACCTCCGCGGCTCGCAGTGAGCGGAAAATCACGCTGAGCTGGCGAATCCCTGAACCTCTTCCCCAAGAACACACCAGGGAGAAGAGCAAGGCCCCAGCTGCAGGCGGGCCCCGAGCCCGCCCCCCTTACGGCGCCCGGTGGGAGGCACCGCCCAATCGAGCCCCAACGCCGGTACTCTCCGCCAACAACAGGACTACAAGCCCCGGCTGCCTCCACCGCAGGGGCGGCTGGGAAGTGTGGTGTCTCTCCCACCTTTTCGGCTCAGCCCCCGCCTGCGGTTGGAGCAGGGCGGGGCGGCCACAGCGCCGCGCAGCGAGCCGGGAGGAGGGCGGCGGCGCGGCCCTCCCGCGCCCAGGGGCGGGGAGCGCGGCGCCAGCCCCGCCTGTGGCGCTCCGTGGAGCTGTTCAGCGCCCAGGTGCTGAGTCTCCCCCCAGCTTACGGAGGCTCCGGCGTCGCTCCCTCCCCGGCGCGGCGATGGCTCCGGCGCCTAGCCGCCTCCGCCAGGCACTCTGAGTGCCCGCCCGCCGCGCCCCGGCGTGGATGCAGAAGCTCCAGGCACCCCTGGCTCCGCGAGGGAAAGCGGCAGGTAAAACCTCTCTCCGCGCCCAGCCAAATTGCATCCCCACCGCCCCACAGCTCCGAGCTGCCTGGGGGCCCCGGCTCCACAGGAAAGCCGGAGGCTCACGAACACGCGAGTTGTGTGGCGGGGAACGAGCACCGCGAGGCGGACCGTGGGGAACAAAGCGGTGCAGTGCATAGGCTCTTAAAGTAGTTTCATTATTGTAATTTCCGGGAGTGGTGACGGGAAGAGAAGAGATGGTGGCTGATTAACTGCAAATATGTGTGCTTAGTTACATGTAGAGGAAAAGCCCACCTAAATCTATTAATTTGCTCTTGGAATCATGCTCTTATTCTCATGGTTGAGGTGTGGGAAAGATAAAGGCAGTGCTTGTCATACAGGTAAGGCACTGCTACAGTCAAGTCTGCAAAATGGTTTCCTGAAGTACCCTCCTTAACTGTAGTGATTGTACAGATTTTGCACAGAATTGATTTATTATTTATTTCTGTATGGATTACCAGCCCCACCAGAGAGCTAGGACAAGCAGCAAAAGGTTAGAGACAGACTAGTATACACATTGTTTCTAGCAATAGGTGTCAGAAAAGGGAAGGAAAAAAATCTCCTATCTTTAAGGCCAAGTGACAAGTTCCATCCTACATGAAGCCAGTCATTTTCAGCCAAGCACTGTGCTGCTATCCCTGATGCTTCAGGCTTCCTCTTAGTGCTGGGTGATGAATAGGGAACTGAGCAAGCATATTAAACATGCATAATCAAGCAGCAAGTGTTCTTAACTGCTTGTATGTGTAGTAACTTCTGTTGTCAAAGAACTGGTGAGTATTACTTAGCTGTCAAAAAATTGTATGTTCTAGCCTAGAGAGGAGTAGGCTGCAGCTGGGCTTCTTTTTTAAAATTATTATTATTGGTAATACAGGTTGCCTTACGATTTCTCAAGAGCGCATAGGAAAGAGGAGGCTAGCAAAACAGAAACTCAGCACTTCTTGGGTGTAGATAGTGAGAAAAGTTTAACCCAGCAGACCTGGATGCAGCCACACCAGGAACTTGCACAGTTTTCTATGCTGATTTTGACAAGAAACTGAAGAACCAAACTAAGATTACAAAATCGTTTCCCTTAGAGAACCAAATGCAGTCTGATTAGCATACTTTTAACACTTACACCCTGTGTCAAGGAAGAACTTCTTTGTGCATAAGGCATCCCCTACTTTCCATGTTACCATATCATGTAATAAATCAGAAGGAGAGGCAGAAAGGCAGCTTCTGGGATCAGTAAAGCAGGTGTTTAAAAGTAACTTGATGGGACTTGCATCAGCTTCTCTGTTATTAAAGGGTCTCCAGCCTCAATAGAAAATTAATCCTTCTCATGTTTCATTGCCTAGACTTTTTTTTTTTTTAATACTAATGGTTTTAAGGTTCATGTATGTAACTCATTTTCAGGATAGCATGCATTCAGTTTGTCTTATAGAGGCTTCAATTTCACAGTTCCCGTGCTTTGCTGTAATGAAAAGTGGAACAGATGTGGTACCACCTCACAGTCATTGCACATAAAAAAAGTCTCCTTCCAATGGGCACCTTGACAAGCAGGTGCATAACATCAGGCCCTTAAAAATAGCCTTGTAGAAACTGAGTTATCATAATAGCCTGCTACCGTAAAATTAAATATCTATTTGTGTGTATGTCTGTACGGAAGACAAGCTTCAGCCCCCAGGAGCATTAAAAGATTGCCTGACACAGCTCCTCCCTGCCTCTGCCTTTTAGTCTCAGCACCACAGAAGCCTCAGAGCACGTGATCAGCTATGTGTGATTTAAGCTATGCTATTGAATTTTTTCCGTGGGGAACAATTACTATAGAGTGACAAGTCAACCATTTTGATCTTAACAGATCTAGCTCTGTTTAGTAACCAGAGCATACACTGCCTAACCCAGTCTCAGTATCTCACTGTAGCAGTTTGCTTCTAATTTAAAATAGGTTCTCATTTTTGGGTGGGACTGAAAGAAGCTTAATACTTGAAGTATACTGTAGACATTTCAGTTGTATATTTTCAGTTGCTGCTGCCTGCAACAGCCCTTGAGAAGCCACTAAAATATCAAGAGCTGAACAGCATGCTCTGACCACACCCCTACCCTGCTATAATTCCTAAACCAAGACTCAGTGCTTGCTGCCACATTCCTATTTTCACCTGGTCATTTAGGACAAAGACAAAGCTGCCTTGTGCCAATGAAGCTAGTGCAGCACACTCTTAACAGAGCCAAAATACTTTAAAAAGGACACTTCTGTTACCCCAACATTGTTCATGCTGAAGGCTCTTGCAAATAGAACATTTATGCTAATCATGTCAGCTTAGGCAATAAACATTATTTTCCTGATGCAAGATCCACAGCAACTTTCTCTGTCTAGTTATCATGCATCCAGCACAGTGCAGTAAATTTCAAGTTGCAATCAGTAGACTGCTGAAATCATAGAAATGTTTCCATTACACTTAAAAGTCTTTTTTTCAAAAAGACTTGCACAACAAACTGACCTGGAAATATTTGTAACATTAGATCCACTGCTATGATCACTCTATACAGCAATGCAGCAAGGGTTTCTTCTTTTAAAGATTTTAAAATCCATATAAGCACAATCCATACACAATTGCTATGGTTAAAAATTAACATCTGCAACTGAGAAGCAGAGACTAGTGCTTTTTTAGAGATATCTGTATGAGGGAGAGTGAGAGTGACAAGACATACCTTTATGAAAGAGAACAAAAATACTCAGTATTATAAAAAAAAAACTTGTACTAACGTTAGGCATTGTACAGTGCCAATTTTCTGCTTGAATTCTAGCAATGCTTGACATTAAATATAATTAGATTTTACTTATCCCCATAAATGTCTTCAAATTCTTAGTACAATACTCCCAACTCTACCCTACAAAGAATGTATTTAAATGCACAATGCAATAAGCAGTTACTGAACTGCTTCTTCTTACAAGAGGGGGCCTGCTAACCTAAAAAGAGTAATCCCAGAGATTTGCTTCAAGTAGATAGTAATATTCTTGGTAAATTTTGAAGGTATACCTCCTAAATTGCTAATACTTAACTATAGATTTTAAGCATTTATAGTAAGTTCTCTGCAACACAGAAGAAAAAATATAGCCACTCTCCAAGCACAATTGCTATAATCAGATACTTTTTCATATTGCAGGTCAAACTCACTGTAAAATGTTAGACTATAATTGAATGGTGCCAGTGCTGTTTGACTAACCAAACGACACTGACAAAGACCGATGCAGAAATTCACTTCCATTTTATTTTGCTTTGAAGAACTAGTTTGGGAGAAACATGTAATTTGGGGACAGTATCTACATAGAATTACAATGAACACAAGATTTTCCCTCTTAACTAAGGTCTACTCAACTTTGTTTTTAGTGCTTGGGATGGGGTAAGTAAAGGAAGAAGATGGGATAAGGCAGGTAAGCCCTGCACATAAGGTTGTATTTATCTAGTGGTAAGTCACCAGATTTTGGTGATTCCTGACTTGGTCATGTAAACACTGCTCTTTGGTGGCTACACTGTCAGGGTCATTCAGCTTTTACTTTAAAAGCAGACAGAATGTTGCCTTATTGGAATGAGGAGACCAGTAAACATCATCTTTAGTCAAAGCAGGAACAAGTGACTTCATGATTATAGAAAACCTCAGTGAAGCTGAGAGAGACTGAGAAACCTCAGCCTTGAATCTTGTGCTACAAGTCTGAGGTTTAGCAAGTATATTTAAAGGACAGCAAGCAAGCACTCTGTGTGTGAGCTGACCTCAGTCTCCTCAACGGCAGTGGAAGCCTGGGCACCATGCCTGCTGTTCTGTATAATGATTATTCCCTCTGGCTGTGGGCATACTAGGCTTCAGGTTAAAGGCTACTTTGTAGTTTGTGCTCTTCACTCATCTGCTATTCTACAGATAGCATAGATGATGTGCCTGGACTAGCACCTCTCTATATGAACTGCACAAAGGTTATTCTGTCATTCTTCAGGTTTCTTATTCTGACACTTGTCTGAGGCTGCTCTCAGAAAGTTACAGTTTGTTGAAGTTTTGTTTGGTTTGGGTTTTGTTGTTGTTGTTGTTTGTTTCTTTTTTTTCTCTTTCTTAAACTTCTTGCTACTTGTCCTAAAATAATACTTGACAAAACTTGCAAATACAGCCATTTTAGGTATTCCATATAAATTACAGAAGACTAAATTCTGTAAAATTTCTGAAACAGAAACAATTTCCATTAGCTTCATTTAGATTGGGACCCAAGACATCTCAGATGTTATAAAAGAAGAATCATCTATATTCACAGATACAGATATTCACAACCAATATTCAGAGACTGCATCAGTTTGGAAGGGACCTTCAAAGGTCATCTTGTCAAACTCTCCCCACAGCCAGCAGGGACGCCTCCAAATAGATCAGGTTGCACAGGGCCACATCAAGTCTGATCCTGAGTGTCTCCAGGGATAGGGTCTCAACCACATCCCTGGGCAACCTATTCCAGTATTTTACTACTCTCATTGTAAAGAGCTTCCTCCTTATGTCCAACCTAAATCTACCCTGCTCCAGTTTCAAACCATTGCCCCTCATCCTATGACTGCAACACCTTCTAAACAGTCCTTCTGTAGCCCTCCTGTAGGTCCCCTTCAGGTATTGAAATGTAGCTGTAAGGCCTTCACAGAGCCTTCTCCTCTCCAGGCTGAACAGAAGTTCAGCCTCTGCTGAACCGACTTAGCTTCATGCCTGCAGATAGGGACTATTCTTGCTTACATTTGCAGATAAAGAGCAGCTCTGGTGACATGGTTTTGTATCTTCAGTTTGGAAGTGCATTCAAATTTCAGCATCATAAGTACAGAGTGGGTGACATTAAACTGGCATCCTGAAAATATGGGAAAATATTCCTAAAGGTGCTCTTTGTTAACATTCCCACAGCACCTACTGAAAATTGCACTTTGGAAACTTGCATGTGACCTATGACACAGATCAAGTACAGAACTAGAACAAGATTTGACAACTCTGTTTAGTTTTGAGATCATTCAAAATGCATGTTTTTCAGATAATCAAGATGTTTACTCCAGAAATGCGCTATCAGAGAATGGGTTCCAATTACATAACATAAGCAGAGAAGTTCCAATTTAAAAATGAGGTACATCCAGGCTTACACTTATATCACTGTCTCATGGGAAAATACCAAACGATACACTATGAGTCCAGTGCAAACTGCAAAGAGGGCGTACTAGGCACTATTCCGAGTAGCTGAATGCTATTTTAAAGAAAAAGTTTATCATGTACAATCACACCACCCTCCACTCTTTGGCTTACTAAAAAGCAGCAACTTGAACAGGATTCTATTACTGTTACATAACTTCAAGGTTTAATCACATACAGCTCCTTAAATTTGAAAGCCGAGATAATAAATGTAACGCAAGTATTTTCCCTGTGGTACTTAAGATTTCTGTCAACTGCTGTAACTCAAGAACAATCTATTTCAGTATTAACAATAGCAAAAATAACTTCTAAAAAGTGGCAAGCCATATCTGCCACCCAAAAGTACATAATCTTTTAATGTATTTTAAAAACTAACTCAAGTTGAAGAGAGAGAATTGCAGGATTCCATCTATCTCTCTTGACTATTAAACAAGTTAACATTTGATTAACAGTTTTTCTTCAACACTGGTCTGGGGCTTTTGTTGGGGTGGGGTTTTTTTTGTTGTTGTTGTTGGTTTTTTTTGTTTTGGTTTGTTTTTTTGTCATTGTTCTTTCCCATCTATACTGTGCTTCAAGTGCAGTAGAAACTGATCACTTAAGCAGGATGTCTTGCTTTAATATCCTCTCTGCTAAAAGGAGTTAAGCAGTCACTTTACTCCACTTACTTAAACATTGACAAAACTATGTTGGAAGAAAGGGCAAAAAAAAAAAAAAAAATCCATGGACTCCTTTAGGGTAACTACAAAGAGGCCAGCAGAAAGATTCATGATCACCCACCCAGAGTTCAACCTTGCCTGCGAAGATATTATTTCTTTTTTTTTTTAATTAGCAGCTATCAGTTGAGGGGCTGAAGCTTTCTATGCAGGCTACTCTACCCTTCCTGTATTGCTAAGCAGCATATATTACCGATATCAAAAACAATGAGAAATTCTGTTTCAGAGAGAAATGACAAGTGAAGATACACTAAACTACTGAGTGTGCCTTGAAATACTTCAAATATCACAGACGGGCAGAAAACTAATCAGTTCCTGACTCCTCCTGCGAAATGAGTACTTCCATACTCATGAAAGATCAGTTTCAAGCCTTGTCTACAGAAATGTTCATTGGGCTCAAAGCTGAAATCCAGCGATGACTCTACCAGCCAAAGGGAAAGACAGAGAGAGTCTGGAAACACAATGTAGGCAGAAGTCTCTTATCCTAAGCTAAAGAACTGGCAGCGACCAATGAAGAAAGATAAGAAGCTTGTTATATCTGTGTGGGCTGGGGTATATTAGTAAATCTATTCAGAGGACAGAGAGAAGTTTGTGTTCTCTTGTCCCCTTGAGTGAGAGCAGTGAAGGACAAAAATCCATATTGGAATCCTTTAGTGTGCTTTTGGGAGAGAAATACTGGAAGAGACCCTGAGAATTCCTGAACATAAGGATGCATATTTTACTGACACACACTGGAGATGAGGATTCTTGCTAGTTGTAGAGGATGCACGCACCATGACTTTTTTCATGATGAAACAATGCTCTGTGGAACTTTAACTTTAAGCTGCAAGTCCCTTCAAATGTGGCAAGACAATGCAAAAGTAAAGATGACTGCGTAGTCTAAAAACAGCACTTCATTGTTTCTAGTCCTGAAACTTTTCTTACTCCCACACCAAAGGTGGAAACATCACTGAAAAAAGCCTGTCCTGATAAGGTGCAATTATGTAGATTAGTTGCTGCCAGGGTATCAGCTACATGATAAGCATTCCTTTGAAAGAACAATGACAATGGAAATAAAGCACAAGAAGCTGGCTACCACAGACCGACAGACCTAATTCCAATTGTATAGTGCTGTAAATGGATGGGCATATCTTGGGAATAAAAACGATTTTTATTCACTGTGAGCAGGCCCTGAATTTGTCATTTCAACTTCCTTGTTAAACTATTCTTTTTCAAATAACATGAGCAACAGAAATAGATAATTGCAACTTTTTAAAAGCCAGCCTTCTGATCACCTCTCAGAACCTTCATCTTTGGCCCAATACTCATCTTTTTATGTTTTCCAATGCAAAACAGTAGATTCAAAGGTGAAGAGGTATTTGCACAAATAAACATTGAACATAGAAACCTTGACTGAAAGGTCCTTTGACACACAGCACACAGGCTGTTGATATGCACACCTAATTACATCAGTCTACATTTTGGTCTGGCAAGAAAAGGCCATGGAACACCAGAGCCAATCCCTAGGTGCAGAACACTACCTTATCAGATCACTAGGTCAGCATGGAGTAAGTATTGCCTCATATGGTCAGTTTTGTCTTTCCAAGACAGTCTGCACAAGTAATTTACAACAAATATGATGAGTTTATCTCTGCCAGATAATAAAATGTTTGAGTTCATCACTCCACAATGGTAAGGTCCTTCAAGTTAAGTTTATACAGCTTTTGCACACTAAACATTCTCAGAAAGAAAAAGGTAAAATTCCCCACATATGCCTCCATTCAGGTCAAACATTCTCCTCAGCTCGTAGTGCTTTTGACTGTTATTTTTCCCACTATTTTCTCTCACACAAGCTTCAAGCATCACACTGAAGAGGGGAAAAAGATTTTTAATTTCTTTAGTTACTGTAAATAACTGTTTCCATTACACCCATTCACTCCTTCACCTGGGGGTCTGCCAGCAGCTACCTGCGGTTCTGAGAAAGGGTTCCATAACATGTCCACAAAGCAAGCTTTCCTCTATGCAATTAGTTTCAAATATATGTATTTCTTTCTCAAAGAAGCTAGGAAAATCCTGACAGATGGAAGAACCAGTAAACAGCTTCAGCTCTGGAAAGGCTGCATATAACCGGGACGCTCAGTGCATACCCCCAAAAACTAGGGCTGACATGCGGTGGGGGACAAAGAACAGGATTTCTAGTATTCTTATATATTGGTGCTACATATTAGAGTTTAGGGATTAACTTTGGTATAGGTTATTTGACAAATTAGTAGAAGGATGAGATAAAAAATAGGGAAAGATGGGAATTTAGTTAAAGCATCAGAATTGTGATTAGGACAGGTTAGTTACAGAGTGATGGTTACTTAATTTAAAGAGGATGTTTTGAGTTGAGATATTAGGCAAATGGAAGTGTTGGATTGTGAAAGTATAAAATGTAAATTTAATGAGAATATAATGTAAAAACTAAGAAGCTAAAGGCTCTCTATTTTCTATGATGGAAAAATATTATTAACCTATTGCAAAAGGTAAGGTTTTCTTCACTTACACTTCCTTAACTATATTGGCTCAAATTTTAAGTGGCTTGTAAGCAGGAATTTTCTTTGATAACTGAGAATTAAAGCATAACATTTTTAAAATATGTGAGGCCTAATGTTTTTTTTTCAAGAGGGAATTAATTTGAAGATTCCTTTTAGTTAATAGGATGCTATGTTAATAGTAGCAGCTAGCTCCTTCTAGCCTAGCACATAAGTGGATTTGGTCTGCTCTTAAAATACCCTTCCAATAACATTCTAGTGAATAGTTTGATTCTTCTGAAGGAAGTTTATGGCTATTTCCAGCACAGTAATTTAACATAGCCAGCATGTTCATCTAAAAATGATGACATTCCTTAATGAGGATACTCCTTAGTTTGAACCCAGGTGACACAGTACATCCCAGTAAAGGAGGGAAGATAAATTGTAGTTCACCAGCTTCTGTCTGAAGTTCTGGGTTTGACTGCTTGCTCTTTTTAACAAAAGATACCTGCATCTTCACTTAACAAGAGGAAAGGTTTATTAGTCACCAGTTCACAACTGCAGAGTTGTGGACACTTTCAAATTCATCTGCCTCTCATGGTCATACTCAATCAAGGGTTGTCCTGACCACACATGAGAACCTCTCTTAATAGAGTTTTGGAGACAACTTCTGCAGCCTCAAATACTAGCACTATGCCACCTTCCTATTGGAAATCACATCCTAGGGGAAGGAAGTTGACTTGCCTGAGAGAAAGACAGAAAATAAATTAATTTACACTCACTCTTTTCCATACTGCTTTCTTACTTGACTGTTTTCACTTTCTGTACAAACAAAGCAACCAGCCACAAAACAAAACCAACCAACCAAAAGAACCCCAAACCCAAAAAACCAAATGCCTTAGCAATGCCTGAAAGGCACTGTATAACTTTTAGTAGAGACTAAAAGCTTTACTGTACCACTGGAATTATTATACTAGCATAAATTCTGTACCAATATAGCAACACTGCTTTAACTTCCTAGCCCAGAACAGAGCAGTCTAGCATGAATAGACTTTTACCAGCATAACAGTATCACAGTGGGAGAAAACCTGTTTAGTCTGGAAACAAACCTTCCTTGCATAGACAGTCCCTTACTTAGACATAAATTTATCGTGGAGGTCAGAATTTACAGTGTGAAGATAAAAATCCAGCTTATTAATTATCAGTTATCACTGTAAGCACATTCAGTTCTCTTTATAATTAAAAAACAACATATATGAAAGATCCTTAGAAGACGGCAAACTTTAACATCTAACATGCAAATCAGTGTCCCAGGAGTTTCACTCTCCTGGAGCCTTCCTCACAAGGACAGCTGCCAGCTATAGATGCCTGGCTGACTAACTGGCACTAGCAATAAATGGTATTTGAATTTTTCCAGGAAAGGAGCAGAAGATGTGAGAAAGGCTTATCAACATATATTAAAAAAATCTGGTATGCCTCTATCATTATTGAAATTATTACCTGTGTGATTCATTTCTACCCCTGAAAACTGGAGTAATATCAAGTAGCTGTTCATAATGCTCTAGACACTATCTAAATGAACCTTAGCTATCGGCAGATTATAAAGCAGGTATAGTGTGCAAAAATAAAACAAACTGCTATTATAATAAAAGATACTGTACACTTGAGGCTTCATAAAGCAATTTTACATCCAGGCTTGACCGGCTTACAAGCAAATAGAACTTTTCATCAAAAAGATTGCTAGATTGCTTAGCAATATGCCAGCACCTGAGCTACAAGACAATCTATCCTATCTACAACACTGATACTGCTACAAAGAAGTTGTTCTCTAAATTCTTGACAAAAGATATCAATCTTAGGTTTCTCAGGAGCTATTACCTGACTTATGCAATATCTGAAAGTATTTAGATGCCTCTTTCAGAGATTTTTAAAGAGCATATTTGCAGGAAACAAAAACCAGAACTGTAATAGACTTGCCTTGCATTTGGACCTGCACATTCTGGTCAGAATTTAGGGGCAAACTAGACTGTCAAATTGAAGAACATGGCATATTTCAGAAAAAGAAATGAAGAGATAAATAAGTTGTGAAAGAACCTAGAAAAAGGAGAACAACTGAAGAAAGCAACTGGAAATGGCAAGAACTAAACTGAGGATACTGTGGGCAGCAACCAAACAATCCTTTGCATTAAAAGCTTGTGAATAAAAAAATTAACGGCTGATGGTGTACTTGCTAAGACTTGCATTGGTCTAAGAAGGAGAGCTGTTAAGATAGTGAGCCAGCAAGACAGATGGCTAGTGAAGGAACTGATACTGCAAGAGCTAGAACATTCAGTAGAGAGGAAAAACAACAGCTATACCCATGAAGGAACTCCTGCCAAGCACATAAGTGAAAAGGGATCATGCAATTTCAACAATTTCTATAAAAATGTGGATGACGTGCTGAACTGCAGGCTACTTACAAGGCCTCAAGCCCGACAGTTCAGCATCATTGAAGAAGCAAAGAGACAACGAAATGATTAAGAGGTCAAGCATCACCCAAAAAACAGCAGCAAATAGTTCTGAGATGTGTGATTTCATAAGCAAGTACAGAAAATGCTCAATACACATAAGTGCTGAAAAGATAAATCAATCAGAATTCATTTGTGAAAAGCTTGCTCCTAGGGTTAATATGAGAAATAGTGTCAGAGGCTAAGACTTGTGAAACCCTTGTGAACCCCTGACCCTGTCTACTAAGAAGAAAATAGTTTCCGCAAAGCTTGCATTTCTCACAGCTACAGGTTTACTAGCAGTAAGATCCCAGGCATTTGTGAGAGTCAGCTTCAATACCCATATCTTGAGACCCACTTATTATTTGCAATCAAGTTTCTGCATGCTATCAAATATTTTTAGTACAATCCACTTGTCTCCACATTTACATAAAAAACTGGTGAATGTGACCATAACATACTCTTGGAAATAAGAGTGACTTAAATGCACAGGAAGTGGAGGTTGCCAAGGAGAACATGTTCGAGAACTCAGCAGTTTTGCCTTCACAGAGAAGTGTTCTGAGGTCTCATAAAAAAGCGATGTTAAATTTTGTTAGCACCTCATACCGTCATAAGAAGCAATAGTTCTGAGAAAACCCCAAGCTGCATAATACCAAAATGGGCACCTAAATAAGTTTCTACATAGACTATTGACTATTTATTACCATTTTTCCAGCCCACTACTGCTGCCAGTCATTGAGAACAAGAGGAAAACTGCATAATTCTGAATCCTGTCATGGTGTTTATGTATTTAGGATTGCATTACTATACAGATACATGCTTCAGTACACGCTGTGCAGTTCTGGAAAAAAGCTCATTGTTGAAGACAGCTCTTCCAAAATTCTTTAAGCTATGCTGAGACTTCCACCACTACTGCATAAGAAAAACAGCTGTGGCATGGATAAGAAGAACTTTTAAAATCCTGTCAAATTTCTTACAGAATCAGATTATCTTTCTGGTATTTGGAAAATCAGATTACTTTCCAAGATGCAGAAAGATTTTTAATACACAGGCCAGGCAACCTAATTAAATAAACAGTATGGGATGGCTCCAAAACATTATAGATCATACGTTAATGCAAACAGCAACATAATTATGAAGTATCCATTCCAGACTTTTCGGTACATAAAATAGACTTAAGCAAACCAGTAATATAATAATGAACATAAAAAAAACAACAGAATGGCAAAAGAAAAGTCAGTGCAGCTGACAAGAACTAATTAATATGCTTACAGTTCACAGAAAGAAAAAAAGTTTGTCATCACCAGTAGGACTACCTAAATCTACTACTAATCAAGTTACTTTAAAGATGTAGGTAGTATGAGTCTCAGAGAAAAGCATTCTCTCTAGAGATCTTGTAGATCAGCTGGAAGCCTCTTCCAGTGAGGGCAAACAGGCACACAGCTGATAAAGCACAACCCCCCGCCCAAGTTCCCACACCCTACTATCTACCTACAGGTATATTGACAATTAAAATACACTTTCGTAGTATTTACCTTCTTCAGGCCACCTCAAATTTCCCTTTCATATAATTTTGTTACATTTCAGTTCTGCTAGAAGGTTGCAACAACGTGAACTATTAGTGGGAGGGCAGGAAAGCTATTGCTGCCACAAGGTGCCAGGAGGGACTAAACAACAACAAAAATGCCAGGTAGCCAAGCAGGTAACAGGAGCAGCTTTTCTACATCTCAGAGAGGATTACTACCTCTCTCATGCAGCATTCACTTAAAGCAGTCAACCTCTGTCAGTTTTACAACCCTTTGATTCCATATCTGAATCACTTCCCAGTTTGGAAACTGGTAGAAGTAAGCTAATAGTCAGCAACCCAGCCAGATGGATTGACAACTATAAGCATGGCAGGCTTCTTAATCATTATCAGCTGTGACATCAGTTAAGGAACCCTTTTCCTGGTTTAGAAATGGACTGTGGTGGTAAAAAGCTGGCTGCACGGCTATAGCATAGATGCAGGTAAGGTAAAGCAAGGCCACTCCTCAGAAAGACTTTATTTCTGAGGCTAACGTAAGATATCCCTAAAGAAGCATAACACTGGGAAAAATAACATACAGATGGTACTGCATCCGGAGAACACCTGCTGATGGCTCACTCTTCACCAAAACGGAGCTGCAGGCTTTTAGCGACCGCAGAACCCTCCGTTCCCCAAACGGCCGCACGTCACAAAACACCGCCTCACGCTCAACCTCCCCGCCGACGAACGGCCTTGCCTTCGTCTCTGGTTGGTGCTTTCCCGCCGTCTCCCCGCTCTGTTGCCGAGCAGCCAATCAGAGCGAGGGCGGCGGGAAAGAGGGTTCTCTGCTACCGCACCTGTTGGAGGGTGGGGTCGCCTTTACAGTTCCTTCATAGAGGGCGAGGATCTGGTGCGTTTGTGAGCGTGCCATTTCATCAGGGATAAGTTTACAGCCAGTAACCGAGATGGGCTTCCCTTGTTTAGTTTTTTTTTCTTGCAAAAGAAGAAAGAAAAAAAGAAAAGTGGGCAGAGGAAAAAAGCCTTGAGGAGTTCAGGAGTCGCGGCAGCTAAGTGAGCAGCTGAGGCGGGCAGGTGTGTGAGGAGGATCGATGAGGGGAAGGCGTGGTCTGCCATTGCCGGGTGTCCTGCGTCACCCTGCCCCTCAGGGTGTGGATTTCCGTTTGTAAAAATCTTAGCTCTATTTCTCCAGTGTCGGGTTTTGGAAATTAACCGCACTAGGCAGCATGGAGCAGAAAGTGTTTCAATGGCTTTAGTTTTATTAATTTGTTACTAAATAACCAATGGTTTTATAGGGAGACTGGGTGAAAGATTGAGGTTTTTTGTTAATGTGTAAATCTGTACTCAGACTGTACCAAGCTGAGATCAAAGCAACTTGGTTACTCTTTCAATTTGCTGAAAGCAGGGGGTTAAGGTGTGAATTGGGGCAGATGTGCCCTGTTGCAGGCACCTCACGAATGGGCAACCCTCTCACAAAACATGGAGTTAGTCAAAAGGAGCACCAGATGATAAAGAAGTCTTAAAGGGATGTTTGTTTCTGCTGAATTTACTGAATGAAGGATGCATTCTATCTGCCATCTTCCCTGCCTTAAGTGGGTGAACCTGCAAGTTAGGTAAGTACTTTTAATTTTTGAGCGTAGGCTGGGATGGAGTTCTTCCCTGAATCTTTGCAGCACGTTTTATTGAGACAATGGATTTTAGGAACTTGGGATCAAATTGATGAACTATTCTGTGCTCTGTTTGCTCAAGGGGCAGGAAGGCAACACTAAATTACACCCACTTAAAGTTACTTGCTAATGAATAATGTAATTATACGCTAGGGTATTCAGAAGGTTTTTACATAAAGTCCCTGATGTTTTGGTGTCTCATAAGAACCATCTATGTTTAGATAAGCTAGAATTAACATTGCCTCTTTAGAAAGTCTGTATTTGTAACTGGGATAAAAAGGGTTTGTATTAAGAAAATAACACATTTAAATTATCATGGGAGGTGGTAGTAGTAAAACGCCAAACCCTTCTATATTGGATGGCATGCATATCTTTTAAAGGCAAGAGTTCCTTAAAAGATGCATCGAGACTTCCAGATCTGATCACAGTGTGCAAAAAAAGTCTGATGATTGTGCATTTTCTATGTGGCAGTTCAGGGATCTAATGGAAACTGACTTTCTAGTGTAAAAAGTGTTTGAATTAGCCAAAGCTGTCATTTCAGTTTCACATTTGAACAGAAAGGTGTAAGCAACTACTGTACTGCTAAATTCAATTATTCTTGAAGAAACTTCAATAACAAAACAACCTTTATTCATGTCTTTGGGATGAAGAATTGTACTGAAGGCAGAATTTCAGCCTTGGTATTCCATATTTCATAGTAAGGAACAAAGTTTTGAAATCTTTAAAATGTATAATTAAATCTTATTTTGCTCAGTAGCTTCTTTTAGGAAGTGATTCCTAAATCACACAATAAAGCATGTGTTAAACTTAAGTGAAACTGTCCTAGTCAACTTAAATGGCTGTGTTCTCTTTCAGAACTTTATACATTATCAGTTGGACGAATGTTGTCTTTTTTGTCCATATCATGTAAAATAAGTTTATTTACATAGATTCAAGCCAATTTGATTACAGAAAAAGAAAGGTGGGAGGAATTTCTGCATTTTCTTTCAGGCCAGTTCATTGTTCTGGCTCTCATCTACTGTCATTGGCAGCATCCTAGGCTGACATCAGTGAGGATCTTCGAGGATCTTCCAAAAGGAATATGTGTTCAGTTCTGGCTCAGAAAGACTAATACATAAATAAAAGAAGGCTTAAACCCAAAAGTGTCTCATGGATAGTGCCAGTAAGCATAGTAGTAGAATAGAAGTAGTAGGCATTGTCCTTTGAAATAGATTTATTCAGTCCGTTCTGAGTTGCCTCTTGCCCTGCTCCTCCCCTGGTAGAAATACGTAGGGTCAGGAGTCCAAAACCTTTTGCCTACAATGTTGGTTTTGAACGTATGAAAACATATTTTTTTTTTTTAAGAGTTTGGGGACAGGTTTTCAAGCACTTGGCATCTGTAATTGGGACAGATTTTCCAAAGTGGTTAGCACTGACTGTGCTGAGCTCTTGTGAAGATTTGCCCATTTTGATTTTGTGCCAAACAACTGATCTGTTGAAATCCGGTCCCTTATAGCTAAGCATGACGTTCATAGAATGATGTGAGGACAAATAATAGCACATACAAGAAACCCCAACGCTATACAGCAGCTCCAACTGAGTTCAGTGCCCCAGAGCTGCCATCTAGCACAGAGAAAGGCAGGATTGAACTCCTTGGTACATGCCAGCAAATTATTTTCTAGGTTGAGAGCAAACTTAACAGTGAAGGTAACTATTGTTTTGATACCTCTATTATGCTATGTGTGTTTATTTAAAGTATTAAGCTTTTGTGAAAGGAAAGCTGCAAGTTCTAGGTACACAAAATGTCATATGCATTGGGTAAGTACAGGAATGAAATGCTTTCATGAAAATTTTCTTAAACCATTTATAATATTGTGAGTTCTGAGACACCATCACTGCTTGTAGAGTTGTGCTACCTTCTAGCCTAGGGGCTAGGATAAATATTTTGATTCCCTTTCACAGTAACCAATGGTGCAAATCCTACTGAACTAATTTAGCAGCATTAAGTCCTGTATTTAAATAGTTGCAGGACAAATAAAAAGAATGTGTTGGGAAAAACTTCAGTTTGCCGTATTTACTGGCAGAGCCATTAACAGGGGAGTAAAAGCGATTCATATGGTCTTTCTGTCTGGGTATGCAATTTATTGCAGATTCAGGCATTACAGAACATCCTTATTTCTGTTTTTGAATAATTGCTTCAATTTAAATTAATTTAATTGTCTGTCTGTTGTCCAAAAAAAAGGAATTTTTTCTTTTCAGTGTGCAGCCACCAATATACATACAGAGCCCAGATACTGGTTTTCCTGCGAAGTTGTGCAAGTTTGGATGTTGGGCAGTCACAAAGGTAGCACACATTCCAAAATTTCTCTCGTACTATAATTTATCACTAAGCTACCCAATTACTTTACAGCTTCTTTGCCTTCCGCTGTGGTGACAGTATGTACAATATTGACAGTGGTCTTGTAGGTAAAAGGCTTCTCAGCTCAAGAGCCTGTGTGGTTTCGTATTATAATGATATGGTAATGAGTAAAGTTCACTCATTGGGTTTGGACAAGATGCCATTTGAATATCCCTTCCCATGTGATGCAATCTGTGAATTAGGAACATAAGTTACAGTGGTTTTACATCTCCATGGTTTACTGATAAAAGTTTCTTCTGTTGACAAGTTCTTGTTTCTTTAGGTCTTCATTTCCTTGATGTCTTCTTACAGCCTTTTGTTTGATGGGGATTTCCAGCACAGGCTAGGCATCAATATGTCTCTTCAAGGACATAGTTGCTAGCAAGGCAGGCATTGTTTATTCAAAGTGAACATCTTTACACCATAAAGCCCCTGATCAATGGTCCTCTTAGAAGACCAATGCTGTATATTTAACTCAAACAACATCACTATAACCTAGGTATTTATGCAGACAGTTTTGTTTGGATAACACATCTGTGTAGTGTTTTGGCCTTGTCTTTAGTCCCTCAAAAATCAACTTGACTATCACATAGTCAAGTAAATTTTATATGGTTGAAGATCAGTCTGCCTTTAAGAAGTATTTGCTGTAGTTACGTGAATTCTGTATAAGAATTT
The DNA here is from genome assembly GCF_027791375.1 of Indicator indicator. NCBI lineage: Eukaryota > Metazoa > Chordata > Aves > Piciformes > Indicatoridae > Indicator > Indicator indicator. The sequence goes on from NC_072028.1 coordinate 18,724,727, forward strand.
AATATTTTACATTTGTTCAGGACAGAAATTATAATTATGGCTTTTCAAAGTTTTGTAGCTGGATTTGAAAGTAATGTCTGTTAAGTCAAGCCTTAACCTAAGGCACACTTTTTTTTCTTCCTTAATTTGCCATCCTTTGAACTCTGCAATGCCTTGTTAGTGTGTAGAAGTTGTGCATTATGTGTCTGTTTTGCCAAGTGGGAATACAATGTGACAGTCCTTGTAACGTTTTTTAGTCCTGCTTCCATAGAAGGAGAAAAGAAAAGATTGATCAACTTTATTTGATAGAAAATGAGTTATTCTGGAAAAGTACATCCTCTGTTTTAAATACAGGAGATATTACCATGGCTATTTTACAACAATTTTGTGTGCCTTTGGACAGAACTTCCTTTATGCACAATCTCTATCACTTGATGCCAGCGTAAGCACTGGGAAAATGAATTACCAATTGTTGCAATTGAGGAAATAAACTAATAATATTGTGGGGTTTTTTTGGGGAAAAAAAACAATAAAGCAAATCAAGACAGAGCTGTATTTTTGCATGAACTTCTGTGCTGTGCTTGCACAGTTGAAATATGGATTTGAAATAATCCATATTAAGAATTACAGTTTGCATAGGAAGGATGGGATACCTGTCTACATGCTAGTGCTGTCCTTACAGAATAGCTGAGTGAACCTTGAACTCCAAATGGCTAAATTTAAGCGAAGAATTCTCAGAGCAGTAGGATTCAGAAGCATTCAAATAAAGGTGATAAAGAAAAAGAAATTAATTGTTGAAATGACTGCTTTATAGACATTTCAGAAGATTGAACTGGAGACTTAAGACATTGTGCTGTTTCTAACCTGTCAGAGTTAGCTAGAGCAAAGTCTAGGCCTTTAAAAAATGTAATAAGTTACATTTGTGATTACATGGCAATTGTACAGGTTGACAAAGCTTGAAGAGAACTTTCCATAAACACCATCATCAATTTGTGAAGCTTCAGATTGTTTCATTTTGCTTCAGAGGCCATGTAGTCCAAGGGAGACTGTATTTTACTTGCCAGTTATCTTTGATAATATGACATTTTTCTTTTTTGTTGATGTGATATTCAAGCAAGTTTAATATAAAAAAAGAATTTGACTGTGAGATGTGAGAAAATTTCTTGTTCGTTGCTATCATGGACATAAGAGTATTTGAGCTCCAGTTTTCCTAGTGTTACATATGTGCAAGCTAATAGACACATGTAATGTGTGTTCTGAAGTTAGAGTGAAATTTTGTAAAGGTATTGATATCAATTTCATGTGGCGGTTCCTAATGTTCCATCTTGTGGTTTGGAGAGGCTTTTGAACTCTAAAATTGCAGCACACAACCTGTACATGCTCTGTAGATCATAGAATCATAGAATTGTCAGGGTTGGAAGGGACCTCAAGAATCGTCTAGTTCCAGCCCCCCTGCCATGGGCAAAGACACCTCATGCTAGATCAGGTTGCCCACAGCCCCATTCAGCCTGGCTTTAAAAAAATCCAGGGATGGGGCTTCTACCACCTCAGTGGTAGATCAGTGAAAGCTGTTTTCCTAGACACATCACCAGGTCTCTGTGCTTTCTCTCTGTCTTTTGTGGTATGTACACAATTGTCACAGTGGTAAATACACAAGGTTGGGAAGGGATATGTTTTATTAATCTTTCCTCTTCCATTGCAAAGAGTGAAGATAACTTCAAAATATAAAAAAAAAATTAAATCACAGGAGGCTTGAGAAATCTTACAGCAGTCACAAAGCCTTGCACATATGATGAGACTCTGCTTCCTTTGTCACTCCCCCATTTTTTGGGGGGGGAGGTAACTTAGCTCTGTTTTATATCTAGAATGTCCTTCTGCAAATGAAGATTTAATTTGGTAAGGCTAATCTAGTGCATCTGATTCAGCTTGCACCTCACTGACTTTGTGAGCCCATTATGGCATTATTACTCTCCAATTACAGGCATGAAGGTAAGAAGTGGCCTAGTAATGAAGGATACGCATCCAGAGCAGTGTGGCAAGAATGAGAAATAAGGCAAAAGGAAAAATTATAAATCTACTACACTGATACCTATCAAAAGGCCATTTTCCATGAGTGGTTGCTGTGAAAGTCTCAAAGAGGTGTTAGCACTAAATGTTACTGTGCTACTGCCTGTTCATCCAGGCAACAGATTGGAAATTGTCTCCGATACAGGCGTCTACAATTTCTATAGTTCTTTGTGCTGCATAGTACTTGTACTGAAACAAGGTCAAGCAGTTTGCTATAATTTTATTTGTGAGACTAATGTCTAAGCTACACTGCAAAAAGAAATCTCAACATGGAACCATATTTTTCTGTTTTAGTGTTTAATGTGCTCTCACCTTTGAAAATCAAATGCTTAGTGTCAAATGTGTGCCCTAGAAAACACAAATATTTACTAGAATTGGTATTAAATCTTTTACTTGTATGGCTTAGGATATTAGAAGTTAACTGTGTGCCTTTCTAAAATCTCCTTTGTGTGAGTAGAATTTTGTAAGTCTGACTGAACCTATAGAACATATTTTTTGGAGAAACTCCTGCTGTAGGATCACTTCACTGAAATGGTTTTGAATGTCTCACAATGAACTAAAAAGATTAGAGAAAGGAGGGGGACAGTGACTGTCAATACAGGACAGAGCATATATATATATTTACATGTGTGGTATCAAATGATTTAATACTGATTCCAAAGTATGAGTATTTCCATACTGAAGAAAAAAAAGACCCACAGAGGACTAGTGGCCAGAAAAAACAGAACAAACTTGAGTAGCAAGCAAAGGACTTTTTTTGTGTGTGGCAACAAAGTGAAATCTGAGAAAAATGGTAGAAGCAGAGGCAAAACCTGCACATTATTTCCAGAGGAGGAGCATCAAACTTGGGGTACTTCTGACAGAAGGGATCTGGTGGAATATAAATAGGAAGACTGACAGCTGGCAGAACAGCAAGTAATAACAAGTTTCACTTAGATGCTCTTTTTGCTCTCTTTACCAATTTATCTACAAATAGTGACATGAAGATTTCAAAGTTGTCAGCTGCAATGTGACATGCTGGGATACGCTAAAGTACTTTGAAGATGCAGATCCATGCAGTGCAAATCAATGATGCTACGCAGTTTTTAACTGTGACAGTTTCTTTGTTGAATTGACTGTGCAGGGCTGTACATATTGATGCAAAGGACTTGGTGAAAATGCATATAGCAGGAAGGAAGAAGTGCAAAACAATCCTTTCTGGTGGCTGCACAGGTTCACACTGGCTGAGTTAAAATTTTTGTGAACATATGAAAAATGGACTTGCACATAGCTCCTTCCAATTTGGAGTAGCTTATTAAATTATTAAATGCCATCTTGCATGTAAATCTGCCCAGTTTTCTGCTCTGATTTACTTTAAAACTGGAAAAAAAAATCATTTAAGTGTTCTAGGTGCTATGGAGACAGTTCTGATGTCAGAAATGTTTTCAGTGAAAGCCTGGAAAAGGGAAACAGATGGCTGCAGTTACTGTTGAGCATGTTTGGGTTTTGGTGTGTAACATGGAGCAATGGCGTGCAGTACGGAATTGCTGAACTAGCTGTGGATGTGGTAGACTGTTGGGAAGGTAGCAGAGCTTGCGAGGAGGCAGAAGTCGTTCAGTTATTCCCAACTGCTGGCTTTACAAGACTCACTTTCTTTGTGTCCCATTGCATCCACATAGGGCTGAGCCACACCATATGGATGCATTAGCTTGAACCAGTGCCAGCTCAGGTATCTGTATTATTTGCAGATTTGGGATAGATTACACTGCCTCTTCAACTCTGGCTTTTTTGTTCCTTGAAGTATGTATGTTTCTGGTACTTAGATTGTCTTGAGCTGTATAGAACTTCTAGGTTTATAAAATTTTTGAGGTAGCTTCTCAACTCATGGGGCTTTTATAAGAACTGAGGAGTTGGGGTAAAGCAGAAGTGTAAGTGTGGTTTGAAGTGCCACTGTTAATGAAGTACATGCTTAGGGTTTTTTTACTTTTGGGTGATATTAAATGCTTTTGCTGTTAATTGTGTGAAACACTATCTTGCACTGAACTGCAGCCAAATCAGAAACTGAACCCTCCCAAAAACTTTCCACAGACTTTTCCATCACTGTGAGAAAACCCTCTTCCTTTACGAACTCTGAATCCATTTCTTTTTTTTGTGGTGAGCATCAATGCAGAGCTCTGCTGCTAAGGTCATTTGCTTGATTCTTGAGTTAGCCACCCTGCAGGGTTTCCCTACACACCTCTTAAGTACACTAGCATGATAGGATCTTTCCAGTCTCTTCCAAGCAAGGCTGCTTAGTTGGGGTCTGCCTTACCTCATCTATTGCCTCACTTGCTGTTAGTTTTTATTCTGACCTGCAGGTGAGCAGTCTTGGTTATTTATTTATCAAGGTTTCCAAGAAGCTGTGTTTGTTTTATTTTCTACAGTGTTTAGAAGAAGCTGCCTCTAAGTATCCCTTGAGGTCACCATCTTCTCTTTCAGCTCCATCCTTTCGAAACTCTCATTTGCTGTGATTCCTATAAAGCCTTTGCAATGATTAAGCAGTGCTTATTGTGATCAAAATCATCTTGTTACTTGTATTTTCTGGTCACTCTGCTTTTGTCTAAAAATAAAATGAAAGATTCTGTAAGCTCTTCAGTGTAGAGATTGTCTTTTTTGTACAAGTGTTTAACACAGCAGGGCCCAGGAATCCAGCAAAAGCCCTTAATTTTGATTTGAGAGAGAAGGAAAAAAAATGTTTTCAGGTATAATTTATTTTCTGATAGGAAGGTACGGGTAAGGTGCCTTTGGAATAGTTTCTTCATAATGAAGTGTGCATTAATGCTAACAATATGCAATCATTTTTAATCAGGCTGACATGTCTACAATGCAAAGAACAAGGTGGGATTTTTTTATTAGTGGAATTTGGGCACCAGTGTCATTATGCAAGCTAGAATGGGCTATGTGACAAAATGATTCTGTGCTCAAAAGCAGCAATTATTCTGAAAATTTCATAATCCAGAGTTCAAGATTCGAAGAAGCAGACAATTTTTGCATTGGATTGGCTGAAGCTCAAAGCTGGAGAAGAGGTGTTTTGCCTTTTATGCATTCTGTCAGCTACAAAAAAGCTAACCAAGGAATGTGTTATCTCCCTAGAGTCTCTTTTCAGACAGAAATACTGTAGGGCAATAATGAATCTCCAAAGAAATTCATGATTGGAAAAAATGGTGCTTTGCATATAAATGTTTCTAATGGAGCTATGAGCATCACTGTTTCCTTCTATTACTTTGAAAAATAGTATGTTGACTCCCTGTAGCTTTTAGTGATTCAAGACATGAAAGGTGTTGTTTATTTTAATTTGTATTATGTTCCTTAAAATGTTAAACAATCCTGTGGCATCAAAAAGTGCTACTAGGTCTTTAAGACTGTATGGAAATACTATTCATAACTTCAAAAATTTAAGTTGCTAATGGCTGACATATAAAAAGCCATGATCAGCAGAGAACACTTCCTGCTGCTCTTGATAGGAGTCGCTACACATATGTAGATTAAAATTTGTAAGAAATACATATTTCTACCTATATTATTGACCTGACTAAATTTTTAAAAATAATGTTGCACTTTATAGTCCCAAATAAGTGGCTTAATTAAAAAATATTTATCTTACTTTTTCTATCATGTCATTAACATTTAGGCCTTTATAGCATGGATTTCCAGCATATCTCTTCAGCCAGGGGGAACAGATTCCCTAGCTATTTTTTATTTTAAGATAATTAAGATTTATGTAATTCACTGGAACCATAGAAGAAAAAGGTATATTAGGGGTTTTTAATCTTAAGTCTGTAGGATCATAATTAAATTAAAAAGAACATTAGACCATATTGCATGGGAAGTTGATGACTGTTTTAGTTGTCCATCTTTCTGCCGTAGCCATCTCCAAACTCTACCCACAAAGTTTACCATCATAAAAATGAAGCTGTGCTGAGTGGGATTGAAACAAAACTTTTTCTTGGAAATTGCAGAAGCATATATACAAGCTGAGTTTTGCACACGCAATTTTTGAACCAAGGAAATATTTAGGGTTTGTTTTGTTTTCCAACTTTTACTGTTAAGAAAAGCTGCTGTAATGCTTTAAGTAAAGCAGGAGTATATGATAACCTGCACTTTGGTGTCTCTAGGTTCTTTTCTGTTGTTTTGGAATGTTGACAAGTAGTTCTGTTTCTTCTTGGCCATAACAGTGACTTTGTTGCATTGTGCATAGTAGTGGGTTTTTTTTTCCCCTTTTCCAGTTTTTCATTGAAAATAAACTTGTGACATTTAAGTCACGTAGGAATTTATGGCACCTGTTACAACAGTGAGGGGTTGAGGAACTCAAATAAAAAGGCATTAATTGCTTTCTGTAGTATGTTTTGATTTCACTAGCAGAAAGTACTGCAGTGGTGTCAGCTTTTCTAAGCATTGTACTGAGCTGTTCTTTTGACCTGGGATAGTTGGACTCCAGTGGTGACTACAAATGTTTTTTGCGTGAAGATAGAGCCGATTCTAACATAACTTAGTGCTTATTTTGCTACTGTTTGGCAGCAAGTGCTACCTAATTACTAGGTGGAAAAAACAGTGCAGAATCCTTTGGGATAATAGAACTGCTTTAAAAGTAAGAAGATTCTGATTTCAAGGTTTAGTGCAATTCTGAAACTGGAGAAATTGCTTTTGATGGTTAAAATCAGCAGTTCTAAATAAACCAACTGTATTCTGGGCTGTATCAAAAGAAGTGTGGGCAACAGGTTAGGTGACGGGATTATTCTCCTCTGCTCTGGTGAGACTCTACCTGAAGTGCTGTGTCCAGCTATGGAGCCCTCAACACAGGAAGGACATGGAACTGTTAGAGCAGATCCATAGAAGATGATCAGAGGGCTGGAGCACCTCTCCTATGAAGACAGGCTGAGAGAGTTGAAGGTATTCAGCCTGGAGAACCGAAGGGTCCAGATAGACATTGGAGCAGCATTCCAGTATTTGAAGGGGCTACAGAAGAGCTAGAGAGGAACTTTCCACAAAAGCATGGTGTGATAGGATGAGGGGTAATGGCTTCAAACTGGATGAAGCTCAGTTAAGATTGGACAACAGGAAGAAATTCGTTCCCATGAGGGCGGTGAGGCGCTGGAAGAGGTTGCCCTGAGAAGTTGTGGAGGCTCCAACCCTGGAAGTGTTCAAAGCCAGGTTGGGTGGGGCCTTGAGCAACCTGGTCTAGTAGGAGGTGTCCCTGGACATGGCAGGGGGGTTTGAACTAGATGTTCTTTAAGGTTCCTTCCAATCCAAACCATTCCATGATTTTAGGAATTGCTTCAGTGTTCAGGTATCATCTGCTTTGTCATGTGCAACCTGGATTCCAAAACAGAGTTTCTCTTGTCTGGGTTTCTCTCCCTGACTGTTTTGACTTCTTTATATGAAATTTTAAATAAAGGAAATAATAATTTAGCATCTAACCTAAATCTACTTTTTGTTTTCAAATAGTTAACCAATGAAACCCTGCATATAAACTGGCATTGCACTCCAGCTTCTTTCAGAACCAGAAGAATTTACAGAAGATGAATGGTCATAAATACTTTTAAAAGTGTTTGTTGCTAGGCTATAGTTGTGACCCCTAAGATTTAGTTGTTCTTTGTCTGTGGCTTTCCAGTATAACTGGAAGCTACCTTTTATATGATGAGTCTCTTTCATGTTATCTTAAAAAATTAAGAGAGAATAGCAAATGTTCTAGGGAGAAGGAAAGGAATGCATAGGGACATAAGACATAGGTTTAATTTGTAGGTGTGGGTGGGTTTTTTTTGTCTTCTTGAGTTTAGTTATCGTTTGGTCCAATATTTCACATTCCTCAGTATTTGTCCATTGACAATCATCATTGTATCATTTGTTCTTTACTGCTGGATATTGACAAAGAAAATAGGTGGGATACAGTAAAACTGTCCTTATTGGTCCTAATGTATTCAGTCTACTGTTTTAGAATGAGAAATTCAAGTATTTCCAAGTGTCAAATCACCAGGAGAGTACTTTTTCCTAAGATATACTGTAACTCTTGTCATGTTAAAGGTGCCATCTCATGGAACTGGCAGATTTGTAGTTACTGTTAAATCTTTCTCAGTGGAAAAGTATAATTTACATATGAGCTTCCTAGTTCTAATCCCTGTTTGAGATAGTATTCTGTGTAACATGCTTTCTTTTCCGTAGTAAATCCTGTTTGAAAGATTTTGCTGGTTTCAGAAATTAGTTCTGCTTTATTGTATACTTCACAATTCCTCATTTTTCTTTGCTATAAATCCAACTTGTGAAAAAAATCTATTGTTTTTTCAGAGAAAAAATAACTTTGTTTTGTTGGGTTTTTTCCCCCTTTCATTTCTGTAAGAAGCCTTCTCTCTTACTTTAAGTCCTTGGTGTAAGAAGTGGTGAAATTTCATTTTACTTAAATTGGGGGTGTGTGGGTGTGAAAATATAATTTGGGCTGTTGCCATATTAAACTATGGTTCCTAAAAAAAAAGATGCTTTATGGACTGAATGTAAGATTTAGGAACTGGGATATCTGGATTCTTTCCCTGATGTTACTGCATGTTTTCTCGATGTGACCTTTTGAAATCTTGTTCTCTCCTTCCTTTAGAAATGCTAAAGAATTATCTGTGGAAAATCTACCAATTTATAGATGACAGAAACCATACACACACCCTGGCTTTAGTTTTAAATGTTTCAGTTATATGAGGCCTTGTGCTGTCCACTGATAGAACAACTTTATATTTACAGAAAGTACTGGTAGTTAAGAATATTCAAAGTTTTTATAAGTCAGGTATTTGTCCATGATAGTGTTTTTCTACAGTTTTAATTGCAGATAAAATTTTAAAACTGTCATGAATGTATAAGTGACCTTTTCTGCTAGTTTCTCAAGGAGAACAAGGACAAAGAAACAGGTGTTCTGGCAGGAAGTTCAAAACAGAATAGTTCAAAGTAGTTTCAAAGGCCAAGGAAAACATACAGGTTACACTTCAGTGAGAGGTATTCAACTTGTCTGGCTTTGTATGGCTACAGTATACACAAACCATCTGAGCTAATCATCTGCACAGCCCTTTATTGTCAGTGGAAAGACATAAGCCTTTCCATGTGCAGTTCCTTTCAGCTATGTAGATCTGAGTGAAAATCGCGGCTTCACAGAGATCAGAGCAGCCTGCTTGGTTATGCTCTTAAAACTTCCAGCTCAGTGGGAGTGAAGAGCACATGTTTGGCTGTGTCTTGTATCACTTTAGATGATACTAAAACTCTGTATGTCTGTCATGAGTGTATGCTTAAACACAGAACAGATTTGCTTTGAATAGGTGTTGGCCAAAAATTAATCTCTTGCAATAGACTGCAGTTCCTAACATATATTACAGCTAAATGACTGTCACCTCCTCACAGAGAGCTGTGGCACCAGTCATGCTTGTTCTATTAAATCCATAACATAATTCTTTCATTTTAGAAGTGGAGCATTCACTTACTGAATGTCTGTATTTACCACTTCTTTGTGATGTCCGGTGGATGTTTGTGTTGTGTTATTAATCCTAATGCTTGTGCTAAAGGCAATAACTAAAGGAGAACTAAAAGAATGTATAAAGAATGGACTCATCTAGAGAGAGAGTATTGTAGCATTACTTAAAAATTAAGTTGTTCTCTAAGTTACAGCTGGCTACTCTTATTAGTTTCTTTTTGATAAGAGGTATAAAATACTAGAGAAATCAGTGGGGTTTTAAAATCCATAAATACTGATATCTGTTAGGTTATGAATATTGAAATTTAGTGGAATTTTTGTAAGAAATTTTTGCCATTTCTGTGTCCTGCTTTTATATCTACAGTATATGTCTTAGCGTGGATGTCTTTAGCCTTAATCCAACAGCCCTGTTTAGGTCCCTGAGATGTCTATAATCTCCTGACAAACCACGTGTGCTTTTGCAGAAGGTAAATGGCCATAGGCACCCTTCTTTTATTACAGTCACTCTTCCATAGGTAGTTGAGCCTGTATTCTGAATAACGTCCAGTGAGAGTGACCTGTGAAGATGTGAATATCATACCTTTGTTTCTTTTACAGGATGTCAAGATCTTTCTCAAAAATACTTACTACTCTGTATTTTCTGGTTTATAATTATTGAGAAAGTAAAATAACTTCATATATAACTCAGTCTCAATAAGCACTGAAAATGTTAAATGCTTACTCAGAACTTAAAAGAAAAAAAAAGTAACTTCAATAATTGTGATCCTACAAAAGGGGACATGCTGAAGGGTAAGTGAAGCTCAGCATTTTGTGTTGGATAGGATGAAGGGAAAGTATCCTATGAAGGGTATAGATATATAGCTTGGGTTACAGGGAAGAACATAAATTGGCAAAGCAGTGCCATCCCATTGATTCTACTGTGATGCTGATTTTTGGCTCTTTTGGCCCAAAGAATGGGATTTCCCACTTGATATTTTCCTTTTTGGGAGAATTAACAAGTAATATGCTATGGTTTTGCAGTTTGTTGTATCTTTTCAGAGGCATGGGAGATTTGCACATTCATTATAAATAGTGTGTATGAGAGACTGATTTATGTATACTTGTATGGATTATGCATATGCAATTAGATACATAACAGATGAAATTTAGGAGGTTTTTCTTCTTTCAAAAGACCTGTTCATATATATTCACTGTAATGAAGTACTATCTCTCCAGTCTTTTTTTGTTTAAATCTGCATAACATTCATGCTCATGTCCTGTACCACTGTTCCTGGGTATAATGAATTCCACCTTTAACACTGCAGGAAGGCAAGTTTCAGATGGTAGTTACAATTGTGTTTATTTGTACATATGCAGAACTAATCAATAAGGTATGTTTATGCCTAAATAACATGTCAGATATCTCCATATATGATCTGACTCAGAAGCTACTTTGGGAAGTTGATTTAAAACAAAGTGGTGTAGTCTAGCTAAGCTCCTGGACTTGTGCTTTCATGTTCCAAATGATGACTTGGTGATTATGCAGTGTGTCATGGAAATGTGCTTTGACACATAGTCATCCGTCACTATGTCAGTGATCCCATAATAAGTACAGCCATTAATGTTTTAATACAGCAAGGTAGCTTTACAATTACATATATAATGAGAGAGGAAACACGGGGATTATAAAGCCTCTATCTTTCTATAATTAATATGGAACTCAAATGACTGTAAAATGAAGAACATTATCATCTTAGAAAAACTGTGTCTTAGGTTTCATTCTCCTCCCATCATGGCTCGTTAATGAGGAAAATCCTTTCTTTTGCTATTTTGTACAAAACTATATTCACCGAGGACATAGGGTGTTCATTATCTCCTAAATGATACTTAACCCTACCAGCCACCATACAGAATGATTTTATCTCTGCAGTGAAATATATGTAGCTTATGCTATGGTTCTTTCGCTATGGTTCTTTCACTATGATTCCTGATTGTGAGCTAGTGCCTTGAAATAGCTGTTTTGTTCTTGCATTCTGCTCCTGAGAAATTATTTGCAAGATAGAAAGAACATCACTGGGCCTGCTCTCTGTTCTGCACTTCCCTTTTCCAAGATTATTTTTGGCGGATGCTACAGATTCACAACCAGAGTTTGGTATAGAGGATGATTGCGCCACAAGTCAATACTGTTTTCCTCAGTAATTTGCAGTTAAGAATGGTGGGAAAGTTTTCTTTTCATCTGTTCATTCTTTCGAATTGATTGCAGTAAAAGCAGGTTTGGCCTGAAAATTGGGAGAGAGTAAGGTAAGAAAATCTATCCATAGTTAAAAGAATCTGTTGTCTGCTTCCAATCCAAGAGCAATTCTTGGTGTGATGCAGGGACAGAGCCACTGATTTAGCTGTGTACCCTTTACAACACAATAATGGTTTCTTAAAGATACAAGATAGAATTCTGTGTCTGATTATACTCGGTTTAGGCAGTAAAAGAATCATCATTTTTTTAGGATGCAGTAAAACAACTTATAACCTGCTACACCGTATGCAGTTGTCTCCTAAAATGTTAAAAGATAATAAGTCTGTAACGCGGCTGTTGAAAAAAGAACAAGAGCAACTTGTATTGAAGTGTGGTGGAAAGGAAGCAGATGATTAGCTACCCAGAATCACAGTTTATCAGGGACACAGCACTAATGCAGCTAATCCACATAAACCTATTATAGCTAGCAAGTAACAAGGGAAAAGCCATGTTCCTCAAACCTGGGAGTAAGGAGAATCCACCTAGGTATGGAGTCATTATGAATGGTACTTGGAAATTGGGCATGTTGCTATCAGGTTGAAGGCAATTTTTTTTTTTTTTTTTTTTTGTTATTTCAGGAAGCCCTCTAAAGGGCTGAGACAGAAGAAGAAACAGAAAATAAAGTCAACTCTTAAAATGCTTTACAAGCTAAAAATACTCCATATCTAGATCACTATAAGTAAATAAAAGAAAATACAGCATGATGTTTTCTCATCAGATTGAACCACAAAAACCGTGTTAAATATTGCCAGGAAAGGCTTTTAATATTCATAGCTAGTATTTACCAATCCAGACAGAAAGCAATTATTAACTTGTGGCAGGAAAACCCTTTTGGTTTTCTTACTTAGTTGTTTTTGAGTTTTTTTTAATAGTTTTCTCTTTTGCCTTGCTTTGCAGCTTACTAGAAGACTACCTTCTGTAGACTTTTTCGTCCTACATCTATTGGATATCTCAATGGGTATCTTGCTGATTTTAGAGCTAATCTTTAGGAAGTAGGCACAGTGGCAGTAATGCTCATAATTTCTGTTACACGTCATTTCTTCAGTAAAGGTGTGATATCTTCCCATAAAATATTGTCATTGTGCGATGTAATAGGAATATGAACAGTCCTAAACTTACTGAAATTGATAGATATTTTGTCCATCTGCTACTTTGCACTCAGAGTTAGTCCTGTAGTCCCTTTTGTAGAAATTAAACATTCTTGGTCTGTCTTCAAGTTTGCTGCCTTCCCCCATTAAACTTGTCAGGAAAAAACAAGCATAGTGTCTGGTTCTTGTTGACATGTCAGAATGGTGACAGGATACAGAACAAGGGTAGTTTCAGAACTGCTGTTGTGCATCATTCTTCTCCAGCAATGGAATAGGCAAGTAAAACTTGATATCCTCCAACAACCCTCAAGAGGAATTCCTTTAAGTAATTTGTTAATTATATCTCAAGTTTATATCAGAAGTCCTAACAGAAATATGTGTAGCCTTTTAAAACTATGTCAGAGTTCCTAGATTGATGTCACTTACTGTCTCGATTCAGAGACTTGCTTATTTGGTCACCTACCTGCTGTTGACCGAGAGCTGCAAAGGTGTGTCACATTCTGCGGATGTATATGCAGGATTTATAGCATCATTTTCTTCCATTCACTGCTTTATTATGATGGGTAAAACACCTAGGAGCCTAGTTTGAACCATCTGTTAAATAGGTTTAATGTTAAATTATAGAGCTGACTTGGTGCTCAAACCAGCAGATTCTCTTTTGAATAGGCTCACTAGTCTAGTGTCTTACCATTTTTTGTTTTTCTGGAGTTTTGTTTTTCTGAACCAAACACTGTGGGAGCTGGATAAGGAGCAGCTTCCACTTGGTGCTTTATTTGGGTACAGACTTTGGATTAATTATTAAGAAAATGACTAGAGATGTTTAGAGGAATAGGTCCATAAAAATCTAACTTAGTATTTACTGCTTTCTTATTAATAAAATATAATTACTGTCTTGCTATAATAAAAGATATTAAAATATTACTTCAGATATGTCTTGTTAACCTTTCAGCAATCTCAGATATCTTTTAGCAGAGAAATTAACATTTGTTGAGAGCAAATACAATTTTCAAGTTAGAGCTTGTAGAGTTAAAGCTGTGCAGGATCACTTTTCATCCATTTTTGTTTTTACCACTGTAATTAGGCACAATGCCAGGCAGCATAATGGAAAATAAATTTTTGTTAATAGAATAGGGTTTTTTTTCAGGCACTGCTGGACACATATGGACATCTATATTTTTCTTCCTTGTGAAGCTCTCTCCTATGGTATCATCAGTGGTATCTTCTATGGGAAAGGCTTTTGGTCTATATTAAGTTTTTTTTTGTGTGTGGGTGTGGTGTTTTGTTTGGGGTTTTTTTTTTCCCTCCCTAAGGTACTTCCATGCTTTTTTGAGGTTTGAGCCATATTTGTTGTACAGGGATCGCTCACACTGACCATAATGTGTTGGGGTATTTTTTTGTCTTCAAGGTACCTTGAGGGTATTTGATCTGGAGCAGTATTGACTAATATGATGCACAAAGAATATTTTGGAAGTAACCTCATGTTGTCCTTTACGTTTCTAGTATAGTTAACTGGGGAGCAGAAAACAGGAAAAAAAAAAAGTGTTCAGTCCCTTACATCAATAAAAGAATGCTTCTACTGCTCAGATAATTAACTCTAGCTCCTCTTGATTTCTAGCATGATTGTATGTAAAGAAAGAAGTGCTTTACTGCATTAGTTCCTTAAGATTGTATTTGGTTTTATGGTGCTTTTTGTGTCTTTGTAGGACTGATTGTGTTTGACTGACATGTTAAGCACTACTAGTAGATGAACAAACTGTAGAGAAAGGTTTTTCTTTGCTCTGTCTGGTTTAAAAGGCTGTAACACCATTTAATTTCAGTTACTGGCCTGTGGTACATGAGATTTCTAAAGCCTTCAGTTTGATTTAGATGGTATTTCTGATTTTACTGCAATCTAGTTACATGGTATATGGGTCTGGTAGTGTCCACTTTTCATTCTGCTGCTGTAGTTCAGCTATTAGAATATGACTAATCAAGTTTGGAGTTTAGAAACTCGCTCAGCGTCAGCAAGTCACTCAGGAATTAGAAGTGCAAGTATTTTTATATAAATACTTTTAAAGGTCTGAGTTAAAGCTTTCAGATAGAAAATTTAAATTCTTTAGAAATAAGGTGGTAGTAAACAGATAATTGAGTTTAATGAGATTGCTTTTCATGGGTTTGAAATGCAGGAGCTTGAAAAAAATTTTATCCTGTCTTGTCAGCTTTCATCAACACTAGTAAGCTATATATCAGGAGGCAACCGCTTCTCTTCCAAAGCCTGTTGTGAAGTCAAAAGTCCTCTTTTCAGTACTGTAATTTTTTAAACTATAGTTCAGTGAGTCACTTAGCAAAAATATGCCTCTTTTGTTGCTGGGGCTGCTATCTTTAAGTTTATCATGTCTGTTAATTTAGACTCTGGCTTGCTTCATATTGACCTTGCAGGAGGATGAAGTAGTGACTGTAAAAAAAAAAAAAAAAGATGTGTGAGGTTTTAAGACTTTATAGGCTTGTTTTGGTTTGAGCAAATTTTGAGATACTACTTGCAGCCACAGAAACTGTGAAGGTGCTAGTTACCTAGAGAGCTCCTTCTTTATCTTCCGTTTCTACAAATAAAACGCAAACATTCTGCATGATTACTGCTATCTTCCAGAATATCTATGCTCCTTTTTTTCTGGAGTGAGTTAAGTGGTTTTGATCATTTAATACAAGTTCTAAAGCATTTAAAATCCTTTATGCTTAGCACAATAATAAATGAAGGTGTAGGCTTGATTTCTGTCCAATCTCTTTGAATCAACTTACATAATTGGAGTCTGAGCAATGTAAGGAGTGTATATGCATATAATGTTATGCAATAATACATAGTAATAATAATAGTATGTAGCCTGGTGTATAACTTGTCTGGACTATCCTGCCCAGACAGTGGAATCTCTATTTCTGGAGGCATTCGAAATCTACTTGGGCATGTTCCTGTGTGATTGACACTAGGTGATCCTACTCTAGAAAGCGGTTCGGACTAAATGATCTTCAGCGGTCCCTTCTAACTCCTACCATTCTGTGATATACGGTCCCCACTTTCCCATCCTACTAAATTGTATATTTGATCAATATCTTAACTAATATGCTCTCATTGCTTTACTGTGTGAGGGGCATGGCCTCCAAAAAAATCCACAAAATTACAATAACAAACTGTAATGTTAAGAGCAGGAAAACCTCCCTTATAGAGATGGTGCTCCTTCTCCTTGGTGCTTGCAAGTCAGTCTCAACCCTTCTGTGAGGTGTAGCATTAAATTTAGGTTGGACTTGATGGTCTCTGAGGTCTTTTCCAACCTTGTTGATTCTATGATTCTAAATGCTTGTGGGAGAGGATGGAATCTGTAATTCCAGCCAGCCTTCAGTTTCTTCCTTCCTAGTTACATGCCAGTTTCAGCTGGTGGGCTTAGACCTGGGAGAATGCAGTTAAATATGTTGGGTTTTTTTTTTTCCACAATTATCCAATTCCATAACTTGTATTCTAGACATGGTTTCCCATGCATGATATTTTGATATATATTAAAATTTTAAGAGATAGAGTGGGGAAATTTAGGACATTTTGTATGTGAAGGGAAGAGACTTTAGTATTACTGTGTGTAAGAGGAAAGAAAGATCTACAGTCCAAAATTAATTTGATCTAGAAAAATACATTTGAAGCTGCAGGTAAAGAAGATGCTGAAGGTTTTGTTAATGGAAAATATAGTATATCTACTACTTAACATTGTGTGTATAATATACAGTCTAGAAGGTCTCTGCTGAGGTGGAACAGTTTCTTTTAAAGTACACAAAGCTTAATATTGTCTGGCACATATCCTGCTGAAGGACCTGGAAATTATCAGAGATTTGGTTTCTCGGGCTGAAATGTCTCCTCTTTCTTGCTTTGTTTGTGTAAGGGATCCTATAACACATGCTATACCTGTACTATATACCTGCAGACATTCTTTATTCTAGTGTTTCTGCACCTTTAATCCAAATTGATCTTAATGATTACAGAAAAGTAAAAGGAAAAGAAAATCGCAAACAACAATGATGACAAAAACTAAAACAAAACAAGCCATGAGTCTTATTACTTCAGTGAAAGAAAAATCTGTATGTGCTATTTTTCAATCTAATCACAAAGGCTTTTCTTTATTAAAAAAATTAGAACTTACGCTCAAATATTTGTTGCATTTTCATTCCACGCTCCCATTTTAGCATGTTTATGAAAGTATGTGTTTTAGGGAGTGTTTGTTGGTTGGGTTTTAATCAAGTTGTCTGAACCCTTCCTGGATCACATTGTGTTCTTGTAGATACAGCTAGCAAATGTATCACAATGGGGGAAAGTTGTTCGTAATCATCAAATATTTAACTTTATTTGCCTGGTAATTGGTTAGAAGCCAGGGCAGTAGTAAACTTGAGCAGAAATGGCATCATTTTCTTCAGTGGTTTCTCCTATGGATCAGGCAAGAAATGGGCACTGAAGAGATGAACCACCAATAGCAGCAGTTGTTGTTCTTGCATCCATTAAAACTGATGGAATTTGTTTGCCATTCCCTTCAACAGCAAAAAGGTCATGGGTAATAACTTTTTAGTTTGTAGTGAAAGGATGTATGTAGATATTTAGCCTAAAAATTAAACAGAAATTGAAATTAGAGTGGAGTGTGCACAGTCCCTATCAGGCAGCCAGTGTTCTAGTTCTTTGCTGGTTTTTTGCCTCTGATTTTAAAATGCTGCAGGGAAGGTTCAGAATCTTGGTAGTTTTGCATCCAGGAGTCTGAAGTAGCAGCTTCACTGATGCAATTCCTTAGCTGTGGTTTCTGAGCCCATGGTTCAGGGTTGGTGGTTTATCTATTTTGCAGTGTTAGTTTGTTGTTCAGATTTAGTACAAACAGGAAGGACTTTGCCTATGTAGTGAAGGTGCTTTCATTATGTAGCTGCTTTTATAACTCTTTTCTATGTGCACTTTGCAAAATTTGGAGTCATCTGAAAAAATTATACACAAAGGCACTTTGTTATTTTAACTATGTGATGTACAGTTGGATTATTTCAGACATACAAACCAGTTTAAAATAGAAAACTAATAAATGTTTTCCCTTAAAACTATTGATATTTATTGACTGATAGCTATGTATGAATTTCTATGATTTTAAGAACAAAAATTCTTTCATGCTTTCAGTATATAAAAAAAGTTTAATAATCTTCATTTGTTCGACTTTGAATTGGCTCTTTTTATCAGAGATTTGCTGGCTTATGTTTGAAAAGCCCCTTGTTTGCCTCTGAAAGGTTCTTAATAGAGCTTTAAAAAGAGGCCAAACTTGAACAGACAGAAATATTTCAGTTTAAAGTTTGCTCATTCTTGCTTTGAATTGCTTAAATTTTAATCTTATGAACTGCAGCAAGAAACTTAAAGATCTATCCCCTGTTCCTCTTCTGCAACTTTAGCCCCTGAATTTATTCCTTACTAGCAAAATCCTGTAAGTGCTACTGATTCTCTATCAGCATAATTATTATTAGTGTACTCTACATAACAAAACTATTCTATCTATTTTAGGAAATCTAATTTCTTATTACCTGTAGGGAGAAAAAAGTAATACTTGTATGTTTCATAAATAGACTGTTCTAAAAATGTTTCAAATATTACATTGTTATGATTCTTGTATTAACTTTGAAATTAATGTTTACTTATTCCTTAGTAATTTTGATTTAGTTATATTAATCTAGTTTGGGGCTAAGAAACAATATTCCTACTTATGCAGATAAAAGAGGAGTGAACGGAAGCTTGAAACATGAAGCACTAACCTTATATTTTGCTTAGGAATGGGTTACTTTTACGCTGTTTCATGGTCTTTTCATGTTAACAGTGCATGAAGAACCAGGCCTGGGAAACAGGCAGAGTTAACTGGTTATATTTTCCTGAAGAAATTGAACTTTTGTTTTATTCATAAATTTGAAAAAATGGGTAAGCCCTTTTCTTGATGGCCCTAGCTAATAGTTTAAAGGAAGAGGAGCGAATGCCCAAGTGCAGTGCATGCTTCCTAGTTTGGGAACCAGAAATATTGTAGTAATTTCATTTAAACTCTGCTGAAACTAATCAGCTCACAGAGTGTTTACAGAGTAAACCTGGGTCATGTAGATCCAGCTCAGATTCTTCCGCACTTATGATCCTGTTATTGAAGTTTGGTTCTACTGTGCTAGTTCAAAGAGTGTTTATATACGTGGGCTAAATACACTTATATTTATTCTTGTTCTTGTTAATGAAAGAACTTCAGATTCACAGAATGTTAGAGGTTGGAAAGGTCCTTGAAAGATCATCTCTTCCAACCCCCCTGCCATAGCAGAATCACCTAGGACAGATCACACACGAATACATTCAGGTGCGTTTTGAATGTCTCCGGTGAAGGAGACAACCACAACCTTTCCGGACAGCCTGTTCAGGTGCTCTGTCACCCTCACAGTGAAAAAGTTTTTCCTTATGTTCATGTGGAACTTCCTCTGCTCCATCTTGCACACATTGCCCCTTGTCCTATCATTGCACATCACTGTGAAGCACTGGCTCTGTCTTCCTGACATTCGCCCTTCATGTATTTATAAATATGAACGAGGTCACCCCTCAGTCTCTTCCAAGTGAAAGAGATCCAGCTCCCTCAGCCTTTCCTTATAAGGGAGAGGTTCCACTCCCTTCATCATTAAAGCTTTTGGCTCTGTGCTGGACTCTTTCAAGCAGGTCCTTGAGGTGCTTCTTGAACTGAGGGGCCCAGAACTGGACACAGTATTCCAGATGTGGCCTCACCAGGGCAGGGTAGAGCAGGAGAAAAACCACTCTCAGCCTACTAGCCACACTCCAATACAGCCCAGGGTGCCATTGGCCTTCTTGGCCACAAGGGCTCTTTGCAGATTCATGGTCATCCTGTTGTGCACAAGAACTCCCAGGTCCCTTTTATAAGAGCTGCTTTTCTACGGATCAGCCCCCAACTTATGCTGGTGCACAGGTTGTTCTTTCCCAGATGCAACACATGTCCTTGTATTTCATTAACTTTCTCCCCATTAAATTTCTCTGCAGCCTGTCCTGGTCTCTCTGAATGGCAGCACAGCCTTCAGGTGTGTCAGCCACTCCTATCAGTTTTTTGTCATCAACAAACTTGCAGACTGTGCACTCTGTTCCCCCATCCAGATTGTTGATGAATATATTGAATAGTACTGCCCCCTGAGGGACTGTGATTCTCTGGCCACTAATCCTCTGTGTATCTGTTTTTAATGAAACCCTGAATAACCTGGTCTGGCCTTATAGCTGACCCTCCCAGATGTTGCACCACAGACCTCCTGAAGTCCCTTCCAATCTGAAATTCCCATGATTTTATGAATATGGAGAGGACTTTGACATTCTAATCTGTAATGAAACCTGTTTGGGGGACAATTCCTTTATTAATCTGAACATGAGCTAAGCTTTTTTAACCAAATAATTCTTAGGTGAGCTATGCAAAGTAAAAAAGCTACTTAATTCAGGCAGGTACAGTGTCTTCTGAACAGAGTTGGTGGTCAACAAAAGTGATGCTCAACCTAAATGAAGGTGATTGTGGATAATCAAATTCCAAGAACAGCCAGCAATAATGTCTCTCATCAGTATGCCACAATTGTTGTTTTGTGGTAGTGGCTTGACACATTTCGTCCACTAAATGATGACGTGATAACTGATTACTGCTAGTCCAAGTGGTTGGCAGCTGTAATAACACCAAATAATCAGAAGACTGTGTGGTGCTTACATAATTGAATAAATTAAATTAATTATTATTTAGCAATGTCAGTTAGCAGTTACCACTTCCTCTCTAAATCCAGGTCCCTATCTTCGCCCCAAGTGTTGAAGTCAAGTTAATAGAGAGGGAGTGGGAAAGTGCAGACTGAATGACTTTAAGGGTGAGCCAGCTACCAATAGTTTGTGCTTGCCTGAGGCACTGTTTGGTTGTCCCTGAGTGTAGTTTTGTGATACTTAGCCGGTCTAATGGCACACTGCTACTGTCTGTGCAGGCTTGCCTGCCCTTTGAAGTGATCCAACTCACCATTAAGTTCAGCACAAAGTAGCTAGCAGGAGTGCAGGGGAAATGAGAGGAGACTGTCTTTTCAGGGCAGAAGTTAGGTTAAGCTAACATGGTAATACGAACTCTATAGTTTCTGCTGATATTTTTCCTACTCGGGACTCTGCGGAGGACATGATGTTCTTACTTCAATACCTCACAAATCCCAAAATGTTCACAATCTGCCATGCTGTACTTTTGTATTTGGCAATGTTGCAAATTATCATATAATTCTCATGGCTTGAGGAGAGGTGGGACTTTGGCTGGTGTCCTAGTTCTAGCCAGAAGCCAGGCATTAGGCCTGAGGCTATGTTAGGGTCCTGAATAATAGCAGAGAATGGACTAAAAGGTGAATGACTTCTGGGTTATTTGCCATGTGCGATTCTTCCCCACCAAATTCATTGTGCATTTAAAAATCCACCAGGATTTTTTTTCCTGGTCACCTTCCGCTTTTATCAAGTTGAGGTATGTGTCACAGGATAAACAGTGTTAAGGTTTTTATATCCCTTCTGTATTCCAGGCAAATAATGTTGGTGTGACTTGTTGTTTTCTTCCCCTCCAAAAGGTTGAAATTTCTGTGTAAATTAAAAACCTGATTATGCAAGTTCTGAAGCATCTACTGAAGTATTTTGAAGTTTCTACTGAAGAATATTTTTAGACAAAGGAAACAGACCTTCCTGATGACTTTGCTACATAGCCTATGTATGTCAAACTATGGATTGACAACAAAATCATTTGCCAATTCAGATTGTTTTCTATTAATCTCCCAACTTAAGGAAAAACAATTTTAAGCCAAAATTAATCTAAGTTTACATTTTTATATTTTCAAAATGAAATGTTTAAAGTCATCATTAAAAATTCATTTTTTCCTCAGTTATTTTCTAGAGAAGTCCTAAAATCAAAACAGAATTATTTCAAATTAATCTAATGACATTGAACAAAAATTAAGATGGATAGGATAGACACTCAGTTGAAATTTTTCTGCTTTTGGGGAAGTATTTCAATATTTTAGACTGTTTATTGACCTGAGAAAATAATTTCATATAGAGCTTTTCACATGACTTCACAGAAGACATTAATCTTGCATGTTTTAGACTTCTTTTAAAATCTGAACTTGCATGTATTTTCTGATAACTGTACAGGAGCATCTGCTCCAAAAAAGTCTGTCTTGTCCGTTTAGGTTGGCAAGAACATGTGGCAAGGCAAGGGGATAGTGAGGGGAAAATGACATGTCAAAATCCCAGAGAGGGCTGTGAGCAAGAGCCACAGACAGAAGCAGAATCTAAACATTAGTCAAGGGATATAACCAAGCAGTTCCATCTGAGTAATTGCCAGACTTGAACCAGGGGGGGTGAATAGATCTGCTCTTTCCCACAGGCTTTACACTGCATGTTTTAGCTCTTCTGTCACTTACATGGAGAATTCTCTCAACTTTATTCAATCACTTTCTTTGTGCTTTTTTTTCTTTTTTTTTTTCTCTTTAGTGCAGAGTGTCTTTCAAATCCTAGGGTGGTCAGGGGGGTGGGGGTGTTGGAGGTAGGATGTATGTTTGCTTTCTTTAGGGAATGATGCCTTTTCACAAACTTCTAATTACTTTTTTTTTTTGCATTTAATTTCTCTTAGGTTTTGCTTCATTCTTCATCAGATACTTCTTAATTTTTTTTCTCCTTTTTTTTCTTTCCCAAAATAAAATTTGGAAAGGAAAGCTGTGCTTCATAATACGAAGGACTTAGATAATGCATTTAGGGCTCCTACTGCTTGCTTTACTGACAAGAGATGGCTGAAAACCTATAGCTCTTTTCCTGAACATAGAGAAAGGTGAAAACCATTTCTACATATTTTTATAAATAAACTTGTTTATTTCTTTTATATTATTTGGGGACATTACTACTAGGTTGCTTGTTTTTTCTGTTGGAATTCTCTAGAGATCTTCACTACAAGCTCACAACTTTTAAGGATTTTCTTGGTTTTGTTTTTGGAAACATTTGTGTATGTAGGTTTGTCTTTCTCAATCTCACAAGGTTCACAGACATTGTGGGCTCAAGTTAAACTAATCATCTCAGCCATAGTCACAGGCAGACTGTAAAATTTTACGTGCAGGTCTTGCCTGTGTAGAGCCAAATGTGATTGCTAGAGAAGTCAGCAGAAACACAGATTCACTTGTATTTGAACCAAGTTCACAAATGGCTGCAGTGATTAGCAGCATGACTTTGTATGTCCAACTGTTCCCCTGCAGTAAGCTTTAGAACGGTTCCAGAACCTCTCATCAAAAAATTGTCCTATTGTTGCAAAGGTTGAACTTGACCCATATAGAACAGTACTTCAATCACAGTCAGTAGTCCCAAGCTTCTTATTTTCTTTAAAGTCAGATTAGACCAAAATATTAGCAACCAGCGTGGCTTTCTCTTGCTGAACCACAGGGTACAAATCTCAGGTTTTTAAATGCTGCTGATCTGTTGCTGAATCCCATTGAGGAGAAAAGGTTGCTGCATAATGATTTCTAAATAGGTCTTTAAAATGACAAAGCAATATGTTTATTGGGGAAAATCACAAAAGTTCTTGGTGTCTGATATTACATGTCAACATTGTGTGTTAAAAGTAGTTTGGTGTAGCATTAGCTTGTCTATGCTGTAGTACTCCTTAGAGTCAGAAATTATTATTTTGGGGGACCAATACCTTAGTTTTCTGAGGGAACACAGAACTCTTAGGGTTGGAATGTCATTTGGTTTTGTTTTGCCTTTCAAATCGTCTCAAGAATTTTATAATGGAATGTGTTCTGGAATGTTCGCATGTGTACAAGTAGCTGTGGAGCCTTCCTAAAGGTAGGCTCCTGGGAGGGCTTTTATTCTACTTGCAGAATTAAGATGCATCTACACAGTTAACTTTTCTGTCTTATTCAAAATGTTGAATCAGTGCCTCTGAAAACTAATAAGAAGAGTATGTCTGTCTTTCTGGCTGGCTGCTTCAGAGCAAAGTATTTCAGAGGTACAATGAAAAGCAGTCATTGTGTTGTCTTATCACTTTTGTGCCATGTATTCATTTACACAATTCAAATGGTGACTGTAAGCCTATCAAGGCTTCTGTAGAGGATGGTGTGGAACTATGTAAAGGGTTTTTGACAAGTGTTTGTGATTGCTGTTGAACTTGGAACTCAGTTGAATATTCCATTTTGCTTGTGACACTTCTTTTACAAGAAGTTTCTAAAGTAATTAGAGCTCATTTTGCTTCAGAAATATTAATTGTAAAACCCTGATTACTACGGACTGTGCATGGCGTACTCATTAATTCCATCCAGGTGCTCAGTGGCAGAACAAAACCATACAGCTTAAATGTCAAGAATGATGCATTAGTATAAAGTAAAACCTTTGATTACCTGATTACTGAAAACTGCTTTAATAGACTGTGCTTTGCCGTGTACCTTTCTCATGCTTTGTTTAGCAAAGGAAAATACCTACAGCTCTGAAAATGACCATTCACAGCAGAAATTTGATGTTTCTTTTACAGCTTTCCTCTCCAACAGACATTGCTGAAATTTGTGAAAGAATAGTAAATATATCTCATATGAATGATAGCAAGGCAAGCATATTGGTGGTAAAAAGGGTTTTTGGTGGGGTTTGTGTTGGGATTTGGTTTGTGGTTTGTTGGTTTTTATTATTATTTTGTGGGTTGGTTTGTTTTAAGAATATTATAATTGAAAGATGCTGAAGTGTGAAGTGTCTCAGTTGTGACAGAAATGAATGACAGGGTCAAGCAAGTGATGCAGCTGGAAGTATAAAACAAATATAATGCAATTAATTTGGCTTTTGTGACTTACACCCATCAGGAAAATATAAGGCATCTATTATGTATGACAAATGTGCTAGTAAATCCAGACTTGGAAACATAACTTTTGATTACCTTTGGGAATACTGTAGCTGATTTGATGGAGAAGTTTTGCCAAGAGCATAATGAGAATTGCAGTTCCATTTATTAGAAGCTTAAAAGATGCAGTTGGATTGGACGAGGTGTTGGGGAACTCCATTAGGGAAGTGGTTACTCTAAGCCCCGGTGATGCTAGACTGCTAATGCCATCTGTTCCTTTAGCTTTGGATTGTCTTACTTGCAAAATTCGTTCACGTAGTTTTAGAAGTTGCAATGCTTGAGTGTGCAGGATCATGTAGCTTTAATAGTTTTTTACAGTATGGATGCGAAAATTATCTGTGTACCATTAATCATCTGACTTTAAAGCATTGTTCAAAGTTTGGGGGGTTTTCCTTGTTTTTGTTTTTTTTTTTATTTTTCCCTAGCGTGAATGGTAGTAGAACTCTCTTATGCTATATCTGATACACATATTTATCAATTTGTATGCCTGAATCATATGCTGCCAATGAGAGCATTTTCTGATTATATGCGTTACTTCTGAGGGCGGTATGATTACAAGACAGAGAATGTTTGAACAACTAGTGAAACATATTCAGGGGATATTTATTAATTTTCATATATCAAATTCTGAAGTTTGGTACTGGGTTATTCTTATGTACAGTACAATTCATGTGTATGGCATTTAGCTTTTCTTTTTTTTTTTTTTTTTTTCCCCCCCCCCTAATAGCATCTGATATACTATGGTCAGGAGACAGCTTCTCTGGTTGTGAGTGCAATTCTCGACGTCAAGGCTGCAAAAATAACATTTTCAATTCCTAAGAGAGAATCTCTATATTTATGTACCTGAGCCTCAGCAGTAATTTTTGGCTTTGTAGAAAGGAATTGTCTGTCTCATTGCAATTCCCAAATAAAGTAAGATTTGAATATTGATTTGAGTTTAAAAGAGAAGGGCAACATTAGAAGGAAGGTGGGCAGTTTTTGAAGTCGAAGCAACTGTCTGTAAAGACTGACAGATTACCAAAAGAATGGCATGCATAAAGGTCAAAAATATAAATAAAAGCCTTAATAAGATATATAATTAAGCAAAATTAAAGAGATAAAATGTCTGTTATGAAGGATGGGTGGTTTCTTCTAGTCATGGTGACAATAACAGACTTCTCTTGGGAAGTCTCAGTCTAATTTAGACATTGACAAATAGTACTGTTCTTTTAAGTAAAATTTGCTAGGTATAGAGAAAACATAGATTATTATTGTAAGCCTAGAGGTTTCCTAACATGTATATGGGGGATTGACATATTCTGGGTGATTTTACATCTAAGATGCTTAGAGTTTTCCAGTGTGAAGAATGAACAAATAAAGTCAATATCTGTTCATGAGTGAAAAGCATTCTCTGTATTCTCCAGGTGGTTAATGAGCTGGCTAAAACTGATATGGCCTATTGGCTTTCAGAACAAATATTCTTTGTAGAGGAAAGGTGAGGGCACCCGGTGCGGGAGAAAATGAAACTTCTTTTCTTGCTGTCACTGTATAGCAGTGAATGGTGACAGACAGAGAAAACTTGGATACAAAACTGTCATCACAAACCTGTTGCTCTGCTGGGCTGGTATTTCAGTGGTAGAGATGCCATCTCCTTATGGTATTTGAAAATACTTCAGGACATGCGTGTTTAGCTTGCTGTCTCAGTATCCTGATTTTTGGTGTGGCACATTGTCATCCACTTATGAGGGTGGACTTCCTAGTAATTTTGTTTGAGTGAAAGAAGTTCTGGAAAAGAGCAGCTCTTTCCAGCTTGTTGCATCTGACCTTTCAGAAGCTGAGATTACGATTTCCTGATCCAGATGGTAGAGGAAATCTTTCTAATAGAGTAAATCTCTACAGATGCAAACAGTTCATTAATAATTCAAATTGCCTGAATTAAGACAGTCATTCCATTCTTTAGTCAATGTTTGAATTAGTGTAATCTTATTTCCCTTATTTCCTGTACTGCCTTTGCCAGATCTTATTTTGATATAGCATATGAGAAGGCCATGCTATGAAATAACATGTTTTAAGAGGTTCTATGACTTTGGTCATAGTAATTTAGATAGTGAAGCCTAGCATGTATCTATAAACCCAGAAATATTTCCAAATACCTTGTGGTATTGTATTATCATAGACAGTCAGATATCAGTGTGACAACCAATCTGGTCTAACAGTAATTCAGATAAACTTTTAGAGGTAACTAGGCCATCTATTCAGTATTTTCCATTCAGTTTTGCCTAATTTTGAGTGCTTCTTAAATATTACCTGTTCTAACATTCAGTTTTAAAATCAGTTTTAAAACCATTCCTGGTGTTTTGTCTTAACAATGAGGTAAAGTTATAACTGCAGTTGTTTGTTTGTTTGTTTGTTTTCTTAGTTGTATACAGACATGGTTTTGTGTAACAAAGAACACACTGCTCAGTTGACTAATACAATAAAGATGCATAACTCCCATGTGACAAATAAGTTTAGATTTCCTAGTGATTTAGGAAAAACACTCAAACCCCCACAAAACAAAAAGCAGAGCAGGCAACAGAACCTGGTGATATTAAGAAAAAGAATCCGTGTTTGGAATTTTAAAAATACGTGCTTATATAATGCAAGCTTCGTTACCTGAGTGATCCCAGCCTGCCTAGATAACAAGACATAGTCTCAGGCTTTAGTCAGAGTTGTAACATGGAAAATAAACTAATAATTGTGTCTGAACGGCATTTCAGCTTTCTGGTTAATAGCTTTTAGAGGTTTATAGACCATCTTGCACTGAAATATGGATACTTTACTTACTTGGGCTTTGATAATTCAAATGCTTCACAGATGGTTCCAAAATGAATTTGAAGAAATTGCCTTATTTATGATTCATGTTCACTTGCCACTATCCTTTTTATTAACTCAGAAATACACTGTTGTTTGTTTTTAATTTAGTGCAGTATTCTACATGTGGAACTACTATGGAAGCAAGTGAACATCATTCTAACCTTTATTGAAAAGATTCATAATAGGAAAAATGCAGTATCACTTTAAGTTCTAAATTTCCTACTTGGAAATTAAAAACTCTTCCACCACTAGGTTTTTTTAAAGAACTTCTATGTTGTGCACCAAAGGTGTCCTTTTTGCCACACAAACTGAAGTGGCCACATCTGGTAAAGACTCATTAAAAATTCTAAATTACAAAAGTAAGTAGATGGTCATATTGATTTCTGTAATAATATTTGAAGAAGGGCTTTTCAGGTCAATGGAATTGAGTTGTAGTGCTTAAAGTTTATGGGAAAGTAATTCTGGTTTGGTATTTAGTTTTTTTTTGTGTTTGGGTTCTGGGTTTTGTTTGGCTTTAGGTTTTTTGTTTTTTTTTTTTTTTTTGGTTGGTGTGTGTGTGATTTTGTTTGCTTATGGGGTTTTTTAGTGTGTTGGTTTTGCTTTCATTGTTTTTGGGTTGTTTGTTTTCACTCTAATGTCCAAATAAAATCTAGAAGGCAAATTCATTTGAAAGCTGCTGTGCAGAACTCTGTGTCAGTGGGTCAGAAATGCTGATTAACATGCACTGAACAAGCCTGGTCTTTTGCACTAAAGAAATTACAAAGCTTTATAGAGTAAGGCATACGCAGCTGAACTGAGCTCAAGTGGAGGCAAAGAACCCTATTTTTCAATCAAGAAGAAAAGCTCTTAAATACTTATTTGGGTTTCTGATTGGCTTTGGGTCATACCTCCTTAATCAATGTGCTGCCAATAACCTTTGCTTGCAAGAACTGGGCTCACTGGAATGGTGGGGATTGTAGGTATTAATCAGAACACATTTTCCCCCCGGTACTAAATGTATAAATGCATCAGGCCACTTCAGTTCTTTATCTCATAAGCATTTGTATGAAATGCAGACAATGTTCCCTTCTTCTTGAGCTTCTTGTTTGCGATAAAAGGATTTTCTTCGGGAGGGGCAATTTTTTGTTTTCAAGTATTCTTCTAAAGAGACAGGAGATTGCTTTAGCACTGGTTTGCAATTGTTGCACTTGCTTTGAGTTACACAAAACTGACCAGTAAACTAAGAGTGTAGCATGAAACCCGGGGACCATCCACCCCCTGCACACTGCAGTCGTTATAAATGCTATTTCTGCAAACAGCACTGTGAATGATCAGGCATTATGGCTTTGCTTTGTCAGACAGCAATTGTTAGATTGTGGGAACGTGGATGTGCAATTATTTCTGCATTCAGTTGTCCCCACTGATGGTGGCCAAAGCACTTTGAATGCTCTTGAGAAAGGTCAGTTTTATTGGTAGGTAGTAAGAAAGGACAGTGGGTTTAGAGATCTAATGTTTTAGAGAATAGGGGAGATAAAGTGGAAGAACTGAGACACAGGAGAAATCTTGCTTGCAGCCACCAAGACAGTTCTGTTCATTACATTTCTTATTTTTTAAAAGCGGTAAGGAAGTGGGAAAGAATGAAGTTGCAATTTGATTAATGGTTGCCTAGACTGCACTATGAAAGAAACCAATGACATGCTTTTGAAATAGATTTGACTTTTAAAAAAGAAAGAAAATCTGTTATTGCTGTCTTTCTTACATCATCTGGTAAATGAGATACACTTCGGAAGAACAAAACATAGCTGAGATAGCAGTGGACAGCATGTCTAATTCACAATCACAGCAGTTTCCAGAAGGTATCAGAATTTGTTTCTGCAAGAAGTGATTGAGATACCACTACATGTTGGTGCAAAAGGGCATCACATATAGGTACTTAAAATGATTGGAGTAATTTTAATCAGCACTTTTTCTAACTACTGAGTAAACCCTTCCCTGTATAACAAAGAGAGTTACATAGACCTTTAGATTGATGACTTAATTTGCTGAGTGCTTGTCATGGGGATGTATTCTAGCCCCTCACCATCTCTATACCAATAGGAAATCATTCACTAAGTCACTGAGGAGATCCTTAAGATGCTGTTATGGATAAGGTTTAACTATATGCATTGTGATTTCCAGACCTTTTTTCTGATAGGCTTCTATTCTGTAGTGTTTCAGTAGTCTGCAAATTATTCTGCTATGATAACAATACTGGAAGCATGGTATGAGACACTCTGCTTTACAAACGTTAAACTTGACATTTTTTCTGTATATAAAATGCGATCTACAGGTATACTGGCTATTAAGGTATCTCAGGGTCAAACCTAGTTGAAAAACATCCTCATTTACAAAATATATTTTTAATATTAACTGAACTATCTTTTAAATACTTTTTCTAATTCTGACCACTTTTCTGTTTTTACCAAAATCGGTGATTCTGTGATAATTAAGGCACCAGAGTGAAAATGAAAGTTAGCCCATTCTGTCCTTAACATGACTCTGGTGAGATTGACCAGGTTTTTCATTCATGTTCTTTCCTGACATTGTTTGTAGGAGTACAGCCATGTATAGCTTTCCTCATGCTTTTGTTTGGTTATTTATTTGGTTTGGGCTTTTACGTTTGGTTGTGGGTTTTTGTTGTTTTCTTGTTGGTTGGTTGTGGTGTTTGTGTTGTGGGTTTTTTGTTGTTGTGGGAGTTTTTGTTGTAGTTGCCTTGTTTTGAAATCTAAACTGTGCTTCTGCTTCTCTCTCATGCAGGATTGGTTGTGTTTTCAGAAATATGCCCTCTTCTCCTTTTTGCCCCAAATAAGCAGTGCTATCAGTCTAAATTTACTTGATCCTGAAGTGAACAAAAATTCATATGACTGCTAACAGGAAAAAAAAAGTCATAGAGCCTGCAGTTACCATGCCAACGCTGTTCCCTGGAGTATAGCCACACTGAGATGGATGCTGTGAAATTAAGTTCTGCATGATAGTTAGGGAGGTACCTTTCCATGTGGCTGTGCACCATTTGAAGTACATTATATTTTACCATTTGTATGTTTAATCTTATGCATTAATCTGATCTTTCTGTTGTTCCCTTTTCCTTTTTGTGGAATGTGAGAGAACTTGGCAATGCAGAACAATATAGTAAGAGCCTTGAAAAATGGATTATAAAATAGATGTGCTATGACAGAGTGGCTTCTCACTTGACTTCTACCTGGCATCTAGTTTCTGTGAAGTTGTTGGAGTTGTATTCTGCCCTCATTTACTGTGGACATTCACAGACTATTTGAAGTGGCAATATGGAGGATAAGCAACACGTTTCAGAAGATGTTTCACTAGCAAAATTAACATGAGACCCTGTCACAGGACAAAACTTCCTTTAAGTGTGTTTCTAGGCTTTTGTGTGATTCCCCCCACATTTGTCTACAGCTGGTATTTAGGCATTTCTCAAATATTGAAGACAAACCTGCTTTTTCTTAATATTCTACATGTGTTTACCTAATGCTGCATCCTCCTTTGGAGTTGTAGCTTACTCTTCACTACAGAAGTACTTCTTCCTTGAATTCAAGAGGGCATTGTTCTCTGTTGTACTCTCTCCATCCTTGCTGTTTGTGCTTTCTGAACTGGGGGAGATGACAAGAGATAAGGGAATGTAACTCTCAGTGAGTTTTTAAGCAGGTCATAAATCTGTAAGGCATTCACAGATCTTGATTAGAACGGGGTGCTACAATTTTATGGTGTTGTCCTGAGTGCTTTGACTTGTAGTGACTACTCTGGAAAGCACTTTTAAAAACCTTCACAAACATACTCGCTTCTTGAAGCAAATCCTTTTGATGAGTTATACAGTTCAGTAGTTTTATTTGTTTCTCACTTCTCCCCCCACAATTACATGCAAAGTACAGACAGTTGTTTATACCATGGTGAGCTTGTTGGGTGGAGCATGGATTGGTTATGTAAGTGGGAATTATGTGGGATATTTTACCAACACTTTTCCAAGTTCCTGAGAGGTTACTTTGTGCACTAGAAATTCCAATCTTGAAGATTTAGATTGAAAGCATTATCATGCTCATGCAGCTCTGAAATTTTTTTGCTTAGGTCATATTAAAGAAAACAGGCCTAAAATCAATTACAGCTAATTAAACTTACCCAAATTGAAATGCTTTTGCATACTGATTTTTTTTTTTTTTTTTTTTTTTGCTAAAAGCATATAGCAACAGAATGAAATTAATGGTAACTATGCTTATATAATGTCCCAGTGAGATTTTCTTGCTTCCAGACCACAGTTACACTGAATGTTTAGCACAGCAGGAAGTGCACTTTGTCAGTATTTAGTGTTAAATATTGAAAATGCAGCTAAAACATGAGATTTCAGCCAAAAAGGTAACTAAGTCTATTACTGTTAGTGATATGAAATTATAAAAGGGATTAATATATATTGCAATGAAAATTTAAAAGCTGCTTCGCTAGTGGATAGAAGCTTATCAAGCTAAAACATGTGGATTGTTGTCTAGAACTGTTGAGTGTAGCTATGTATGCTGAAGACTTAAGAGCTGAGCTTTAAAAATAACTAAGATGCTAACATATCTGAATCTTTCCTGTCAACCAGTGGTTTCTTGTGGGAGTGAGTGGTTTTCTGAGATGGCAGCCAGAGCTTCATCTGTTTAAGTCTTTATATTGCACCAGACTCATTGTTGTTCTTCTTGACATCTGCAAGCATCATGTTAATGAGGATAAACTATAGAAAGGGGACTGAGTGCAGAAAATCTAATTAAGGAGCTGTTGCATAACAGTTGTTATACTGACACACGGTACAGGGAACAATACAGAGATGATGGGCTCTATTTTTGTATAATATATTTTACATAACGCATATAACTGCCTGTCTTGGATATATGTCTGATAGATGCAGTCTGTCTTGGACATTTACATAGTCAGCTGTTCTCCTATGACTCCATATGATACATGAATTGTCTGAACAGTCAGGGCTGACTGCTTGCATGTCCCCAGAATTTGACTGTGAAAGCACAGAAGTTGTAATTCTGACTCAAAGATTTTCATAGCCCAAATCCTTTTCTGCAAAACATATGAATAAATCAGAGGGCAAGGATTTGGAACTCTAAGTTGCTAAAACTTAACTTTTTAATATATTTTATAGAATTCTATTGAACCAATTAGATTATTTAGGCTGTAGCCTATAGGGATTGTGTGTTGATCAACTGTATAAATGTAATGAACTTTTCACTTGATGAAAATTTCCATAAGCACACATCAACCTTGCAGAATTTTTCTTATCAACAAAGAAGCCTTTGGCTCTAATCTGGTATCATCATCTTTGGATTTCTGTTGGTCTTTTAACAACTGAATTGCATAACGCCAAATGGACTTCTTTTCCTTGTGAGTTGACATTCTTCTTGCATGCCTGTTGCTACTGTATTAAAATGAACTTTGCTAGTATGTTTGTGACCCAGCTTGGAAGAAAACTGTTTTTCAAAAAACCCTCCTTTTGTCATATTAGCTAATGAACTCATCAGGCCTCAAATGTAGTAACTTTGTAAGCCAATATGTATAAATGTACACACTGTAGAGAATAATGCAGCTTTTGCAAGTACTTTATGGGGAAGAAGCCAGGCAACAGCAGGACATGACAAGAAGATGAGTTGTCTGTACCTGGAGTTAGATTCTGAAATTTTTAGCCCTAACTAGTGGTTAATGAAAAGCTTTTAATTGTGAATCACAGGAAATCAGCTTACAGAGGGTACTTGAATCTTTACATCATGCATTGTCAGGCAGAACACCTGGAATCATGACTGAAGTAGTAACTCTGGGCACTATATCTACCTTCTTCTCACTACACAGGAAATGAGCTTGGTGTTCTGCTGTGTGAGTGAAGACATGCCTCTGAATTACAGTGTATCAGATTGTCTGAAGGCGGAAATTAACCACCTGATTGAAAGTGTGCCTCATAAATATTAACTCTGCATTGTAAAAATAGAAAGCATATGACAACATCTAGTTAATAAACAGATGCCTTCTCTTTAGCATGTGTTACCCTTTATCCATTCCCATTTTCTTCGGGAATGTTTTCAGAAGATTGTCACTTGATTTTTTTCCTGTAGTGGATTCATTTGTCAAATAAAGACTGGAACCTTGGAGTTTGCAGCTTGAACCTAGCATGTGCTCGTGTGCTAATCTTTATGTGCTGAGCTGCTTTCAGGCTTAAATCCTGAAAGATGTACTTAAAATGGAGATTGGATGTTACTAAATAAGCCTTGATTTGTAAAGGAAGATTGAGGAAGAAAATCACAGTCAAAGAATGGGCTAAAAAGGAGCTAGAAACAGTAGATCCTAATATAGTGCTGGCAGTAGGGATTATAGTAAAAATGCTCCCAGTCATGTTAAACTGGCAGTGGGTTGCTCTCATATTTAAATCCAGGGTACCAGAATTGTGCAATTAGGACTTCCCAAGATGATAGTGAAGTTTGCTGAGTACCCCCAGTGCAATTCTAAAATCCAAGAATAAAATTCACCTCACTTAATTACTGCCCAAGTAAAAAAGCTGGAGGTGAATTATATGGCTGAGAAAATTATTAAGACTTCTATAATATGCTTGTAGTTTCTGATACCTGGGGAAGGTAGTTCTGAGTGTGCCTGTGACACTGCCTGGCAGGTCTCAGTGCTGCTAGAATCCGTTGCTTTTGCTATTTGGAAAGCTGTTTGGTTAAGCCCTGCTTGCAGATTGGGTTAGCTATTGGCAAAACAAACAAACAAAAAGCTCTAAACTATCTAAATGTCTTGTGTTGGTACTACTAGTGAGGTAGCTGTACTTAATGAAGCACCAACTTCTTCAAACTAGTTATTCATTGTGGCTTTTTGAGAGGTGTCTCAATGCCATTTCTTGGTTTCATTTTGGTAACGTTAGAGTACTAAGAAATTCTATGTAATTGTTGAACATGTCTAGCCATGAAGAGTGTAGTCTCAGTGTTCAAGAATTAAAATAATGTTGATGTTGCTTATCTTGAAAAAAAGAATTGATATACAATGGTGTGTAGGGTTGCTCCCAACATACAAGTCATTTCAAGGAGTTTGTTTACAGTATGCTTATGTAATAAATTTAATAAACTGGAGCGTTATATAACAGCCCATCAAAATACACAGCAATAACTAAATTACATATGAGCAATTGCAATGCAGAACGAGAAGGAAATAGATACATAATGAAAAAAATAGTGGCAGTAAAAGTAATGCTAAATTTGGATGGGAGAGCTGGTGAGATAAAAGGACACAGAGAAACAATCAGTGCAAGGAGATGAACAGTTCAAGTGCAACCACATAGTGGTTTAAAGTCTTCTTTATAAGAAGACTAACAGATATGTAAGAAATGTTTTGAGACATGCTCTGGTTTGTTTACACATTCTCTATTCTAAAACACTTCAACATGAATGCATAGAAAGCGGAAATCTATGCTGGTGACCTTTGAAAGAAGACAACACTTGAGTTGAAAATGCTATCCCAGGGTTTTGTTTCATTGCCTATTATTTTTTAAAGTCAACAAAGAAGAGAGCTTTTGCTGTGAGATTTTTCAAATCCTTTGTTTATGTATTGATGTTATGGGGTTTTGCTTATGCTTTTACTCTTGTAGTTTTATTTTCCTTGAAACCT
Source organism: Indicator indicator (assembly GCF_027791375.1). Classification (NCBI taxonomy): domain Eukaryota; kingdom Metazoa; phylum Chordata; class Aves; order Piciformes; family Indicatoridae; genus Indicator; species Indicator indicator. Next base: position 18,760,001 of record NC_072028.1, read on the forward strand.
ATGCTGTGCAAATGTTAGCACGCAGAAATGGGCATCCAGGTTTGCAGTATTAAAAAAAAAAAAAAATAGCATTTCACCTCTTTTTGTCTGTTCTGGGATGGAAAGGTGTGTTCTATTAGCAGTCTGATTGCAGAGCTTTTGTCAAGATTCCTGTTTTTTGCTGCTGGATTCTGAAAGCACTTGATCAATTGATCTTGGAAACATGCTGAGTTTTTTTCCCTAAAGTCTTTCATACTCACTATCAGTAGGTGAATACTGTAGTAGTTTGATAATATCTATAAATCACTAAAATAGAGATGGAAGAATCAATAAATGATTAATGTTTTTTACTGAACCAGAGAATCGGGAATCTCTATGTAAGCAGAAATTTCCTTTCTGCAGTATTTGTTTGTAAAGCTAGGTGAATAGTACAAGGCCTTCAATAGGATGCTGAGTGGTTTTCCTTGCAGACTCCCTGCAACATATCCCCTGCACCTACCTAATTTTTCATATCTATTTTATGTGGGATTTTACCAGCATTACTTCCCCATTCTGTGATGGCTGTAGTCACATCAATTCATTCTGATGGGCATTATTATTATTAGAGGTTTCTAGACAGTCTGTGGCTATTCTTGAATGATGTGTTTAAGCAGATAGTGTGTCATACAAAGACACTTTTGGTCAACCATTACATTCAAGAATTCAAATCCAGATTTTAGTTTCTGCAGCTGTAGAATCTCTCTTAGATATCTATTAGATTCTGTTATTGGTTTGTTGTTTTCCAAAGCTCTCCTTTGTTTCTTGAAATATCAGCCATGATGCTGACCAAATTTCCTAATATCACTGTTTAGAGTAAATTCTTATGTTCTCTAGTGCTTTCCACATTTCACTGGAACCTGAGTTGCTTTCTCACAATTTCAGTTTCCTACTCTACTTAGATGTAACTGAATAAATTGGATAATGTATGCAAAGTAATCGTATGTACACCTTCACAGACTGCTAATCTGAGTCCTTAAGTGTTTGTAACAATTGAGTAGTTGTGGAGGAAAACTTTGAAATGAAATAACTTGTACATGCGTTTTAATAATGACATGAGATGGGTTAAGAAATGTCTTTCAGCCAACAAAAAAGATTACTTAAATGCCATTTATTAAATTTTGTGGTTTAGACCATTTTAATATTTCATATTTTTAAAGGTGTTTGTAAAAGGCTGGTTTTCTTTCAGTACAACCACTTACCTAATTCTGTTTATAGGACCAACTTAACATAAAATACTAAAAAGGAGAAGGAATGTGATAGTGAAGACTGAATTTTTTGGAAGTTGCAACTAAGAACCTGAAAGGTTTGGAGTAAAGAGTATTAGACCCAAGTTCAAGTCTAGAGTTGCGATGCACCAGTTTCACATTGAGCAGCTGGTGCTTATCTGTATGCCTGACAGAGCAAAACTTTGACTTCAGCAATATGTACCCTAATAATTCAACTGTGATTTAGTTTACAAATGCATTAGCAAAGACCCTTTGCAGTTGAAGTCATTATTTTGAAGTTCTTTTAAGGCAAACTGTCTACTTGCTGCCTCTGTGACCTTTATCGTAGACCATTAGGCTAAGTGTGGTTGGGTGAAGGACAGCAAAAACTTGCTAGCAGCCTTTAATAAGAATCCTAAATGCAAACAGATCAAAGTTGTTGTATGGGTGTATTTTGTAGAACCCTGGGTTTGTACCTTTGTTCCTGTTGTCCTATTGTTCAGTGACAAGGAAACAGGGGCCTTCCATCTCCCTGTGTATTTGAGTGCTGCTGCTTTAGTAACGTCTTTACACTTTCCAAAAATGAGGATTTTGCATTCTCATTGAGTATTTATTTGAGTGATTTTATTGTCTTCTGATGTCTTTGAGGAAGTGCTTAGTCTGATGTTTCCAGCGCTCAGTGCTTTATACTAGAGAGGTTTGAGCTAATATAGCCTTGATCCTGTCAAGGAGAGAAAGCTAATGGACCATGTTGATGTCAGTAGGGGAAGTGGAGGAAGAGAACAAATTGTTAGTTAAATGACTGTGATGGGCTGATGCTAGAGAATTGGGACAAGAGAGGCTAAGAAGAGATTGTGAAAAAGGTAATGGTGGAAACTAACCAAGGTTGCTTGTAACAGCTTACTGGTACTAAAGCTCTGACCATCACTGTGAGAACTTCTTGGGTGGTGTTTCAGCTCTTGTCGTTTTTTCCTTGTGATTCTTCAGGGAGTGTTTAAGGCTTAAGGAATGAACAGCACAGTCTCTTGAGGAAAAAGAGTAGGACTTCATTGTGTATTCTACCACCTGCTTCCAGAACTGTTTCATGTAGTTGCCTCGTCCAGAAACTGTTCAGTTGAGAATACTCCCATTGGGTGAGTGCTCTTGATAAGTCATTAATTGAGCTCTACCCAGTTTATTTGAAAGTGTATCAATGCTTGTCTGCAATGGATGAACATGCCAGTGGAGACCAATGTGGTTTCACAGTTTTCTGCAACCTTCTGAGATGGATATCTTTAAACAGTTAATTCCAGATAGTTTTTTGCTCATCTTCTTGGTTATTTTGAATTCTGAAGTCTAAAGGCAGTTTTCAGTATCAACTGTCTGGCAAACCTAGGTCTCTAGTTCAGAAGGTTCCTCTGCAGTCCTGGTACCTAAAAGCTAAGGAGTGAAATGTCTTTCAGGTATTTATAAGATGATTTCTGTTTCTTTACCTGTTCAGGACATCCTTAGATGCATGAAAGATTTTTTTTTTTTTTTCTCTTTCTTCCTCATACTCCCCGTGCAATGCTTTAGGTGATAGAATAATACATCTTTAAAGCACCTGAGATTAGATAGCCTTCTGCGAACACATGGAAGAGATTAAGATATGAAATTAATTGCAATACATTGTATTCCTGGAATTAGGTAGAAGATAGCACGGTTTGTCTCAGAACCCTGAAGAAAGCAGGGTGAAACATGATTTTTTTTTTAATTTACTTTTTTTTTTAAGGAAAGATGTGGCATCAGTGTGATAATGATCTTGTACTCACATTCTTCATCACTCAGATATTCTGCAAGAACTGCCATTGTAAAGCAGATTTATGTCACAGAAAAGTAGTGTCTGGCTGGAGGGCCGAGCCCAGAGAGTGGTGGTGAATGGTGCCACATCCAGCTGGCAGCCTGTCACTAGTGGTGTCCCCCAGGGATCAGTGCTGGGCCCCATCCTGTTCAATATCTTTATTGATGATCTGGATGAGGGGATTGAGTCCATCATCAGTAAATTTGCAGATGACACCAAGCTGGGAGCAGATGTTGATCTGTTAGAAGGTAGAAGGGCTCTGCAGAGGGACCTTGACAGGCTGGACAGATGGGCAGAGTCCAACAGGATGGCATTCAACAAATCCAAGTGCCAGGTGCTGCACTTTGGCCACAACAACCCCATGCAGAGCTACAGGCTGGGGTCAGAGTGGCTGGAGAGCAGCCAGGCAGAAAGGGACCTGGGGGTACTGGTTGACAGCCGCCTGAACATGAGCCAGCAGTGTGCCCAGGTGGCCAAGAGAGCCAATGGCATCCTGGCCTGCATCAGGAATAGTGTGGCCAGCAGGAGCAGGGAGGTCATTGTACCCCTGTACACAGCACTGGTTAGGCCACACCTTGAGTACTGTGTCCAGTTCTGGGCCCCTCAGTTTAGGAAAGATGTTGAATTGCTGGAGCATGTCCAGAGAAGGGCAACGAGGCCGGTGAGAGGCCTTGAGCACAGCCCTATGAGGAGAGGCTGAGGGAGCTAGGACTGTTTAGCCTGGAGAAGAGGAGGCTCAGGGGTGACCTCATTGCTCTCTACAACTACCTGAAGGGAGGTTGTAGCCAGGAGGGGGTTGGTCTCTTCTCCCAGGCAACCAGCACCAGAACAAGAGGACACAGTTTCAAGATGCGCCAGGGGAGGTTTAGGCTGGAGGTGAGGAGAAAGTTCTTCACAGAGAGAGTGGTTGGCCATTGGAATGTGCTGCCCAGGGAGGTGGTGGAGTCCCCATCCCTGGAGGTGTTCAAGAGGGGATTGGACGTGGCACTTGGTGCCATGGTTTAGATAGTCATGAGGTTTAGGGTGACAGGTTGGACTCGATGATCTTTGAGGTCTCTTCCAGCCTTCGTGATTCTATGATTCTATGATTTCTATGATTCTAAGCACATTACATTTTGCTTTTCATACACTTTTAAAATAACAATTTTACCCAATCTTGTGTTCTTTCTTATTATTGTTCTTTGCAAACTTCATCATACTGAAGCATAAATTTGAGGACTAGATTATACTTTTATTTAAATGAAAGCTGTTCTTGAAGGCAGCTGAAATAGTAATTTTAGGACCAGTGCTTATATTTGGAACCCATATTCTGATTATTGTCAGCTAAATACTGGTTGTAAAGATGGGATTGTCTACCAAGTCCTCATTAGGCTTTACCTTAACAGTTGAGCAAGGTTAGTTTTGGGGTTTTTTTTAAGGGTCTTCCTTGAAAAATGTTCTGCTTCATCTGCCTGTAGATTCAGCAAAAAGTATCTTCATGGATCAGGAAATATTTAATAAATGGATTTTTATACATATTCATGTAAACAGTCAAAGTGTACATATACAACTTTCATTTATACATGTGAAGAGAATGATGGACTAAGCTAATGTTTTCTCTGTGGTAAATATGTTGCAAGTGTTTCTCTTAAATCCTCCTGAGATTCAGAATAACCTGTTTGCTGTGCTTGCATTTGTATCACATAGTAGTTAGTTGTGTAGGCAACTGAATTAGGACCCTGGGAGGATCCTCTTCTGCCTCCAGAAACTCTTTTCAGCAAATAATTTAAAAAATGGTTTTACTTCACATAGCTCTGATAGCAACTGATAACAATGGAACAGATTTTTTTTTTTCCCTAATAAAAGTGATTATTGTGAAATGTTTCTAATTCATTAGTGACTTTGAAGAGTGATGTGGATTGGTTTTCAGACTGACATTAGAAATGGATTCTGGGATGAAGTCCATATCTATTGCAAGTGAACTTACTCTTAAGTTGCTGCTTGCAGGGGATGTGGCAGCCTGGTACTTTCTTTTGCATCTGAAAAATTCTTTTAGTGATGAAAGTTTTTCTTCTTTATTGATGTAGTTTCTTTTCTGCCACCGTTTGTTGCATATACTTCTCAAGAATTTATGTTCCCTTTTGATTTTTTTTTTTTAATTTTAAAATTATTTATTTATTTTTAAATGTTGTTGATCTTACTGAAGTAGGTCAGCCTGCATCTGGTAGGGACCAACAGGGTTCTTAACTCTTAGTGCTAAATTCTTTGAATCCTATGAGGTAAAGATGGAGTCTTATTTGACCTACTGACTTCTAAAGAGACAAGAAAATCCCATCTGTGATGCTTTGTGTGAGAAGGGGTATGTTTTATTCTTCGTTCCAAGAAACCCCATAAATCTATGTTGCTTTCTTGTAGAGGAGAAACAAAGCACTCTTTTGTAGTGTTGGAAAAAGTTAGAGCTGTTACATTGAATGACTTCCCAGGTGACTTTCTATCAAAGACGTTTTGATGGCATTTGAGCACTGAACTGCACTTTCTGCCTTTTAAAAAAATGCCCTGTGTGACAGCAAAGGTGATTTAGAAAGGCTTTGATTGGAAAGCCTTTAATAGGACTTTGTACTGGTTTCACAATTTCAGTACAAACATTTTTAATCTGGTAGCTGCTTGCTTACAGAAAATAGCATTCTTTCTCAAGTGCAACCTTAGTAATGAATCAAGTATGAATGTTTGGATACCTGATCTGGATCCCTGAGAAGGATGAATTGTGAGCAATGTACCCTGAAAGAGATGCCTAACACAGAGCAGTGCTTTAGTTCTTGTTGACTGTTCCATAAGTGTGTATTAATTTTCCATGTATTAATTTCCATGTTTATTGCGAACTGGAGTTGGTGCTTTTCTTCATATGTTTCCTTACTAGCTTATTTCTAGCTTCTGAACTCGGGTGACTTGGTTCCTTACTGAAGTTATGTTTTGGTGGCATCATTTGTCAGTGGTGTTTTTGTGTAGTCAGGGTTATTTATCTGAAAGTTCTTATCAGTCTTGAGCTACCCATTACCAGCATAACGTCCGTGAACAAGTAGAATATGCACAGGAAGAAACGTCACTCTTGGGCTTCTAACTTGGTTTCTTGATACAATCAGTTATGTTGTTCACTTGTATTGCATGCCATGTAGAGGTTGTGTGAGGTCAGGACCTTACTATGTTTGATGGCATATTAAGATGTCATTAAAAAACAGCTGTTGCTACAAAAAGGTATAAAACCTTTGAGGACAAGATGTAGATCATAACAGTAGTGATGGAGGTTTGCTCTGTATTTAGCATTTAGTACACAAAAAGTACATCTTCGTGACTATTTTGAGCATAATAGTGTCAAAAAAAAACCCTTTCATATTGTCAGGGTTGTATATATAATCATATTACTTCTGCTGCACACCAGGGGGACAGTTCTGCTGCATTTATGTCTTTGTTTAATAGTAGAACTATCTTAATTTTCTGATTTTGGAATTCACTAACATTGTAGTGGAAAACGTTATTTTTCGTTTAGTGAATTTGCATTAATGGGGCTAAAACTGCATGGCATTTTAAAGAATTTTGTGAGGTTTTTGTATGCCATGTGCCATCAGTTTACGGTACTTAGTGTCCTTTTTAAGGAATGTAAGACTAGAAGGGACCATCTGGGTTATCAAATACAAAACTCTCATGATAATAGGCAACAAAGTGAGAAACAGAGCTGCTACAGAAAGAAACCCAAACCAACTTTGTAAGCCTGTTTTTTTTTTTTTTTTTTCCCCTTGCCAAAGATAATGAAGATAAAGCACTTCCCAAAACCTTAAGACAAAGTGAAATATATTTTTAATTAACAAGTGAACTACTGTTTTGGCTAAGAAGCAAAGCTAAAGTGTTGTAGTGAATGGCATACAAATTGTGAGGAAAAAGGAAAGTTCTTAGAATTAACTCATAACAGGATTCAGAAGACATGATAGGTTTGCATATACTTATTGCCAAATGCATTTCTGAAAGCGAAAAAGGACCACTATTTGGCATACAGACTGTGCATAAACCTCTTAGTAGTTTGGAAGGGACATCAAGGCTATTGAAGAATGGCTAGCTAAGGCACAACTCAATCATTCTCAGCTGCAAGGAACGTTTCATTTTGTAGTATACGTTACTGTCAAGGTGAATATAAGCTAACAATTATGAAATGGTAGTCTAGTAATCCAGCTAGTCATTGTAAGCAATTTTTAGTGGGTTGATTTCAAGTTCATTTGGAAAACCATCATTTGTTCAGAGAAGGAAACAGCATGTGTTCCTGTAACTTTATGCAGATCAGCACCCATTACAGTAGTATTTAAGTTGATTTTAATAGAAGGAGGTTTCTGGAGCCATGAAAGGGGGCAATCACTTTTTTAGTTCCTTAATGAACTCAAAAGAGTGAGATCCTTGTTTCTTACTGTCTCTTTAAAGATGTACCTTTTTCCGTATTTGGAGGCACATACTATATTGAATTAATCTCCAGATGAGATTTACAACTGAGGGATTTTCTTCTACCCCAACCCTTTCTCATTTGGGATCTCTGTACACAGTAGAAACTCCTATTCTTTTCATGTTATCTCTGATAATTCTTCTGGGATTTTTAGGAAGATTTTGTGTCATAAAGTAAAAATACTTCACTCTTGTCTGAGTGAAAGATGTAATTTAATACTATGGCAAAGGATGGACTGGCAGTATTAAATATGCACATACGCTCTACAGTAAATCCACCAGTTCTTTCCTACAGCTCTTACATGAGTGATTATAAAACAGGTTATCAGTTCTACTAGTCAGTGGTAGTATATGCAAATGCGTACATGAAAGTTCATGCTCACCTACACTTGTCAGTTCATATAGATGAAGTCTTAGGCACGGAAGTCACAAGCATGGTTAGCATGATAGAGAGTCAGTTTCCTCTTGAAGACAACTTTTCCCATGCTTCTAATTTTTTTTTTTTTTGACATGTCTTCCAGTTACTGCCTTTTGACTTCAGTACTGTGAAAGTTGCCCAGGTGGAACACATAACACAGGATGGCAGACAGATTCTGTCCTTAGAACTGTATAGCTCCCACTTGCTCAGATTTGAGCTGCTCACAGAAATGCAAGGATAAAAGCTGGCCTGCCAGAGTAAAATGTACCAGCAAAGACGAAGAATATGGCCTGCTGTTGACTGCAACTGTTTATTCCCATTGGGAGTGCCTGATCTGCTGAGGTGTTAGGAATAGATTGTGCTGGAGTAATACAAAATCTAAAAGTCAGGTTAGGTTGTTAATAAACTATATCCTTAAACTGCACATATCTGTGGATTTTAGTAATTACATTTTTGGCTGGCTCACTTTGTATCTTGAAAGGCTTTTAAATGTTACTGTCGGATGATTTTCAGAGATGCCTGCAGAAGTGGCTCATTGATCTTGGGGGGAAAAAACCCAGTGTATGCATTAGAATGATTAAAAATATATATTATTTATTATTAAGCGTTGGTAACTACATCTATCTCTTATTTGTTAATATGACTGGGAATTTTGCCTAGCAGAGTGTGTAAGATTTGTTTCCAAGTGTCATGTTTAATTTATATAGTGCCCATACTTATTTAATTTACAATAATTACAGAAGTTATCTTAAGACTTCTAAAAAGCTGTTAAAAATTATAGTAACATACAGTTAAAGCAGTAAGATAGAAAGTTATTAAATAAATTTGTAGATGCAAACAGAAATTTCATTACAAGAGTTGAGGATACCTCATACTCCCATAAAGTCAGCACACAATACAGGAAGTACAGAGCACTAGATAATAAATTCTAGAATGTTAAAATAGGTGGCAGTTAAAATAGAAAGCAGAATAAATAAAGAAATTGCCCCCCTCTCTGCCCCTTCCTTCCCTCCCTCTAATCCCTGTCTGTTTCTCCAGTGATGGTGAAACTCTCTTTTCCTTCTTCATGCAGAACATTTCCCTTAAGGCCAATTCTTTCCTGACCCTAGCAAAGAGAGATACCACCACAGAAATAGGAACAGATAGTGTTCCGTATCTGAAACACTATCTGCTCTTATCTGCTCTGAGCTTACACACTGTGCAAGCTCAGTTCTCATTGGGTTTTTTGCCTGTTACTTTCTACATCTGTTTTAAAAAAATGTACTGTTGGAGCGAAAAATCTATATTCCATTTTCAGTGCAAGGATATAAAACAACAAATCTGACAAATTAGACACACTAGCAAACACTTCAAAATTGCTAAATAGCATTTAATTCATAATTCCAACTGATATTGTAGAAGCATTGTTCTTGTGAAAGACAGGCAGCAGCTGTGCTGGTTAAGCAATCAGTGTTGTTTCTTTGTTGGGAGTTTCTTGCATATTTTTAATGAATATAATATTTCTCACCTCTTTGTTGTTTCTTGTTTCACGTTGCTTTGCTATTTGCATTCAAAGGGTTATCTCTTGCTACATTCACATCTTATGTCTGCAGGAGACAAGGAGTAGCTTTAAATAATCCCTTTGACAACATTTAGTAGGCTGTGCTGGGTGCTAACAGTGCTCTGAATTTTATCTCCAGTGTCTCAGGGGGTGATACCAGATACCATTTGAGGAGTTTCAGCAGACTTAGATTGAACAAACCTTCTATGGTTAGAAGTAAAATCCCCAGAAATACTGAGAGGTACCCTCCAGCAGACAGAGCCCTTCTCCTTAGAAGATCAGGATGGGATAAGTAGTACGTAACACTTATGTGGACTAAATGATTTCCAGAAGTCTCTTCCGATCTCTACCATTCTATGATTGTATGATTCTGTAGGATATAGGAAAAATTTTGGAAATTTGTTTGGGGAGTATAGTTCTTCTGTTTGCTGTGTTCCCCTGTGCAGTTAGTATTTATTTTGAAGGTTCTGAGTCTCTGCGTTTACAGAATGATCTCAGCTCTGCTTGTAGCTGAAATGCTGGAGGAACTGGTGAATGAGAGCTCAGCTACCTGGGGCAAGAAGTGATGCAGTTCTACCTGAAGGGTCTGATCTTTCTGGGGATGCATTTCAAAGAAGAGCTCAAAGATTTTGGACTGCAAAGGTGAAGATTACCCTACAAGAGACAAAGCCTAGCTGAAGAAATTTCAGTTTTTGTGTAGCAGCAGGTAGGCTGCCTGGATCAACCTGTTCCTTCCCTTGGTCCTTAGATCTTTGGCACTGACACTCTTGGATCCATTTGTAATGGCAACTTTAAATTTAGAGGAGTCCAGTCTGGGTGTTTACAGTGAACAATATATTAATATGCTGAATGCTTCCAAGTGGATGTTTGAGGTGTACAGCTTTAATGTTAGTTACAGCTGCTATGAGCTTTATCTGTGAACCAAACAGAGCATCTCTTTCATAGCTTCTGCATTTGTACTGATGTAATGATTATGAAGTTAGAATCAATAAGGTGAGAGAATTAGTCATTATATATGAACACTTTGTCCTCTCCCAGGGAATCTCATCAGTAACACCATACACAATTAATTTGAACAAATCTAAGCAGGTTACAACAGCATCAGAAGCTGGCCTATATTGATGACAGTCAGGTAACACCTATATTAACTGTTCAGATTAAAATTATAATTTGAATTAAAATTCAAGTGAGGCTCATTTGCCTTTAACCAGTTTCTTGGAAGTAATCACTGCTGACGTACACATTGAGCCATTTCATTAACCTTTAGAGGAATGCCTCTAAGTGTTGCTCCTTGGCTGAGATGTTAATATGCTAGTCATGCTGATGGTCTGCTCCCAAATGCTGAATTGCCATCTGCATTGATCTCTAGCTGAAAAGAGCCAAGTGTTGTTCTCAAGCCACAACTGTATGTGCTTAAGTGATAATACAACAAATGTTAATTATGGGGATGAAAATGTGTCAGTTTTTAATGTGATTAATATGAAATACAATGCTGTTATGTGATGGGAAATCTTGAACAATAATTTGTCCATCAAAGGCACCAAGATTGACAGTTATTGCACTGATAAAAACTTATGGTGTGATGGGGTGAGACACAGGGTGAGAAATTAAATGATCTCAGTAGGGAAATTTGCTGGACTAGCATTACATAGCTGATCATTGACTCAGAATAGAATTCTTTGTTTTCAGATGGCAGCTTATCTTCTGATACACTGATCAGCCACAGGTTCACTAGCTCACTGGGCTCCTGATCAATGAGGTGCACAGCACAGAACTCAAGCAAAGAAAGTCAGCTTGAACTGGAGAATTGGGCTTATGTTGTGCAGTGGCAAGGAGACAAAGGCAGGGCAGCATTTGAATTGGGACCATGGATGATACTAAGATGTCGTAAACACTGAAGCACGTCTAGAAATTTGGAATTAGTGTTTTGTCCTGTACAGGCAGTCATAAACTGGTCATTACTCTGATCATCAAATTTATCCTCCTGATGCAATAACAGTAATAAAAGTTATTTAGAATTGCAGTGTTAGGCTGTTTTGGAGGTCACCCTTTAACTTTGGCCTGACAGTTTAGTTAGATTTTAATTCCATCATTACCCCTGTTTCTTGAGGAAGACAACTAGTCACAAGAAATGCATCTCTGGTTCATTCCTGTAACATTTCTCTTCAATTTAGCCTGTTTTGAAGGCAGGGCTTTCAATCTAAAAGTAAAGCAGTCATTTGTTGTGTAACTGTGAATAAGTAGAAACAAGAGGTATTAGCAGCACTTACATGTCTGTGTGCATTTAAAAGGAAACTATGAAATAAAAGATGTTAGGCAGAGGAAAAACAATTGGTGCTGTACGATTTGGATTTCTCAGTGTGTGAGTGGCAAAGTCTTTTGTTAGTGATGATCTTTTTAGTGTAAGAATACTTATTCCTGTTTGGGGAATTTCCATAAAGTAATAGTAGTAATAATACAGTTATACTCCCTCAGACAAGAAGAAATAGAAGTGATGCAGAAGATTTTTCTAAGGGAAAGAAAGATGTGGTCACAGACCACAGGAAAAAGAAATGGGGGCTAGTATGTCCAGTAGCTGGTGTATCACTAAAAAACTAGGCCTGAAAGGTTTGCATCATAAAGCAAACCAGAAAGTTAAGTCACACATCTTGCACTATGATTGCTTTAAGTATTTGATGGGAACATTGCCTAGATTATCCACTTATATGTAAGTTGGTGGGGGGGTTTTTTTTGTTTGGTTTGTTTTGGTTTTTATTGAATTAAAACTTGAAATCTGTCCTAGCCCTCAGCATGTGAAACTGAAATTACAGTAGTTAAACCTCATCAGCTTTCAGCATCCTTATATGCAGCATGATATTAAATAATCCTCCTCAAATGTCCTCAACCTCACTGTGGTTGCTAGAGTTACAGCTGATAACTGCTGCTGTATGTTGTGCTTCCTGGGAAGTCTCAAGTGTGTTGTTTCAGACAGAGACCAGCTCTTGTATGTAACTAGAGAGTTCAAGCTGAGGTTATCCAGAATACAAATGTTTGGTTTAGAGAATTGGTGTGTCTGCTGATGACAGTGACAGTTTGCCTAGGAAACATGCTGCAGTTAGCTTGTAAGGGAATAGGATTTTTACATATCATAAAAGTATACTTAATGGCAATAGTGTTCTATTTTGATTCTTCTGCTGATGGTATTTTAACATGAAGCATTGTGTTATTTGTAAAAGTGTGCAAAGATGTAATTAGAGGTGAACTAACCAAAGCTCTCCTCTTCTTTGCATTGCAACTTGGCATGCACTTGCAGGTGATACATGAAAGATGTCTAAAGTCAATTCTGTCTGGCTTCTCAGCATGTTGCTCTTAGCATTTCTAATACTGTTTAAACATGCCTTCTTTTGAAATGCAGTCAAATTAAGGAAAAAAAGGTCAGTAATAGGAGATCTCCCTTGGAGGAGTTTGTGGCATCTGACATCCATATCCAAGTCCCTTGTGTCCTGGTGACAGAAGCTGGCATTCAGCTATTGTGCTATTGACTCAATTTGCAGGTGACATCATCTTTTGTGTGTAGTAATAAAACAAAAAGTGAGGATTTTGTGTTCAGTAGTATTGAAGTCCTTTACTCTGACGTTATCTTAAAAGACTACAGAAGCCTTACAGAAGTGTCTGTGCTTAGTCTGTGCTTCAAAGTACTTTTTTCATGTGGCTGTAGCCACAAGTGGTTGATGTGAGTATTATGATTGTAGCTGAATGGAGAATTAAGGTTTATAATGGCCACACCCACGCACAGTTTGAAAAAGGTTTAGACCTGGCTGAATTACTTGTTGCAGATTAGTTGTGTAGATTTGTGGGCATGAGCCCTTGCAGGGGAACTCCCCAAAGTGCTTTCAAACTTGGGTCCTATCTAAAACAAGTATGTCAGTTTGCAGTGCATACTTGTTATGTAAATATAACATAAATACCTCTTATGTAACTATAGCAAGTAGCTGTAAGTATCCGGTGAATGTAAATAGCTTACAAGAGGTCTAAGACAGGGAACAGCCAATCCACATTTGCCTGTAGACATCAACGTTGATTACTACAAAAGCAGTTGTTTCCTCTAAATGTGTTTGTTAGTGATCTTACAACTGAAAAGAGAGATGAATGTGGTAAAATAAGGCAGCTATTTGGCTTCCCAGAAATATTCACAAACAGAATTAGGTCTTTTACTTGTTGTTGTTCTGTTTTATTTGTTTTCATATAATGTTCCAGCTCAGAAAATCCTGGTACGTAGAGCAAGAATAATGAGTAAAAGTGAATTTAAAGAGCAGGTGGCTTCAAAGAACAGCTTTCATACTGCAGGAGTGGTTTTGGTACTTAAATGAACTCACTTTGCCGGTATTCATACCTTCCTTTCCTCTACCAGTTCCTTGTAATTTCACTGATATAATTGTTAACTAAGTAATTAAAAACATAGTATAATGATGACATAATATGCCAAACATCATGGGTAGGAACCTTGACAGGTTTGTGGTTTACCAGCAATAGCTTTAAGGGATTAAACTGGAGTTCTCAAACTGATCTGAATGTGAGTTGTTCACTTAATTTCTCATAATACTGAAAATCAAGTTGTGGTACCAGCTGTGCGAGCAGCAGAGTCTTACTGTCTTCACTGCTTACCAGTTGGGCTTCTTTGCCTTAGCAGAGTCAATCATAATTTTCAATTAGTTTCAGGATAATAATTTCAGAACGTAATTTTGATCTCCTCTACAAAATCACTTCTTTAAATGCATAAGACAGTCTGGGATACAAAAGAGAAGAATATTCATTAGGAAAAACAGAACATAAAACCAGAACACAAACTTTTTTGTCTTTGGAAGGAAGAAATGGTTTGATCTTGCACATACTAGCCTTATGACTTTTGCCCAGGAGTATTTCCCGTCAAAACAGATCAATAATCCCATTAATCAGAACGACTAGTGTAACCAGCTGGTGGGACCTGCTTTCAGGGGCCTGTGTGAGCTCAGTGATCTGAGTGCAGGCCTGAACCAGCGTGACAACACTTAACTACAAAATGCATCAGCAGTGCTTAGGAACTTCGTGGTTATTTTGGCTGTACAGCTCGAGAGTGAGTGAATGTGGTTTGAAAATAAACATCTTCACTTTCCTAGGAAAAGGTCACTCATTTCAGAGGAGTTGTGTAGTTTGTTGATTATGCTTCTCCCTGGGAATCTCCCTGATGGCAGTCTGCTACTCATAGCTAAGGCAGTAATTTCTCTTGATCATCTTACAGTGTGTTATCTTACTGGCATGGAAAGTTTGGTGTTTAATTGCATAGACACAAATAGTTTCTTGTTACCTGTAGCCAAGATACAATGGAATTCAAAGTTCTGGTTTATATGCTATACTATATAGCTCCATGTCAATATCTGGGGCTTCTGATCTCTTGATCAGACACCTGTCAGAATCAGGTAGTATGAATAAAAAAATAATGTTCTCTCTTGTGAATTCCCCTCACTGGAGATAATCCAAAGATTTTATTTCTTCAGTTTTGCTGGTGCATTTACTGCACACAGCAATAATTATCTGAGATAAAAACCTACCTTACTTTGACTCCTGTTGATAGTGAAGTTCATTACACCACCATTATAATTATTATTCCCTTTACATACACCTCGTTAAACACTTGAGAAGCAGGCATCCAGGGGATGCTGTTTTAAGAAACTATTTAAGTGATCAGGATGAATTATGTAAGATATTAACAGTATGTTCCCTCTGCATCCCTTCAAATCTTACAAAATTTGTGGGTGCATAATAATCAGAATTGTTTGAATAATGTTATTCTAACAGTTCTCTGATAGTTTCCAAGTACGTTTTTGTTCCTCTGATGCAAGTTTATCTCTGGGAGTTAGTCCTGTTAAAGGCAATAGAGAAGTACAAGCTATGGCAAGCAAACAAATAGCATCTCTGCCTGCAATACTCAAATATGTGTCCTGCAAAGTGTTGCATGGGCACAGGGCAGTGAGCAGAGGCAAAAATGCAACTAACAGCTAGTGAAGATCACTTTTTAAAACAAAAGGTATTTGCTGTTCCATCACTGAAGCTGTAGAATTCAGAACACTGGGTCTCAGATATTAGTGTGTGACAACTTTGGGTATGTACTAAGGATCAGATAACCCAAAATCAAGGAGATTGAAATTTCAGAATCATAGCATTCCATGACTTATGCCTTTTTCTTTGTCAGCTGTTCTGTTCATTGTGGGAGATCATTGAAATTTACACTAGAATATTAATTTTGTTTGGTGCTGAAAACCTTCACTTCTAAGATCACAGAATTTAACATATAAAGGCATGTTTTTCTAGTAAAAGCAATTGAATCTTTTAGGAATGTACTTCAAAATTACTCTTAAAGTTGAATTCTGAAGTGAATCACAGTGCACAGTGAGTTTATTTAATAGCAGGACAATATGTTGGTTTGGAAGATGTAGCAAAAGTCTTTCTAGCTTTAGACATTGCATTGGAGATCTGGTTAAACAAAGACATCAAAACCAATAGGTACTTTTCAGATTTGGGGTTCCTTCCCCATCTCCCCTGAAATAGCAGCATTTTTGGTCGTGTCTTGTATTCTTGCTGAATAGTTGCAGCAGTAAAAGCCTCAGTGAGGATGCTTTTGCATCCCTAGATGTAAGGTTGTTTATGCTGGAGGTAGGCCCGGTTCTATTTTGGAGTCAATGCCTCTGGTTCTCTAAAGTTTTGTGATTTGGATTGATATTTTTCTAGTATATGGAAAAATATCATGCATGAAAAATCTAATCTGGAAATGTCATGTACTCATGCACACAGCTTCTGGTTATTTATTAAGTAACATCTGCTTCAATTAAATGTTTTACTTTAAGTCACAATGAAAAAACTGGTAATAGTTTGACTCAGTAGAAATTTTTAAAAGCATATTAAATATTTAAAGAACTTTTTTTTTTTTTAGCTGATGGCATAGAGAAAGGCATCTAGTGTGCATCATCTGTTGGTGATCACACAGAACACTGCAGGGTTTCCTTTTAAATATGGAAATGAACTAGTCTGCCCCTCGTGCTCATTCTGGGTGTAGTAAACTTGCTGATTTCATTGCAGTTGCAAGAGTAATTCAAAACCACGGGTCAGGAGTGTAAAATGAAGTGTCTGTATGTTGTCCTGATCTTTTTCAGTGCATTTCATAACAAACAAGGACATTTACAAATCCCGTATTTATGGAGAAAATCAACAGAATAGTAACATAAACTTTGTACAGAAATATGCATAGCCAAAGAAAGTAGTTGCTCATTTTCACATTTTTATTTTTAATTCTTGTTAGGTTCTTTCATTGGCTTTCTCTGATCTACTGGTAGAAGTGTTAGAATGTTCAGTATTTAGCATAGCTTCTCTTA
This sequence comes from Indicator indicator, assembly GCF_027791375.1. Classification (NCBI taxonomy): domain Eukaryota; kingdom Metazoa; phylum Chordata; class Aves; order Piciformes; family Indicatoridae; genus Indicator; species Indicator indicator. The sequence goes on from NC_072028.1 coordinate 18,776,847, forward strand.
TTTCTTTTTTGACCTTGGACCGCTTTGAGTAACAACCACAAAATTTTGATATTTCAGGATGTGTTATGGATTGAACATTATTTTGTCTATGCTACAGAAGTGAGATTTTCCTTTATTCTTGTCTTTTCACAAAGATATGAAATCTTTTTAGCTCAAAACCAAGATTCACAGAGTGATAGAAAACATCCACTTAGAAGAGACCTCAATGATCATCCAGTGTAACTCTCAACCCAGCACTGAAGGATCAACACTGAACCATGTCCCTCCACCACTGCCCTGGGCAGATCATTCCAATGTTTGAGAACCCTCTCTCTGGAAAAGCTTTTCCTAGCATCCAGCCTGAACCTCCCCTGGCACAGATTGAAACCATTTTCTCTAGTCCTATTGCTTGACACTAAGGAGAAGAGGCTTGGCCCCCTCCTTGCTCCAGCATCCCTTCAGGTAGTTGTAGAGAGCAATGAGGTCTCCCCTCAGCCTCCTTTTCTCCAGATTGAACAACCCCAGGTCCCTCAGACACTTCTTGTAGGTTGTGTGCTCCAGGTCTTTCATGAGCCTCGTTGGACACACTCCAGCATCTTAATGCCCCTCTTGTAGTGAGGGGCCCAGAACTGAACACAGTACTCAAGATGTGGCCTCACCAGTGCTGAGTACAGGGGGATGATCATGTCCCTGTTCTTGCTGGCCACTCTTTTTCTAATACAAGCTAGAATGCCTTTGGCTTTCTTGGCTACTTGAGCACACTGCTTACTCATATTTAGTTGACTGTCAACTAATACCCCCAGGTCCCTCTCTGAGTCACAGCTTTTCAACCACATATCCCCTCTCCTTACCTTCCCCTCTAATTTTGCATTCGCTTCGTTCTACCAAATCCCACCCCCAGCTCATGCATAAAAGCATAATGATGTATTGTGGAGTAGTAATCTCTGAAACATGAAGCCTGAAAGGTTGGAAGCATCCAGACATGAGCCAAGATCTGTTCTGCCAGCAAAAAATATGGGAGTCTCTTGGTCTTAGTAAGTACACATTGCTTCGTGTGCTGTAGCAGCAAGGTGTCCAGAATGTACTGGGCATGATACTCAGTTTCCTGGAATGTCTCATAATAGAAAGAGGAAGTATCAGCATTTTCTGGATAACCCAGTCTCAGGGTTTCCATGAAAAGTTACAAATGCTCTGCTTTTCCAGTTTGCCATGTGTAGAACACGAATAATGTCCGTTAATTTCCTTTATAAGGGTAGCTGTGTTTTCAGTTTCGAGAATTGTAGGTGAGCTGCTTTTGCTGAAGAACAGATACTTATTGGCAGGGATTTGTGTCAAATTTACTGTAGGCTAGGATAACTTTTCTTTGCCAGCTGTTAAGAACAACTTCAACAGTATAAAAATACTCACTGTGGGGAAAATTGATGACTTTATAATTCTGTCCGATGAGCCATGTTGGACTAACCAGAAGCCTGAAGGCTTAAAGTGGTGCTTGAGAAAGTACAGCTTTTCATTTTACAGGGAGCCTCTGACAATTTGTGGACTAGACCTGGCTGTGTTCAGGCCTCTGAATGTTTTAACTGGTATAAGATGAGTAGGAAAAAATTTATTTCCAATTCTATCTTGGACATCCAAAACTAATATTTTTCCATTTCACTAAGATTTGTTAAACAAACCATCTACAAAGATCAGATTTATTTAGTTACTATTGAATTACTCTGGCTCCTGTAAAATGCAAGGCTAAAGCACACTAAAAGGTGATTTTGTAAATAGAGGCCATTCCATTTTGTATTGTATAAACAGAGCTTAGTGTCACAGATCCATGTATTTGTATGCTGCAGTTGTCTCACTACTCAAGTACACCAAATAAGGTCTCAAAAGAGAGAGTGTTTAGCTTTCCAGGTACTCAGTGAGATCACCAAGTGCTCAGATGATTTTTTTTTTTTCTTTGTCTAAATCTTCCTTCATAGAAAACTGAAAACTGAAAGCTGCATGAAGTGTTTGCTGTTATCTCCAGACATTAGAGGACATGCTGTTGGGTCTATTTCTTACAAGGCCATGAATATGACTTGATAATTTGGAAATACATGATTGTGTCTCCTGTATCAATAGAAGCAGTTTTGCTAATTAGGATTATTTGTTTGGGGTTTTTGGTATGAATTCCTGAAGAAGTTACTCAAATGATGCACTTAAATATATGTTTTAAAATCATATTCTTGCTGATGATGACTGACATTGCTTGTTGTGTTATTCTGTTTGCATAACCATGATAGTTTTAGAGGCATTTGTGGTGTTTGCCCCTGTAAAATACAACAAAACCTGCTTTTATTTCCACTGAAATAATACTGATTGGTAAAAGTTTCTGGGGTTCAGATTTTCAGGTGAGTCTTTTCACCCTGCAGTGAAGAAAAACTCAATGCGCTATTAAAAAGTTCCCACATAGGATGCATCTGAGTGGTGAGCTTATGTTTACAGGCTGGTATTGGTGCAATCACATTCAAATAATAGAATGCGCAGAGTTCTGAAGGTTTGTTTTAAAATTAGGAGTTGGACTGGTGATATTTTATGGGTTTAGGTCTGACCTGCTAGAAGCTATTGATACTAGTGTGTAGCTCAGTGTATTCACACCAACTGTCTGGTCATTATTGGGTTTGCAGTTTGTGTGTGTAAAGAAAAGAAAAATTATCTAGGATGGAGAGATATAGAATGTATCTCTTCTTCATTTATGACTCCAGAAGTAAATTTTAAGCAAGTAGTATCTCTTGTCAGGTGTAATCAAGGTTGCTTGCAAAACTGTAAAAATGGATTCAGTTTCAATTTTCCATCCCATTTGAAAGAAAACTGTCATGTTTTAAAGTTGGTTATAAATGTTCAGGTATTTTTTTAATGTATGTTTCCATACATTAACATAATTTAATTTGTATTTTAATATTAAGATTAAAAAAATTCAATTTCATTTAGGTAGCAGAAGGTGTGTGGGTATGGATTGGCCTAGGAATGTGATCAGGGACTACCAAATTGAGATGATTTGCTTTTGGAAATGAAAAGCTGTTGCCATGCCACACTTAACTGTAAAGCACAGAGCAAATTTTGCTGTCTGATCATAAGCAGATTTTTCAGTTCTGTTATAGGAAAAACTTCCATTTGGGGGGTGGAGGTAATACAAGATACCATGGCAGCATGAATCTTGTTTTCTCTGCTAAGGGTTATTAAGCAGGAGACCAGCTACAGCCAATCTGTTGTCAAATGAACAGGATCACCTCCCATCCTTGTGGGCAGGCTGTCATGTAAGTGACAAGAACTACTTTTGTCATCTATTGATCCCATTCCAGTAGAGTGGGCTCCGTTACAGAAGAGGTGATGTGCTCTGAGGGGTTGATGGACTTCATAGCCCTGTTTCAGATCCCTTAAGCTACCAAGGCTGTGGTTAATAACAACGCTGTTATTAGCTTAAATGTACAGCTTTCACAGAAATTCAGTGAGAAGCACCACTGAAGTTCCAAAGACTCCTTTTAAGAATTTAACCTGAGTGTTTGATGCTTATTTATTTTGAATAGAGTTTGCTTCATCGTAACTCTGCTTCTTACTAAATATAAGATGCTTGAGTGGCTCTGTGAACTTTGTGTTTTGGGTTTTTTTCTGCAGGCACATACTTAACTGCTGACATCACTGGTATTCAATGAGACTTGTAAATTCACACTTCTTAATATTTTATTTTTTACAGGTTAGTTCAGTTCAGCTAGATGTCTTGTTTAGAATGGCTTCTTGCCAGATGGCAGCCTATGGACATAAAAGAGACAAGAGAGAAAGAAGAAAGTTTAGGGAGAAACTGGTAAATGAACATTGTAATGGCAAGTCTGCAAAACCACTTTCCTTCTTCCTTTCCCCTTCTGAGACATGCTTAGTTTGAATGGGTACTGCTTTATTCATCACTATCAGTAACACAACTAATTCAACTCTTGTATCATAGTGGAGCCACAGTTTTACTGTTTTTACTGTGATTCTGGTAAGCTGTAAATTGTCACTGATTTGAGAGTTTGAGCCAATAAGTGCTGCTTAAATGTGCTTACCTTACATGGAATCATAGAATCAACCAGGTGGGAAGAGACCTCTAAGATCATCCAGTCCAACCTATTATCCAGCCCTAAGCAATCAACCAGACCATGGCACCAAGTGCCTCATCCAGGCTTCTCTTGAAACATCTCCAGGGATGGTGACTCCACCACCTCCCTGGGCAGCCCATTCCAATGGGCAATCACTTTCTCTGTGAAGAACTTCCTCCTCACATACAGCCTATACCTCCCCTGGCACAGACTGCGTCCCCTTGTTCTACTGCTGGTTGCCTGGGAGAAGAGACCAACCCCCACCTGGCTACAACCTCCCTTCAGGTAGTTGTAGACAGCATTGAGGTCACCCCTGAGCCTCCTCTTCTCCAGGCTAAACACCCCCAGCTCCCTCAGCCTCTCCTCACAGGGCTTGTGTTCCAGGCCCCTCATGAGCTTCGTTGCCCTGTTGAACTGCTGTGTGGAATGAGCCCTATAAAAGATGACAGGATTTCAGTTTAAACATCAGACTGTGAAGTGATCACAAGGGAACAAAAGAAAGCGCCTCCCTAATAGCCACTAACACCTTGAGCTAACTGCATCTCTCTAATTACAGTCATGTAATCAAGCATGGAAACCATTTCCCATGTACTTTGCCTTTTGGAGAAGGTTCTTTTTCCAGAAAGGTAGTTAAGTTGTTGAACTAGGCTCTAATCAAAAGCATGTATAATAATATTCAGGGGAGAAAGAATCAGTGAAGAAAGGGATAATTTATGAACTGTTTGTGGGCACACAACCAAATAAAACCATGGGGGAACCAGAAATTAATTTGTGGTTTATCTAATATTCAAGGATCAGAGTCTGATTCTCAGAGATTCTCTCAGGTTTTCATTTTGCTTGTTCTCACTTTCAAACAGTAATTTTTGCTGTTTTGCTTATTGTAGCAGTAGCATTGTTGTAAGCTCTATTTCTGACCTTCAGATTACAAGGACAATAACAAAATAAAGCTGAGAAAAAGTCAAGACTGTCTAAATAAGCTGCTTTTTTTGGAATCCAGTTTTAGAGATGAAACTGTACAATTTTCTCTAAAGACCAAGAAATTGTCAGGATTTCAAGAAAAATCATATGATTGTGTGACGTTACCCACAGAAGAACTTTTCAAATCAGTTTGTCACTTCAGCAGGTTTTTTTTTCTGTTTTCAAATAACTGTTCTTGCAGTGATTTACACAGATTTTAAAATACAGCAGAGATCTTAATAGCAAATTGAATTCTTCTTGCCTGAATTTGAAAGTATGTTTTAGTTTTCTAAGAAAAGTGAAGTTAAAACTTTCTGGCCTGTTTCTAGACTGGCCACATAACCTTATTATTGCAGCTTTTGTTGTTTTTCTTCTATCATTTGTTGACTTGTATTGTCCTTTATTTAGTTTGCAAGCTGCGTTAGAGCTAGGAACATCTCTTTTGATCTATGATGTCTCTAGCATACTTCTGGGCATAATTGTAATCATAAAAATCTTTGAAACCTTTCCACCTGGTGTCTTGTTATCGCTAAAGTTGAGATGTTCTATACCGGCACCATTGTTTAGCCTTCAAACACTTAGAAAATAATAAAAACAACTACACAAGACTGTGGTTTACGTCCTTGTAGCATACAAAAATATCTGTTTCATCGCAGTATCTTCAATTCTCCCTTAATCTCTCAAACCCCTATGAATAAAGCATTGGATTACCAAGTAATACCCTTCATCACAAGGAATTAGGCACTTTGGCTTTAGGCTCCATCTAAACCACTGCATTAGGAGAGATGTTACTGACGTCATATTTTCCAAGTTGCGGTTAACTCACGTGGTGCCTTCTCTCACCCTTTAAGATCTTGCAGAGATAAAATGTGTCTGTCGTGACTCTCTTAATTCTCTCTCCTTTTGGGTGGCTTTAGGGCACTGGAGTGCGTATGGTTTTGTAAGTAAAAAACGAGTAGGAAACTTTTTTTTTTTGTTCCTGTTTGTGTGTGTGCCAGTCAGTCTGTAACAGCTTTGGTTGTAAGATTAATAAATGAGAATACTCTTTTACTTACAAGAGGACTATTTTTCATTAGGGCTTTGATGTGCCGGTGTCTGCAGTATGCAAAAATTCAAAGGACATCTAGCTCATAGTTGCCTCCTCCCCTTTTCTTCAGTTATCATCTTTTAAAACTTGCAGTGGTACCAGTTTTTGTTTCCTGTATCATTATTCATGAGAATTCTTTTAGCATTCATAGAATAAAATGGATGGAATACATCTCTCTACTGGCATCCCTGTTGCCCCTACACTTCAGCTGGCTAGCAATGAGGAATGTAGCTGGTACCTGGTCAAAACCTGTCCAGCAAATGCCTGATTTTTAAAGATACTACCTCTGTTTAAGGCAGAGGAAGTGTAAGAGTCACCAATGCGGCCGTGAACTCATCGGATCATTCAGTCCTTAGTGTTTACCAGGAATTACATTCTTACTAAATGTTGTTAAAACAAACCTCAATTTGAACCAATTTGCTTTCTGACACTTGCTATGTAATCTTACTCTCTGAAAGGATTTCTGATTGCATTCATTTTTCTTCCCTTTTTTTACTAATACTCTTGACGGTATGTTGGATCTACAGTAAGCATGAATTCTGTTGATTTAGTATGTCCTCATAATCTGGATAATTGCTTTAGAGAAGCCATTTTAGTTGATCATTTTATGGTTTGCTGGACAGCTGTTTATCTTGTAAGATTTTTGATGCTGCAGTCCATAACAGAACCACCACGAATTATGTTGGATTGATTTTGTTACTTCATCACACCATTGAGCAGGCCTAGACTCCTCTATTTAACAAAATTGTCACTTGCTGTCACATTCCCCTAGCAATTTTAACACCCTGTCATCATACACATAAGAAAGTGCTTATCTGCAGAAGACCTAATTAGACAAATTATTATTATTGCTTCATTGTGGTTCTACAATTTTCTCGTGTGTTCTTTTAAAATAGTGACAGTCAAAGTGACCTTATCGTCTGCAAGAGAACTGCAGCCTTCACCAGAAAGCCTGAAAGTTGGAACGTAAGGTTTGCAGCTCATCCTCACTTTGCATGCCCTGAACAACAGTGTTCTCTTTACCCTTGGCACTGTTGTAAACAAGAACCTTTCTGGTCTGCTGAGTGATTATGTAAATAGACAGGGCTTTTATAAAGCATTTAAAGCGTCAAAGAAGAACTTCTTTACAGTTTTTTCTAAAAGTAATTACATAATTGTACAAGTTTTAAGTTGTGGGTTTTTTGTTTTATTTTTCTAGCTGATATGTAGATACCAGTCTCTTTTGAGCATTCTTGCTAAAGGGTCCTAAAAATCATTCAGGAAAACAAATCTGCTAGGCTTTCCCCTATTATCAACATCCCAAAATGCCTTTGGCAATGAGTAAATGCCAAGCATTTGTTACTTGGCACTTGACTAGTCACTCATTTATTTAAACTCAAACATGTTGCATAAGTTTGTGAAAGTTCTGCTAAGCTACTAATTCAATGCACAAAAAAACCCCTTCCCATGATCCAACCTTTCCAATTGCCATCTGAATAGTACCGCCAGGGTAAAAACACACAGGACCCTGTATCCCATTAAGTGCAGCTGACTGCCTAGTTTTGGCAGAATGTGCAGCTGGCTGTGAGCAGTTGCAGGGTGTTATTTTTGCACTCTGCAGGCTAGGTGTGTGTTGCTGCAGTAAAACAGCTCATCCTTCTTCTATCCCACTCCTTTTTTTTTTTTTTTGTTTTTTAGTCAGATTTTGGTGTTCTTATCCTAATAGCAGTACTTGCATGTTCATTAAACATCATTTTTTGTCTTGAAGATTCTGTATAAGATCTCTAAGATCCAGCTTCACCTGCATGCCTAGAACACAGTGGATAAAAGCAATTTCCTGTTATGGTACTGCCATAATTTTTAATATATGTGCTTACTGATTCTTCCTTCTCTAGAGTATTTGGGTACTGACCACCTGGTTTTGCTTTTGAAAGTCTTTAGGTTAGGTGGGGTAAGTTTATAATTTTTCTCTGTTTTAGGATTTGATTCCCATCTTGTTAGCTTTTGTTAGGAGACCCTATCAATATCTTACTAGATTTTTCAGACTAACGCTTGCTTTCTTGCCCCAAGATTGCCCTTCGCTTTCTGGGAAGAAATAACTAAAAAAACCCTCCCTCATCTTCCTCTGTTCCTTTAGTAAAATTCTTCTTTGCCATGATGCCTACTAAAAATATAGGGCTGCAAATCTGATGTGCTGCAACTACTCTGAGACCTGTGGACTGGGAATCTAGTCTGAGGGAAGAATCAATAAGCAAAAAATGTGTAGTAAAACAGAGCGAGTTAAGCCATGTATTTTAATGCCTCACTCACAACTTCTGACCTGCACAGTATACTCTGTCAGCAGTCTGCTACTGCATGTGTACCACAACTGAAAAAAAGCTGACAGTAGGAACATAAATCAGTTGCAAGGGCTTGGTTGGAAGAAGCAGAAATCTAAAAACTGAAAGAAAATTTAAGAATTGCTTTTTAATTCTGATTCTAAGGGAGCATTGCTTTGTAGAACTGTATTTCTCTTTTCTATGTCCCACATCATTGTTTTACTTGCTATGAAGTAGAAATACTAATGTCTTCTGCCTCTGTGTCCCCTGCAGAATGCTTAAAATACACATCAAACAACTGTTTCCTTAATTATGGTTCCCTGAGAGCCCTACATTTTAATTGAACTTGTGCCAAGAAGTATTTTTATGTAATTGTCGTCTCAACAAGATGTCAAAAATTAAAATGTTAAATAAGAAGATGTTAAAAATGAAAGATGGGTTTTGTAGCACAGTCCACTGTACATCCTCTCTTTTGCTTACTCAGTGAATGTTTTTTATCTAGTGTTGCTTGATATTGTTTATATTCTAGGTTTGATGTTTGAAGCATTCTAAATGGGAATTCAGTCTTCGTCATAAGTTAATAACCTAAATAACCTCAGGTCAAAATTGCCCAGGTGATGGAACACCTATGGAAAGTTTTCTGTCTTCAGAGGAAAGACGCAAACCTGTTTTTTTTCTTATTTGCTTTATTCAATTGGTATTTTTCCCTTTAAATCAGAAGACTGGAATGTAAAAACAATAATGGTGATAAAAATTTGAGCAAAACATAAATGAACTCTATGTAAATGTGAGGTTTTTTTGGGCTGTAGCTGAATGAAATTGAACTGCATCTTGAAATAAAAAAAAACACTAAATACTTACAGCGAAGTATATTGACTTACTGGTTTTAATAAACTGAAATTTTAATGTGAAGCCACATGAAGAGTATTTCAATTAATTTAAATCAGCTCATTTTGTTTTGAAGCAAGACAAAGAATACTTTATAGCAAATGTTTTGTGCTTTTACATACAAGGTGCCTTTGCCATTATACTTCTATCACATCACTGTTTGGGGTTTTTTTTAAGGGCTTTGGCAGTTTAAGCATGTTCAGCTTTGGTGATAAAACACTGAGATGTCTTTTAGAACAGCCTAGAAATAGCTGCTAACCACTGTTTGTAAGGTTCTGAAACAGCTAATATAAAGCAGTATTAGTGTGAACAGATTATAAAATAACCTCCTAACTATATTTCTCAGTTTAAGGCCTAAAATTCATAGTAGAAATGTTTCATGATACGTGCATTAAACGGTCAATGTACTGATTTAATTTGTAGAAATAGTAGTCCCTTGTCGTTTGAGTTGTCTTTGATCCATAGCTTTTAACAGACTATCAACAATGCTAAATTAAACAAAAAAAAAGAAAATAATTTAGTGGACAGTGTGAGAAAATCCACTTTAAACCTTTAATAACTGTTACATGTTTTGTGCCTTTTGTTTTACAGATTTCCTTTTTGCCTCCAAAGTGTTCTGTTATGGCAGCCTCCAGTGAACAATGACATCCTTTGAAAGATACAGGTGCCAAAAAGCCAGACAAAAACAGTGGCCTTGTTTCATTTTTACTCCAACACAGTGAAATGGTGCTCTTAAAGTTTTGTTATTAACTCTCACTGGAAAAAACAAAACAAAACAAACTTCTGACTGGACCTTTTTTCCCAGCCTTCTCCCAGTGTTCTTATGGACACTTGACACAGTGACATCATGTAGTAGGCCCTGAAGTGTTGTCATAATTAAGTTGCAATGGTTTTATACACTTCCCCATTTCCCAACAGCTTTCTGTCAGTTCTGCATTCTTTTTCCTGGGGCCTGATTTTCCCATGTTACTGGTTAGCAGATAGGCTTGTGGCCTCTTTTGTTCCAACCACCTATGAAAAACGTCAAAGAGCAGATGATCCATGCTATTTCCACGCGCTCTGCATCATTATCACCACTCCCATCTACTTGGCACTATTGGTAGCCTCTCTTCCTTTTGCTCTCGTTGGCTTTGTGTTATGGTCCCCACTGCAGTCAGCCAGAAGGCCGTACATCTACTCGAGGCTAGAAGACAAGCACCATGCCAATGGAGCCACGCTGCTCACTGAATGGAAGGCTGCAGGGAATGGGAAGAGCTTCTGCTTTGGCAGTGCCAATGTTTGCCTGCTGCCAGATTCTCTGGCAAGATTTAATAACGTTTTCAATACACAGGCTAGAGCTAAAGAGATTGGCCGGAGGATCCGAAATGGGGCAAGCAGACCACAGATCAAAATATATATAGATTCTCCTACCAACACATCCATCAGTGCCGCAAGTTTTAGCAGCTTGGTCTCCCCCCAGGGTGGAGATAACACTAATCGGACTGTTAATGCTGGCATCAAAAGGACAACATCAATGGAGTATAAAGGAGACAACACTGGCTCAAACAACAGTGAGGATTGTAGAGAAGATAAAGGTGGAGCTGGAGAGCCAAATGAGGGAGAAGAAAATACTTGCATTGTCCGCATAAACGGAGAGGATAACGGCCACGTGTCAGACACAGAAACAGATACCGTCAATGGCCAAGCTCATGCCAGCAGCCCCGCAGAGCCCTCAGTGGAAGGTGATGCAGAGCTCTCAAAAACACCAAACCACAAACAGAAGGAAGGAGACTCTGGGAGTTTAGACAGCTACTCTGCCTCACGAGAGTCCTTAGTTAAGGTTCGTGTTGGAGATGGTACAGTGGACCAAAGCACTGTCAACAACAAGCTCCTCTACAAAGCTTCAATCATGAAGAAGACTTCAGTGCGGAAAAAGAAACACACAGATGAGACCTTTGATCATGAGATCTCTGCTTTTTTCCCTGCCAATTTGGACTTCCTGTGTTTGCAGGAAGTGTTTGACAAAAGAGCTGCAGAGAAATTGAAAGAGCAGCTTCATCACTATTTTGAATACATTGTCTATGATGTTGGGGTCTACAGTTGCCATGGCTGCTGTAGCTTCAAGTTTGTGAACAGTGGTCTACTTTTTGCCAGCCGCTATCCAGTTATGGATGCCGCCTATCACTGTTACCCCAATGGAAGAGGAATGGACTCCTTGGCTTCCAAGGGAGCCTTGTTTCTCAAGGTAAGAGCCTTTCTGAAGCTATAAATATTTACTCTATATATGTGACAAGTTATGAAGTGATGTCATTTTTCTCTCAGTCATTTCTGCTAGAGTTCAAAGAGACAATATTCAGATCTAGGTTATCTGATATAACCTATATATAGGATCTGTGGCCTAGATACTGTGTTAAGTGATGGATGTAGATGAAACAGTGGGCTTTTGGAGGTGGAACGTGAGCGCAATTACAAGTGTCAAAATTTGAACTAGTTTTCATGTAATTTTAGTTTCTTTTTTACATAGCCTCTTTAATAAATACACAAATTCAAAACTTCATAACACGAGTACAGTACAATAGGCATTACTGTTAGAAACCAGCTTGTTCATGCTGAGTGTTTGTGGGAATCAAAAGGCAATCAAACATCTGATTGCCACTAGAATAATCCAGAAGGAATTGCAATGAAATACATGGCTGTCCCTCTCTCTTGGTTGCAGAAGGATTGTTAAGGAGAGATACAGAGATGAATAAACAAACAAAAATAAAAAATGCCTAGGATACTGGGGAGCACAGAGCTTTTTTGCTTTATTTACACATTTACTTACGTTAATGGCAGTGAGAATAGGAGGCCTGAGGTTATACATCTGTATATCACGGAAAGTAGGAATAAAAGCCTGCATGTAGTGAGTTGCTTTTCCAAGACTAGTGGCTGTTTCTGTGTAACTCTTGTGAGCATGTGTCCCTCTTCCTCAAACTGCATATCAGACTCTTCTAATTTCTGATTTGTCAAGAAGCCAAACTTTGTACAGAGACCCAAATCTGTAGACCTAAATGCTGACAGATCTGAAAATCTTCTAGAATGTTGGATTTCATATTTAGGGGTTTTGTTACAGTTTGGAATGAATTTCACTAACATTTTTCTGAATGCTAGCAAATAATATATACTCAAATTATATGTACTTTCTAGTGCTCACGAGTTCTCAACAAAAGCCACTCATAGCCATTAAGAATATGGATTGTTAATAAGGATCGGGGGGGGGGGTTCTCTACCCACTGTTTGTAATTTGTTAACAAAGCAAAAACCTTTGGTATTGTGGCTTGACTAAAAAAAGGCAATATTGGAATTTGCAGTCTGATAATGGTTCAGTATTTCATATACATCTGAATACAGGTTTACAAAACTGTCTAAGCTCTCTTTATGAACACATACGAGTACTGTATGTAGCTGAAGTTTATTTTTTTCATCATAAAGTGCTGCGTGCAAAAACTGAACAGACATCTTGTGCACTACAGATATTACAAGGGTCACAAAGACAGCCCTTCAACGTATTCATTTATTAGGGATGAAGAGATTAAAACCAATCTGCTTTCAACTTTTCTGTGCTGAGTCACTGGTTTGCTACCTGCTGGGCAGGCTGCAATGTCTCCATTTCTTTTGCAGAAAATTAATCCTCTTTTCAAAATTCCACTGGGATGATGAACTTTATTTAACAATGTGAATCCATAATTAAGTTACAGTTGAGCAGGGAATAGAGACCAGTTATTATGAAGTTTCAAATATTACTACATTCTTTTAAATATGACAGCATTCTGGCCCAGCTAAATGAACATTTTTCCTTGTGTCTGTGTCATTCTGATACACTGCACTTTATACTTAAAATATTTTTCATTCTGAGTTAAGGCTGTCCTATATGAAATGACTTTCTGTCTTAATTCTACATTAAGTGATCATTGGTAATTTCTTTGATGAAAAAACATAGATTAAAAAAATAATGATCTAGTTAATTTAGCTTTGAAACCAAGTAGGTTAGAAGGTTGTTGGTTTTGATGCTCTTAGACAGCAGCTTAGTGTATGTGGACTCTAGACAAAAGTTGCAGGGAGTAAAATAGCCTGGTTTGTTTCTGAAGTCTGAAAGAATCAATCCATTGCCTTCAGCAGTCCTGAGGTCTTAGACTGCGGTAGCTGCAAGCTAGGAAAGTGCATCGCAACTGTGGCTGGAAGGTATCATTCTAGCCAGTGCTCTGCCATTCAAAGCAGACAGCTTACATTACTGCTTTTAGATACTTCTTTTGCCTGCTCTTTCAGTATTTGGTATGTATATAATGCAGTCCAGTCCCACAGTAGTTATCTCAGTGTGGTTTCAAAGACAGGTAGATAGAGAGCCTTGCAGAACAAGAGTCTCTGAATTGGTTTCCATTGGTGCTGGCATGGAGTATCCTGTGCAAACTGTGTTGAGTTCCTGACTCCTGTGGAACACTTGGCGTTCCATTCCTGAAGTGGAAAAGACTGGGTTTTGTTTGGAAGTATACTTACAAAGACTGTTGCTTTGTGTAGCTCCTATCTATCAGTGAAGGAAAAAAATGCTCTCTAGGTTGTCTAGAAAAAAAAAGCTGTTGAAAGCGAGTGAGGGGAGACGACTTGCAGTTTGAAAATATGGATAAAATCATTTCATGTTTCCACTTACTGGGAGGATGAAAGTTTCATTCAAATCTTTTTGGGTCTCAGAAAATATTCAACATCCAAATTGAGAAGAATGTTCAGAGAAAGAAACTGTCTCTCATTTACTGGGTAACATTTGTCTCTTTAGTACAAATACAACTGTTAAGGAGATAAATTGAAGGGCTCAGAATGAAATATTCAATGAAAGTTGCCTTTTTGTTCAAAATTGTTTTGAAGGAGTTGAAGTTGAACAGATTCCTATGGCACCAAGTGTTTAACAAGGTTTTTCATTTTTGAAGTACATTCTGTTTCCAGTGAAGAGGAACTGATTTTTCATTGCCCCCTTCTTCCTTCTCCTTCTTTCACTATCTAGATTGTAAAGTTCAGATGGAGATTTGGAAGGATTTAAAAGATTTGCTTAGTCATACAGAATTATTGTACCTGAGAGACTTAGACAGCTCAAGGGTTATTATTAGTGGCTACAATAACAATCAGCTCTATGTACTGCTTTTCATTCATATATCTCAGGATGCATAATAAAGAAAGGTCAGTATCTGCTTAACAGAAGGAGAAACTGAAGCACAGGAAGGTAAAACGATTTGATTGTGGCTTAACAGCTGGGATGTCATAACCAAGGAGAAAAGTTGGAGGTAAATTACAGATGCTTTTAATACTGTTTAATGCTACTGATGGCATGCTACCTAACAGCTATCTGGAGACCTGTGCACAGGAATTTTGCTAGCCTTGGTCTGATCCCTTTCTAAGGATGTCTGCCACAAAAGGTGCTGCTGCTGGCTTTTTCCTGACGGAGATCATAGATCATTTTTTCCATCTGTATAGGCTAATGCTTTCCAGGTCAGCCTCCATGAAGTCATGAGGATGACATAGTTGTGACTAGCTATTGTGCGAAGCCCATTTTCTGCATAACTGGAGGACTAACAGACGTTCAGCATTTGGATCTCTTCAAACCCTAGCAGTGTTTCAGTCTCCAATCTGAGGGTCTCACTGGGACCTAAGAGGGAGAAAGTCACAGAAAACATAGCATGTAAGTAGGGGGACAATGTCACTTGCATCTAAGTGACAGTTTTGTGTCTGAAATGTTAAACCACAGTTCCTAGTCACTGCTAAAGACTCAGAGGAGAAGTTAGCAAATATATAAATCAGCCAATCCATTTTCATACTTTGACAGTCTGGGCCCTTGGGAGACTCGGCCGTGACTTTCTGTTCTAGTGCAGCATTTCACATGAATTTAAAATGCCAAGGAAAAGAGCCCTCGAGTCTGTTTTGTAGGTTTTATAACTCCAGTTGTCTCTTAAAGCTGCTCTGCTACAGACAGAGGTTGGACTTGATGATCCTTGAGGTCTCTTCCAACCTTATTGATTCTGTGAAATGGGACTGACGCCCATGCCACCATGTGCTGGTGATTCTCACTAGAAAGCTGGAGAGTATGTATCTGCATGTAGCATGACGCAGACTACAGTATATAACATGATGCAGATTGCAGCGCTCTTGGTTACTCTGTAGCTCTTATGTGGATTTTAAATCACAGTGGGTCTGAGGAATTTTAAGGGAGTTTGAATATGTGCCCCTTTCAGAAATTGGATGATGATTTTGCAGTGAAAGCAAGTTTAAAAGGTATTGGTGAGTGCCGAGAAAAAACTGTAATGCTTCACCTGGTTGTAATTTACTAGGTTTCAAATTGTCAACATTAATCTTTTGATGGAGGGATTAGCATGTGGCCTTAGTTGCACTGCCATTCAGGGATGCTGTCTAAATTGTGGACAGCAATGTAATAAAGCCAAAAAACAGCCTTAACTTGACCTGATGAGTTACTGATTTGGAGAGCTTGTCCATATTTTTCCAGATGTATCAGTCAAAGAAAAACTGTCACTTCTGCTGACAAATGTTGTCTCTCTCACCCTGAAATTGTGATAGCTATAACTGTAACATCAATCTAAGCCACACAGGACAGGTAAATGCTTACCTGAGGTGGAGAGGTGAATGAAGGAAGTGAACGAGCCATTCTCAAAGTGGCTATTAACTGAGGAGAGGTTTTGGCATGGTTTTCCTTCCACTGAGATTGGGAGATATGGAAGCCTGGTGCATATAAAGCTGTTCTTCCTACCATTCTTAGCAAGAAATTATTCTGGTTTTTGGCATCTGCCGAGAGAGAGAGCTTCAGCAAAAATAACAATTCTTGCTTAAAACACAGTATGTGAACATAGAGCAACAGGAAAACTGCAGTCTGATGGGGTAGTTTCAACAGCTATTCTAACAAAATTAAAGGGAATCAAAAGGAAAAAACTTGTCTCGTGATTTTTTTGCTAAATTTCTGAAAGAACTTGTGTTTAAGTAATAATTCCTAAGCTTATTAACAGATTTACTTTTCAAATTCTCTGAAAATTAATGCTGTTCTCAGGAAGTACAGTAATTGGGCAGAGAACATGTTATTATTCATCGCTTAAAGGAAACCTAGCAACCTTTGCTTTATGTGCAGAGCTAAACTTGTTTTTAAAAGAGCTGATATGGTAGTAACAGATGGCAGAAGGAGCAGTAGCTCTGGTTGCAGAACTGCTTTGAAGCAAAATTTTTACTATTGGGCACTGTGGTGATGCCTGCTTTGTATGGTAAAATGAGGGTTCTCTGAATTTAACCTCTGTCATTCTCCTTTGTGATATTCCTGATGCAGATATATTTTGCTTGGGTAGTTTAAGCTGTTTTTATTGTCCCAGGCCAACTTGTGTGTGTTGTGACTGAGAGTGAGGGGCAGCTTCTGCTATGCGGTTACATAACATAGTGAGGGGAGATTTTTTTCCTCTGGCACAGAACAGGGGAATGGCTGTTTCATGACCCCAGTAAAATATCATCTACAGATTTCAGTGGTTAGATTTTTCTTGTCCTTGACCAGTTTTCCCATATCTACAGTTTCCCATATATACAGTTATCTACAGATGTATAAAAGAAATCTCTATTGCTGTACATGGACTTGTTTAGATAACTCTAGAGCTGTGCCATTTACCTCAGGAGGGTAACCTAAACATTTTCCACATGTTCAGTTTCTGCTCTAAAATGTTAATGCAGGAATTGGGTCAAGGCCAATAAACTGCCTGAGACTTTTTTTCAGAAAGAAATAAAAAAGACCTGACCATGGCACTGTACCATGTTCTTTCCCTTTCATATATTTAATGTTTCTAATCGCAGTCTTTTTCACTAATGGGGACAAATGAAATCTGTTGTGCAGAGAAATACTGGGTTGAGAGAATGTGAGTTGTGGGCTTTATTCCTCTTCAGAAGAAGAGCTCTTCATTCGTGGACGGATTTACAGCCACTTCCCCTCACATTTAAGCTTAATGAAGCTTTGCCAAATAACTAATTCTGTGAGTTCATGGAAGCATAATTGTCATGTGGCAGGTGAGGGAAAGTAGGATTCTGAAATACTTGACTGCAAATGTGGCTGGAAAGAACTGCCAAGCAACAAACAGAACTTTGAGTTGACCTCCAAAACATTTTAAACTTATTTAATATGGTTAAATAACATATTTATAATAATAAATTAGTCATTTAATTAATGTGTCTTCTTTAGAAGCTGCTACACATCCCTGAAGGCAAAAGGCAAAGCTGTCAAAGTACTAAAAATAAGATAGATCTTTTACATTATGTCCAAGTTAACAAAAAAACCTACTACATGGAACACAAAGCACAGGAATAAAGTACATCATTCTTGGAAGTTACCACTAATCCAAGTCATCTCTGTGGGGCAGGAATGTTTGATTTGTGAATGTGAGAGGTTTAAGTTTTCCTTGGCATTTTCTCTGAACAGTAAGAGGAATGAGGACTTGGGCGTGCAGTTTGACTGGCTACACCCATCAGTTTCAGTTGCACTGAAAAGAAAATGGAACTCTTCCCATTTTCTTTCTTTTCTCTTCCACCCTCTATTGTTTACTCATTATCATTACATAGGATGTAGTATTCCAACAGTTACTGAAATCAGGAGTGTACCTGAAAAGACTGTGCTGTTATCAGCATGCCTCAGATCATCAAACCTGGGCGGTCTGAACGACCAGTGCCTGGGAAGGTATTGCCACTTGTGCATATACAGTTGCTTTACCTGCAGGAATTCAGGAATTTCTGTGGGAGTAAGCTACTGTCAGGTCTACTGTAAAGTCTGTTTCAGTGCCCTGCTCTTATTCTCTGAGTGGTTTATTTCTAAGGCAAACAGTAATTGGAGGCCCCTGCTTAGATGATGTTCTTTATGAACGCATTATTCATGCTTTTGTTTTTAAGGAGAGAGGTGTTTTTTTCCACAGAGCATGCAGGTGTGCTTTTCAGCCTGGCTATTTTTTCCCCCCCTAATATGAACGTTGTTAGCTTGGTTCTTGTCATGAATGTAGATCTGTCTGCTGCATACCTACATACTTTGGAGACTTCCAAAGTGCTATTCCAATAATTGGCACTTTCATTTTCAGCTAAGCTGATGAAATGAGTAGTTTTACTCATTTACAGTCCAAGATGTGATTGAACTATAATGGCTGAAGCTAGAGGTAATCTATGTAGCATCCTGGCTTCCTGAAAGGTCCTTATGATTGACCTTTCCCAGCTTTGAGATCATTTGCCATGTGTAGACTGTGGGCTGATAAAACTCTGTGGAGCTTCTTCCAGGAGTATGCCAAACTTTTATCTCACTTATGAGTTGCACATCTGGATTTGCTTTCCATGAAGGAAGAGGCAATGGCATATGCTTGGACTTGCATGTGTATAAACCCTTCATATTGAAGGGTACACATTTTAGAAACTGTTTGCTCAATGTAGGATTTTTTGCAATGGCTGCTTCCTGGCAGCGTGGGGCTTCTAGAAAATGTGACTGAAGGTTAAGTTCCCCTCATGACAAATCTTATTGTTTTGTCTATGCATTATTGGTGTTTGAGAACCTAGTTTGGTTCTTTGAGTAAGACTTCTCATGTACGGCAAATTTTGAAGCATTAAGGACCGTTTCCTTCTAAGTACCTGACAGTTTAGTAACATAGCAATGACAAGCTTGGAGCTGTTTTTTTAAGTTGGTATTTAGGTAGCATTTCCTTTTTGTTTCAGTACCTGTTGCTGCTTTTCTTGACATCCAGCTGTAAGAGAAGCATTTTGCACTTCTGAGACAGATGTGTGTAAATATAAACTATTACAAACCAAGGTACTTGTCATGTTTGCAGCTTTGTATACTCCTTATACTGGAGTATGGCAAATAGGAGATGTGCAGTTTTCCAGTTAGCTCTGAAAACTGCCATGATAGCAAGTAATGTGACTGAATTTAAAGTGATTTCCTTCACTCTAGCTCAAATATTTCAGCTATTGCTACTCATTACATTTCTATTCTTGCCAACAAGACTCTTTCAGAGGCAGACTTGTTGCCTTCATTTCATTTTTCAATAAATGATGAGTACTGTTTATTACCTGATACCAGTCTAACTGAAGCACATACTACTCCTTAGGCCATGTAGGACAAGCTTTCAATACACAGTTACAGGAATGCAGAGTTTTGCATTGTACAGCACAGAATCAGCATGGGCTTTCCAGCAGATTGTACTAATGTGCTGTGGCGTAGAAATGAAATCTTTTAATAAAAAGTACTTGATGTGAAGTGCTGTTATGTACCGACACAGCCAGCACACTGAAAATAAAAATTCAGAGCTGTCAGACTGACATTTATTTAATTTAGAGGCAAGGGACAAATATAAATATGTAGCAATAGAAACTGGCATTCTGAATTCCAAACACAACCATAGCAGGCTTTCCCTTTTATGGAAAACAGCCTCTTCCTCATCTGAAATGAGGTTTTTACAACCCCTATAGCTAACAAAATGTAGTGTTCAATGGTGTAACAGGGATCAGAATCCAGTCCTAATTTCCAAATGTTTGATGAGTTTGATTATTTAACCTTTGCAAATGTAAAATAATTGCCGTTTCACACATTTCAGCATAATATTGAAAAATAATTTGTTTCTGTCAAAATTATATAACTAGAAGACTTTATTAAACCACAAGTATGTTCAGAATTTAACAGGGTCATAGGCAACTTTCTCCTCTTATATCCTATTTTATAACACCAGGAACTACAAATATATTTAGGGATTAGGAGTGTATAAATTTCCTTAGACAGGACTAAGACTATACAGTGATTTTTCAGAAAGCAGTCTCTAAAGTTGTTCCCTATAGAAGGGTAATTTAATGAATGTATTACTAATATAGAGCGATTGAGGTGAGCTGCACTCAGGTTTACAGTGAAGGACCCACTCTGTCTTATTTGCTTACATATATTTTCTTTGTAAATGTTGAATTTGGAAGTTTCTTTTGTATTAAGCAGGGGAAAAAAAAGTCTGTTTTGCAAGTGCTGACTTGGTTTGGTGGAAGTGGAATCTTTCTGCCAAGATCCACGTTGCAGGCTGTGAAAGGATCACTACTCCTTGTTGTCTTCCTCCAGTACTGCCAGAGAGAGTGTGGTGACTCCGCCTGAGAAGCCAACACACCATTGAAAACAGAGCAGTCTAAAAGTAGTTGCAGTATTTGGCCACACAAAGCCAAGTTTTTATGCACAATTATAGGGCTTGTAATATTCCAGAGGTCAAGTAGTTTTTCTGTCTGCACATCCCATAGTCCTTCTCCATCTGCTGAATAATCAGATTTTCCTTACTCTGTCAATTCAGACTGTATTTAATATACTACTGCTTCTGTTGTAACTAGGAATTGATTAGGAGGCTGCAAGTATTATTTATTATTATTATGTTTTATTTTCTGGTAGTTATCACAAATATTTATCTGTATTGTGATTATACTCAGAATGACTCTGCTTGGCAAATTTATATCAGTACTGCCACTTAGAAAAAAAACAACTCCCCAGAAGTCAGAAGTGTTGGAGAAAATGTGAAATCTGGGAGGCAGGTTGCTTTGGATGTACTTCCATGCTGGCACTTCCCAAGGAAATTCTAATTATATTAATGGCTTCAGCTCTTGCTATAGAGCCTTTCTGGGTTTTTTTGTTTGGTTTAGTTTTTTTGTTAATTAGCAGAGTGTTTATGAAAGTCCCTTTTCCTCTCTGGCTGTGTGTAAAGCAACTGCTGTGCGTAAAGCAACTGCTGTGCAGAGCCCTGGGCCACTGTCCCCCTGTGATGGCTATGCCAAGGGGCATTTGTTGTGCTTACCCACCTGTGCACAGCAGCAGCCAGTCTTTCTTCTAGGCCACTTCTTGTTGCTCTTTGAGAATGAAAGATACTAAGTTGGTTTCAGTATAGATCTGTGCACACAGGGACACTTCAGGGTACATATTTATTTATGATTAATGGAGATGAGTGTAATCCCATGCATACATTGGTTGATGAGCACAAGGCCTTGTCAGGCACTCCATTGAGGTTGCACAGGAAATTCTAAAGCCAATTTGAGCAGACTTCTTTTTCTCAACTGACTATAATTTATGTGTGGATGTTCAGCTTTTAGACTTAAATCTTTTATGCATTTTGGATAGAGACACTGAAAATGATTCTATCTGCTTTAGTCAATAAGAGGATTATAAGCAGCCTTGCTATAAAGCAGAAAACTTTCTGTGCACTGTTCTCTGTTCTGCGTGGATGCAGTAGATGGCATTGAATGATGCATGATACGCTTTTTCTCTGTAGCAGGAGACACTGCAAATTTGTAAACTACTAGAGATTACAATATGTGATTTACAGAAGACAGAAAATCCAGGTTTTGGTTACTGTTTGGAAAATACAATTCAGACACCTGCCTGCCCAGGTAGTAAGGGATACAAACTAATGGTTTGCCATTTTTCTATTGGAATAGCACACATTGCACAAAATATTGGAGAGACCACTCCTTTTAATTCACCTGTGATGTGATACAGTCAGTCCCAGGCAGCCTGGGAAGGAAGAAAGAGGCCTGTGTAGCGAAGCTCCTAACATCCATCCGGCAGATGAGCATCTCCTCTGAGGCTCTGCTACAGTCCAGTGAGTTGAGGAGAATCTGCTGGCTTGGGGGTTGATCCACCAGTGACCATGCATCTTCCTTGTCTGCCTCTGCCTTCACCCTCCCTAAAGCAGGTTAACTGGTAGGCACAGTAATAAGAACACCATCAATATCCATTTGGAAACTGTCTAAAAGGGGACTGAGCACAGAATAATGCAAGTTGTTTATTACATACTCTCCTAGCTGGAACAAAAAGTGAAAGTTAACAAGGCATTGTTGAGTACAAATGACTTCTAAATTCACTTACTGCAAAACTGACTTACCAGGTATAAAATGAATCAGACACTTCTTGGCTAGGTGAAAAACAAGAAAACCACCCAAGCTGATGAAATTGCATCTATATGAAATAGAGCTCTGTTTGTTATTTCAAGGTGTCAGATGAAATCTTGTGAGACTCACCTGTAGTTTTGTTTTCTGAGCTCTGGGTATGGCTTTCCTCTACAGGCATTCTCTTTAGTGGTCCATGAAATGTTGCCATATGAACTGTCAACAGGAAAACCATATGCTCAGATTAATTTGTTGCCTCAATCTAGATCCTGATTTTCAAATCACTGGGAATTTTGACTTGCAGCCATCTTAGTTCTGAACTGCCAAAGCCTTCAATAGAGTTGAAAGCGTAATCTATAACTTGATAGTAATTTGCTTGTGTCCACCAGCAAATATATTTTTAAAAGCCCTGTAACATATGATATAGACAAGGAGTGACACTACATGCCAGCTTCCCTGGGAGCCTGTCCCTTCTGGGTAAGAGCAGGGGTGTATGCTGTGTTTTCAGATGGTTGACAGACATGGGAGGTGCTGCTGTGAGCTGGAGAATGTACATGCTTTGCTGAGACATAGCAAAAATCCCCAACACGTCTAGAGAAGAATGCAAACAAATCTATCAAAATCCAAAATTTGCTATGGAATGGAGAAAACATGGTCAAAGCCACTATTTATTTCACATTTCATCATTCTCCCCAGACTCCCTTGGCATTACTCCTTGTGCATTGTAGTCGTAGGCAGATAGCAAAATGAGACTGCTGATAACATTAGCGTTACATGGCACTTCAATAATAGGCTTGGCTCTTGCATGTGAACAGGTGCTGGGATGCCAAAGAGTGGCAGCACAACTGTGACAGAACCAGAACTAGTCAGGAGTGTGTGCTGCAGATCAAAATCGAACTGTGCAAGTACTGGTGATGAGGAAGGAGTCAGTGTGCTAGCATCACATGGGATCCCAGTAAGCCTGTGTGCATGTGTGAAAAGGCTAGTGCTATGTACAAAGGCTGCACAGCAGGGTTGGAAATGGAGTTGTGGGAGCTCTGCCATTAATTGCCTTTTTCTTTCCTCCTTCCTTCCAGGTGCAAGTGGGAAGTACACCTCAGGACCAAAGAATTGTGGGATACATTTCCTGCACTCACTTGCAAGCTATTGCAGGTACTGTTCTCATTTCTGTGTCTTGGTTTTTCACTGTTCCTAGGCCTGTGGTACTCTTGTGCAACAGCAGCACCCACTGTTCCTCCAGGACTCCTGAGAAGGAAGCTAAGGAAGAAAGGTAGACATGTCTGTCCCTGAACCTTCATGTTTTCAGTCTCAGAGTATTACAGCACACACAAAAATATCCCTTAAGGTTTTTTCTTTGCTCCCTCTTAACCAAGTACTGCTATTTGAGCAAGTTTTTTACTGTCATCATTACCCAGCCTTTATCAACCTATACTGTGAGCATATAAGCTAAAATCTTTGTATATAACTAGAGGATCAGAAGATACAAGTTGAAACAGTTATGTCCATCAGAAATCAGCAGCTGGAATAAGCCCAAATTCTCTGGGTTTTGACCTGCAAGTTTAATCCATCACTAGCTAGCAAGCTAATTCACTTACTGAAAAATTTTCTTGGTCATCTTCAAAAGCCACTCCACTATCACATTTACTACAGCATGACACAGCCTGCTCTGTACCCTTCATTTCATGAAACGGTATTTTCTAAGGTCATTAAACAAAATACAAAAACTCTTAGCAAGACGTGGAAGGCTTTTTCTCAACACTCAGCTCTCAACATCTCAACACTCAGCTCTCCTTTTAGTATCAGAACAAGGCTGAGCTAGATGGGTGGCCTTATCTCCATTTTTACAACGCAAGTCCAGAAAGCAAGGGGAAGAAAAATTAGTAACTTGGGCTAATTTTATTCCATCGTTAGTGTCCTGATGCAAAGTTTCAAAATCATGACACTTCTGTTTCTGCTGTTTGCCTGAAAACTGACAAATGCCTGAAATTCTTGGAGATGTTTATGGAAAATTCTCCATGTATCTCTTCCATCTTTTACATCGAAACTACCAGCTCTATATTTAGAGTAGGTGTAGCAGTAAAACACAAGACAAATCTACCAAGCTTTACATTGTTTAAGATCAGAATTTAATTTAGCCAGAGGGGAGGTGGATAATCCTTAGTTTTACTTGGTGCAGCTGTGATTCTTGTCTCCTGAGAATGGGAGAACCAAGACAGCCCTGAAAGGCAGGCTGTGTGCTGCAGTGTGAGGAAGACAGTGATGTATTATAGATGGTAGAACTTTGGACCGATGCGCTGCAGTATGTCTGGGTTAACCCAGTCAGGCAGCTCGCATTCATTCCACTTTGTCAGTGCTTCAGCTGCAGAGAGACAGACTTGGGAACAAAACTGCCAGTCCCTGAAGTACATTAGAGAGACTGGATAGTTCTGAAGAAGACTCATGAATTTTTCAGCTACATTTTAACAATGTAACATCCTTCTTTGGCTATTTTTAACTCTGAAATTATGGTAATGTACTGTGAGATTGCTGTTGTGGAGCTGAGATTTGATGCTGTTCTAGTTTATAACCTAAACTTCCATTTTTAGTCTAATTCCTTTTTATTACCTAGACATGTATTCTCAGTTAGTCTTTGGTAACCACATTATGAAATCCCTAAAATATTGAAGAGGAATAGAGGGCAGGGAAGAAGAATGGGGAAGTAATGTCCTATTTTCAAAGACAGACTAAAGCTTCTTCAAGGGTAAAAAGCAACCTTTCATTTTCCTACTTATATTCCTGCTTCATACTTATAGGCTTACTGGTTCAAACTACATTCAAATAGAGCAGACAATGATTTAAGAGTCTAACTGTCCTTTGATATATCGTATTAGTTTATGTAATGAAATGGAAAACTAAAGTTCCCAAGTTCGGCAGAACTGTGCTTTCTGATCTGTATCATCTGATTCATAACATTTCACACATTAACAAAATTATCTGAAACCCAGTTCAGGGATATGAAGCTGTGGTATCCATAAAAACAAGCCCTGTTTAAAAGGTTAGCCATTTAAATCATCCAGCTGTACACGGCTGAGTGCAATTTGGCTTCTCCTCTAGGATACATAAACTTACACTTGACAGTTCTGATACTTAGATGAGTACAAAACGAAGGGATCCAGCTGCTTCTGGTCAGGGCTGAACTGCTAATGCTTGTTTCAAGAGATGTGCAGGCTCAACTCTGTTCTGAGCAATTACTGTTTTTTTTTTTTTTCCCAGACCTGACATTCACCTTTTTCAATAAAACTTTACAATTAGATGCAGCTTATCCTCTCAGTTCCTTTCCTATTACTGAACGGTGCTGTGAAGGAGCTCCTCATTTCCACTGTAGAAATAGCTGCATTTCAGTGACAAATGAAGGGATCCTTTAATGAGACTTGAATGTAATTATTTTCCAAGGGGCTGTTAAGTTTACATGGTTCTTTTATGTCTTTCAATTAGTCAGTGATTCATGCTCTGCACAGGTTTTGCTGCCCAGAATCCACCCACCTCCCTGAGTCCCTTTGAGTCATACCTTTCAGACCCCACCAAGCCATCAAAATAAAGCCTCAAGCTATTCCAGCCCAGGTCCAAAATGATGTAGCCTGCTTCCTAACCTCGCTCACATCCCTGCTTTGTTTAGTGTGAATCTGGTCATTAGCAGAACAGGTACCAGCTACTTGTACTTCCCTAGCACCAGCCTCAGGTCCCACAAGCTTACACACAGCTTAAGCAGAACTTAGCTCAGGCCTGAAAGATCCCTCAGCATCTGAAATTCTGACCATGCAGCTGGGGGTAGCTTCATCACTAAGCATCCTTAGGAAGTGATTCCACATTTCTGCAGTGACAAAGCTGGTGTATCCACAGCAGGGTGGCCTGCCCTTGCCCTCTCCTCTCAGCTGTGCTCACACCGCTGTGCCTGGCAGTGTTGCACTTGACTGGGGACCTAACCCAGCTGAATAAAAGGGGTGGGTTGTTTTTTTTTTTTTTTTTTTGCTGTTTTGTTTTGTTTCCCCAGCCCATCCTGGACTGTTGCAAGTGTAGGGGCCTGTCTAATCTGTGACACAGTCAGGTGTGACACAGCCCAGTCAGGGCTAAGCTGAAGCCTTTGATTGTGGCTTGGAAAGAATTTGTCCTTTTGACCAAGCTTCACATCCTACACTTATGAGCTTTTTTTGCTCATCTTCCCCAGATTCCCTACCAATATATCCCATAGTGCTTATCACTGATGAGAACTTTTAAAAACCTCCACTGGATCTTTTCATCTTCTCTGATTAGGGCTGTTAGCTGCTTTGTTCAACCACCACAGTGCTCCTTCTAAAGTCTTTCAGCGTAAGACAAAACATCTTCCTCTGTGCTTAGTACCTACCTGCAGTTCTAACCAAAGCCAGGATTTGCTTGGGCGTTTCCAATGTGACTGGAAAGGGTAAGTATGATTACCCCGGAATCAACAAAGGTGAAGTGTTTATGCTGGCTGGGGTTTCCCACGCTACCCTTTCATCCTTCCACAAAATCTGAAGCTAAAGAGCTTGTAAAGAATTCTCAAATGCTGGCTGCAGGAACCAGTCACAACACAATTATTTGCATTTTTCCAGGCCAGTTACTGAGGAAAAGAGTGTAGAGCAATTAGTACAAACCTGTGTTCTCTGGTTAATCATTGGTGGCAGTCAATCAGATCAGTGATTCTCTCTAAATGTTTAATTAAAGCTGAAGACTGGAAGAAGGAAAATTTGAATGTTAGTGTGTGGAGTTACTACCCAGCTCTCCTCTGTTAATATTTACTGATGCTATTTCATTCCAGTAGCAGTTTCTGAGATATGTGCTCCACTGATTGTTCTGGATTCAGCTTTGGCTTCTCCACTTACAATGTCCGATTAGTTCAGTTATCTTCATCTCCAAAGCTATCAATTACTGAGAGCTGGCAAGACTGAGTAACTTGTTCATACACATGCAAGTAGTACCTTCTGCTGCAGCTGCAGCAAGCTGGATACTATTAGTTTATTAATCTCAGAACACAGTTATGTTCAAGTGGCATCAGAGGATCCCATCTTTGTCACACAAATGTAGCTCACTTCATTGCTCAAGCTCCACTAGGATACTGCGTGCAATTACTTCTATGACCTCTAGTGGGGATAACCAGAGATGCCAGACTATCACAAGCTACACTTTGCCTTAAAAGAAATTAAAGTAATCTGCTTCTAAAGTTCCAAAGCTCTGCTATTTCTCTTGGAAAGGGAAACACCCTGATGCTATGTGGTATACAGTGCAGCTACAAAGGCTCACCAATCTCACTGAGGTTGCCTGTTGTGTCACTATGTAGTTAATGCTTTTTTAGTAGTAACAACCCATGTTACCAGACACTTTTCACAATACCCTCCTAAAATGTTTCTGCCTGTCTTTTGTTTTTCTGGGAAGTTTTCGGGTTTGAAGGCTTGTACCTTTGTCTTTTTCAGTGAAGTGGGTTTCCTATGTTCTTGGTGCTGGTCTGCGACAGGTTGCTGCCTGAGTGGTAGTGGCTACACTGTTTTATCACTTGTCCTAGTGAAGCCATGCTAGATGGGTAATTCACAGAAAATGCAAAAGACTTTGACAGTTCAGGGCTGCAAAAGTAAGTTGTATTCCTGTCAACAAGAACCATACTTAATAGTTTTGCTAGAAGGAAACAAAGGCAGGCCAGAAGAAAATACTGGCCTATGGAGATGATATAGGAGAGAGATTCTGCATCAGGAGAACAGTCCCTGAATTTGAATAAGCTTCACAAGAACGAGAAAGCTGGGACTGTTCAGCTTGAGGAATAGAAGGCTCAGGAAGGATCTTAGTCAGGTGTGTAAATACCTGATGGGAGGGTGCAAAGAAGATGGAGGTGGGCTCTCTCCAGTGGTGCCCAGCAACAGGATGAGAGGCAGTGGGCACAACTGGAAATACAAGAAATGCCATTTATACAAAGGAAACAGTTTCTTATTGCAAGGGTGACCAAACACTGGACAGGTTACCCAGACGTTATGGTGTTTCTAGCCACAAAGATATGCAAAGCCTGAGCAACCAGCTGTAGGTGGCCCTGCTTGAGCAGAGGGGTTGGACTAGATAATCCCTAGAGGTCCCTTTCAAGCTCCTGCTTTCTGTGAATCTGTAATTCCATCCGTATCTTTAGTTAAGCAGAGTGTCTGTTAGTCACGCATACCTTTTGTGGTTGGTGTCACCTGCTCCAGGCTGAATTTATTCCATGTGACCTACTTCTTGTGCTTTTGTCTAGCTCTGTCTTCACTATAGGGCTTTCCTCTGCTGTTGTAGCAAGGGGGTTTCCAAGATGATGTTGGTCTGCATTTCTGTTATGCTGTGTGCTTAGGGCAGTCTGTGAACTTGAGTGACAAGTAACTAGAACTATAGGGTAGGGAGTACATCCAGGAAGCCCTTGAACCTGTTTTTGTTTATGTTACAGCCCAACTGGTAAAGATTTGTTGGTGGTAGCACATGAGTGGCAGAAAAAAAATCTGATTATTTACTGTTGGAATTACCAATCTGTAAAGATGAGCCAGTAGCAGAACCCATACAAAGTTCTATTTCCATGGCCATATTCTTGTCAATAATTCTTTTAATTATGTAGGATTATATCGAATAATACTTGGTTGAACGCTTCTGATTCAGTTTGTATTTAACTATTGGTTTACCTGCCCCCCTTCTCAAGATACTCTTGGGAGTCCAGCCCTTCACAGGTTAATGGTGGTAGGAATGTGAAGTCCTGAGGTGCAAACATGCTGGGGACAGCTGCTGTTGAGTGATTAGCAAGCTGTAACTTAAATATTGGCCATCTCCACAGTGACCACTGAAAGCAGCTTATGTACATACCTAGATGATGTTTCTAATTATGTTGTGCATCTTTTTAATAAAAAGCACAAAGTAGTAGATGAGGCTAAAACAAAACTGTAGGCACAGTAAGTAATTTTGGCTTTGCTACTCTTCCTTCCAGTTGTGACGTTTGAAAATAATTCTTTCATTCTGAAGAGAAGTCACACTGTTCTGACTTGACATATCAAGTCTGAATCAACTATAACTGTTAACTATAGATGCAGTTAAAACAAAAGCAAAGGGAAGACAACATGGTAAACAATTGTTTTTAGAGTATCTCTTTCTGCTCCTTCCCCACATCAAGTGTGTGCTCTAATCACTTTAAAAGAGACAGTAATGAATTTTTTCCTAGACGTCATCTTGCCTAACGTGCCTGAAATGAAGTGTGGTTAGCTGCTGTAATTACAGAGCTGGTTTGTGTGTCAAATGGTTTCACAAACAGAAAATACTTGGTGACCACTCACTGTCAACCCTTTCCTGTCACTGCTGTATAATGAGAGCACCTGCTCAGCACATGTAGCCCACTGGAAGTTCTCTGCAGCTGGTCAAAAGGCTCTGGCTCTTTACTTCTGAAATACTGTCCCCCTAAACCTGTAAAAGTAGGGGGGGAATATGCTTCCCATTCAGGCATTCTTTTTTGAACGCAAACAGAACCCTTGCTCAGTGGACTACTACAGTATGAGTAAGTAAATACACATCAGTGGTAAATTCAACTAATAACACTTGAAAATTAAATTGTTTTATTTTTTGAAATTAGAAAGCAAAGCAAGATCAGGTGGCTTACCCTAGAACATGCTGTCCAGTTTTGTCTGAAGTAGAGATTTTAATTCTGAACTCCAGATTATAAATGCAGTGCATCAGATCATGCTCCTCCTGTGCCTAAAGCTATCATCATTTTAGCTGGCTGGCTGGCTGTGCCATAGCTTCCTTGTCTTATGAGTGATTCCAAGAGGGGATACTTAGATCATCATAAAGTATGTTTCCTAATGACTGTCACAACAGGCACTGTGTATTGAGGATACTTTTGGCCACACCATGTTTTATCCTGCCCCCTTTTTCCTCAAGATGTCTAGCCATAGCTTGGCAAGTTAATCTGTGGCTGAGTAACATGCTAAAAAAGAGGTCTTACTTCTTGGTTTACTTATCTGTTGGTTGGTTTGTCTGCTACAGGAGATACTACTGTTCGATGTGAGCAGCTGGATATGCTTCAAGATTGGCTGTCTGAATTTAGAAAATCTACCTCCTCCTCCAGTACAGCCAATCCAGAGGAGCTGGTGGCTTTTGATGTAGTATGTGGAGATCTCAACTTCGATAACTGCTCCTCTGGTAACATGAATATTTTCTTTTCTTTATGCCTACCTATTCTAAAAAGGATTGGGGAAGTTCTTGATTCCTGCAGATAACAGCAGTGTACTCTGGTGACTGGCTTTTGGAAGGAAAGACTTCATTGCTAGAGATGCTTCTAAAATAGGTACTAGCTCTGAGATGAGCCAAGGAGAGAAGCTCACACTTAGAAGCTCTGCTGAGTTATTAAACATGGTCTTTTTTAAGGCACCAAGAGCAGTAATTTGTGACTTGTGGTAGCAATAATGAGGACAGATCCAGTGGTGTATCTTTACTTGAATTAGGTTGCACTTACTACCCTAGAAGTTTAGTTACTAAAGACACGTATGTTATGGGATTTTTGTGGAGGAAGAAGTAGTAAGCCTTTGCAGCTAAAAATCATTTAGTAGTGCTTATACACAGCCAGCAGAGATTAATGTTGCAGAGAAAACTAAACATTGATGAATCAGTCCTAAAGAAATTAACTGATTTGTGTACTTTGTGAGGGTTGAGTTTAATAAATGTTACAGGCTTTTTACCTCTATATTTGGATGTGGAAGGCACTACACAAAAGGAACTCCACAAAACCTCTGAGTTCCTAGAGATGGTACCATTTTCCAAACACATACTCTCTGGGTGCAGAACAGGTGACCTCAAGCTACAGCTTTCCAAGTGGGATTCAGCAATTCTGACCAGAGTTTGTGGAGTTAGAGGTTAATTGGGTAGAAAAGACCATCAACCCAAAACACAGCTCTTCTGTTCAGTTCTAGCTCATATGTACAAAAAATGTAATTAGAACTCAACCAGTCATGACTGTATGATCCAAATAACCTCACAATGGTTGGAGAAGGTGCTGGCAAGTGTTCTGACTGGTAGAAAAATCCATTATGCACTGTGGAAGTGAACAGCAAGCGGTAATAGCTACCAAACAGTGTAGTTAAACATGCATTACGATCAAAGGTAACGGTAGCAGGCATAGGGAGTTTTTTTAGGGAAGAACTGTGATCAGTAACAGGTCTTCAGATGGCTAAGCTGCTACACAGACAGGCTGAGGAGGCAACTGCAGCAGTCTCAAAGAAAGGAGACAGAGGCTGGGAATGCAAATGGGCACATCTGCTGTCATATGACTGTTGCACTTTCAAGGCTCTTGGGTGGATGGAGTGGCCTGAAGGCAAAGGGAATAAACAGCCTGCTTCATACCAAAAGGGAGGCTGCCTAGTCAGATCCAAATTGAAAGTGAGTGGTGCTGTGCAGCAGGAGGCAGAGACACAGGAGTGAAGCTCTGAGGCTGAGCATATGGTCAGTATTCTCTACCCAACAAGTTCTGTCTCTCTAACCAAGATCCTGCACAAGCAGCAGAGTATAATGAATGCTGTTGTGACCTGTCTTCTTAAAGCAGAAGTGAAAATAACTACTTGCTTCTGCAAATAATAGTGGTAAACACTATAACTGCTACTGAAGACTGAAAAGTAGGTTATAAAAATGCATTTTAATTTTTGTTAACTCTGCCACTTACTTACATCCCACTCCCCTTGCAAATTTATTCAGCTTGGACACTGAATGAAGCTGGCTATGTCATTTATTTTTAGATTGCTATTTTCCTCATGCACTAAGCAGTGTTTCAAAGTTTTCTTCCTTCATTTTCATATTACTCATTGTTTTAGGGACATTTGTTAGCATTTCAGGGAACTGAACATCTTGAGGTTTTTTTTCTGAAGCAATAATCAGCTTCCTCTAATTCTGTGTATGATTTTCTCTATTCTTTCCCACTCCACAGACTGATAGGGCAAGCAATTAATGTTTCAGTGAATATCAAGCTTCTATTCTTAGATGTATTGACAGTACTGTTTCCAAAGATCTCCCAGTCTAGGAGTGACCTTATGCTTGTGACAAATTTTCTGCAACTCAGTTTTCTCCTCCAGCTTTATAGACAGAAGATGATCACAACACTCATACGGCGAACTTAGACTTACTGGGAACATTACTAGAAAGTTAGTCAGGTTGCTTTGGACTGACTTGTGTAAAAGGCCATTATGTTTTAAAACCTTTAAGCATACGATAAAAACCCTTCCTCTCGGGTTAAGTCTGTCTCATCAGCTGCACCTTGTTGCTGTCAGTGCCACGCTTGCATTTTAATCATGTCAAAATTTTAATCTATCGTGGCTTTGAGGAAAATATTGTAGACATCTCATATAACAAGGGAATACCTAGAGAAATTAACAATTGCACAAATCTCATCTTCTACTTTTTCCATAAAGATTAAACAAACTATTTGGCTGTTCAGACAGAAAGCAATCCTCTGCAGTGCACACCTGGCAAATAGTAGGGAGGGTCAGTCCTCTGATCCTCTGCAACAGCTCTGGGGGACCATGACAGGTTACTTTATCCACCCCCCTGATATAGAGGGAAACTAGAAAAGTGTAATGAGATGGATCAGCTGCTGTGGATGCAGTGGCTGAAGGGCAGTCAGCTGTGTTAATAACTGTTAATGCCAACATGGTGCAAGTGCTGGCAGCAACAAACACAGTGCTGCTGCACACCACGGCTGTGCTCTGCGCCCTTCTGAACAGGGTCAGCACTTTACACAAGATCTCATGTGACTCTGGCAACACATGAGCTGTATTCGGTCTACGATACACAGCTCAGGGGTCAAAGCTGTGTTTCTGACTTCAAAGGAGCAACTTTTCTTGTGTACTTACATATTCTGTTGTCTTGGTGACACACCGACAGATGTGTTATAGCAGCAGTTCCAAACACAGGCAAATATGCCTTTGGTCCCAAGAGAAAGCCTTCAAGTGTTGCTGAGAAGTTTTAACCTTGCAGAAGGTTTAAGGGCTGCAAAAAAGAAAGTTCTCAGGAGCTGCTGCCAATTTCTCTGCCATTAAACAAAGCCGGAATTGTAGCAGCTGTTATTTTCAATTTCTGGTTGTGCTTGTTTCCCAGATATGGGAAAGCAGCATGTTAACAGCTCTGTTCCACAGCAGGCACAGAGCTAGAATTTGCTTGTTTGTTTGGTGTCTGACATTCTGATGTATACGTTTTTGTAATTGTCTTACTAGAATTTTGATGCACTCTATGCTTTAAATGCAAGGAGCACAGTAGCAATTAGGAAGAAATTAATCAAAGTTGATAGGTCATGCTGATTATGTTTAGAATGGCTTTAATGCTGCAGATACTATCCCGAGCAAATTATCAATTGCCTGTCCTTTCTCTTACAGCTTCTAAAAAATGCAGTCATAATCAAGTGAAGCACAAGCTTTTGCCTTCAGGTTAGGGAGATGTGTTTGTACACCCACAATCCACCATTTACACTATCACTGAAGTCAATCCAGTTCTCCATGGTGTGATCTAACAACAGTTTTGTACCCTGTAAGCAATGCAATATCAAAAAAAAGTTGGGAAAGTTTCACCTTACTTTACAGCTGGAAACTACAAACATGTCTTTCACAGAGTTTTGTAGGAAAGAACCATTATTAGCAGGAGTTTGTTGGGATTTCTGATCAAGACAAGGTGTGGCTGTGCTGTAAACCTACTCCTGATCTGGGTCAGATCAGCCCTATAGAAGTATGCAAGTGGGAAGGAGGACTTGCCTTGTCCATTGTGGCAGAACACACAGTTGTTCACAACATGCAGCTGACGTGCCTTTTCTCACACTTGTTCTTTCCCTGCAGAGGACAAGCTGGAGCAACAGCACTCTCTGTTTACACGCTACAAAGACCCATGTCGAATTGGTCCTGGGGAGGATAAACCATGGGCAATTGGTAAGACCTTCTCTAGCCGTCTGTACAGTATTTGGCTATCTGTTGCTCACAGCATGTGGTTCAGTTAACTGGCAAGAAGAATTTGGTGGAGACCAAATATTTACAAGGGTTACTTCTGTAGCATGTATTTAATAAACAGAACAGTGTCTTGGTGAATTATAATTAAGAACCAGAGATATCAAACTTCAGTCCACATTCTAAACTTCTGCATCAAGCTAGATGAATGCCTTCCCACACCTATTTGGCTTGCAATCTCCAGCTTACTTTACAGGGCAGGGGGTAAGCCAGATTCCTGTTTCTGTACTTTTTGCATACAGTGAAAACCTGCAGTGTTTGATCAGAATTTGGTGTTCTATAAATAACGTAACTAAGCAATTAAAAAACATAGGATTCATCTTATCAAAGATTTCCTGGAACTCTGACAAATTCATACCTGGTGAAACTGAGGTGAACTCAGTGAAGTTTTAGATCAGGAATTAAGACTTTCTTTAGAGAAGCAATTAGAACCGAGACAAATCCTAAAGGTAAGAATGTGTGACTGTCTAAGGATGTGGCTTTTCACTGTTGTAGCAGAAAACCATAAAAATAACATTCACATGGGCTGAGAAGCTGGAAGGGAGGAGGCAGTGCTTCAAAGGGTGTCAGTAGTAGGGAGGACTGGAGAGGAGAGAAGTGAACACAAGGTGCTCTTGGTCAGAGTGGTTTCCTCTCCCCCAGATAGGTCACAGGTATGCTGGCACAGTCACATTTGCCTTTCTGTTCACAGGTACCTTGTTGGATCCTGAAGGATTGTATGATGAAGAGGTGTGCTCTCCAGATAACCTACAGAAGTATGCAATTCCTAATCTTCCCACATGCGTTAGACAATTTGTTAAAAAGCCAGTTCATTGCTTGCTATTTAACATTTCAAAAATTGAAAGCTGCTTATGGACTGTAAATGTAATTTTTTACTCAGGGGTACTTGGAGAAGAGTTAAAAATAGGGAAGGAAAACCAGCTGCTTCTCTAATAGAATTGGATTCAGTGGGTATAAAAAGGAAAGCAACTGCAGTCAGTGTTTTTAGGTCTCTGAAGTCGGTCCTACCTGGACAGGCCCTCAGTACAAGAAACTCCAAGCACTATGGAAAGGGTTCACTGACAGCTGGGCTGAAACTCTTCCTGCAGGCAGCCAGTTCTGTGGTCACAGTGCTGCAAAGGACGGTGGGCAACAACAGGACATCTACTTTTCCTCAAATAAACCCATGAAGTTTAAAATACCACCCCCAACCCAACAACTCCTTGACTATTCTAGAAAACTTGCAGCATTCGATACACCTCATAAAGCAAGCTCACAAAGAGAGAGGAATTAAATGGTACATCAGACATGACTAGGAATGTGTCTCAGTTATCTATTAGTGCAGCATTACTTTTAAGAAGAGTTCAAGAGTTTGGTGTTGAGAAACAGGTATCTTCAGTTTCAGCTAGGGGGCTTATGAGAAATACAAAAATCTTAATTTGCAGAAGTCTTAGGATAAATTTCTTGAAAACCTATACTGTTTGTTAAATAACATGTCATTGGAGAGAAATTGTTTTGTATGCTTTAGAGCAGCACATAATGAAGGTGGTAATTCTGTACCTTCGCTACCTTGCAGGCTAATTTAATGCATGAAATGCATTCTTGTCGTGACTGACTAGAAAAGATGTTCTAGCTGTTCATGCTGCAGAGGTAAAGTTACATCAATGAATGAGGCTGTGCAGGTGCTTCAGTTAACACAGAATGGAAACGGTACCTTATATACGGACAGTTTATGTTGTCATTTTTACTAAATACAGTACACTGCATGATACAGATGGACATTCTTCATGGAATGCTTTAGGTGAGGATACCCCTTCAAGTATTCTTTGCATCAGCTCTGAACAAAGAAATTGAAATCTAGACATAGGGTCAGGGTTTAGTTTATAACAATCCTTATTTTGAATATACCAACTCACGCTTTGCACATTAAAAAGCCTGCAAAATTCCCAGGCATTTCCATTCATATGTTGAAAACATTAACTGGATACATGCGAAAGGGACTTCTGGAAAGCAAAATAAGGTAATCTGGCCCTACAATCAAGTTTGCAAATGCAAATCTGTATGGGGGTGTAACAGTCTATGTTATGGTTTCAAGAGCAGACTTGGAGCTCTTTAAAATATATATATATATATATATATATATATATAAAAAAAACCCAAAATGCTCTGTGTTTTCAAGTGGCTGAGATAACCTGTCACCACATTACTTCCGGGGTATTTTATTTTATTCCCTGAAGAGTTACTTTTATGTAGCAATTAACTTCTACTGACAAATGCATGACTGATAGATAAAGAGCCATCAAACGTTTAATAAAAATGTATATTACTTCTGCTACCTATGTCCAGCACAGAAGTATAACTGGAAAACATTCCTGACTGGTAACAATATAGGTAATACATTTTGCCTACTAGATGCGGCTTTCAGTTTTCTGCAATACTTAAACTGGCAAAACCCCCTCTATTAGACCAGAATTTCCACTAGCTTTTGATGCAAGTCTGCAGGGAAGCCGGAATCCATGTGTGTGTATTACACAGATGTGCTTCTATAGTAGAGAAGGTATCACTGCCATCTCTGCAAGGCACTGCTAAATGTAAAAAATGCTCCTACACTGATAAATGTAAAAAAAAGTCCAGTCAGAGTTAAAGCCATTAAAGGAATCTGGGCTTTAAAGACATTTAAACGTTAGGCAGTACAAAAGCTGTGGAGCACTGCCTAGTAGCTAACACGATTCACCCATATAGGCAGCAGAACCAGGGTACAGACTCAAACTGATCCATTCTCTAAATTTTCAATAATAAAACCTTGCTCAAGCCCTGCAGACATTTAAATTGGCAGCGTAAGCTATCCAGAGAATTTCTTCATCAGCACTCTTCTCTAGTTTATAAATATAACTAAGCTCACATTACTGAACTAATTAGGCTATAAAAGCAGCAGAACAACTAGTTCTTAATATGAAAGAGATATTTAAGTACAGCATACGTAAAACATCAGAGGAACACGGTGCAAATAATGAGCCAGTCATTCATAATTATAGAACAACTAAT
This sequence comes from Indicator indicator, assembly GCF_027791375.1. NCBI lineage: Eukaryota > Metazoa > Chordata > Aves > Piciformes > Indicatoridae > Indicator > Indicator indicator. Next base: position 18,814,108 of record NC_072028.1, read on the forward strand.
AAGCAAGATGTAACAATCTGGGCCCTGCCACAGTGCTGGAAGTCCCACAAGCTTCTGTTCAGAAGCACTTCCTGAAATGCACACAAATAATCTCACAAAGATGATTGTCACTTTCTAGCAAAGAACTGGGACAATCCCAGTTCCATCTCTAAACCCTGAACAGTCTGGCACAGGACAGCACACTACAGCATTGCTAAACCAAGATCTCAATGTAAATACTTCTACTCTGTGCTGCTGGACAGTACTCAGCAACAGGCTGCAACACCAGTATGAAAATTCTTCCTTAACTCTAGTATCTCTCACCTGAATGAGAGAGATGGTCCCTTGAGCTTTGTGATAAGGGAGTAAATTTTGCATTATGGCTCTCTTAGCTATGCTGTTCTAGGCACTGCAGCCACAGTCAGCACTACAAACCAACCAGCAGCCAGAGCACTGCACAACTATTTTCACACTTAATTTGGGATTTATTCAGGACTGAAAATATTTCAGTTAAGTTCCAATTGCTTTTTATCCTCTCTTTCTTTCCTATCAAGTGAGACAATTATTCTTGCACAACTAAACCTGAATTTTTTTCACTCAGCCATAGCTGGTTATTTTGACTTACACTGTTAGCATTAGCTGGTAGCACAGCATGGCCCCATGTCCAGTACTTGTGCCTCCTTGCTGTAGAGCCCCACAGCAAGCCATTGCCTGGGCAGTAGGCTGACTTCTAGGCAGAAGCAGATGTGTTCACATTTACATATCAGAAAATAACATTTCCCTTCCCTGAGCCATTGTGCATCTTAAGTGAACACCCAACATTCACCAACTTTTAAAAGGACACAATGGAAGCTAAAGCAAATTCGTCTTTTGAATTAATGTAAATAAGATTTTTCTTTTCAGTAGTACTGCAGCACTAATCAGCAGTTTCTTCTACTTTGTAACTTAATTAGCTTTGCCAAATATAACTACAGTTTTTGAAAGAGGTCAGTCCCATTAAAGAGCTTGCTTGCTTAAACCCAGAAAAAGCATTTCAGGAAGAGAATCATTTGCAGTAGCTCTTTGTAGAATCAGCTTGCAAATGGGGTGCAAACAGTAAACTCATTTAACAGGACATGACAGTCTAAAACTGAACACCACCTAGTTCATAAACTGGTTACAATAACATTTAAGAACCTTCACTACCTCCCCACCTCCAAGGGGTTTAAGAAAAGTTTAAGTAACTACATGACCAGAATTTTTACATTGTTACCTTTTGAAGGCACATAAAGTATTTCTTGCACATACCAATTTTACACAAGCTCACAAGCTTACTAAGACCTTATCAGCTGTAGCAATTCTATATTCCTTCTGCCACCATTCAGTTCCTTCAAAGAGACAAAATTTAGCAAAGAAACCATCTGAATCTCACACATTAAAACATACCACAAGACTCTGGTGTTTGTTTTTCCTTCATTCTGCACTCGCATGCACTAAAACATTCCAAAACTCTACCCCATAAAGCCCATCCAAAGTCAAGTCTTAAAAACTGGATGATTAAAAGCAACCTCATTTTCTTCCAAGGTGAAATTAAAGGCTTTGTACCTGCTAGGAACCAAGTTCATGGCTCAGTGTTTCTCTTGTGACAGCTGATAATGTAGCTTCATGGTGTAATCAACTCTCACAAGGGAAACCACAGAACCTTGAGCTCAGGTTCTGGCAGGTAAGTAAAGGAAAATGATTGTCAAGGAGGTGTCTTTGAAAGCAGTTTGTTTGTGTTTTGAACAAGAGAGCAAACCCACAGCCTAATCTTTCCCTCTGTGCATTCAGTAATCACACAAGCAGCTGCAGCCATACTCGACACTTGGCATGTCATACCCTCCACATCTGCAGCTCCAGCTTGTGCAGGCACAGTTGGGTCTGTGCCTTTTAGCTCTCCTTTTGTGAAGCTTCTAGATAGAACGCAAGAAGGTACATCAGCTTTCCTTTCAAATCCAACCCAACAGCACTGCAACACAGAATGACTGTAAAAACAGAGTGGCAGGGACCTTTGTGGGTTACTTGGCCCAAAGGCACATACAAAGCAGGGATAACTCCAAAGTTAGATCAAGTTGTTCAGAGCCCCAACAGTCTTCTGTATAAAACCTGTTACGATTTAAGCACCCAAACCAAAACTACTAAGGGGAGAGCTGCAGCTCATTTACTTGAACATGGAACTAGTCTCTAGGAAACTGATTCTTCATTTTGACTGCTTCTGTTTGACTGTTGCTGAAGCTTGCTCAAAACCAGCTATCACATACCCAAATGTGTGCTCCTGAAAACCATTCCTCATCCATACCTTGTCTGTAAATGTGGTTGTCTTAATTTCAGGAGTTGCTCTGATCAGAAGGGAGAGGTTGGTATCAAAGTACTCAGGTTGATCTGTGAAACAAGTTCCTCCTCTGCTAGACTAAGGAAATCAGCAGAGAGGCTGTGGGCTGCAGTATGTACAGGCAGCAGGTAGGCATGGTCCTCCTCTCAGCTTTGTTCTCCTGGCTACAAGGGTAGGTCCACCAACCCACGCACCAGGAATACCAAACGCATTGTGAGGCTTTAAGAGTCAACAGTTAGTACAGCTTCATAATGGAAACCGCATTTGGAAGAAGATCTGCTTTACTGGGGCTGTGGACAGAGTCTTCCATAATGCACAAACAGAACACCTAAACATTCAAAGCATTTGTCTTGTGGTTTAATGAAACAGGGTGCTGGAAAGTGAAGAAGGAAGGAAAGCGTATTTAGTCTATCCCACCAGCAAGAACCACAGTTCCAGTCAGAAGGGGAGGAAGGCATCACTGAAAGGAAATGGGAGGAGGATTGACTATATGCTCTACACAGAAGAAGGTCTCTATCTGGAATGGAAAGTGGTGAGTTTCTGAGTTGACAGAGAACTGTAACTCACACAAAAAACTTGCTTGGGTGGCACTGCACCCTGTTCCACATAGGTTCAAATTCATACTCCAAGGAGAACTTACTGCTCTGCCATTTTCTACTCAGGATGCAAGTACCAATTTGTAACCTTACTAGATAAACTTAAGATGAAGTTAGGGATTCTGATAGCAACACTGGTAAGCATGCTGCTCTTCAAAAACAAATAAAACACCTTGTTTCCATTCCTTACCCTTCTGCCAGCCTGTGTTTTGGCTGACACACCCTTTATACTATCCACAGTTGAAGGAGTCTGAATGAAATCTATTGTGCCTTTTCTTCCCATGTACAATAATATCTGTGCTGCTCTTGACAGACTTATCTGTAGTGTGGCTGTAGGTATCCCTCACCTGGGTTCAGATGCCAGCAGCCTGAATACTTCATAATCTTTCCAAGCACCTGGATCTTCTTTTACTATGCCTGTTAAAACATACCTAAGTTACAAGTGTGTGACATGCAGGAAGAATTTGACAGGGACTACTCCAAATAAGAATTTGCAGTGTTACTCTCTGCCTCCTGCCATAGGACTGTGCCTTACAGAGAGCTTTGATGAAAAGGAGAAACTAGATTGCACACTTACTGCCCATACCTCAGACCACGGCTGCAGAAGCATGCAGCATGATACCAATCTGTCTGCGCTCTGTGGACTCGGCAGCTAGGTTCTGTTAAAGCTTCCTGTTTCAGATATACAAATGCTCATGGCTTGATTGTATGGTAAACCCATCTCACATTTTGCACAAACAGCAACAAAGCCAATATTTGAATAGTTTTTAACCCAGATTAAATCTTTGAGGCTTATGATGGCAGCAGGAAAAGAACTAAAACACCTGTATTTCGTGAAAGCAGCTCCCAGAATACTGGGCAAAGCAACTCCCTGGCCTGTAGGAGGGGATGATTACGTCATACCAAGTGAGCATTAGGGCTGCATCACCCCACCCTCAGAAGGCAGGAAGCAGGCAGTGTTTTCTACAGCATGGTCACTTGGTCCTACAAAACACTGGCAGAACAATGACTGCATTCAGTTACAAGGAGCAGGGATCCCAATCACCTTAAGATCCCACAGAGCTCCTCCAATGAAGCCAGGCTTCCTTCTCAGACGCATGCCATACCTCATACAGTACAGCCAGCCCCTCCTGCCACGCAAGGGTCTTCTCACACCGATGGGTTACCTACAACTGCATTACTGATAAGGCTATGGGGAACAACATAGATGTTCCTGTAAATGGAAGGAAAAGGTGCAACAGATTTCACCCAGACGAGTTCAACTAGTATTATACAGATGGTTCACCACACTAACCCCACCACATCAAGAAGCTACCATTAGCCCTCAGCATGCTAGACTGGTCCAATGTATCTGCTAACACAGTAAAGGATTTCAAAAGAAACCAAAAGCTGAGTCCTTGTATGATACAACTTATCAGTTTTCCAGCTCCTTTGTTACTTTTGTTTTCCTTCTGCAGGAAGTGGAGGAGTTCAGCTTTATTACCCAGTTAGCAGGCTTGACAGACCACCTACCAGTAGCAATGCGCCTCGTGGTGTCTACAGGAGAAGATGACCCTTAAAACTGACCAGCTTTGAGAGATCAGAAGAGGGAAATGTTAACAATATTAAGGAAATATCAGAGGATAAGAAAGAACTGTTCTGGTGCCACGTTAGGAAAGATGACCAGACCTGACCTGGGCTACTCCCAGAATGTACCAACCATGGTGGCTATAAAAAGGGAAGAAAGAGAAACAGTTGTGGCCAGAAGCCATGGTCAGAAGTTGCTCAGGCAACAGGGCAGGCCTGTACGACAATGCTTTCACTGTGGACTGAACAGAACCAAGATGGAAGTCCTAATTCCTTCTGAACCAGTGCCATTCTTACTAAAACATGTTTTTATACTAATATATAGCACAATTTAGTTTGTAATTAGTCTGTGAGTTAGTGATGCTCAATGGTTTTTTGCATAATTTCTTTGTATAACTAAGAAGCTAAAGCTTTTTTCTTTTTTTAGCCTGTTAAAAGTTGTAGTAGCGTGCTTGCATCAGTAGCATGCGCCCGCAACTGCATGCCACTCTGAGATAAACTAGTCAGTAAGATACCATGGGGAGTATCAGAATGGAATGGAGTTCAAAATCCAGATAACCAGCCAAAGCAAGGCATTCTGGGACTGGCAAACCCTTCTGTCGTTACAGACAAGCCTCAAAACAAACAAAAACTCACTGATTTGCAGACCAGTATCATTTTCTTGTCCCATTTATGGATAATTAAAAGATTAGATTTAAGACTTGAACAACACAGTTCTACACCAACTATGTTCCCACTGAAATTATGAAGTGTTTTGTCTAAATGATGACTCCAGAATTGGGCCTTCAGCTTTCTAAGCTCAACTTATTCCCTTAAGAAGTAAGGTTCCCCTCTAATGCCTTTTCTTTCGTTCCCATAGGTGGGGCAGTCCTGAACTATGGTACGGGATAGTAGGTATGTTACAGTAGCGAATAGATTCCTGTAGTACCATTGGTAACACCCAAGCCAACGTTCTGCCTTAGCTAGAAAGAGTAACTGGGAAATAGCTTGTAAAATGCATGCTAGATATAGAGTTAAAATAACTATAAGTGATATTTGGGGGGAAAAGTGTAGAAGTGTATGATTGATAAGGCAGGATAACCTCAGCTTTCTAAAGGAATCAGTACACTAAGTGGAAAGTGTAGCATGGCTAGCTAGAGAGTGGAACTGGGACTCTCAGCCTTCAGGATCTACTTCCTAGGATCAGGGGGTTTGTGTCTATCAGACGTGATTCTTCTTGTTACATACTCACAGGCTTTAATAGGGCTCTTGCCATCTAATTCATGTGTTCTTTCCACTGCAGCTCTTTAAATGTGGGCTCTCCTCTGCCACCTTAGCCCTGTGACCTGACCTGCCCAGCCTCTGTAACCTTAAAAACAATGAAAGCTGAGAATTGGGTTCATGACAAGACTTGGCGGGTTTAGGGATTTAGATTCAGAAGGGTCTTGTGTTGTTGGGAGAACAATGAGATCCCATGCATTTTAACTGGGACTTAGTTTCTTCTGCCTGCTTCCTCAATTTTAGTGTTATTTCCTCTTACATGACAAATTCCCTGTGTTGTCCTTACTCCATTAAGTAAACTGTTTCAGTTATGCTAGCCTCAAACTCCTGAAGATGCTCTTGTATTTAGTTTTCACCTGCTGGGAATCAGCTTGAGCTAAATCAGAATAGATTTAAAGTAAAAATTCCAGTCTGTATGGACTCTGGTACTGGCTTTGTTAGCTAGAGCGAAGAAGGGAACTTTACTTAGATCAGCCTAATTTCCAAGTAGAGAGACTCTTACTAGTGACAAGAGTACTGTACTGACCATACTGGCTAATTCCAAGCAGGTCATAGGCCACTGCTCACACTCTCCCACTGCACCCAGCTCTGACATGTTTTACTCCTCATTTTCCAGTCCTTGGTGTCCCTCCAGCAGAGACTGCCTACAAGTGTACTGTGCCAAATCATGGGGTAGTCTGCAGGTGTCACCCATGGGGACTCAAAACCAGAACCAGATTTCATTCCCCTTTTTGATAAAATTAGGAATTCAAGTTTACAGCATCAGATACTTCACTGTACTATCCCAATGCGTCACCCTTTCCCCACTTTGTACGTTTCTCTTTATACCTATGTGCAATGTGCTTTTCTGGTTTCTTATCTCTCTGCCCAATTCAGAAAAACTTGTATCTGAAACAATGCTTTTAAGCCTCTTTTCTACCTTGCTTGTATTTTATTAACCTTTATAAACAAACAGACAGTATCAGTAGCAATTTGTGTGCTGTCCAGCAGCTGTTTCTCAGCAATGAGATTAAACACAAGGTACAGTATTTTTAATAGCTTTCCTAACAGTGTACGTTACAATTTAGTATTGACCTCACCAAGTATCAGTTGCAGGAGCTGAATCTGACACTGTGTGGGACAGAATCATAAGACTACTGCCAAAAAATGATGCATTATCTACAGTAAAACTAACATGGTCTCAATTACTTTAAATGAGTTCTGTGGCTTTGTACTGACTCAAAAAACAGGCACTTCTGTCAACTTTCTGAGATATGCTGAAAACTATGCTTTCAAATTGGAAGTAAACTGTTTTAGAGCTTGGTGTTCTTAGTTTCTCAGTGCTCAAGTTGTCAAATGGTCTCTAAACACTACACGTACATTTAATAAGTCTAGGTAGCTCTTAAGTAATTTACTGTCTTAAGGGTGTAACTGCAAGAGTCATGCTGGGAGGTACAGCACTGTGGCACCATTGTACAGATGCTCCTTGGTTTTTTGCATTCATCCTGTGCCTTCCAATGCCATGCGATGCTTGTAGTAGTCAGCATGTACCTTATACAGGTATTCTGAACAGGGCATTTGCATGACAGAGTGGGGTGGGGAGAACATGCCCAGAAAATCCAGCCCTGCATAGCTCTTTCAGATGTCAGTCCCACTACGCTTAAGGGCAGCATGACCCAATTTATCAGTAGGGTATTATTTATAAGAAATTGGGAGTGAAGCCTATGCCACTGTGCTTATCCCACCTGGTACAGGGATTCCAGGTATCCTCAGGAAGTGGGTGGTAATTGCTGTTCTTGCTTTAGTAACTGCCACCCCACAGGGATACTGCAGATGAAATGCCATCTGTTTTTATAAAAGCTAGGGGACATCATCTGCATTTTACAACAGCATTCCTAGAACACATGAGCAAAAGACACAAACGAGAACCAAAAACTAAGAACTTCCGTAAGTTCTTACAAAGTTGGTATCTTTAGATGACTTCAAAAAAGACAACCTACAGAATGCAGCCTATTGAGCATATTTAGATCCAGTTAATCTGTGTGCAGCTGGAGGGTCTGAGGGATGTGTAATCTACCTGCTTTGCACCACAGCTCAGCTAGAGGAGTAACAGTGCCTAGTGTAAAAATCGTTTAACCAATTCAAGTGGTGGCCAGATAGTTGTATTCCACCACAAACTGGATGCTTAACAGAAGCTGTCTAAGGCAAACAAACTGCACCACAAGAGAAGCCTGCTGTAGAGAAACCCTGAGAAAGCTGTTTGGTGTCACCACTTTACCTGCCTTGTGCTGGTTTTATTGACCAGGTTTTTGTCTCAGCTAGTCTGGCTAGACCCTCACTCCTGCTTGTTGGGTAAGGCTTAAGGAACTTACAAATCCAATAAAGATTGGCCTTTGTTTGGTGGTCCAGATTAAACTGATCTGACTGTCCCATTTGGTCTCTGTGCTACCCCAGGATCACACAGCAGCACATCAGCGTCAGCACGTATCAGCAGCTCAGAAAGGAAGCATTTTTACCTCCTCCTGCTCTACAGGATGAGAACAGAAATACAATTCAAGCACTTTGAAACACTCCCAGTTTTATCAACCATCACACTAAGGGTCACATTGTTACTGAGGGTCTCATGTTTCCATGCCATCTTGTTTTAAATATAATATTGATGCTTTTACAGACTTGTATTATTGCTGAGGTTTAGGAATCCTATAATAAGAATAAACTTTTTTATTTCAATGATTTTTCGGTATTGTATCCTTCTGAAACTTAATGTTTTTATATGGTAAGCACACACCTTCCAACATTTTGTTATAAATGTATTAAAAAATTAAAAAATTAAATATTTTCCTTGGTTTCTTTGCCTGCAACAACACCACAATCTCAGACCTGATAAAAACAAGGTATTTTGAACAACAGGGAGGGTTTTTTGTCTTTTATTGGTGCTGAAAGGAATAACTGGTTGATGCAAACAAGGTAATAAAATTTCAAGGCTCAAATGATTCTGTGCAGTGCACTTTTTTTGGTTTTATGATATAGAGTCTGACACCCTGAGCAAAATCTGACTCTAAGATGCAGTCTGGTGGGTGGGTCAGGAATAAACCTGTTATAGCGAATCTGCAGCAACAAGTACTTTTAATTTGTCCTCCTCCTTGAACTCTACTGCTCAAGCAGCCCCTGCACAGACACAGCCAGCTCCATTCAGAAGTTCTGCACCTTCAGAGAAGCATTCACAGTGCAGGCTGCAAACCCAAACCCTGCACCTTGCACTAAAGGCCATGCTCCAAGTACAAGGCTATCCACTCCACACTGCACTCTGCTAAGTGTTTAATATAAGACCGTAAGAACCACTTCTTACTGCATAGCTGCACATCTTCACATCTCAACAGTTACCTAATCCCTGAACTAATGGAGAACAGCTTTTTGTCTTTATACTGCCCAAAGGTAATTAAACAAAACAACCCTCTACTGTACATAGGTCCTTAGGAAATCCAGGGAGTTAGACTGAACCACTTCCCAATTTTTAGTTTTCTGAGCAGTCCTCAAACACCTTTATAAAAACTGGTAGGGAATTCCACCTCAAAAGAGTTCACTTTTTCCATGGAAAGGAGAAGACCAGTGGAATGCAAGTCATGAAGGAAGGAATGCAAGTTTCTTGTCATTAGCTCAGGAAGGAAACACTCCATCTTGTAAGCCAGGACGTCAGAGATGGATCTCTGCATGCAGCTCTCTCCATTGCCACACAGCTTATGCCACACAAGTGATTTTTGTGTCTGCATTCTGAGTGTGCCACAGCAGTGCACTGTAACAGACATTATTCTCCAGTGGTGGGTTCCCAGGACATGCCTCCCCTGCTATACCTGATCTGTTTCCATTGCTGCAGTTTGCATTATTATCCAAGCATTTCATGAGTTCCTCTCTATGAAGTGCTGTAGACCCATAAAGTATAACACAACCATTTCTCAGATAGTTCAGTGTCTGGAAGATGCAAACTAAGAACAAGTACAGAAAACTGTAACTCCCTCCTGCTCCCTCTGCCTCAGCAGCTGTAGTGTACTTTGTTATGAACCCATGCCCACAGCTGCCTATTGGTCAGCACTAACTGCAACACCATCTGCCTCTTTGGCTACTGCACAGATCCTCTTGGCAAAGCACCTAAGATAACACAACCCCCACATCCCACTTAATTTCCTTCTCAGAATGCTGTTCAAACTCTTATTCTTCTTGCCCTTTTGACTATTTAATACTTTGATGTTCCATTCTCCTGCCTGCAGCAAATTCAAGTTTCTCATCTACATCTCCATGGCCTTTCAAAAGGCATGCTCTTACCTTCTACTGCTGTTTTTGGCTGCTCCAAATTTCCCATCCACCATTCCCAGCTCTGTAAGCACATTTTTCTCCATACTGTTCCTGACATTCAGGGAAGGATTCAAGAAGCCATCTGTGAAAGCAGTGAGCAGTGCTGGCTAGAAAGACTGTCCAGAAAACCACAATCCTCTTTCTCATCTTTTACATAATTAAAAATTCAATAAATCTAAGATACCTACCTGTTGGGTCTGTGTACCTAGAGAGATCATGGAATTTCCACCAATGTTTCATCAGGGCTGTATATCCCCCCTCAAAGCCCCTTCATAAGCCTGACAAGTATTTTGCTCTGCAGATCATCTGAGCTGCTGAACTGGTGCTCAGCCCTGCCCAAGTTGATACCGCTGCCTCTTACAAGAGAGGTTTCTCCAGCTCTGCCTTTGCCATTTGTCACATCCTCTCACTCTCCTCCTGCCTGACTTCCCAGGCTCTTCAGGGCAGAAGACCACATCACTGTCCTGTCTTTTATACAGCACCCAGCACTACACTGCCAAGGAAAATGCTTCCTAAGCACCAAGGACCATCTAAACAGTTAGCTAATCAAAAGAGATTACCTGTAGTAGAAAAGTGCAACAGCCTTCCTGTATGCTTTAAACAATAACTGACTATAATCACACAAAATAAAGGGACCTTTATCCCAGGTTCCTATTAACATGCTGACTTTCAGATGGCTTTCCTGTCTGTAAATTGCCTGGTTCCTGGAAAACGGCACCTGCTGACTCTGGTCCTCAGAAACATCCCTAAGCCAATGCACAGTTCCCACCACTGCCAAGCCCTTTCTTTCCCTTCTTTAAACAAACCTTTGATGTCTCCAAAGCCAAACCCAGCAGAACAACTCCAAACCACTTCAAGTACCAGGTAAGCCAGGATGTCAGAATATCCTTTATCTGTATCAACACTACATATTGCTACAGCTCCAGCAGTTTTCATTGTTATACTACATCTGCCTCTACAGGCTTTTTGCAAGATTCTGCTAAAGCTCCTCAAGTCATGGCATCACACAAAGCAACCAGAAGCTTCAGAAATCCCATTCCTATTTGCAACTGTTTGACTCTTTCCAAACCCTGCAACAAGATGCGTCAGTCTGATGAGATCAGTAGAGACCTTAATGTGATCCTGACTGCAGTGCTGTCATCAATATGCTGAATATTGATACTTCTGACCACATCCCGCCTCGCTGAAATGGAATTTGCCTCACAGATACACACAGTAAACACTGTATTAGCTAGAAACAGACATAAATCCTTCTGCCTTAATGACACAGAGGATGATGGCTAAGACACGGCAGTGTGAGAGCAGAGAAACAGAGCTGCTTGTGGAGAGGACAGTAGCACATTTGTAAAGCTGGAATCCGCATCTACACATTTAACCTGGGAGGTGTGATTCCCCAAATGCTGAGCAGAGTGACCCACAGGAGTTAAGATGCAGGAATGGTCAGAACTGCTCTATTCCACAATTCCTCTGATGTTAAGATTCTGGATGATGTAGTAAAACGAAGCAATGGGGTTTCCAGTGCTGCCACAGCATCACCTGCTCCAGAACCTGCATGGGCAGCCTCCAAACACTTCGGTATTTGGAAGAAGCAATGTGAGAGCTCAGAAGCTGAAATTACCCAGTGGCAGTATACTCTGAATGGATCTCACTGCTGTAAAAGGGATTAACATGATGAAGAGATGATGAAGCCTTTCTACATCAAATGTAGTTAGGCACCTTTGTTCTCATTAAAGAGGTCTGTGAACTAAATCAGCAGAAGACTATCAGCTTGAAGACTCTGACCCTGCTACAATTTGGGTAACACCCTCACTACCTTTTCAGAACCAGGTGCAATTGTTACTTTTTTTGTGTTTGGCTGCAACAGATTCTTATATACTTTTCAAATACAAATCCAGAATTTTGAATACCCAGCAAACTCCAGCTGGATCTTTCCTCACCATTAAATCTTCTCCTGAAGTCAACTGCAACACTATCACCAGCTTCAGCAAAGCCTGTGTTGAGGGTTTCTTACTGCTTAGTAAGGACCTTCAGGATATCAAGGAACAAAAGGCAGCTGCAAGGTCTGCACAACATCACTGAAAAAAAAACCCAAACCATCCTAAGCCTAGTATGGTGCCAAGCACTCTGCTAAATATATTGCTAATGAAAGGTGTATCACACAAGACAAACTAATTCTCAGTACACAGCCTGGTCCACTATATCAGCCCCAAAAGAAGACTGTTATGAAACTGGAATTTAAAACCTATTTTTTGTTACTCCCTGGTTACATATAATTTCTTTCCCACATTGGCCAAGAAAGCTATTTATAGCCACCACAAATTCAGACATTTAACAAAACATGTCTTGTATCCCACAATAAACACATAAGGACTTCATGCAGTAGCTACTTCATTAATTATTAGATTGGTGTTCTTGGAACTCTGTGGTGTTTCTGAAATAATGGTGCTCAACCTGGTGAGATGCCTCTTGCCCACAGCTGACCTTGAGTGTCCTTACACCTCACTGCAAAAACCTGAGCCCTACCATTCTCCAGCTGTGGGTTCCGAAGTTAGAGCAAATTAGAAACCCTCAGGCAGCGTTTATTATACACTGATGGAAAGAAAGGCTGAGTCTGGTTAAATGCCGGGCAGCAGCTCCCTACCCGGTGTAAAAGGTCCTTGTCCAGGCCTAGGTTTCTGGGCCTGACAATTAGAAGAAGGTTTCTGACCACAAGACTAGAGAAGTTCAAAACCAGCTTCCCAATTACCACATCGGAATGCAAAACAAACAAAGAAAAATTCCTCTCTCAAACCCCAGTGCTCTTCAAACACAGTTTGATGTATTTTTAAAGAAGGATTATACACATGGGCCCTACTACAGGGTGGAACTATACACAGCAACCCAGAAGGTCCTGCTTTTGGTTTGAGGACAGGGAAAAGTATTTCTTCTGCCTCTGGACAGTGACCTTCAGTTTATTCTTTTTAAAAACTAATTGATACTTGTATCCACATTTTAAACATGGACAGAACTGATGCTTACTAGCAGAAACCCTTCAAGTATTAATAGCTCCCTGTCAAGGCTCTATGTGAAAAGGCTCTTAAAGCACAGAGGGGCAGGGGGTTGAAAGGAAAAACTGGCAAGACGAGATATTGAATCTGCACACACACTATAAAGATACAAGAACATTTAAATAGAAGATCATCTAAAAAGGAACAAAACCCAGCAACTAAAACATTAAGAAAGAATGAATGGCCCTTGGTTATTTGGGAAACAGTTTATATACTGCTGACTCATTTTGTGGGTGAGAAGCATGACTTATATTTAGTCTTAGAGATGCTTTTTTTTAAATCTTATTTTAAATGTAATTATTTGATTAGCTGTTGCCCAGCAAACACAGGGCATGCAAATACAGACTGTCTCAAAAAGAGTCATAGCTCTCAGCTTTTAAGGGGAGGTAAACAATGGGAGCAGTGTATCTAGTTCCCAGCTAGAGGCAGAAACACAAGTGGAATATTCTCCCCCTAAACAAAGGGATCTGGGCAGCAGAATCCAAGAAAGCAGCAGGAAGCTTGGCAATGGATGTAAGGCAGCACATCAATCTGAACAGATGATCTCCTGTGAAAAGATACCTTCATTTATTCAGACAGCCTAACTGCCTGGCACTGTGACAAGTACAAAAATGGCAGCATTCTAAGTGGGAACACATTCTGACGTCAAGGGAAGCTTCAAAGAAGAATGGCCTGAATGGCACCTGAAAGGGCCATGACACAGCCCTAGTGCAAAACTGGTGGTATGGTGGTGACTGCCACTGTGCTGCCAAATGCATCTGTTTGTTAGCACGTCTACAATGGGTGATTAGAGGAGTTCAACTCTCCATATGCAACCCTGACACTAACTGGTTTACAAGAGCTGCTTAAATGATCTGAGGTACTGGACCCTCTTTTGGAAGGGAAATGCTATTTGTACCTCTACCCTGCTGTTTCATTCATATCCTCTATAAACAGTACACAAAATCCACAGCCTGGTAGTGCAGGCATTGCACACATTACATTGACGGTAAGAGCCTGGCCTTGGAAGAGCTTCTTGTCTGTGACAGGCACAAAACCCACAGAAATAAAATGTTTTGTCAGTATACAGCCATGAAACCTGTGGAGTGCAGCAGTTTGCTACAACAGACATAAAGCCTACTATGTACTGAAACATAGAGACATGGTGTGTAGTAGATTTTTCTTTGCCTGCTTACCTTTTTGGAGGCTTTTTTTGATGTATTTTGCAGGGTATGTGCCTTGGCCTTATGGTTCATTTATTCTGCTATGCAACATAGAACTGCTAGTTTCTGTTGAGCACTAATCAGCACTATGCAAAAAGGGCAGCGTGTGGAAATCTAAACCTCTGCATCTAGGAAATAAAATAATTACTTAGTGCAAGGAGAAGAGATGCAACTTCCCTAACAGTTTCAAGCAAAACACACACATACTGAGCCATCATATTGCAATATACCAACACAGTTACCAACACAAGACCACAAGGTATTAACATGCTACGTTCACCAAGATCCTCATGTCACCACTTCTGTAGGTAGAAATACCTTTTACTGAAGAGAAGTATGAGTCTCTGCCTAATTCTAGGGGACTCCTTGGCTTCCTTTTCTGTTAGCTACTGAAACCGCCCCTTTGCACTCATGACAGACTGCTTGGCCCACAGGGCGCAAGGGAGATAGGAGGAGTGAAAGAAATAACCATGGGTCTTAAGCAAGGCCAAGGCTTCATGAGGAACAATACCAACAGGGTGGTTTAAGGGACCATCACTATTAAACTGGGAGTCCAAAGACCATTTTAATCACTCAGATGTCCCTTTACCAGAGACAGTAACAGAGATAGCTGTGGTTTTAAGTAGCTGAAGCTAGTCTGCGTCACTCAACACAAGAGATATGAGAATAGTTACAATAGTTCTTAAAAGGAGGAGTGAAAAAATTCTTTTAAAAATGAACAAGAGATGATCAGACTTTTGACATAAAAACTTTGCCCTTAGAGTCTTCAGCCTTGCATGTACACGCTACAACAAAATTAACTAAGTTTAACCCCAAACTGGGCTCTGCAACTAATAGTTTCTTTTTATCCCTCACTGCCCTCTCCCTTCATCTCCCTAAGGAAATGAAAGTTATAACATAACATGGAAAAGTATCTTCGAATGGGGCAGAACCCACAAACCCCTTTACATACTGTTTCCCTTTTTGTCAGTCAACATGAATGGCTGTTTTATCGTATTATTTGTAAAGGCATATCTAGAATAACAAATGAAGCTTACAGCTACATTAGACCTAAAAGCAAATAAATTCTAGTTACACTAAACAAACAAACCCCCCAAAACCAATCAACTAACCAACCAATCAACCAAAGTCTTTGGTTTTATACTCCTAAAGAAAGAGGCTAAGCGTGTTCAAAGCGTTTTTAATTCTTCAACGAGGTATCTACTTACAAGGCCATTAGGCAGAGGTTCTACTCACAGGGAATAGACGTTTTATGGAGAACACCTAAACAGTACCAGCTGAAGAGGCAAGAGACCCTACACACTACTGCTGTTTTAACACACTAGGAGCATGAACACTCAATTCTAAAGCCACTGTCTTGGTCCTCAGCTTACTTACTGCTTGGAATGTTGATTCCAGTGCCAGAATACATGCATGGCAAAATAGTAGGCAAAATTATATGAATAGTGCTTCCATACCAGTCCATTAACCACGTGTGTGCTTGGCTTCCTCGGCCTGAAAGCCACAGAGATACACTCCACACACCAGTATTTTCTGAAGCCCACTATTACTTCTAAAACAAAACAGCCTCTAAGCCAGACCAAATTTGCTTCCTCGTGCAAAGCAGCGGACTGGAAGCAGGTGCCGACACAACTTATTTTACGCAGCCAACACTCAGGCTCACTGGAAGGTGCAGACCCGCCAAGGCAAGCGAGGCCGGTCACAGCCCAACAGGAAGGGTCACCGCGACGAGACAGCCGAAGGCTCGCCCACAACGGCAACCATGACGGGAAACCCTTCGACACATCGAGACGCAGGGCCCCAGCCCAGCCCCGCCGCGCACCGCCTTCCCCGGCCCAGCTTACAGCGGCCTTCCCACGGCGCAGACTCGACGCGCAGCTGCTGGCCACCGCCTCCTCCGTCGCAGAGGGCAAGGGTAGGGGGAAGATGCCCACACCCTCCCATGAGGCGGCGAGAGGCAAAAATGGCGCCCAGCTGGCCTGAGGAGGGAGCTTGGCCAACCAGGGCCGGCGCGGGCCGGCGCTGCTCGCGAGAGAAGGGGGCCGTGGCCGAAGCGCGGCGGCAACGTCGGGACAGGGGCAGCCTGGCCCCCCTGTCTGGCCCTCACGGCCAGCACTGGCACAGCCTCAGGGCAGTCGGTGTAGTACTGATCAATTCTGGATGCACTAACGGCCGTTTCCAGCTAGAGCTGGGGTGCAGTCAGCAGCCCCTCGTTATAAACGGCGTGTGGTTACCCATGAGGCAGGCATGAGACTGTGCATGCAGACCTGCAGTACAGGCACTTCGACCAGTCCTAGAATAGTTGAGATCAAATAGGACAGTTTTAAGTGCTGCCATGTAGGCTGTCTCTCCCTCCCACCCCATTCATCGCCGCAGCTTGATTTGCGCATTCTCAGGGTTGTGAGTAATTGGTTTCTCAGATACTCGAAGCAAGCAATCACTTTATAAGAGTACTGACACAGCAGGATCCATCAGCCTTGAGACACAGGAGTCCGCTCAGTCCGCTGCAGCACCCACTCTTTCTTCCAAAGCGGGAATGCAGCACTTCACCTGGAGGGTGATGTGCAAGGCAAGAAAGCAGAGGATGAGGGAAATAAGGGGAGCAAGATATGACCCCACAGCATACAGGCTGCTGCTGCAGCATGTTACACAGCTGCACTCCATCAAAGCCCCGAGGTAGAACAGGTTGCGTGGCCAGTCTTGTGCATAACTGAAGGGCTAAGAAACCCTGGGACTGTGCCCACATCACTGCAAAAAGCACCATCAGACCTGCACTCTAGTGGGGCCTTCCCTTTGCATGCAGGAAGATAATCAGCTCCCATTCTTTCATTACTGCCTCTCTCCCCAAAAGAGGCATCTTTAAGACTCTCAAATCCCAGACAGAATCCTGCTGGTGTAAAAAAACCCAAAAAGTAAAAGTGGGTCATTTTCATGGCAGTCTTTCAAAACAGAAACAAAGCCCTAAAGCCTTGTAAATATATAACCTATATATTAAAAACATAATTTGTATCTAAATATATACATTTATATATATGTTTAAAACCCTGTGGTTTTAATTACTGAGATACCCAAGGATTTGCTTCCTCTCAGCCTTTGTCTGCTGTATCTCGGTCAAACCTCATAAGGCTGCATTTGAAATCACACTGTGCTAAGGAAACGAATGATTAAAGGAAAGCAGGGGAGTCAGGGGATTAGTTTACTCTGTGTGGCCTTCAGCAAGTAATTTTTAGCTCTGAGGCCCTAATCTTGTAGTGAGCCTGGGGCAGATGAAACACTTGAACACCCACACAATGCACACTCAGTTTGTTCTCATCTGAGGATAAGACCAGATACCTCTCTCTGAGAAGCACCCTAACCTTTAATCTGCATTAAATTGCTTGGAAATGGGAAGTTTTAAGATGATTAAGTACAAAACCAAATTAACATCTTGCAATGCCATTGGAGTCAATAATGTAGAATGACAACAGAAGCACCCATTATATTCATCTCACAGTAGTCACTGGAAAAATCTAGCACTAGGAAGCTGTGATAGTCTCTTCCCCTCCTAACAACCAGCTGTAACTACAAATAGAATACAAAAGATAAATAACTAAATGAATTACTCCTGAACTGTATTCTCTATCTTGTTAAATGCAGGAAGCCTACACAGAGCAGTTTCAAAGGGACTAATGAAGGAGAAAAGCAACCTCAAGGATCTCAGTTTTTGAATTGCCCTGCCTTCAGACAAAAGGTACCAAATAAAGGAGCAAATCTTGCAGCTGCCATAACTTAGAAAACACCCTTACAAGACTTGTCCTGCATTGGGACCATGACAATTTCACTGTCTTAAAAACACTAATTCTGTGTACTAAGCATGAGACACTGCTGCCTGCCTGCTGTTTATGGTAGGTGCAAGTCCTATTAGATTTACCAGCAGTTGTCACTTTTTGTACTAGTTCCCATTTCTTTATGTACAGTGTATCTCATAACATCACAAGCATTTTATTTGCACACAAGATGAGACAGCTGCATTGCAAGTCTGAAAATGCTCTAGAAATGACACAGCGGCTCCTCAGCACCCTCTTGTGGATTCGTGATGCGATAACCACCAAGTCAAACGATTACAGTTCACAGAGCTACAGAAAAGTTGCTATTTTTGAACGGGAGTTAGCTGTGAATGGCAAAAGTTTGTGGTTTATAATAATTTTAAATTCCTGAATAAAACCTGTGCCTTTAGTCCTGTGCCTTTAGTGCAAGCATCTCTTGTGCCACGTTAAGAAATCTGCCAGTTATGCACTGGTTCTCATGCAGCAGATGAACTGTAATAGTAGTATTTCAGTGGTGGGAGGGGATTCTGTTTCTATTAAAACATCCATCTATGCCTGAAGGCCCATTCAACATCAAAGCTGTTGTCATTTAATAAAAAAATTGCCTGTGGTGGCCACACAGAGTAAGTTCCTTCCAAGAAAAATAGGATTCTTGCTCTGCTCATTAAGATGCCATAGCCAGAAGCTCTTCCTTGCAATGCTCTGTCAGGTCTGGGAACAAATGGGAGTCTGAACGGTGCTACTGGGTAGATGTGTTTTTCTGATAAAGTGGCTTTCCTCCCCCATGTGCGTGTTTGCAGTAAAATGCCCTGTGGAAAAGGACAGCGACAGAAGCACTTTTTTGGTTTGTTTTTGCATACATGTGTAAGCAATGGCCAGTATCCCCCTGTAAGCAGCTGTTTTCCACACAATTTACAGATCATAGAACCCTGGAAGTTTTTAAGGCTAGGCTGGATGGGGCTCTGAGAAATCTGATCTAGTGTGACATGTCCCTGCCCATAGCAGTGGGGCTGGAACCAGATGATCCTTGAGGCCCCTTCCAGCCCTGACAATTCTATGATTCTATGATCACACTAGATTTTTAAGTTCAACCTCAAGAATTCACAGAAGCCAAGACATACACTGCTCTTAATGACACACAAAAAAAAAAATCTTTCCCCAAGTCACCCAGACTAGTATCAACACAGCTATGTCTTGTATGCACCAGAATTTAGTTAGTAGTGTGATTTATGTGGTAAGAGTTCACTACAACGTAACAGCTTCCAGCATATTCTAACCAAATCCTCAGAGCAGTTTCAGTGCCTGTCTAAATGCATAAGCATAACCAGCAAGCATTACTAATGCTGATCACACCCACATGCACAAGGTTTCTTCAGCATATCTACCAGATTTTGTTCCTCTAAGGAACTCACAAGTGCTACATCATGCTCAGCATTCCAGCTTTCCAGACTTTTAATTTTTTTGGACAGCAGTGGTACAATTACTGCTGCAGGTGTATTGAAATGTAAGGTACTTCCCCTCACATGCAGAGGTATGGTTCATTTTAATGGCCACAGTTCAGTTCTGGAAGTGCAGTTCTGCAGGTATGTGAGCTACTCCATCTAGCCCATGCCCTTCACTTTCACTTCACCCACCTCTGAGCATCTCAATAGTCCCAAGTCTCACAACACCAAAGGGTTTAAAAAGGACACCACCTCTCAGTCCCCATGCCTAATAAGTACTGCAGTGCCCACGTATCTTCACTGCACCCAACACTGGGAACACGATACATCAATGTGGATTCTTCCCTTTGGCATTTTAGCAAATGTATCTGTTTTATTTTTTCACAGGAGGCATGATTCAGATACATACACAGTTATATTTGAGAAACTTAACACTAGATATTAAAATACTGTAGCTTTAGTTGTGGTATTGTTCTATCTTTTTATTTTTCAAACATATAAATTCTAATATATTGGTATTAGTTCCATGTTCCCCTTGAAAAACTGTATGTTTCTGTTAGAACCAAAATAATTTGTACAGTTAAATGCAAAGCACCTTCAGAAGCTCTTCCTACTGCAAAACAAGAACAGTGGCTCGTGTCAGGAGGCAGCATCTCAGGTTTTCTCCTCCAGGAGAGGAGAAGCTATACAATGTAAGTCTTACCTGTTCAGACTTGCACAACTTGTCTCTGTGCCCTTTTTTTAATAAAAAGCTAAACCTTTATCATTTAAAAGGCTTGGACATATTATTGTTCCCTCCACAACTGTACAGCTCGTGTTACCAACAAACAGATTTGTACCTCCATACCTTCTGTGAGCTAGGCACAGTGTATCAAAATTAGCAATAATTGTTAAAGAACAGTAACCTATATATTCCTATGTACTCAAAGCTTGTTAAAAAACAGTCTGAAGTTAAGCATCTTAAAATACAGTTTTGAAAAGTGAAATCCACAGATCTCCATAGGAGCTGCAGGTTTTCTCTTCTAATGAAACACGAGTCATGTATTTCATTGCTTCCTTATGTCTGTTAACTGTAAAGACCTTTGTCAGGAAAATAGTTCTGAAAAATTTAGGAGTATTTCAGGTGGTTCCCTG
Organism: Indicator indicator; assembly: GCF_027791375.1. Taxonomy (NCBI): domain Eukaryota; kingdom Metazoa; phylum Chordata; class Aves; order Piciformes; family Indicatoridae; genus Indicator; species Indicator indicator. Next base: position 18,834,819 of record NC_072028.1, read on the forward strand.
AACCATATGAAGAAAAATTCCTACTCACCAGAATTATGTGTCATGGTGACCAGGAAAGCAAAACAGAGTAGGCTCCTGCTGCCTCATGGCTTCTTTATGGTGTTCCCTTCACTTTGTTGAAGTTGCTGCTCAGAGGAAACAGGAGTAGCTTTGGTAAGCAGTTATCCCTGCAGCTGACTGACATCATTTAGGACAGGCAGCATATTGATTTTCTATTTCCCTTAACAGGTCACACATACAAAATGGATACACCAATTGATTGTTCCTCTAAAGCAGAATTAATCACACACACATGCTCACAGAAAACAACTTCTACCAACACGAGCTGGAATGCAACTAAGAAAGCCTTGGCTGCGGACATGTGCTCTTCCAGAACAACACACAGCTTAGCTAAACTGGCAGATATTTAGACCTCTAATGGCCACATTTTTGACCATTTAATGCATATTATGATCTCCTAAAGGTCTGCAAATGTTTTATAGACTATGGCTCATTTTCTTTTGTTTTTGGTCAGACCACCATGGGTCTGTCACTGCCAATTAACTTGAGTATGTATATTTTCTAATTACCAGTTACACCTTTCCAGACTTTGGTCAGAAATGCAGAACCTCAGACTCCAGGAGAACATCAACTGTTTTGTAGCTCCACAGCATTATTCAAAACACCAGAGTTTCTCACTGAAACAGATGGTAACAAGTACGTGTATATATGTATATAAACCCTGTCAGGAATACCTGTCCTTAAGAAAAGGCTCCTCTCTACTTCCACAGCTATATATTTTGAAAAAAAAAAAACAACAAAAGAGTTTAAAGTCTATTTTAGAACAGTCAGTTTGTTCTCTGTGCAAAATAAAAAGCCTCATCTGCCATACAAAAAAAAACCCCAAAAAACAACTATGTAAATTTATTATAATTTAGGAACACGAGCAAAAGGAAAGTATGTTACAATAGCTTAAAATCCATGGCAATCTCTCCTGTCTTTGTGTCAAAACTGATAGCATAAGTGACAACACTAGGAAGGTCTGTCAGAGTTTCTGATTCAATAACAGAACTGAAGAAATAGACAGCTTGCTTGCAGTGGGGATTCCATTCACAGTTTCCCTACAGGAAAGAGTTAAAAGTAGAAGCAGTCAAAACTCCACAATATCAGTAGTAGGCAGTTAAAAGCAGTAAGTTTCCAGTTCAGTGCACAATGATCAGGCAGTTACCACTTCCACTGCAATCCATTTCACTACAGGAATACAGAACTTGAAATACTACACTGCACAGAGAAGCCAAAGAGGAAAAATGGATTTGGTGAAACAACATTTAGGCAGAATATCAAAAACATTTACTACTTCCTCTCAAATTCTCAATTTTTTTTTTTGCTTTTGTTAAACTGAGAAAAGGGATTTGTATGAATAAATTCTACTTTGATCTGGGATCATATTTAAGTTTGAATGTTGTTCCAAACTACGGGAGCATTTAGATCCAATTCAGACTCTCCCTGCTCCCCCCCAAAACTATGAAGAGGTAAGTTCTACTAGTTCTGTCTATGTAGTATTCCAATAGTGTGACAAAGAGCACTAACTAAACCAAGGAAGGCCAACAGAGACCATTTTTCAGCACTGTAATCTTACAGATTTTGACATAATACATTAGATTGAAGAAATACCTTTTCATTTGAAATCTGCATCAGTCCTGTATTAACAGAGATGCCAGCAGCAAGATGATACTCCATCCACAGGACAGCTCCATGGCTTGTGCCTTTCCTGTGGGGAGAGAGTTGGAGGATCAAAACTTGTCACTTTATACAATACTGACAGTTTATACGCTGCACTCATTCCCTAAGTAGTTTAGGTGAGAGCCATAAAAGCATGAATAACTTGTTTCCATTAAAAATAAAGTTGAACAGATGAATGATTTGGTAAATGGGTAGCAACTTTTAAAGTATTTGCATATATGACATCTAAAGAAGACCAGGAGAGGAGAATAGGTCATAACTAAATCTGCTCAGAACCACAGCCATCTTCCTTCAAAGACTCCAGCTTCTCTTATTTCTGAGTTTTGAGGGAATATTTACATACCCTTGTGCAAAGGCAGGGTCATGCTGATCCTCCAAGAGGATCAGAGGTCATGCTACTTTGTTGTTTATGAACAGACCAACTGGTGCAAAGGCAGGGAGGCCCAACACAGATGATTCTGGATTTCATAAAAGCTTGGATTATGTTTCACAAAGAGAAACATACAACTAACCTAGAGAAGTGCTTGAGTCACATAAGCTCCAGATAGTTAAAAATAACTTTCCCTTGGTTTGTTTTTTTTTCATTAACAGCATTTCAAGTACGATCTGTAGTTATAGTGAAAAATATCTCAGAAGGCATGTGACATATCAGCATTGTCAGAATTACAGTTAAAAAGAACAGTGTACACTTTAAAGCTATTAAAGACAGTAATTTGGAAAGTTAAATAGAAGTTTTTTCTGGAAGAATTCAGCAACAGAGAACAAAGTGAAAATCATCCAGATGATGGATTATTTCCTTTAAACTATAAATTAAAGTATTTAAGGCTTAAATCATAGTAACATCTAGAAAAATGTTAATTTTGAAATACAGGCATATTATCTGATTGTTACCCTCATTGTTTTAGCTTGTTGTGAACAGCCACAGGAAATTTTTATCAGAGTAGCTTCCTCAACTTTAGGTCACAATATTGGAAATTGACAATTATGTTCCAACTAGTTAACTGTAACACACATAGAGCTTGAATATGAGGTTAAAACAAAGAGTATTTATTGCAATGAGAAAACTCACCGTAGAAGATTTACAGAACCCTCTGTGCTCAGACAGTCCTGTGGTACAGTCTTGCTGAAGTCAAATGTGAGAACTTCCTGGGGGTCAGAGAGTGACTTGCAAGGATATTCCCACAGAGGGTGAGGTTCTGCTTCCTTGGATTCCCTAAAATTCAGAGAATTCTGAAGAAAAGAAGTAATAACACTATGTGAAAAGAATCCAAAGGCAAACAGTCCTTGTTTCCAAGCCAATTATGTGTCCCAAACTCAGATTTAAGAAACAAAGCTACCAGAGGACAGGACTGCACGTCTTGGGCACAAGGTAAAATATGTACTATATGCATGAACTAATGGCTATGACTGTGGTTCTCAGTAGTGAAATGGAAATAGGTACTTTCAAAACACAATACATTTAAGTTTTTTCCTCCCTTGAGATGAAATCTACTCTAGAACCGCCTGTACTGCTCCACAAGAACTCTAAAAGCAATCTAAATGGCTAACTCAAATATGAGTATCAACAATACAGCTCTGGAAAGTGGTACAAATAAATCTCCACCTTCATATCTGTTTCTCAGAAGTTACAAAGACTTTGTCAAGGGCAGTAGGATTCATCTATGAAGAACTCGCAGGTGATTTGATTTCAAGCTCACAGTACAATTGAGAATACTATTTGTCTTTTTGAATGAACAGAAGTCATTTGGAAACAGTGCAAAGTACTGCAGAGACTGACAAATGAGAAGAAACACACACCTCCAAAACTCATGTCACAGAAGTTAGCATTCTGCAACAACTGAATAGCCACCATACTCAGGAAAAACTGAAAAAAATGGTTTTCTGCCTAGCATACAGGTTTTTTCAACCATCACCATAAAAAATTTTTAAGCCAAAGTGAGTCTTGTTTTGTTCCATTTTGCTGAGACTTGTGCTGAAACTATTTTCAGTCTCCTTACACTAATCATGTCATCCATAGTCTGGACATCAAAACCTTCACAGGTGCCACATGGACTTCGGATTCTCCATAAGTCCTACAAAAGAAAACAGGATTTTGTTTGGCTTTATTCAAGGAAATAGGGAATCTTTAAATAATTCTAGCTGTAGATCAGACATTTGCTAACAAGTCAAATAAAGACTCTTGGGCAGCTATACTTTTCTAAACCATCAGAACTACTGCAAGGATCAGAAGACACTGTCATTCTGGGAAAATATTTTGCAAGTTCACTCTTTAGCCACTGTTTCCATCTCCTCCATCTTTAAAGTAGGTATGGATTTGCTAAGACTAAATCCCTAAAGCCCCCACAATTTCCATTACCCAGCACAAGTTAAGTGATGCAGCCACATCAAAGATCTTGACCTATTGGACCATACCTCCCTTTAGCATGCCAAAGATTAGAACAATCACTGCCCTCTCACTGACTTTAGCAATCCAGTGGACAATTACTCAGTTCAGCTTTTGCCCTTTCTTGGACTACATTCATGGTCTCTGCATAGACCAAGAACATTCACTAGCTGTGGATATACACATTTTATTACCTGTTCATTGTTGCACTTAGCAATTTCAAATGTTCCTGTTCTACAAAATGACAGTAAGACTACCAGAAATTTTAAGAAATGCTGTTGTAATTCATGTCTGAATACAGCATGAACCAGAGTGACAATATATCAAGACTCTCTGAATGGTGTACCTGACAGAACTGTCCAACCAGATAGGTTGCATCCTGCTCTCTAAATACAATTATGGACTAAACAAGTTTATAACAGAAGTAATTTCATCAAATTCTTCCTCCTGGATCCAGCTTTTGCCAATTGCTGAACTATAATGACATATCCATATTCTGACAAGGCAGAACAGTCCACAGAACCAGTTCTGCAGAATACTTTACAACTGCTCTTTCTGTCTAACTGGTAAATGCAGAGGTTATTAAAAAAACCCATGGATTCCAGTCTTTGAGTCTAGATTCTCCACTGAAGAAAGAGGTAAAGGTACAGTTAAAGTAACAGCTTTTGGAACACCTTAATGAAACAAAAAGTAAGTTAAATGTTCTACCAAAATAGCTACATGGAATTATCTCTGAGTAACTGTACATAAAAGTGTTAAAAACTGGGGTTCAGGTGACATGAATGTTACTCTACATTCTGCTACTACCTTGCTGGACAATCTTAAGTCACCACTTAGAAGAACCTAGAAGAGTGCTCTACTTTAAGTGGATTTGTGTAAACATCCGATAGATAGTTCTAAGCAGTCTCACCTGAAACTCCACAATCATCATGTGCAAAGATGCAGCCTGAGGTAGGACAGTGGCATCACTGGTGAGGTGGCTGGTCACAGCTGTCCTAGCATACCAGAAATACAGGTTATGCCATGGCAACAAACTTGTGGTAAAAAATGGCTCTCCCACAAGGACAGAAATCTTGGCAAAGAAAGGAGGAGATAAAAATGCATTATAACAAAGAACAACAACTCAGTAACAGGCTGTTTATACCTTCAGTAGCTGACAATACAATATAGCAAGTGGTCAGCTAGATAGAAACTTGTCCTGCTGCAGAAGGATTTAATTACTGCATACACTGCACAACAGACAGCTTTTTGTGATTTCAGTTAGCAAATTATAAATCAAATTTTCCTGCAACATTTGAGAGAAGCTATTGCAGTTTTAAGTTGGAAGGCTTTGCAGAAAGAGTCACAGAATTTTGACATTTTTAATTTAAAGATGTTAGTACTTCCAAATGCAATCTTCTGAGTGGTTGGAGAAAGAAGAGCTACAGCCTAGTGCAACATACACAGTTAAACCAGTTTAACTGTCCTTACAACTGGTATAGATTATGCAGGAAGGGTAAGTCATATCCTTTTAAAAGCAAGGTGAAAACCCTCCCACAGTCTTTAGTCTAAGCCTCATTTAGTTTCTCTAAGACAAGCTCTGAACTGTCTACGCATTACACTTTCCATGAATGGGATATAATGGGATTCAGTTTGGGTATGGAAGCACAGGAAGATAGCAAGATGCATTTTCACTTTCTGCTCCCCATCACCTCCCTGAAAATCAGTATTGGACAAGCAGAACATACCTTTTTATCTTCCAAATGAGAAGATGTCAGTGACTCAGGGCGTGCTTCTATTATTTTTATTTTATCTTCAAGATTATTTGCTTTAAAAAACTAAAAAATAAAAACCCAAATAACATAGTGTCTTTATCCAAAGCTACAGTTGACACTCCAATCCACACCAAAACAACAATTTTATTAAAAAAAAACACAACACAGAACAAGAAAACCCCAAACCAATAGCCAAAAGAACTCTTTCCAAAACTGCCTACAATAACTCATCAGGATGATACAAGTCTGTTTTTGAAGGGTGCACACACTTAGAGCAAACCTGTCACACGGAGTGAACTAAATAAAATAAAACACATGCTCTACATATGCCTTCAGTTAAGCAGAGAGAAAGGCAGATAACACAAAAGTCACATCACCTTTATTCATTTGTATAGGACAGTCAAGAAAGATAAAGATTACTTCAGCTATAAATACGCTGCATACACTGCCTCTGTTTGAGACCAGCTTTGCATCCTAATTTGCCTACCATTCATGTTTTTACTCCTAAGCCATAAGCTGGGACACACCTCTTCCAAACAGAATGCCAACTAAGAGATACAGCTCAACCATGGCTTCAGGAAGCTGTTTCTAGTCACCACTTAGGGACATCAGTTGCCTCTGCTGAACAGCCTCCACTGCAATGCCTTCTGTGCTCTACCCTAAAGAAGCATCCGCAGTTTGTCTCAGCTGAAGACAGTGCTGCTAGATGCCACTTTCCAGGTAAGACTGGTGCAAGCTACAGGATGTTCTTACATTCCACTAATCCTCAGAAACAAGCTGTTTGGCTTTTATCACCAATGCAATGAGGGCAGCAGAGCAGCAGCTCAAGCAGAGAAGCCAACAGGCATGTGCAAGCAGAGATCAAGCACTGGCAATTCCCTCTTCTCAGTTCAACTTCCCCAGTGGCCTAATCAGCTTGTGGCTAAAGCTATGAGGCCAGACCTATCTCCAACAGGATGTATTCCTCCAGGTTTCTGCATAGAGCTCTGTACAAATACTCCCCAACATATCCCACCTCCCACAGTCTTGTCACACTGTATGATCACATACACTAGTTAAACTGATCTAATCTCCAAGCAATTGATGCAAAGGCAACTTAAGACTCCATCTCTGGCCTTAGAAATGCCATGAGTTCCTTTACTGCTTTTACAGAAAAATGAATACTCACTTTTTGCATGACAGAACAGGACACTGCAGAGTTTTCTACTGTAAACACCTGAAGGAAATACACAACAGTTAGTAAACTAGCTTTATAATCTGCAATTAAAAGAATATGTAAATGTACAATGAAGGAACTGTTTTCACATCCCAGTGAACACAGTTCATAAGAACCACACATCTACTCATTAGCCCACTGTTATGTACCTTTTTAAAAACACCTCCAATGACTACAGGCTAAATAAAGCTGTTTTCACAGCCATACAAGAAAAAAAAATGCAACAGAATGCAAATACTTATTTTCCATTTGAAGATGCATATAGCATATTAACATTTCCTATAGGCATACATTCACTCCTGAACTTCCATTAGTGCTTTCTCCTCTGAGTGTTAACATGACCTGACTAGACCAGCTGGAAAGAGCTCAGATGTGCAGTGCTACACACCAGCCTTCTGAATTAAGAAAAACATTAGGTTTTAGTCAAAACTGGTGAATAATTGGGCAATATGCTGCTACAGAGCTAGGAAAATATTAGGGAACTCTGTGTCTGCCCTGCTCATTTCCTCTCTTCTGGATGTCTGTGACTGGCCACTACTAAAAGCAAAACACAGGGCTCCAGCACCTTCCTCAGGATTATACTGCATTACGTATTTGCAGATACTCAGTCCAACTATAAGGGATTTGAGTTTGAAGAGCCCCATGACGGAATACATCAAGTATGGTGTACACACACGAGACAGCCTGGCAGCTCTCAGCTCGCCTTTCACACAGACTCAGTATTCTTACTGCCTCCTACTTTGCTGTTATACAGACTTTTCATTTCAGACTAGGTAATAAATCTAATTATATATTTCCAAAAGCACTAATATATATGACTGTGAACTGGAATCAGTGGGGAATGAGGAACACCATTTCACTCAATGACTTTAACCTGTATTTCCATACATTTGGAGCCTCTTCCTCACTTGTCACTGAAAAGGCACTGAAAACGATTAAATAATGGGCTGGAAATGCTGAACTATATGAGATAACTAAAAATACTAAACTAAAAAGCAAGAATCACAAAACCAACAAGTAGTACTGTACCTGCTTTGCTCCAAGATAGTGAGCCAGCATGGGCAATAGACTGCCATCACTGATACAGAGACAAACACTATCCATTTTCAGAACCTACAGAAATCAAATTTTCATTATTATTTCTTTTCCAAATGTAAAAGTTTTCAAATTTAAACAGTTTTGGTGGCATTCCCCTCCCTAGCACCCCCCCTCTCCCTCCTGCTTTATACACTTCCATATCAAATAACGACTGGAAGATAGAGTGATTAATGTAACCACTTCAGGCAGAACAGGACAATGTAAGAGTTTTTCATGTAATCCCCTTGATTTAGGTCAGAAAAAGTTTGTACAAAAATGTATTGGGTGTCTCTATTCAACAAAAACACAGAGCTGCTACATGTCCCTATATGCAGAAATGACTGCTTACAATATAAAGAGAGTAATACTGAAGTTTTCATGACAGGCTGAAGGAGCTGGGGTTGATCAGCCTCAAGAAGAGGAGGCTCCAGGGAGACCTCATAGCAGCCTTCAAGTACCTGAAGGGGCCCACAAGTAGGAAGGATGGAGAGACACTGTTTGCAAAGGCCTGTAGTAATAGGATGAGGGACAATGGCTTCAAAGTAGAGAAGAGCAGATTTAGACTGGATGTGAGGAACAGGTTCTTTACTATGAGAGTGGTGGAACACTGGAACAGGTTTCCCAGGAAGGTGGTTGGGGCCCCATCCCTGGAGATATTCAAAGTGAGTCTTGACAGGGTTCTGGGCAACCTGATCTAGTTGAGGATGCCCCTGATGACTGCAGAGGGGGATGAACTAGATGACCCCCAGAGGTCCCTTCCAACCTGGACCATTCTATGATTCTATGACAAAATCTAACCTACATCTGCTGATGTAAATAAAACATACTTTGCAAGCAAAGTCCTTTAGAAGAGGAGAAACAAATTCCATGTGTAATTACTGCAAATAAACCAATACACTAATACACCCATCTATCACAGAAGCCAAAAAACCTACAGGCAGCATGCACTCACTTTCATCAAAGCCTTGATGTACTGGTGTGTTCGGTTCTGATCGTTTAGCTCCCCAAAGCGTGGTCTGTTCCACAGGAGGTGAGCCTGACATCTACAGACAGGACTTTCAACATGAACATCAGCTTTATTCTCCTCTTCTTCTCTGCAGAAAAAGGTCACTTAATGACAGCACTAGTAACATGTTTTTGCAGACAGGTACATTTATACATTTTGGCTAGTACACACATTAATGCACATGGACTCCACTGCTAGTCATTCAAATTTACTAGTTCTGCAGGGACCTTTTGCTAACTTTGCATTTCCAAATGAAAAGGGCAAATTTTCACCTTAAAAAAAAAAAAAAAACAACAAACAACCCCTCTAACTTTCCCACTCTGATGGTGAGGTACTTTTGGCTTTGGTCTTTGAGGAAAAACATGACTAATTCAGATTCCTAAGTCAACAAGGCACAGAAAAATCAGCATTAACTCCTAAAGCTGGTATTGATTTTTAAAAATGTTGTCTGATACTGTCATCACAACCAACATGAATAAGGTCAGCTTTAATTTGAACAAAAGGCATTAATCTCAAAAAGACAGGGCTGACTAACAAAACAGATACTGGAAAGAGAGAGAAAGGCAATTATTTTACCTCTTTACCTATATGCCAGCTCAGCTGAGCTGTATTTTAGGATTTCTAGAAGCCTACCACAAGCGTTTGTTTCTCTGTCACAGAATGTCACCAGGTACAAGGCAGGACCCTATAGTCCAAACCTCAGCTGTGCTTTTATGCATCACATGGTTTTTTGCACCTGTGCACTGCCCATGGAATGTTTTTCATTAATTTTTCAGTCTTCAGGTTCTTATCTTGCTCTAAGAGTAGCAAATACTTGAGATTGGAATAAAATGCCACCTTTTTTCTTGCAGATGTATTGTTACCTGGCTTTCTGCAGCTTGTACCACAGAGAGTACTCATCACGACAGGCAGTCAGGCACACCTTCTCACCCTGGAGAATGGGCTCCTCATTGGGAAGAAAATACACACACTGCATCCAGTGATCTCTCCACTGAAAAAGGGTTGATAAACAGAACTTCAGGAATTAACTCACAAACAGTAAATGGAAAGGAAAAGTACACCAGGAAATCAATTACCAAGAATGGGCACAACTGTGAAATACTGATGCACACCTAGTTGAAAGAATCTTGTGGACATTAGCAGGGCTAAGTAAGGACTAATACCAGATATGGAATAAACATACTTTCTGTAGATTCCTTACGACAGAATAAGCCTGAGGCCACTGGCTTGCTGACTAGCTAAGCCTGTATTTTAATTGAATAGAAAGCAGATCCAAAATACACTTTCTTAATGCAGTTTTATTTCTATAGCTCGCTTACACTGAACTGCTGACAATGACCAGTGGTTGGAGCCTCATGCATCAAAACAAGGTCTCTTAGTGTCACTCTGATATGACAGCACAACTATATTTTGTGCTTCAAAAAAGCCATTTTCTGCACTGAAGATATTCCAAGCTGACAGGTCATTCTATGCTGACTGAATGCCCTCAAGCATGATGGTTTCAAATTTTATTCTCAAACACCATTAAGTGCAACCATTTTGCAGCTTACTTTCGACTAGGCTGATATTACTAGCCAATACATTCATATAAAAACACGTGAATCTGATTTAATTAGTGACCTCCTGTTCCTATAAATACCCAATACCAACCCAGCATTTTCTTATACCAGCCTTCATCATGGGACTATGAATTAATATATTACCATAAGCTTTAACACTTTGGAAGTTTATTAGAAGAACTACATGGAAGCAGACTACAGACCAATATTTTGACCACGGAGAGAGACTAGTTAAAGAAAAACATGTGGAAATGTTTTAACTAAACTGAACAACTCAACTCAACTAAAATAGAATAAAATATAAAACTGGAAGACAGCTTCAATTTTTAAGCTTTACAGTACAGCTTACATTTAAACTTGAGATTAAACAAAATCTAAAACTATGATCTCTATGTTCATACATTTGATTGTTTTTATTGGAAGATGCTAATAGGCATCTTCCATTACATAAAACATTAGTAAAACTCTGCAGAGTTGAAGGGACAGTTGCTTAAAACATCCAGAATGGCCTTTACTCCAAGTAATTACTGGTAGTCTTCTGATGACAGCACGTGAAGGTTCAGTATTTTACCTGTAAGGCAGAAGTGGATTTTACCCAGTATGGAGCCATTGTGCAGTTTATCTTCCCAGAGGGGTCCATGTCAATATCCCACCAAGAAAGTACAATTTGTGCCTTGCCAGATTTTACAGGCTCCAGCTGCACTCTGTAGCAGGTAGAAGCACTCCTGACTGGCTTACTGAAATCCACACTGCAGAGAAGCATTAAAAATGTAAAAAGAAATAGCTCAGCATTCTTCAGAACTTCTCACTAGTTTCCTAAGCTGAATACACAACTTATATGAAAGGCATAACAGGAAAATAGTGTTTTGAACAACACAATGCCTATCTTACCTGAACATTGTCACCACATCACTAAGGATAGTGAAGTCACTTGAAGGCATCTGGTTCAGCTGGATATCACAAACAGAAGGAACTCCTGGACAGTTCTCCATTTCTGGAGGGGAGACAATAATTTTTTCACCATCCTTTGCTTCAACATGAACAGGAAACAGCTTGTTCCAGGACCACATCCTTTTGGATTCTACTAACTGGACATACACTGTTGCCCTGTGAGGCACTGCCTCACATCCTTCCTGTCAAAACAAAGGGTAAACATTCAACAAATATGACTTATTAACATGTATAAGAGTTAAATCAAATTAAATGTGAACCAATTTAAAGAAAAGTTGGACTGGGAGATTTGAAATCTTAAACACAAATAACTTCTAAGACTTCTGTAGTATCAGAGCACTTCCACTTTTTTTTTTACCTGTGCATTATGATACTTATATCTGTCCTGCTCAGTGTGCTTCAGCAAGGCCAGATTACTTTATTAACCCTGCACAGTATCATTTTACTAGCTTCAGTTAAACATGCACTTCCATTCTCATTCTGAGGTGAAATTTATCTTGGCCTTCCAAAGGCAGATCACTGCTAAGCTATCAACATTAAACCAGAGTTTGTGAATGCAGTGAGTAAACAACAAAAATAATGGCTCACATGTTCATGCAGTAACAACTCTGTATCCATGTTTAAAGAGCAGAAAACATGCAAGCTGTTCTAAGCAAGCACTGTGAATAAAGAGCTAACTGTGAAGTCCAGGAACAGCACTTTTACAAGAAAGACTAATTACAGCTTAGAGTTACATATGAAAAGCAGTAAAGACTTCTGGAGTGCCATTGTCTTTACATATAAAACTGGCAAAATGAAACAAAGAAACCTAAGGAAAGTTCTGCCATCCACAGTTTAACCGAGAAACAAAAACTGAAAGGGTAAAGGAGAAAGCCCTAATCATAGATTACATGTCAAAAATCCACTGGATATTAATTTCATTACAGCATTTGAAGTTTTTCCATAGGCAAAAAAAACACATGGCAAGAGATCCTTGGGAAAAATATCCTTGGGAGATGAAGCACATTAAATTTAGGAGGAGAAAAAAATAAATTAACTCCTTAAAACATCTTGGTACCTATTTGCCATCAAAATAAACTACCAAGCAAAGCTAAAATCGTACCTGGATGCCTTCCTGAAAGAAATTTGTTAACCAGCAAGTTAGTTGCTAAAACATAAACCGACCAAGTGTGCTTTCAGAGCCTGTGATGTACAGTATGCACTCCAACAGCTTTATTCCAGGAAAGAATTTAGTAAATTCTTTTATCACTGAATAAGATATTAGCACTGTTGAAGGTGTATTTACAAAGGTTATAGAAGCCTAAACCAAGTATCATCTCTATTCTACTCCAAAAAGACAAAAGAGTTTCTTCAGGAATAAATCTGACACACTATTGATTTCTGTGTTCTCACCTGCACAAGGTATTTGTGTGCATGCTCATAGGATGGTAAAGCTCCTTCTCCTATCAGCTCTGTATCAAACAATTCTGTTACCAGGATGTTTGCACGACACTGCATATCTCCATCTAAAAGACACAATTTAACACATAAAATTAAGACTTTATGTAATCTTTCAAGAAAAGACTACACTGAAAACACAAGTCATTCAAAAATTCACTCCTGCTAGAGAACCTGTTGAAGAGTACAAGTCATTTTCCTTTAGATGTTAACTATGAAACACAAACAACTGTTGAAATATTATTGCAGCATTTCCTTTTGAAGTAAACTTCCCAAGTTACTTTCTAGAGTGTAAAGGATTTACTTGTTTCAATTAAAAACATTTGGAAAGTAAGAAAAAAGGAATATCCCTTCACAGTTTTGAGGTACTTGCCAAATTTTCTAAGCCTAGCTTATTTTTCTCACCTGGGCCAACTGTGACTTCAGTGGAATGCTTGTTGATTACCTTGATCCTGTCACGAAAGCCATTTTTCTCCACTATCTTCACAGCAGCATTAGCCATAGGCTTGAAAACCTGTGAACAGCAGGAGTGTTAACAAATTGGTAAGCTAGTATCAGGTTTCACAAATGAAAGGGCACCAACACAAAACACAGAGTTTTTAGTACTGCAACAATTTTAACATCTTTTCTGCCTTCTCTTGTTTGAAATTCATTACCGAAAAACAAGACAGCAAGCCTCACTTCCAAAGTTCACAGAGCTCCAATGTCACTGTTACAAACCATTGGTAGTCTCCAAAAGCTACTCTAAGTTCACTTTTGAAAGACAAGAATACAAATTTCTGATTTCTAAAAATAAAGATGCGTCAAGAGAGGGGCCAAGAGTCTGAGAAGTGCTCAAGCTATAAAATAAACACACGCATAAAATTAAGGTACCCAAACCAACCAGCACTGAAATGCTAAAAATATACTTTTACTAACATCACATCTGTGAAGAGAATTTTCATTTCATTTAGAACAATGAATAGAGAAAATATGTAGCCTGAAAAGAGCAGAATGAAGAGTATACCCACTTTTTAAACTCAAAAGTTTTCAATACTTTACTTGACCACAAAACCTGGCTACTTAAGGCATTTATAGATGCTCAGGAACCTAGCCCAAGTTCCAGAATTTAAGTAATCTACTGCCATTAGAACACCTACACCAGTAATTCTCATAATTTATTTTCCATCACAGGCCTCCTTTCCTCTCACAAGCTACTGATCCTTCTCTGCCAGAGGGGCCAGTAAGCTACTAAGCGGAAGACAAAAGATCCCTCCTACCACACCAGTTCTGATACTTTGACTTCACGTGCCTCTATGAAAGACGATTGTCCCTGAAAAATGATGACAGGGTAAAATCCTAGACTACAAAAGGTAGATTTTTCACTTGGATAAAAAAAAAATCACAGTACACCCTTTCATCTATGACTTATAGTCAAGCGAATCTTCTTTTTGTTTCTTTGAATGTGACAAAAACTGGCTGACTGGCCAAAATTGTTCCTGTTATCCTTCATATTAGTCATGACTGCTTATGACCATCAGGGTGTCTCTTAACTGCTAGCATAACCAAAAATGCTCTATCTAGTCACGAAGAGATGGAAAAATGAGTTTGTAAGACAGTCTCAAGATGAGGTCCTTTTATGATTAAGTGGGTCTGAGAACCCATCTCCAAGAGCTGAAATTTATGAAGATCAGAAATATAGTCTGAGAACACTCACATTTTTCAAAAACAGGTTTTCCATATTACACTTGAGGCATGATAAGTGGAGAACATAGAATACTATAAAACTTGACTCAGTACTGCCAATCTGTACATTTACAGAAGGCATCCCAAAATTTAAAAATATATTATGTCCTCTCAACCATATTCTTGTTAGATCTAAGTTTTTTTGACTCACACAAAATCATCGGCTTTGCTCTTCAGAAACCACAACACAAAACAGTACTGATCATTCAGGCAGAACAACTGTGCTAAAACTCTGAAGAGAAGTTAGGAGTATGAAAGCAGAAATATGTGCAAGCTGTGACAAATGCTCACCTCAACTGCATAGCAGAAATCTGCACCTGCTGAAGCTGCCATCATGGAGAGGAGCCCTGTGCCAGTCCCTATGTCCAGAACAATGGCTTTCTCACCTCTTTCTTTCACTCTGCTCACTGCAGCACGAATACCTTGGTAATATTTTGTGTTCTGTGGAGAGGGGAAACAAAAAAAAAGGAAGAAAAAAAGAGATCAGCAACCCACTATCTAGTTATACTTTTAACATTTGCGGAGAAACTTTGCATTCTCGGAATACGAGTTTATAATTAGGTAAAAGCCTCCAGACATTCCTTATGCTCTAGACATATCAAAGCCATTTGCAGCAAAAGCAAGTGGTATTCTTATTATTCTTCCCATGCATCACCACTCAAACAGTCATATAGTGCCTATGATAGCACAAGAGACGAAGCATCTTTGATTTAGATTCCTCTCTTCATCTACTGGAAAACATTTATACTCAACAGTGGAAAAAACAAATGCTGACAACTATGTACATGCTTATATTTACTCCATAACAGTTTGTTGTAAGGTATTCCAAATGATCTATCAAGCCTTTCCAAAGAATACACTATCTTTGGACAGCATAAATTTGGAAGGTGTGTTGGATCCTTTTCCCAACATTTCTAGTTAACACTTCTGATATATAACTCCAGTAGAGTTGTTTTAATTACCTGGACACAATCTGCTGTCTCTGCATGGCTTATTAAATACTCGATTCCACCGCCATGTTTCAATTCAGTATGAATTTAAGACTCACAGAGTAGGCACCGTAACAGACTTTTAAAAGGTTATTGATTAAATGGTGAACTAGAGCAGAAAGAACACTTAAATCATTCACTCCAGACTTTATTATGCCTATAGTTATAGTATCTCAATTTTCTTCTCAATAAGAGCTAAATATACCACAAAAGACTACACTTTACTTGCATTCTTATAAAAACTAAGAAGCCTCTGAAACTTACAGCCTCTGAAATCTGATTTAATTAGCTACCTCTATCAAAAATGTCAGACACAGAACACAAAATCATCTAGTGAATGTAAATACCATGTTCTGCAGGAAACCCCAGAATAGGAAGCCATCTGTTGATCTAAGAGCAGGTCTGTTATAAAGGGCACAAATTGATCATCTTTCAGAGAAACCTGTATAATCATGCAGTGACAGCTATTCAAGAGAAAGAAAATGGGTATTTTCTCACTGTTCAAGTTTTTTTGTTTCTATACTTACTCTGTCTTTATCGTGAAGCATATCTGCATAGCGTGACCTACAATTAAAAAAATCCAGTTAAAATACTACATACTGCAAAGCACAACAACAATGCTAGATTTTATGTAGCCTTCTTTGTTCCCTCTTAGTAAGGCAGCTGGTCCCCATAGTCCATAAGTGCACAGATAACTGCATGCTCCTTGAGGATCTGTTTCTCAAATAACGTAATTTCAGTGATCTGGTCATTAGCACATTTATGAACTAATTAACTGCTGGCATATATCCTCTCTTCAGCAATGGACCCAGTATTGACCCTATGAACTAACAGCCCTGAAATAATACCTGGGACAGACAGAGATTCACACACAGCAATACATGGCAATGAAGGAGAGAACTAATAATGGTCTACCATTTCTTACCAAGACTTAAATTTCTTTGGTGCCCATTTCTTTATGGGTCACACTACTTAAAATACCCCAAAATCTAATCTTTCCAACGTCTCTGGCTGTTACATTAAGCTCTTAAAAAGTTACTACGGGATAACACAATTGGCAATTATTTATTTCCTTAGGGATTTACAAGAAGTTTAGGCAATGCATTTTGCCACAACTCAGTGACTGCCAGCATTAAGATCAGCACCTCAGAAAACATCTAAAAAACTGAGACGGAATACTGCACAAAATCCTGCATTTATAGTTTTACACTGTAACATCTACCCTGTCCTACAGTCTGTTCATCTCATGCCCTGGAAACTTTTAAAGAGAAAACCCCCAAGATATTTATATCAGCGCACCTTGCGATTTCCTGATGGTAGTCATAGTTCTCATCCTCTTCCAACCACTCAATTGCGCCAGTGGTTGGATTAGCTCTTCCGCAAAAGGTCTTCATGATCAATCTAAAGTTGTGTTATTTATGTATCGTGTGTAGTTTTGCTGTTTTGGCATCAGTATATTACTCAAAATACTGGCTGCAGGGAAAAAAATATCAACATTTCCAGTGAAAACAAGACATCACTTTAGCTATGGAGACTCCCTTTTTACAAGGAGTCACATGGAAAAGATGAGGGTGATGGGTACAAGCTAATTCTGGGGAGATTCCAATTGAACACATGGAAAAATTTCACAAAGAGAACAAGCAGTCATTGGAATTATCTCCCCAGGGAAGGGATGGATTTTCCAGACGCTGGACACTTTTAAGACTGGCTGTGCTTTTGCCAAGAAAGGTTGGATCAGATGATCCTCGAGGTCTTTTCTAACCGGGTCTTCTATGATTCTGTGATTCTATTACACCTGCCTCGGCCAGAAGCCTTGCACTTTTTCTGTATGAAGGTTTTAATCTCAAACCTATCACCCAGCTCTGTCAGAAACTCTGTCCAGGGGGGGAAAAAAAAAAAAAAAAAAAAAAAAGATACAAAGCACCAGTACATCCTCAAGGAAAACCCCAAGGAAAACATCAAGGTGATGCACATCGGGCCGGGGGAGGCCAACCACCTTCTCTAGTAAGTCTCTACATTCTGAGGCGGAATCTGCAAACTCTGGGGAGGGACAGCTCGAAGGGACCGGCGGGACCCAGGGCCGATGAGAGGCTTAGACCGGAGCAAGGCATCTGGTGCTCGAAGCTCCTCGTGTCCTGGCAGCAGCAGCTCTGCCGGGGGTGGGCCTCACCTCGGGACAGGCCCAGCGGCCAGCAGAGGAGCCTCGGCCCGGACCTCAGCAAGGAGCTGTACCGGGAGACAAAGAGAAAGTTCCTCGCTCTCCCCTGTTCGAAATCGCGAAGCCGCGGCCTCATTTCCCCCTCAGGGCCAGACGGAGGCACCTCCGCAGCCCCCGACGTGGCGGCCACCTACCCCTCAGACTGCCACACCGCACGCCAGCCGCCACCTGCCCGCCGTGCACCGCGGCGACGGAGCAGGCTACAGGGGAGCAGGTTCCGGAGGAGCGGGTTCCCGGCGGACGCTATTCCGCGGGACCAGGCTCTGTCTGGGCGGGGTTCCGGCGGACGGGCCGCGACGGCGGCCGCCCCTTCCGCCGTGTGGGTAGGACGCCATGGAGCGGGCCGCAGTGCTGCGCATCAAGCGGAAGCGCGGCGGGACCGAGCCGGCCGAGGCGCTACTGCTCGCCTGCAAGCGGCTGCGCACCGAGGAGGGCGACGACGCCCAGCCCGTGGAAAGGAACCTCTTCAAGCTGGTGGCGACCGTCTCCTCAAAGGTACCGCGGCCCTGCCACCACTCTGACGGCCGGGTAATGCCGTCGTGGCCTGATAGACCCTCGTCCTCGTCCCATGGCCTTGACTTCCCCGCGTCTGACCGGCCGGCCGCGCAGCAGCAAACCTGCGTGCGGAGCAGGCTGTGCTTTAGGGACTTAGCACAGAGTGGCACCGTGAAGTGCTCTGTTCAACCCTGATTTTTTTATGGACTGTTCCTCAAGTATAAACTACAGAATAGTCAATAAGTGAAGCCTGAATTTCAGCTGTTTGAGTACTGAAGCTCAATCCTACAAGGTTAACAACTTACATCCACTGTACAGCCTTTTATATTGGATAAAACTGATCTTGGGAGTAGTCTTTGTAGGAGATTGTAAAGGATATTATGCTTTATAGTTGGGATTATTGCAGTCATTTAATAGAACAAGAAGTAGCCTCAAGTTGTGCCAGTGGAGGTCTAGGTTGGACATTAGGGGTGTCAAGCCCTGGACCAGGCTGTCCAGGGAAGTTGTAGAGTCTCCATCCCTGGAGGGCTTTCAAAGCCATTAGATGTGCTGAGGGACATAGTTTAGTGGTGACTTGCCAGTGCTGGGTTAATGGTTGGACTGGATGATCTTGGTCTTTCTAACCAAAACAATTCCATGATTACAAGGGCATGTGGTTTTGTTTAGAGGATTATTCTGTACCACAATGTATATTGTTCAAAAATCATACCATTATTAAGGTTGGAAAAGACCTCTTAAAGATCATCAATTCCAAAAATAAAACTGACATAATCTTACAACTAAAAAATGTATTTTACTTCTTTCCTTCTTACCAGGAGAATAATATGACAGTTGTGTTGCTTATAGCAGTAGTAGAAGTTACTTGAATGCTGTTGGGAACATACATGCTGCAGTCCTCAAGTAGGAAGCATTAATAATAGTCATTACTAATCACTTCTAGGAAAGTATGGCTTAATGTTGATGATGTCATTATAGTCCTCTTTTTTTGTTCTTCTACCCAGAACGAACCAGTTCAGAAATACGTGCAAAAAGCGATCACTCGAGACAAAGCAGTGCAAAGTCTGCAGCCCTCTTTAGGAAGCACTCAGCGAATCCTTCAGGAGCTCCGCTCTTCCACGGAACAGAAAAGGAAGGAAAGCCGTTACCGTGTGGTAGCCAGCCATCGACCTAACTGTGCTGAAACAACTGCAGCTGTCCCAGATGGCCAGGCATCGAGTGGTGGTGACAGATCAGACTCTGAAGCAAGGGAAGATGCTTCACAAAAGGAGAGTGGTGCTGTCAATAAGAGTTCAGACTGCTGTGGGAAATTCCAGTTGTTTGATATTGAACAAGAAGAGGAGGTGGAGGGAGACTCCAATGTAGCTGCTGCAAACCCACAGGTCAGCAAAGCAGTGTACTTGAAGTACTTTGATATCACTGTTGACTGGTACATGTGGGCAGACTGACTGCTGTGGAGTTTTTTCCCATTGTAAGTATTCCACTATTTAACAGGAGCTTTAATTAGATACTTGCAAGTTGGAATGTACAGGGAGTCACTTTCATGAGGATCCTTAAGTGCACTAATGCTGTTGAGACAGGCAGCCATGTGGAACTGGCTGCTACAGGAAGGGCTTGCACCTCCCTGTTTTTTCTGTACCCTCTTCTGATGTATAAATTCTCATGTTCATCCATTAGGTGGATCTCTGATATTTTTTACTAACTTCCCTACCTAAAAAAAAAAAAAAAAAAATCTCATACAGTGTCTTCTCATCTACCCAGATACCTAGAAAGGCAAGATTCATTAAAGGAAAAGATAGTTTTGAGCCTTGCTTTCTCGCAATTCCAATATAAGGTTTTATTGTAGGTTTTGTTTATGGTAGAACTCTAGGTGTTTGCCAGACTGCTTGAGGCTCTACATTCTGTTTTCCTTGGTATTGTGAGTTGCTTGGTATCTTTTCAGTTGGGGGAGCATCTGCTCAATATCTAGCCTGGTTCTAAGTATGGAGAAGCTCTGCTTTCTGTGTAGAGCTACAGAGCATTAAGAATGTTTTCTATTAGACTCATAACCATATGGAAAAGAAGGTAAGAGGGCTATGCGGGCTTTCTTTAGTACTTTCTTCACTGTATGTGAATGCTTTACTAATGCAGCCCATCACAGCTCTGAGGACAACTTAAATGCTTAATGTTACAGAAAATACCCAGATGAGGAAGGGCTCAACCAGCTGTCACCTTCAGCATTTATTATAGGTTATCAAACTTTAGTGTGAACTCTCACTTTCTATTAAGTACAAATAGACAATTTGAAATGTTAGTTAACTGTTACCTGTCACCCTACTGATTTAGAAAACCAGAAACAAATCTGAGGTAGGTGGCAGCAGAATTTTTACGCTTACTCTTTTAGAGCTAGCACTATGTGTTGAAAGCAAGAAGTAAGATTTCTTTTTCATTCTGTAAGTATGTTGAAGTGAATGAAAGGCTGATCTATAGCTGTTCCTTGGAATCACTGAAGTAGTTCAGAAGGCACCATTGTGGAGTGGACAGGATATTCTGACAAACTCTAGCAGAGAAAAATTGGCAGCAAAAATCTGCCTGTGTAGATCTTGAAGCATAGGCCACTAAACCAAATACATTGCAAATAATTTCTGAGGAAGGAGAAAGCTTGAAATTTCTTGTGTTAATGCTGAAGTGAGAAGGCACTAAAAGATGTTATCTCTACGACCTGTCAGTCTTTTCCTGTTATCTGTCACATTTACATTGTTTCTGCTGTACTTTTTGTACACTGCAGTCTACTTGCACGTTACCTGCTCTGCTGTAAGCACTGCTTTCCTGCAGCACTGCAAGTGTTAACGTTCTACAAAGCACAGGCTGTCTCAGAACTTGTCTTTTCAACCAACATGTCATGAGATACAGATGAACAGTTCTGTGGGATTAATCATACCTCCTTAAGTAGCTGCTAATGGGCTGGTCACAGGAGTTTTCTCTTACTATCTAAAAGAAGGCATGGCTGCACAGTACTGCAGTAATTGGGGAACCCTTGGTTGCCTTTCTGTCCTAGGTTGCTAATACTCTAATTATCAGTATTCCAGTGGGAAAGTGTTTTTATCTAAGATTTCAGAATGCTGGCCTTGTCTACCTGATGGGTGCTGTCTAGAAAGGAAACTGTTGGCTGTTATAAGTCTTTGTGTGCATGGCTTCAGTAGAATTGTGATGCTGCTTTTTTTTCTCAGCAGAAGACTGATCCGGATGTGATTCTTTGCAATGCAGTAGAGATGATCCGTGAGCGTTTACATGTTTCTGAAGATAGCAGAAAAGGTGACCATGAGAAAGAGGAGGAATATGTTTATGACATCTACTATATGGAAACAGCAGCCCCTGGCTGGATCCAAAACATCCTTTCTGTACAGCCCTATAGAGAAGAATATGAACTGGTAAGAGTGTGGGAAAATAGATCCTTCTTCAATACAAAGGCCACAAGCAAACGTGCTTAGAAATTGCCATGCCAAGAAAGATCCTTTGAGATACTGAATGTATGCTCAGTGACTTCTGTGTTAGGCTTCTTGTAACTGCCAGCCTGTGTTCCTGCAGGTTGCTGTTGATTCAAGTAAATTAGGATATGATGATGAAGACTGAAGGGATAGTGCTCAAGTATTCAGAATAACTTGGGTTTCAAATTGCCAAAGAAATTTTGGCACACAAACGTCAACCAAAGTAATTCATAATTCATTTATGATTAGAAGGCAGTAGTGAAAAAAGAAAGGGGACACAACTTTTTTGGTGTTTGAGGACTTGACTTTGAGATATTTTCTTGTAATAGAACTGTTACTCAGTGATTGTAGAGTTCAAAAGCCAAATGTACGCTTCAGTCTTACATTGTGTAGATAGTGTGTACATTGTGTAGACTTGACTCTTGG
The DNA here is from genome assembly GCF_027791375.1 of Indicator indicator. Lineage (NCBI taxonomy): Eukaryota > Metazoa > Chordata > Aves > Piciformes > Indicatoridae > Indicator > Indicator indicator. Next base: position 18,857,241 of record NC_072028.1, read on the forward strand.
GAACTTGGAGCTACTTTTCTTTGATCTGCTGCTGAAGTGAATAGGATTAATTTAAACACTGATCCTACCATGTATATGCTAAAGTGGAAAATGTAAATAAATGTGTGGCTTAACTCATTTTTCCACCTAAAGCTGATTACCAAATTACAGTGAATAAATTTGCAACATAGATTTTTCTGCAGGTAAGTATCTCTGGGCTTTTTATGATCCCATATGTTAACCGTATAGGTGGAGGAAAAATCCTCGGTGCTGACTGTCTATAATGAATAGTATGTTTTGTGTTGACCTGCAGGTACATGATGATCAAGTTCCAGGGGAAATATATGAGGATGAAGATGATGAAAATGATGAAAACAACTGGCGCAATGATTACCCTGATGAAGATGAATTCTTACCTGAGGAAGACTGTGATGGAGAAAAAGGTACGCCTGTCATAAATACTGTTTGCTTTCATGCTGTGCATGTGTAAATCTAATCATTTTACATGCCATGTCTGAAAAAGCAACTAACAGCACCTCTGGGGGAGTGTTCTGCTCTTAGAGTGGGTTAAATCTGCTTAAAGAAGGATCATCTTTCTTGGGACTACAAGCATTTGTTAGTGTTTTTGCAAAGTTAGAATTAAGAGCTCCAAGAACGCCAAGTGACTTCTTGTTTTGAGAAAAAGATAATTTGGTTCCACAAGCTTGTGTAGCACTGCCTCTGCTTTAACTTCCCATTCCAGTGCACTCCAAGCACAATTCAGACTTTACCTTGTGTAATTGTTCAGACTTTGTGTTAGTTACTCAAGAAGCTTAAAATCTGATTAACCTAATTCTTTAAAAAGAAGGGCTAATCTAAAAGTGATCATTCTTTCTTTTAGACTCTGAAGAGAGCCTCAGTGATGAGGACCAGTACTACAGGAGAAGAACATGGAACAAATACCAGCAGGAGGTTCTGCAGGAATTTGGTTATGATGAGATCCAAGATTTGGATTCTGACTAACAGCCTACTTTTGAAGATGAAATTCATACTGAAGATGAAATCCTACTGTTGCAGTAGACCTGACAATCTAGACAGCTGCTGGTAGATATTTACAAGAATATTGAATGGAAAAAAAAACCCAAACAACCAAACCACAAAATAGACAAAGCCCACAATAAAATCCCTGGAAAACCACTTTCCAGTAAAGGTTGTGTTCATTGGGACCAATCTTTATGTGGATGAGCTTTAAATTAAACTGTTGCCTGTCTGGCATTGTGAAAGCCACGTTAGTGGCTTACTGACTAGGTTTGAGTATTAGATACTAAATTGGGATTCCAGTAAACATTGAAACCTTTTACTACAAATGTCAAAACCTTTCACTACCCAAGCCCCCAACTTTGTTTCATAGATATTAAATAGATGAGCATGAACACAGCCACTTAACACAAATTTTTTGTTCCAAACAAAAGATACTATATCCTTTAAAAAAGATTTCTCTGCCTATTTTGTGATGCAGAGATTATTGTAAAGGAAATTTGGGGGTTTTTAAAGCTGCACACCCAAACATTTCTACCTGTACTGACAGCACCTCCACATTACATGGTAGTGGTGTTGGCAGCATCCCTTCTGGTCATGACTGTGTCAGGTTTCACAACATCTGCTGTGATGGAAAGGGGACAAAGGCCTAATGCTTGATACTGTATTTGTTTCTAACATTCAGGTTACTCTCTTTACAAGTGTTCTGAGTGTATGAAATGCCTTGATCTGTGCATTTTATTGTTGGATCTCCCTCCAGGAGTAGAACAATAAGTGTGCATTTAAACTGTAAATAAATAACTTTTTGACTAAGTTTTCTTTACTCATTTAAAGAGTTAGTACAGCTGAGGCAAAGTCAGCATTTTAACTTTCATTCATCCACCTTTAAAACAATTTACTCTTGTCTCTTTGGACACACAGTATTCCAGCACTCTCCTACTTGAGTCTATTAAAAAAAAAAAATATAAGAAAAGCTAATGCCATGTCATCTCACTGTCAACTCATGGGCTGTAGGTTGCAGGATTGACTTTAGCCTGCTTAGTTCTGGCTGTTATGTCAAAGTAGTGGAGGCAAAATACGTAGGTTTTTTTTCCTCCTTGGTTACATGGAAAGGTTCACAACCCTAAGATGTTAAAGCAATGCTTTGCCACTGGAAGCTCCTCCACTTGCATACTGAATTCATTCTAATCATGCAAGATTAAAAAACTGTATTGTAATAGTTAAAGGCTAATTTTCATTAAATACATGTTTATGTGCCAACTGTACACAAAATTTCTCAGCTCAACTTTAACTATCTTTAACTATAAATCCTAATGCTACTTCATTAAAGATAGTCCAAAAGTCCATTTTATGTTAAGTCTTCATGAACATCTCCTACTTGCCACCATCTATAGCTTTTTAAGATAAGCTTGGGCAGGGAGTCAGTACAAGAATCAAAGTATTCTCACTAATATTCAAATGCTGTGTTACATTGGTGGAGTCAAATCTAGTGCAGCATTTGAAATGTCCATTGCTTCAGCCAGAATCTGGTGACTACAAGATTTAGTTCCCTTTCAAGGCATGAAAAAACCTGCCCACGTGGACAAACTCAGGTCAGCTGAGGTAAACCAAGATAAAAATTTCAGGTATGTTTTTGAAGTACTTAGCACTCTGCTAGCCAAGGAGACTGGTTTCATGTTACCTTTTGCTGCAACACAATTCAGTATCAGTGTCCTCGTGGTAGGCTTACGGCTTTAGAATGACACTACTACTACTGCTACTTCTACTTACTTTTTATTTGTTTTATTCCTATTTTCTCTCCCTGCTACTTAGCCTTCAAGATAGGAGAAGTTCTGTGGCAGCAGCTCTATTAAAAAAAAAGTGGGTTTGGTCTGAGTTTTTAGTCATTTTCTAGTGAAGAGCACTGAACTTTAGAACAAGAACTTTTTGACTGCTGAGGTAACACTGCTAAAGTGTGTTCTACTGAAACACCTCAAAAATCAAATGCTTAAAGGCCTCAAAGTGAGCATTTGCATTTTGGAAATTGCATAACGCCTATCAGAAGCTAGCCAAGTACTAACAAGCTAACAGGAATCATCAAATGTTAATCAAATATTTACTGCCAAGATGCTGTTAATGAAATCCTCACCCCAGTCAGATACATTTCACAGAAACACAGAAACCTTCAAGTTGGAAAAGAACCTTGGGATCAACTGGTCCACAAAGTTCATCCTTAAGCCATATCCCCAAGCACATCTAAGTGATCTTTAAACCCAGAGAAGAGACCAGCAGAGCACACAGAATAAAGTACTTATATTTAAGGAAGAAAGGTTGGTTCAGTCTTTAAATAACGTAGCACAACTTTATTCATTTTTCTGCTAACACAACAAATTTAGGCAGTTTGTTGTGACCAGTTGTCTTCTGGGATAAGAACTGAGATAGCACAGCAAATCATTTCATGCAAGCATCCATCAGATTTTAAGCTGGAAATGACTTCTGGTCTTTCAAGCCAGAGTGGGGTTCAGTCAGACTTAAAAACACATTACTTCACCACCTCATTCTACAGAAACCTAATTTGATCCATTCGCTCTTACCATTTTAATACCAATTCTGATGAAGGAACATTACTGATGTTGAGCTTGTGTGCCTGAAATGAGTAGGTAATCATCACCCAATGAAAACACACCCTTGAAAGTTGCCATAGTTTAGGAGGGTGACCTTTTAGGTCTATGTGGGAATTCAGCTGCAAGTAAGTACATTTTTGGTGTTTCTGAAGGACCACTGGAAAAGGTTTTCCCCTTTTTTCCAGTTCCATCTCTTCCCTTTTGTTGTCAGAACTGCTTTATCTTCCGTCCTGTTTCTTGTAACGCCTTAAAAATTTTAGTTGGATTTGATTTCTAACTTCTTTTCTTCAGCTGGGTCCATCTCTGTTAAAACACAGTAACAGAGCAGCTGCATGTTCCGTGTGACTACACCTGCACAGGAAATTGGAGAGAAGTCAGAAGAATAGCCACCTACCTCAACTCTAATGACATAACATGCATCAGACTAATGAAAGTTTGTTGTCAAGAATGCTGCCTCACTTCTTTTAAGGGAAACAAACAATAAAGTTAATATGAGAAGTGTCTTCCACTCAATTTTTTAAAACAGAAAAACATTTAAAACTGTTCTGTTGATGCCTTAGGCTGTTCTTCTTAGGCACCCTGCTATGTACCTGAAGTGAAAAAAACCTTTGCTCTCTATAACTAAGAGTGTAAATCTGGGACAATCAAGTACAAAAACAAACAGCACACAGGAAAGGGACAAGATTACCAAGTATTTAGATATTCACTAGCTGCTGCAGTACCACATCCTGTTGTATTCTAAGATTATGTTATAAACCTTCCCACATCCTTCATCATGGTTTTCTCACATAGTAACAATGACAACAGTGTACTGCTGAAGAAAAACGGCTACTTTAACTGCAGCAATTCAGCAAAAGGCAAAATACCAGTCTGTGACTGACATGGAATTTATCTACCTCCAAACACCCACTACCGTAAAGCAAGGCAGTTTGTTTGCATTACCAAGAATGTCCAGCCCCTTTTATAGTCATCAATCAACCTTGCTTAAGAAAAAGACTTTTCATGTGCTTGATTAAAGAGCAACGTATAAAAGCAGAATGAAATCTGCAGAAAGTAGATGGTCTTTTAACTATGCAGTAAATATAACCTGGGTGTAAAACCACATATAAAATTAGTGCATCCTTTCATTGGGTCTGGCTGGGGTGCAGTACCATATGGTGCTGTGTTTTGGATCTGCGGCTCAAACAGGGTTGGTAACACACTGATGCTCTGGCTATTGCTGAACACACTTTCCCTTCCCTGCAACCAGCATGATGGAGACGGGCAGGAAATTCAGAAGGGATATGGCCAGAATAGCCGACCAAACTAGGGAAAGGGATATTTTATGCCATATTATGTCACGTTCAGCAGTACACGTGGGCAGAGGAAGAAGTGTGTGCATGTGGGAGGCTGCTGGATAGGTCTGCCTGTGGGAGATTGTCATTGCCTTTGCAATCCCTTTGGATTTTTTCCCCACTTGTCTTCCACTACTCAACTGTCTCTTATCTTAACCTTCTCTTCTCACCTTTATTTTTATTTTGACCTTTATCTTCTCACACCTTTGTTCTTCCTGTTTCCTCTCTCATCCTGCTGAGGGGGTGCTGGTGAGCAAGAAGCTATGTGGGTACTTAGCTGCTGGTTGGTGTCAGCTGACCACAAAACCCCTTTTCATCAACAAACCCAGATTCACTTACTTAATTTCCTTCTTTTCTAACCATATCTCCACCTACAAAGAAACTTACCTACAAGCTTGTTGATAAACTGAGGTCTCCTTGATGCAGGTAAATATACTCCCAAGAAAAAGACAGGGATTCCAGATAAAGCAATGGCAATTCCAATCAGTGAATTTATAGTGTCACTATAGAGTGGCACTACCACCAGAAATATTGTACATATACAGAATATTATTGGGAAAGCCACACTCAGCTAGAGACAGAAAAACAGAAAAGACTGTTAGTGAAATATCTGTGGTGCAGAGTTACAAACATTTTAGTGAAGAGTTACAGATTTCCCTCTCAATCCCACTTTGTGAAATTATCTGCTTCTCCTCTTGCACATCTGCCTACTTGGAACCATAAGCAAGTTGCAGAATTATTCTTTGACAGAACTGCTGCTAAAAACAGCAAAAGTAATCAAGTATGGTAACTGTTGTGTTGAAAGACAGTGTATGGCAGCATGAAATGTTTTTAAGACAAATCCAAAAATAAACTCAGGAAACAAGGATGACTTTTTCCTGTAGAGTATCAACTTAGTCTGAGAGGTGTAAAGAGGATCAGTTATTGAACAGAAACACCATCAGAGGTAAATGTGCTCCACATCGAGAGAATTAATTAACTTAAGCATTCCTAATTGGAGATTTCTAAACCAAGAAAAAAGGCTAACTACTCTGTTAGCCAACTGGGACATTCTCCAATTGAGAGAAGGGATAAGGATAGAGCTAAGGTACACTACAACTACCACTTATTTTTTTATCTAGCAGACAATCTGGCTTTCATGATAAAATATAAAATGGAAGCCACTTTTTAGGTCCTGCTCAATTTTTAACCTTTAGACACAGAATGGTCCAGACTGGAAGGGACCTCCAAAGGTCATCTACGCTGACCTCCCCACAGTCAGCAGGGACATCCTCAACTAGACCAGGCTTCCCAGAGCCTCATCAAGCCTTACCTTGAATATCTCCAGAGATGGGACCTCAACCACCTCCCTGGGCAACCCGTTCCAGTGTTCCACCACCCTCATAGTAAAGAACTTCTTCCTGATATCCAATCTAAATCTGCCATTCTCTAGTTTGCAGCTGGACATACAAGGTCTAAATTTTAGACAGTACTTTCGCATTATGCAGAGGACAAGAACAATTCTGTACTAAGCATCCGTTACCTTAAGAGGCCTGGGTCGGTCTGGTTCCTTCCACCGCAGATACAATTGCCCAGCAATAGACAGACCAACAAAAAACCAGTAACTGAAACTGAAGTAATTTATAAGCTTGAAGACATCTTCCACAGCCAGGTAAATAAGGGTCATAACACACTGTCGAGAAGAACAAGAGAAGTTTGAAGCTTATTGTTTATGCTGCTTTTTGCCTTTAAGTAACAGCTGATACTTCTTGGTGTATGGCCTAAAAAAATCCAAACAAAAACCAACTAACCAACCAAACAAAATCACTCCCAGCAATCACCTTCATGACAGTTAATCTGAAGTTCTCTCTTGTGATTTGTCAAAGTTTTCCTTTAAATAATTCATATAGTTACATCTGAAGAGCTGAAAAACACTAACTTACATTGAAGAGCAGTGCTGGCACAGGTGTGAACCTCCCTACGTGGATCATAGAAAGCAGATCAGGAAGGTGACCTTCTCGAGATCCTACAAAAAACAGCCTGGGGGAAAAAATAATAAAAAAAAAAGCCAGAATACAGATGTTGAGGCCATAGTTGAGAAAGAATGTATCATAGAAAAATCAAAGAAAATACTATTCAAAATAAGTAATTACACCACTGAAAACATTCTGGCTTATAGCAGAAGTATTTAGTCCCAACCAGAAGAGATTGACAGATCTTTAAAAAGGCACTCTGCCACATGCTCAAAAGACACACAGAATTCTGTCATCAACTTTAAATAGTTCTATAGAGACTACTTCACCAGATCACATTCAGACTTGTTCTCATTGCAGAGGCACTGTACATACATTCAATGGACAGCAAGAGTCTCAACACACCAGAATAAATCTATCGAAATCTTTCACTAGTAACATCACTAATCAGTGCTCGGAGGAAAGCTTCTATACTGTGTCCTAAGCTTTTTGCTGCTTTTGCTAATAGTGGTAGCAACTTGTAAACCTTTTCACTTGGAAAAAGCCTTAAAATGTAGTGACTTTAAAAAGTCATTAAGTTTTAAGTACATTTGAAAACAAGAAGTTGCTGATGTATTAAATAAAATGGAAATAATAACTTAATGCAAATAAGCAGAAGGCCTCAGGACTCACAGACAACACACATTTGATCTTGAACTGTACCCAGCACACAGCTGGGAAAGCTAGGGGAAGTAAGGCAGTGTTCAGGATGTATGTATACACATAGACAGCTTTATTGTACTATGCTTATTCATTACAGGTTCCATTACAAAAATATTTTTGCCACCCTCATAATAGACGAGCACAGCAGTAATGCACAAAATACCATCAAATAGAAAGATAAGAATTACCTTGATGATGCTAGAATGGAAGCATTAAGTCCACCAAAACAAGAAAAGGCTACAGCAATGGGAATTGTCCAGCTGAAGATACCAAACACCTGGTCAGCAAAGGTCTGATAAAAGGGAAAAGAAAAAGGAAACATGAAAATATCTGCAATAAAGGATATGTAAAACAACAACATGAAAACTTTCATCTCAAGTCTGTATAGAAGAATAGCAACAGAATAGAGACAATCCATAATGCAGCTCAAAGAAGCACACAGCTTTTTAAATTTGTTTATGGAGTCTAAACAAGCACAAGCTTCTTTAGTCAAGCACCTGAATTCACATTTTCTGCTCACTGAGGAAAACAGAATGTTTTCAGAATTTTCTCACCAATCTTAATACATTTTATTACTTAACTGAACAACAGAACTCAAGTGTAACACAGTAACCACAGAGAATCAAGCACAAAAACATTAGTGCATATCCCAAAAGGGAAGTGTCACATGGCAAATGGTAAACATAACCACCATAACACCTACATACAGGCTACTAGAATAGTGTCTATTTCCCTTCTTTTTCAATTTCCTAAGCAACATCATCTTTTGTGTTTGCTCCAGCAGGAGGGCTCTACTGTCACAACATGGCAAAGGACAGAGCAAGTATCTTATTAGCAGTCATTTGTTAATGTTGCTAGACAATACAGCAGGCCAACTGTGGTGACTTTTCCATGATTGAGCTCTAGAACCAAGAAACCAAGAGCATCCAAGTGTCACAGCCAGCAGGTAAGAGACATGAATTGTCAGTAATCTGGGACCTATCAGGAAAATTTGGTAATGATTTGTAAGATATTGTCCTGGTCAATTCTGTTCAGCCTCCTGGATGGAGTTAAAAGGGGGAAAGAAACTTAGAATATCAAACAAAATGTTTGAAAAATGAGGAAATTGAAACTTAAAACATGAAGACTGACAGCCACTCTTAATCTCATCTCAGTTTCAGCACTTCACATATCTGAACATCAGCATATTTGGAGTTAGGCATAAATTCATCCATGGATTTTCTGGGTGGAAGCCTTCATATCCCAATTTTACCAACAGTTAAATCACTTCTATGATTTCTTCTACAGAAGAAGCCTAGATTAGACAGCATGAAATCACTATTTATAGAAACAGAAAGGTACATAATGCATAAGTGGTATTCAAACAAACCCCAACGATTTTGTGTTATAACATTAGAAACACCTCAGCAGGTAGCAGTAACGTAAGTATTTTTATGAACCTCGCTTTAAACCACTTTCTGGGTTCTCTTGCTTTGTCAATTTCAAGATACTCAGGCGTAATAAACATATATACTAGTTCAGCTTTCTGCAGGTGTCTTTTCAATTACAAAACTTTTCCTTCAGGTTTTAATGTTTGTGTATTTTGAAACATCACTCCCTTGACCTTGCCTTTAAACTACTGGTCTTTGTTGTACTATTTATGAGCTACAGAGTACAATCTGAGTGGATTAATGTTGAGAACTGGCCTTTGTTTGCAGCCTATAAAGTCATCTGAAATTAACAATGGCCAAATTTTGATTGAATTACCCCAGGAACAAGATCACCAGGAGCAGTACATCGGTATACATTTTCTGAAGGATTTTTGTAGGTCAAAAAAACATACAGAGAGTAAAATATAGATTTTTTTTGTGTGTATGTGTGAAATGAATGATTGATTTTCAGGATGCAAACTCCTGCATACAACGTCGATCTTCAAACCACAAATTACAGAAAAATCTACTGATATAAAACAAAGCTTGGCCAGCTGACGTTTCCTGTTGTTGTCTGGGTTGACAAAGTGCTTTGTTCAGCGTGTTTGTAAGGCAGGTTAAGGTTCAGCTGTATACCATCATCTACACTAAAAAGTAAAATCTATTCCATCCTTTTGTGTAATTTAGTTGAGCCTCGGCAGTAGGATTTCCTGCTGCTAAGGGACAAAGCAAAAGCATATAATCACTTCAGTGGGAGCCTTGCCAAAAGGTAAGTGTGCTAGCTACCCTGATTCTTAATAAAACACCTCTCTTCCTGACCTCAAAATGCAGCTTCAAGACAGGGATGGAAAAAGGCACATGTATAGATTCCCACAAAAATTATAAAAGCCAACACAAGAAAAGTATAGAAGAACAAATCCATCTATGAATCCTATTTCATGCTGAAATCAGAACATCAATTTAGCAAAAGACCATGCCATAAGAAGTGTGTTCTGTATGCCATGCATTACCCATTTTCAGTCAATTGAAACTGAACAAGCGACTAGTAGTTTACACTTATCATATAAAAAGATTTCTGTTTGGCAAGAACAAATAATTGCTAAAATCTACTGTGCTTCTCTCAGATCCTTATTGGATCTAGATGCAGCGGTGAAACCTGGCCTCCTAAAGCAGAACATAACCCATAATGATACAGTGAACGAATTAAGACTTCTTCACAAGAAATTAAGAATGAGGACAAGATGAAAATTATAACAGGCAAATGTTTTAATATTTTAAAGGATGATTTAGACCTGGATTGCTGATTTCCAAAACCAAACAGCAAATGACATTACTTTACACTGGTAAAGGATTTATTTATTTATAATACAAAGCTAAGATACAGAACTCAAAAAGATGTTAGAGAATTAAGATGTTTAGTACAGTTGCCTAAAGGACAAACATTCAGATAAGTAATATTAACAACTAAAGTTAGAGAAGAGGAAGAAAATGTATGAATGTACTCCTATGCTGCAGGATGCAAATTAGGTAATAGATCATTTGAAGAAACTTTTTCCCCCTCAAAGGGCAAGCTGGCATTTGCTCTTTGCAACCATTTTCCATTTCCCTTTAGAACATTTAGTAATGTGCCAGTGTGGACTGTAAGATGTGCGACTAACCTCAGAGGACATTTCCATCCTATAATGTACATCCTATCTTGCTAAGGTATGATAATGGGTTTTTTTGTTTGTTTGTTTTTTTGTTTTTTTTTTTTTTTACACATCCTGTGAAACAGCACTCATATGAGCAGTAAAAACCACAGAGAGTTAAGGCACAGATATAGCATCACTGCCACAAACTATACACCGATCAAGACCTTATAAACTCCAGTGTGTTCTGGATACAAGCTATATAGTGTCTAAAAACTGCTGATTCAGCTCCATGTTCCCTAGATCTGTAAGAGTCAGACTCTTCAAAAGAAAGAATAACCTGGCAACAACCCTGTCATTCCCACTGTACTCTCTAATATTGTAGTTGGGATTTCTGTGAAAGCAAAGGGTGGAGCATTAACTTCAAGAGCTTAACTTTTCCCTAAGTGAGGTAATGCAAAGGAGTATTTCAGTTCAGAACGACCTAAGAAGTTCAACTTGATTTGCCAGGTAGTTCTGCCTGCAAAATCATCTTTCAGTAAAAAAAGTTGAAAGGTACCTGAAGTTTGGCTAAACTTTCTAGTGATGTTAACCAGCTTACCATGACAAGTATACACCCATCCGCCCTTTACACGAGTGTTTTCTGACAGGATTTCACCTGCATTTCTAACGAAAATCAGCCAAGTTTGTGTATTACTACCCAGACAATAAAAATACTTTTATACCTCAGAGTATACACTTACTAATCCTTCAACACTCTCATTTTAACATGCCGAGAAAAGTCTTCTCCAAAGCTGAGCTCTACTCTCCTCTGAACAATGACAAGCCCAAAGATCTCGAGTGCTTCTTGCAGAAAGCACTACTGAAGTGTCAGTAAAAGTGGCCACAAAAAGCATTCAACTGTGCATGGCAGAGGGTTATTTTATGTAAGACAGAAGGGCAGAGAAAAGTACAAAAAGCAGTTGAGTTATCAAGCACAAACTCCGTGCACTGCATCAAGAGGGAAGGAAGAAAAAAAAAAAAAAAAAGAAAGAGGGAAGGAGAAGAGTTAGTGGCTGCTTTCTCCTAAAACTGCTATTGTACAATCATGGATCCTCCATTGAGCAACTCCGCTTTAACTACCACCACTTCTGGGAGCAGTGAAGTGCATTTATGAAAACAAATGAGCTGGTAACAGGGGAAAGAATGGAGCATTCGCAAGGGTATGCGGAGGATGACAGAGGAGCCTACCTGGAGGCAGCTATAGCAGAAGCATTTAGTCCACCATAACAGGAGAAAGCCACCACTATGGGGATGGATTTCTTCTCAGGTTTCTTCTGAGAAAGTCTAAAGAGCAAGAAGGATTAAGAGATTAAATTGTCATCTCTGCTATAGTCTGACAAGTCCTGTAGTCCAGACTTGAACTATAACTGCTTCTAACAGCTAGGAAACAGTAAGAGAATTCAGTGGCTGATACAGCACTTGCAGTTACAGATTAAGTCCTTTTATGCCCTCCCATCCATTGGACATCTAAGATATACATATATACACACACACTGTAGAAAGACATGCACCTGGAATTGTTCCCCTTCGTTGTGATTTTTTTTTCACCCAAACTATCAACAGGGAATAATAATGAAGGAAGAAGCTTCCAGGCATGCATTTCTCAGCTGAACTGCCCTTATTTTGTTACTCCTAGAAGAACAGTCAAAAACTGAACTACAGCTTTGTTTCAAGACATGAATGTCTGATTAAACTACATTTTATTTTTATCTCGGGTTAGTCTGATCCCCTGATCATCATCTGGTAACTTGTGAATGGTTTGCAAGAACACTTTTTTTTGTCCTTTTAAAGGACAAAACAACAATTCTATACAAATAGGCTGAACTAAGAGCAGCAGGAATTGCCCCTCATAAAGAGCTGCCACAACAAAATACACAGATACTGCCTCACATCCACTAATTCAGGAACACAGATGATTAGAGAGAGCAAAATTTATGTTATTAATTGCAAGGTGAGAACGGTTTCATCACACATGGCTGCACGTTAAAAGTGCACTTAGAGACCCTCACAAAAAGTCAGACTACACTGGAGAGCATTAGGAGTTGTGAACACATGCTAGGCTGGCAAAGCACCAAACAGTAGTGATCAGATGGATAAATGCAAAGAGAACATTGTCTAACGTGAAAAAGTAACTTAGACCAAACTGTATTCAAAGATTATGAGGCATTTCTGCTAGGAAGACTTAAAAGACATCTGCAGAGCCTCTTAAAATAGCTCATTTCAAGATCCTATTGCACATGTGCACTTTTCCAGGCTCAGGTCTATAACACTTAGCCCAAGAGACATATACAACAGTACAGAGATTAACATATATGAGCAATCTGACTAGTATCTTAGAAGTGCAACTAATTCTGCTTTGACTTTTCTCTTGAGGCAGAGAATAAATGCATTCCCGTGTTGCAGGAAGACCTGGCAGTCAGAACTGGCAGTCTGTTTTCTTATTTTTTAGTTTCTCAGGTCTTTAAAGAGCTACTTCCTAAAGGAAAGAAAGAAACTCTGATTTATGGCAATCAAAAAAATCCAATGAGCAGCTGAAGTTTTCTTCCATTGCCATAAATTATATTTGTCAAGATACTGTATGATGGTTGGACCAAATTAGATTTAACATCACTTACATTAAAGGAAGGAAGCAGAGTGCACATCAACTGGAAACAGTCAGAAATGTGTACAGGTGCAACAGCAAGCTGTGTAAATGTTCAGGTTTTCTCTAATTTTTGTTTCAATCACCATTCTGTTGATTGATTCTACTCAGACATAATTCTCTCTCTGTATTATTGGCAATGTCTTTTCTTGGAGAAAAAGGTGACAGTGCTCTGCAAGGTCCAGCATGAAATTCTCTTTTCCTTTTTAGGCCACTCAGTACAATCTTATGATAAGATAAACCAGCACTACTCTACTGCATTAATATATTGCACGTCTACTGCATGTAACACGTCTCTTCTGCATGGCCCACATCAAGATTATAGATGCCAGCTCGAAGAGAAAAATTGTTTTGTTTAATGTCTTCATGGAGGTGCTGAAGATACTTGATCACAATCTTGGGTGTTTATCCTGCTTGTAGCATTTTTAAGATCTATTTGTAAAGGTTCAGTATTATTCCAATGTCTCTAACCTTCTCACGCTTAAAAATATTATATAGCATTTCTTAAAGTTCTGGCTCAGCTTTTCAGACTGGCCTGCAACTCTAGAGAGCTTCTACATAACCGGCAACAGGAGTGCTGTGTTGGTAGTTTTGTTGTAGTGAATGAGGGCTAGCTCCAAGAAAGAAGGCAAATGACTTACTGCACAGCTTTCTTCTGAAAGCAACTGCCTCTCTCTAATGAAGGGTTCTTCCATTGCAAGTACAGAATGTGCATTTCATCCAAAGGGACTTTACTAGGAAGTGCTACTACAAGTAGAGAAGGTGATCCTGCTTTGGCATGGAGGTTGGACTCAATGATCTCCAGAGGTCCCTTCCAATCCTTGCCATTCCATGATTTTATGGCATGACACTGGCAGCCAAAGACAAGCAGATTTTCCTCTTCAGAAATGAAGCAGATGACTGACCAATTGAAGGAAGAGAAGGTATAAGAGTACCTTAAGAACTTCTAGCTGAATTCAGTCAAAAAAAGAGAGACTCAACATTTGTTAAACTATACAATAAAAAAGAAAAAAAGAGCTAAAACACAGCCTCCCACATTCCTGGCTCACAGAGGGAGAGGCATGTCGAAGCAAAGCAAGTTTGCTCTAGAGTATGACTACACCCAGGTAAATTGGATTGATCAGCACTGGACTGGCAAGACGGTATTCAAAGAGGCCACTGAAGTAGTCACTTTTATTCCAAATCTATCAACAAAGCTGTAGGTCTCCAAGAAAGATGACAGCTATGCAAGACAACCGTTTGCTTCAAAAAGGACTCAATTTTACCATTTCCAAGCGAAAGAAGCTGCCAAGTGGCACCTAACAGACTAACTCAATCAAAAAAGACATGACCAAAACACAGGAAGCAAGTAACAAGCTATACACTGGCAGCCAGTATGTTCTTTCCTGTCAGAAGATGAAGGAGGCCAAACGGTGCTTACAGAGCCAGCTGCCCTCTTCACAAACAAAAATTACAACACCTCTCAGAGGCAAAACCCCACTTGTTCAGGGGACAATGAGGCAACATTTCTGAAAAAACTCAGCTGTGAAACTCTGACACAAAACTTTGAGAAAGGAAGCAATTTTCACATGATCAGCAACTGTCTGAAGAGCATTTGCAGAACTAAGCTACTTCCTTTAAAAAAAAAAAACATTTTAAAAGAATTAGTTTCTTAGTCCTGACACTAGAAGTATACCACAATGAAGCTAATCCTAAAGTATCATTTATCATTTTGTTCCATACCATCCCTTGACAAGACTTTTTTCATCTTCTAGCCATCAACACTAACAATATGCAATGTGATGTGCAAAGATAAACTAGATTTATTTAAAACTTTTATTTTCATGACTTGGAAACTGGAAGTAGCTTCCCCTTCCCACCTCAAAGCCTCTTAACTGAAGTGAATAGGAGAAAGCTACTCTATTCCTTTCTGAAATAGCAACAAGGAAAGATATTAAGTTAACTGCTGCTTTACTACACAAGACTAAAATGCAGCAGCATTCATACCATGTTTCTGTATAAAAATCTTGATTGTAATTTTCACCCTGTGACTACACAGGGGGCAGCAAGAAAACTACAGCAATCTATATCATATATCACATGCAGAGTATGTAGGCAGATCAAAGTGGCTCATTTTCATCAGATTAATTTTTCTGAATGGCTTAATTGTCACTTCCTTTCTTCATTCATCCACTGACCACAATGCCCTAAGTCTTCATAAAGATTCTACTGTGGATAAAATTTTCTTACACCACCCAGGGAAATGTCACCATGAAATGTTTACATTTCTGTATTACAGGATATTTTTCAAATACAGATCATTAAAGTCATCAGCACTGCTATTTCCCCCCCCTATTTACTAGAGAACTATGGGTGAATCCTGAGTGTTTTAGTTAAGACTGCAAATGCACTTTTGAAGCAACTCTTCCATATTATTGCAATTGGGTTTTGGTTCACGTTGCTTAGCATTGGCCCTAAAGGGCACTTCCCGTTTAGAACAGACTAAATTGGAAGATGATCTTCAAGAGTGTAACTACTGCACTCCCTTACTACAGTCCCACCACACAGAAGCATTCAGTCTATGGGACCTTGTGAGAGGTAAAGTAAAATACCCCTGAAGCATGCGTAGTGTGATGTTAGGTCCTCAGTGCTAACTGTTCCACTTGACTGCCAGCTTTCCAGAGGCCCATGCTTGATTAGTAGAGCAACTAAATTCATATCAGCAATAAATAGGAATCTTTAATGACTCGTGTTAAACATTAAACTTCAGCTGCACTTTCACGTTACCATTCTAAGAGGCACACAAGTAGGGGCAATCAGAAGACCACCGTTTGCCAGCTGCTGAGACGTCTATTGAAAGATTTTCACTGAGATAATTACTTAAGTTTTTAAGTGCAAAGTTATTATTAAGGTTAAGTTCCACTAAAACTAGCACAAGTAAATCCTCTAATAACTTTGGAAATCACAAATATTTTTTCATTCTTATCCTGGTCACTCAGTATCTCTGCATGCAATTATATTGAGTTTTGTTTATGTCTCCTCCATGTCTGGATCTACCCTATGCTAGAGAGGAATACCTGTCCAGCTCTGAGGACTATAATTTCATGTAAAATTACACAGAATGGATATATGTATAAATATATACACACACAGAGAAAGACATACATACTCACTTTTGGTCAAGAACAATGTCAAAGAACAGTTAAATTAAGTGTATTTAAAATCATAAAAATTCAGGCTCGGGTTTCACATGTATAGTAAGGTTCAGGCATTGGCCATCTATCACTTTTATCTCACCATCTATTGCTGCAGCAGTGCTACCACTTGCTGTGTACTGCATCACAGATGGGACAGGCCCACACTGAATCATCCCCCAGTCTCCCAGAGTGAATCAGGAAAATGGATCTCATTCACCCAGGCTGTACAAACCTCTGTGCTGACACACAGCAGGCACAGAATACTCTTCGGGGATAGGCTAGATTGGAGAATTTCATTGCTGTCAAGGAGTGACACCAATGAAATAGTTAGAAAAAACACAATAGTGTGTTGCTTTACAGAAGTCAGGATGCACAGTGGATTGTGTATTGAACCTTAGTTTTGTCTGGATTCATTAATTGGAAACAAGAATTAAAAATTCCATTATCACTCACTGAAGGAAGATACTTTACATGAGATACTAGAGCCTATAACAAAAATAAATATTCCCAGAGATTTTATTACTCCTTAGCATGTGCATATTGAAAATTAAATATTTGATGTCCTTGTCTTGTTTTGTTTCATTCTGAAATGCTTTGCCAAGCTTTTCCTAGTATATTTTCTATTTCCATATTTCAGATAAAAAGAGGCAAAGAACAAAGGTTTATTTACTTTCAGTACACTTTGATATAAACATCTGCATAATTGCATTTGAAATAACAAGTTACAAGTATTTCTCAAATTTGAAAGGAAGTCAAATAAATGCTTTTGTGGAACCATCTGCCTAAATACCTGACATAAGAGTTCGCTGATATGCTAAGCCAGTTTTTAATCATAGTAATCCTCTGTGGGAACAGAGTGAATACTTCCTTCACTTGGATATATTTAAAACTCTCTGTCCATTGTCTAACTACTTACATTTTAGAAGCCAACTGGGAATCTAAAAGGGAGGAAAGCCGTTTCTTTTCCTCCAATTTAAATAACCAGAAAGAGGATTAAATTTTCCAAGTTCCAACTCTAAAGGATATAGTAACCAGAACTATCCAATTAATTCACTAGCTACAGGGGGAAAAAAAAAAAAAACAAAAAACAAAAAACCAAAACAAGCCAACCCGTCACTTTTGCTTAATGATTACCTTTAAGTATAAAACATGTTTTGACCAGCTTTTACTTTAAGAAGCTTATACATTTTAATTAGATTCAAACCGTTAACCATGCATGAAAATTTCATTTTCACATTTCAAAATATGAGAAGTTATTGAAATTAATAAAGGCCGGGAAGACAGTGATTTAAGTTATTAAAAAAGTGATACAAAGCTAAACTTTGTCAGAGCTGAGCTGCAACACATCCATTTACAGAGATACATGGCACCAGTTATTAGCTCAAGAAAACGTGGCTCAGTGGAACACTGGTCTGTGTCCTGCTCCAGCTCTCTAAATGCTGCAGGATGAAGGAACAGGGAAGACAATTATGTACTAATGAGTTTAATTTACAATCTGTTGAAAGTGCACAAGTCTAATTAGTATCTTTGCAAAAGACATTGACAAGATATATCTGTGCTTGTTTAAATACATCTGATAATATAGTATTATTACATGTGATTTCATTAAGTATTCTTCTATTTAGGATTAAATTATTTGTGATGAGTTGTTCTGTCCTCCTGCACTGAGTGAAGTACTGGAAGAAAAGAGGGATTTTTCCTGTTTTGTGCCTCAAAACGACCTAAATGGTGAAATATGAATGGTATAGCAAAATACTATACAATCAACTTACCACTGCCACAGCATCACTAGAAAGAATGGCCTCAACATCCAGCACTGTATAGTAAGCTATATTGGTCAGAATATAGATAACAGTCACAATTGGCATAGACACTGCAATAGCCAGTGGCAAGTTCCTGTAACAGAAAAAACAAACCAAACTCACAACACAGGGAAAAATAATTCCATTAATAACAGAATAAACTTATTTATTTGATTCCTTTACCTTAAAGATAAAAGGTATGAAGACAGAATAAAGATTTCAGAATAGGTATCTCTGGAAGAACTTGGATTCTTTTAAAACTAAAAATTCTAATATAGAGTAACAAAAAAAAAAAAAACTCCAAACCAAACCAAAACAAAGCCCAAACAACCAAAGAAACAACTCCACAAACCTTTTTTTGCAATAACTTAAAACTTGAATGATGTGTAAAAAGGGATTCTCTGTAACTACTCTTCAAGTACCCCGACTTCAGGGTTTCAGATCTGCAATAACAGCCTTCCAAGTTACATGCTTTAAATTATTTCCTACTGGCCACGTTAATTAGCACAACCAGAATCTGAAGGGGCTGAAGGTCACTGCACTCCTCCCTGATAAATGCTTCTTTTCTAACATCTACTTCTGCAGCTGCTGCAGGGAGACCCACTAAGCCACACCTCTGATCTCACCTCCACTCATCACTGCAGAGAAAAAAAAAAAAAAACCCTAACTATTCTGTGTAACTGCAGAAAGTAGAGGTACAGAGGGCAGATCCAAAATTGTTGCAGTGCTGAGAATCCCAGGATGTGGTGCATCTTATTAGCAATTGTATCTAGAAAGTAGTATTAAAGAAGTCCAGAGTAACATAAAAACATTTCAAACCTCTAGATGTAAACAGATAAGATTTAAAGCTGAGATAGACTCACAGCCCTGAGTCTGCAGCACCATAAGGAGGAACTCTGCAAAGCAGAGGCAGAAGCAAACTGTTATTTTTAGGTTTTGGCATTTCTCAGCCTTATTCTTCCTGCCCCCACCCCCCCAAGCTTGTATGGATGTTCCAATATCTCAAAAGAGAAAGCAGAACTGAGAGTGTTACACTTGCATTTGCCCAGTTTGAAACCAAACACAGCATGCTGACATGGATGAGCATTTGCCATGAACACAGTTTTCAGTAACAAATAAACCAACAAAAATCCAACAAAGTAGAAAAATAGAAGGCACTTTGGAAGCTTCCTCAAAAATTGCTTGAGGCCCAGAACTCCAGCTGGGTCTACTGGGGAGGCAAAAAACCAAATGCACACCACTACCACCAATATAAATCATTAAATTAGTAACTGGGAGTTCCAGTTCTGCTTCTAGGTTGCACAGTCACAGTGAAAGACCCAAGAATCTCAGTGCTAAGAAACAGAATTAGGAAACCATATAGAAATTAATTTAGAAATGTTCTGTAATACAACAAGAAGTTGAAATGGCATTTTAAGGACTGCATTATCCAAGATTAAAGCCAAGAGACTACTTCAAATTTGCATTTGTGGATTGCAACTTTTGACTGGACAAGCATGAGGGCACTATGAATCAAGTGCATATGAGAAATATATAATTCTTAGAGTCATTTTATAGAAGTCTGGAATATCTCATCATTTACCTTTCTGGGTTTTTGATCTCTTCTGTTACATAATTGAGGGTATCCCAACCGGAGTAAGAGAACAAGGCAGAATAGAGTGCGAGGGAAATGTCTCCTATATCAAAAGAAGATCCCTCAAAAGATTTCTCGAAGTGTGATGAATAGCCTGTGTGTGTGGAAGAGATGCAATTAAAATACAAACCCCTCAGAAACCCTAACTCCTTCAATGCTGTCTATTAACCTCTTTTTCCAGTTCTGTTCTCTGCTTCAGCCATGGCATTTAAACCACTAAAAATCATGTTCTGTGGATGATAAACACCTTTGTCCACAATACCACAAAAAGTACAGGAACATTAAGTTCAAACTAAACTACAAACAACTGGCAATGACAGTACTCAGGCTAAAGGTAGTTTTTATTTTATAAATATGCTATAATCTACTCCATCCTTTCACATTTTCAATCATTTAATCCACATGGAAAACAAAGTTTACAGCTGATTTTAGGTAACTATGACCAAAACCCCCTAACAACCTAAATTTTACCTATTAAAAATAGAAAACTGAGAGAAATTAACAGAAGATATTGTTATTTTGAGACACAATTTTCCCAAGCCAAGACAAAAAGTGCGTGGTTTTCTGCATCAGAACTTGTGAGAACTTGTGCCCTCTTTTGACTTTAAACAAGTCAAGACAAAGCTCATCAATGTCAGTTTTGTATATTCAGATTATTTTACATACACGGACACATGAAAATCAGTACAGAAAGGCAAGTTACTCTGTACGTCTGATATACAGTGCCCTGTACTATATATTCTGAAATGATCAGGCTTCATCAAAACTGGCCGGGCAAACATTAGAGGCCTCCAAAATATCTTCACTTATTTCTCTTTCTTACTTTTTATCCTAATCAGGCACTGCTATTCCCTTGGCACAGACATGGCAGATTAACTGCTGAGTTAAGAACAAAGGAGATAATGACAAGTAAGCCAGTAGTGAAGAAGCTCAGTATCTACAAAACAAGAAATGGGCACATGTGCTAAGGATATTCCATTCACAGTAGTTATCTTGCTCATGGACTTTCAACAATAACCAGCTAGAGCAAAGGACTCGAATTGCCAGACTGCCAAGGAAAGACCTTTATGGCAACTTTGAATGCAGGGTGATTTTTTTAAGCTAACACATTCTCCTCAAAGGAGGGGCAACGGACAAAACTAAGTTCAGAATTCCTCATAACTTGAAGGCACAACGCTCAGCACACACACACAGACACATGCACACTCACAGCAACTTTTTAATTCTCAAGAGCTCTAATAGAACTCAGAATCTGAGCAAACAAAGAGCTGCTATCCACAAATACATGTTCTTACATATTTATTTTTGCTTTAAGTTACACAAAATTCATTTTGTAAAACCAAAAATATTCAGTTGATCTCACTGTAAAGTAGCATGTTTCTTACAGAAACTTACAGCTTTCTCTCTTCCCACTGTTTTGCTAGCTCTGTATTTTGCTAGTTTCATTTCCCTTATGATTCCATATTGCAGGCTGTAAATTCCAGAACACTGCTGAACAGTCACTTACCTTCTTTTACCCAGTTCAAAGTCAACCAAGATAGGACAGATTCTTATGGTACAGTACCATGATAATGCTCACCACTGGTATTACTAGTGTCTTCAGAGTCGCTATATTATTTCACAACACATATGGATTATTAGACAGTCACTTAGTTGAACTGATAAATACAAACCTTTGCTTTCATTTCATAACTTACCCTGGAATATTTTAACAATTCCAGTTGTGATGATGACAATAAGAGCAATAACTTTAGCATAAGTAAATACATCCTGCACTCTTGTTCCCCATTTAACGTAGGCACAGTTTATAAATGTTAGAAGACCTAAGGAAAAATGAAGAATGAAAAGAGTATATGAACAATATTCACTTTAATTCCTTTTTCAAATATTTTCAACTATAATCTCAATATGCACTTACCTGACACACTTAGTTTTAACTAAGCAGAATACATTGGTAGTGAAAACACACTGGTTAAAATAAACCAGTAGGAAACAGATGTTCTAAACACACCATTTAACAATATGGAAGCAAAAATCTTCCCCTTCTCTGATTACACACCCTTTTTCCTGTTATCCCTCATCAGCTGAATTCTGGTACTATTCCTGAAGCTAAAGAAACTACCAGATGAAATAATTAATTTCAATATATCAGTATTCTGATTAACAAAAGATTACCTAGAAATTCCTTTAGCAAAGATATAAAAAGAGAATTTGAAAAGTTTTTGTAGCATTCCTTGCTTGTCTGAGTTCAACATCCAGACATGCAAGACTGAATATGGTCAGAGTTGACTTAATACTCTCTCCCAGTTGTACTAAACTCTGCTATTAAGTGAGGTTAGAACAAATATGACCAAATAACAGACAATTTACAGCTACTGCAATGTCAATTGGGATTTTTAAGAACTGGCAGTAATGTGTATTCTATTTCACCCTTTATCTAAAAATAAACTAGTGTCAGACCTATTTCACAAGATGGTGATGGAACTTGAAATGAAACTTTCAGATTTCTCAAATATTTTGTTAACAGTGGCTAACTAAACTTCCTCATATGATCATCTTCCTCACACTGTTCTCATGGCTTTCAATATTTTGCTTTTGCATTTATTACTTTTTCCTCAAGTGGAGAGCCAGACAACCTCTGCCTGAACTCAAATGCTGAACATTGAACAGGATTTGCTATCTCCAGTACTCTTTATTGAATAAAATACTAATTCAGTGCATATTTTTCTTGCCCAGATTATCATTACATTATTGATTCCAACCCAAAGTTTAAATATTTCCCCCATATCTTTTTTCTCTAGCTAGAAAAGAAGTGGTTATATTCTACTGCACTTTTTACCTCCAAACAACTTTATTATACTATGCATTTTAAATATGCATATAAATAAAAACCAAACTTGATTGTTTAAACTATGTGCTAAATATTTTCCTTTCCAATAATAATGTGATATTATTAAGATAAAAATGAACTTAGCACAGTTGCCAAACAGAAAAATAATAATTTTTAAAGGCAATAAAAGAAAGGTAATGCTCTCAAAAGTATGGCACTAACACACTATACAGCTTGGGCAAGTGGAATAGCTGAACGGGCTTCCACTGAGCTTGGCAAGATGATGGGAAAAAAACAGTTGTATCAAATTTCAAAAGTCAAAACTGCTGCAGCTCCCAGGGAGCCCTCAGGAAAAAACACAACACTGCTCCCCCTCTGCTCTTCAGTATTAATGATCAGCATTATCTACAGGGTGTATTTGCTCACAGGGTTTAGTTAAGTGCCTTTTTTTTCTTTTAAACAACAACTTCCCTTGGGAGTAATTGTAATCAACTTCTTTTAGTGAGTTAGGGCCTGCTTCAAATTCTCTTCTAAATTTCAAAAGAAAAACAAAAAGAAAGGTAATCAAGAGTCTTTGTTTTACTAAAATTATTCTCTCCTATTCTGTTTCCTTTGAACTTTAATTATTATGTAGCTACTCAAAGGTCCTGAGAGCAGCCAAGTTTAGATTAGTGGTACCAGATGCTAACCACTGCCAAAATGATTGATAAAATGATGCTGTGCAAGACTAAAACTAATCTCAGATTAGATCTAGTATTGTTACTACTACAATTTTTAAAAAGACCAAAAATACACCCAACAACAAACCCAGCTATTCTCATGTACAATCTGTACCTAACCAACTACCAGCCATTTCATAAATAAAGAACTATACCCAGAGCTAAGGGTTTGACACAGTATCAGTCCTGCCAGGCCAGGGAGGAGCATAGGCTGTAACAGAAATAGCTAAACAAAGCTGTACAGCAGAGGAGCAAGTCGCCAACACCCAGAACAGGGCAGAACAAGCACTTAAATCATAAAAGGAACTGTTGAAATTGTACCATCTACATGACAGTGAGCTTGCTGTCACATGCCTCCACTAAAGAAAAAGGTGCTAAATCCCCTCTCAGCAGCAAGTGTACAGGATTGTCACATCATCTTTCTACATCTGCTATAGAATCATTTCATTCGAATAATTTTGTCTTAATTTCTTGCTTTTTGCTAAACTGCCTTTTAGAAGGGCTAACTCCCCTCACATGTGAGATACCTTAAATGGAAAAGCAGATTCTCCCTGAATCTCTGCCAGGATACCTTGGGATGGCTGCTGTTCGAGGAATGTGGACATGACATTACAGGTCCTTCATTTCTTTCCTGAAGTTGTCACAACAAAATGTGGACACGCATTTGGAAGAGAAGGAGGGAGACTGAGGGAATAGAACTGAGTACACTTACAGATCTTTTGGAAGAAGTTTGTGATTCTTCTTCCTGCTACCTGGACCTGGAGCAGCACATTACTGCTTTCCCAACAGTAGCAAATTAATTTACCAAAGCAGAACATGAAGCTAAAATGTTCACAAGTAGTTACAGAGGTCAAGTTTCTGTTGCACAAGCTATTTGCCTTTGTGTTTCCCATATTCTAGTCCCACACAGACAACTGCAGGAAGGAACATTTGAGGTATTTCAGCAGACTCCCTGTTGCCTCTAAAAGGAAGCAGCAAGGAGCAGTAAAAAAGCCCAAATTCTCTATATGTCAAGTTTTACAATAATAGGGATGGCAGCTCCACAGCTCTTGATCTCCTGATCGCTTCAGGACAAAGGGTTGCCATACAGATTTCTTGAAGTGTATTTTTTACTCTCTACTGGAAATGCAATATGTTTATATAAATATTTTTAATAGGAAATACCTAAAATGAAATAAGACACAGAGAGTACAACCACACTGTTTAATTCTCTTGATACAGAGCTTTCTCTACTGATGTTACAGTTTATCATGAGCATAAAGAATAATCTTAAATGGTCTCTTGAAACCCTCCCAGAGTAATTACTTAGGTAGGTTTACACTGACAAGCTATCATAAAATAAGTTACATTAGATTTGTGGCATAAAAGTTGTTTTGCCAATAACTCTTAGACCACACAAAAACTATCTTTAAGTTTGATTTAATATACCTCTTGATTTAATATACCTACCTTTCCCCCCCCATTTTAGCCATGCAAGGAAACTAGGAAGAGTTAAATACCTTGTTCTGCTTCTGAAGGAGAAAAGGTAATTCACTGATTGAGTATCTGCAAGTTATTCATGTGATGGAAATTCTTCTCCCTACTCTAACTCAGACCATTGCAGATTCAGTATGCGACCACTAATCATCCAGTTGATTGGTTAGGGCTGGGTGATTGGTTTGGACTAGATGATCTTGGAGGTCTCTTCCTACCTGGCTGATTCTATGATTCTAACTCTGGGAGCTGGTAGGATCTGTTTTAAAAAACTTAACCCTGGATGTAAAATTACCATAATGAATTTCAAGAAATACTTACATTCACAAGCAGCTGCTATCAGACGGCAAGCCAAGTATGGAGGATCACAAGAAGGGAAGAAAGGCTGAACTATGTAGTTAGCAAAGGTGATGGCAATGATGGCCTGACTAGTTGGCTCAACAATTAAGAGTGAGGTCCACAGACGAATAAAAGCAATGAAGCTCCCAAAAGACTCCAAGATATATGCATAGCTGGCTCCTGACTTCGTAATAGTGGTTCCAAGTTCAGCATAACAGAGGGCTCCAAAGACTGAAAAAATCCCTCCAATTGCCCAAATTACTAAAGACAATCCATAAGATTTGCTATAGATGAGAACTCCTTTGGGAGAGACAAAGATACCTGAACCAATCATGTTGCCTACTATAAGGCTTATTCCATTTATCAAAGATATTTCTTTCTTCAGTTGCATTGTATTGTGGTTTTCCTGTGTTTCACAGCTTGGATCTGTCCTGTCTGGCTTATTGACGGGGCTGTATTCAGCCAGTGAACTATGTGACTTCACACAATTTGTCCTTTCTTCCATTGTGGAAAGACTCTGAATTCTCCACGACTCCAAAACACAATCTAAAACAAAATAAAAATAGCTGAAATCATTATAGTTATTTTTTATCCCAGGACTTTCTTGCCAAATATTCTTTCCACCTTTCAACCCAATGATTTATAAATTGAGAAATTCCCTCTTGTTGCTGTGTATGTTTTCTTGCACAAAGGTAAACCCATGCATAGTTAAAAAAAAGAAAAAAAAACAGTCCACACAGAGCACGTGACAAATTCCAATATAACTTAAGTTGGGAAAGGAACTTCTACCTTTAGGAAAACAACAACAACCAAAACTGAAGGAAAGCCATAATTAAAATATTCCAATGCTGAGAAGGAAAGAAAGAACAGATAGAAGCAAAGTGAGGTGATATACAAAAAGCAAACACCCTAAGACCGAGCTGGAAGTTCTAAGCATGAACATAGACTTATTGCAGTGCTAAATAAACTAATCAAATTATTCTACTTACTTGTATATGTTATGAGTGATCTAGTAACAGGGTCGCACATGCTATTAATGCAATATGGACTCTTGCTAAGGGCAATATGAAGAGATACTTTACTCCTTGATTCAACTGTGTGACTTTTAACTGACAGTCTGCTCCCTCTCTAAAACTATTCCCAGTTTAATTGCCCCATTTCTTGGAGTTATCTAAGACTGTAGGCTGTACATGAAAAAAATCCACAGTAGTTTCAATGCAAAGTCTCCATTAGCATCTGTACTCAAAACCAGACATGAAATAAACTTTTTTCCTCTGCTTCAGAACTGACATTTGGAAAAGAGCCATCTTCTTCTCAAGTCTCCAGGATATTCTCCTATGATTTCCAAAAGCAAGTTACTCATAACATTTATTAGCACAAGAATACACTGACAATTAGCAGCAATTCTGAGTAAAGCTCATTTTATAGAAGTTCAAGTAAGAAATAATCTATTCAAGAAAGGGTCTTGTATTGAAGCCACCTTAAATGGCAAGTGTACCTTTCATTAGAAGGTTATCAGCTGCATAAAGAACAGGCCCCACATAATTACTAGAATGCACTGCCATTCACTTGCCCTGCTCCTCATAAAACCCTTGGTGTGTACTTCAACCACTTCCTACAGACCAGAAAAATTAAAAACTCTGGGTCAATTAGAACAAAGCAGCTGACTTATTTGGGGGGGGGGGGGGGGGGAAGTTTTTAAGCTTTTTTGTGGTAACACTGATTTTACAAAAGGTTTTGTTCAATAAACTTGTAAACTAAGACTGGGGATCCCAGTCGATGAAAAGCTGGACATGAGCTGGCAATACTCACTCACAGCCCAGACCAAATCATGTCCTGGGCTGTGTCCCCCAGCAGCATGGGCAGCAGGTGGAAGGAGGGAATTCTGCCCCTCTACTCATCTCTGCTGAGACCCCATCCACAGTGCTTGGGCCAGCTCCAGAGTTCTCAGCACAGGAGAGTCATAGGCCTACTGGAGAAGGGCCAGAAGAAGACACAGTAATGATGAGAGGGCTGGAAGCCCTCTGCTGTGAGACCAGGCTGAGAGAGTTGGGGTTCTTCAGCCTGGAGACGTCTCCAAGGAGACTTTTTTGTGGCATCCGTACTTAAAGAGGCCAATAAGAAAGATGGGGACAAGATATTGTGACAGAACAAAGGGTAATGGGATTAAACTAAAAGAGGGAGTTCCAACTAGACAGAAGGAAGAATTTTTTTTGTTTTACTATGAGGGTGGTGAGGCCCTGGCCCAGGTTGACCAGAGAGGTGGTAGATGCCCCATACCTGGAACCATTCCATTCCTGGTCAGGTTGTCTGGGGCTCTGAGCAACCTGCTCTAGTTGTAGATGTCCTGGCTGACTGAGGGTGGGTAGATGAGATGACCTTTGAGAGTCTCTTCCAACCTAAATCATTCTACAACTCTATGAAAAGCTCTCAATATGGAGATTTTGAAGGGTCAGTATGCAATCACCCAAACTATGTATGCATTTGTGCATCTAGTAACAAAAATACAAAGTTTTGCTTATGATTTATTACTCCACATATCCTAATCATTATTCTCATGATAGGATATGTAATACCTTTCAAAGTACAACTTGGTTAGAAGAATAAACATTACTTTGAATACTCAGACATTTTGATGATTTGATTTAAAACAACTCAATCATTCAAATTAAGTCAGATCTGCAGTTTTGCACTAAGAGTCACCTCAATTTACCTCATGGTCTGAAGTTCACAGGTACACTTAATTACCAGGAACTACAGACCCTGCCACTGTTAAAGTGTCTCCACCTCAACAAGCAGCACCTGACTGCAGTTCTATGCAACTTTGTTACCGATGACCTTGCCTGTTCCTGGCCTACTCTGCCTAGGAAAGAACAACCACACTCTCTCAACCTGGGTCGTTCTGTCCCCCAGCACTCTTTCTTCCTCTCCAAGTCTGCCTTTGTTATTCCCAACCTCAGACAGCTGCTGACAACTACATTTGCATGAAGGTGTGTGCAGCAAATGGCTCAAGATTTGGCATTTCATTCTCCTCTCTAACCTTGTTTGGTTTACCTCCTTAAAGCCTTCAGGGCGAGAACTGCTTACTTGCCTTAGTAGTGTGTCTTACTACACCACTTCTATAACAAACAAGTTTATTCCTACAAGCACTTCACTTAATCTCAGTTGGAACTAAATTCAGTGGCTTCGTCCAGCTGAAAAAAGTTGGAAAGGAAGAGGTAGAGCAGATACTAGAGAAAATAATGAAGGGAAAACACTACACATATTAAAATCTATGATTCTGTCACAATGCCATTGCTTATGCGGAAACAGAAGACAGGCTTGGAAGAGAAGAACCAGAGATGAATAGTATTTATCTTCTAACATAAACCAACCCTGTAAGAGTGCAGCTAAAAACATTGTTACAACAATCTCTAATGCTGCCAAAGCCTTGCCACAGTACTGCTATGGGTAATGCAGGCTTACGCCTTCACATAAACTAACACAGGGATTTCCTCATCCCTCACCCTTGTGCAATACAAGTCTTAAACTCTTTTTTTTTTTTTTTTTTTGCTGATCATTGCAGCTGTGGGGAATCTTTTCGCTGATATGGCCAAGACTTTTTTAACTGAAATGACACTGCTGTTGATATAGAAAGCTATGATACAAAATCAGGACAGAGCGACCCGTAACTAGGATAACTTCATTGTCTCGTGAAAAATAAGGCCTGATAAGGCCTCTCACAGTTTGGCCACGTACCAAAGAAGCCAGTCAAGGTTAATGTGCAGTTAAAGTACTAACACTACATTGGAAGGTGGCTCTCCTTTGAGAGGAGAGAAAGAGGAACTATCTGCCAAGATTCCCTCTCTCCTACTGAGCAGGACAGCGCTGACCTCTCATTTGTTCAACCTAGGATGAACCTGCAAGCAGGTTTAATGACCTATAAGAAATACCAAAATGCTAAAAATCTTACAATACCTGCTCACTAGCAAAAATTCCTAGTGTTCTAGCCTCTACCTTCCACAGCTGTCTTGACTGCATAAAATAGCTCTTGTAACACAGCTTTATATACATATTTTGACTATTCATATATATCAGCTGTAAAACTCCTGTTTCTGAACACAACCATAGGCCCTTCAGTAAGAGTAAAGATTCCCCTACATAGGCAAACAATGTGAAAGTCTTCAGGGAGTTACACACCAGCAGAACAAAGGTTGTAAGCCCCAGAAACACCTAGTCCTTAAAATGCATACATTTAGGCACCTCAGTATGAACATTTCAGTGGGAAAGGCTTAGAGAGTGTCTAGTATGTTTTTCTTGATTCTGGTGAGAGAAAAATCGCTCCCCTGCCATACATACAGTTAGCAGACAGGAAGCCCTTGCAACAAAAGCAATTCTCAATGTAAAGATCTAATCTGTTCAACCAAGACTTTTGTGCTCACATGTGCAAACATATAATCTTTAGAAATACAAAGTCCAGCATAAACCTTTGATGAAATAGAATGAATTGCTACACCCAATTTAAAAAAGGACAAGGTATGTTTATAATCTAAAAAGGTATGAAAGAACAGTTACTATGTCAGTGATTCACTTGAAAAGAGTATCAGTGATAGCAGTGCAGTTAATTTCTGACTATAAACACCAGTGACACCGCTGCACGAGAGATGTTCACCAAATACATACTGTCCACGTTTGGAAAAGATCCTGGATGAGACTATAAATATTAAATGAGGGAAACACCTATCATCAGCTTACAGATACTCAGTTACAAGGTCTCAGAAACTTTACAAAATTTTCTAAAGTACCACTCCTAGACAGATCCACCTCAGGAAAATTATCCCAGATTTCAAACAAAGTCACTTTAAAGGTAGGGAACTATGCTAGCTACAAGTGGAAAACAACATGCCACTATATCCTTCACACTTCTCATTTATTTTTATATTTCCAAGGGAAAAAATAGAAGCAAGATCACAACTAGGGACTTTGTGGCAGACAGTCTTGATTTAGCCAGAAGAAAAGTTAGGAGTACATGAGGAAACTGCAATGAGAGCAACATCTGGGGAAATTAGTGCAATAACTCCCAGGTGAACACAGAACGGTCAATAATAGAGTTTATTCAACAAATTTATCTTACTTTTTATGCTGGGGCACAAAAGTGAAAACCTCTTAAAGAAGGGAAAAGTAATGCCAGAAGGCACATGCTTACCTATAAATCTATACCCATGTGTACTCTTCAGCCATAACTCACCGTCATGCCTAAACAGATGGCATTTCACTTCAAAAACACATGAACAATCAAAACCATTAACAAATGCCAATAAGCAAAGCCATACTCGCCTGAGGGTGTCACTAACCCCACTTCAGTTCCCTCCCATAGCCAGAGCAACACAGCAGTTATAAATTCCATGCACCCGCCACCAAAAAACATCCTGTTATAAACGAACCTGAGCACCAACCTTCCTACCTGCCTGCTGCCAAACTAAATAAAACACGTGGCTCCAAAAAAACATCCTTAAGTCGGGATGTAAACATACTTCACGCCTCTTCAACAGCTCCGGGAAGGCAAAGGCTGCCCTGAGAGGCGGACGCCTCAGCCCTGGTACGTGGGGCAGCCGCTGCCCTCCCGGGGCTGTCACGGTTGAGGCATCCGCAGGTGCTGCTGCTGAAGCACCCTTTAAAAAAACATATAAACGATTATTAGTCGCACTGATACCCTGCACACCTGCAGCCGGCCCGGTTTGCCAAGGCCAGCAGCTACCGGATGCTGCAAGGGAGGCAACGGCGCGGAGGGGAGCCGGAAACCTCCTCCTGAACCGAGAAAAACTGTTCGCTTCTCCGGCAGCCTCCCCCCTCTTAGTCCCGTCCCCTCACCAAGGTGGGAGGAGATCCCGCCGTTCGCCGCGGTGCCGGCCCCGGAGGAAGCAGCCCGCCGGCCGTAGCGGCACGGCCGCCCACGTTACCTCCGCTCCAGCCGGCAGTGCCGTTGGGTGTCTCGGGGATGCTCGCTCCTTGCCACACGACACGTGATGGCGGCCGCTCCGCTCCGCCCCGCAGCCCCAGGCCCGCAGCCGCCGCCGTCGCCTCCCCTCCGCGGCAGGAAACTGCCGCTGCCTGAGGGAAACGCCGTAGGGCCCAGCCTCCAGCCTGACAAGCGACGGGTTTACCTCAGCCCCGCCGCGCCCTGGGCGTGAGGAGGGTGGCGAGTTCTCGCCCCAGATGCTGAATGGGCGATCGCGCCTCCCACGCCTCTTGACTGGCCAGGAACCTTCCTTGTCCTTTTCCTAAGGCACAAGATGGAGAAGAGGCTTAGCGCTGACTGTTAAGAAAACGGCGCCTTTTCCCAGCCCGTGGGCCCGCTGCCTGCCCCGGGGCTGCCGCAGGTGGAGGTAGGCCCTGCCCTCCCCCCGAGATCCCTGAGCGAGGTGAGGGCCTCGAGGACACGGAGCTCCTCTGAAACCCTTTGGAAGCAGCATAGCAGAAAGTCACACGCACATGGGTTTACGGATAAATGAGGGTCCTAAGAGGGTCGAAGCACTTATATCTGGTGGTATTTTGGGGTACGACTACTAGGTGGTAAGCACCAGCCATAATGGATATGGGAATAAAAAGGGAATCCTTAAAACAATTCTCCCAAGCGTGTGCCTGCGTTCGAAAGGGGCACAACCGCACCCAAAATTTGACTCGCAGTACATCTAGTGGATCTCTCAAATTTGTGATTAAGAGTGCCCTACAGTACCCGAAAATGGTCGTGACTAAGTGATTTCCCATCCAGCACTTACGTGGGGTAGCGTAAGGAAGGCTTTCTTGTTTGCGTTTGTCTACCAGATTAATATTGTTAGCATGTCTAAGCCAATGAACTCCAGGATACAGCCTCCTCTCAGTGTTCTTTTGCTGCCCTTTTTGCTGTTCCCTCCTAGGCAAAGAGAAGGTCAGTGTCTGGAAAGACAGCAGGGCTCAAGAGACAGGATAATCTTTGTTTTGCTCGAAACAATCTAATTATTCCTCCTCCAGTCCATGATTATTATCTACAGTCTCAAAAGGATGAGTCAGAGGTGGATTTTTTTCCCCGTAGGATATACAGGGGTAAAAACCATAGGACAAATAAAAGTGATAAAGCTGTAAAAGAACAGGGAAAGGCAAACTATGCAGTATTAATACCCATAAATATGCCAGTAATTGTGACAGTGGAGTCCAGTTCAACTGTCATGAATGAGGCTTACATGTCTTAATTTCCATACTACTTCCTCTCAGAGTTCACTTTTTTTATCAAGGAGGTGTTTTTTCCTTTATTGTCACAGAAACAATCAGCATGCAAAGCAGCTGCTGCCCTTCTCTGTATCTCCAGATATTCCCTACATTGTGTTTGGGCTGCAGTGAATCAAGAAAGTACTTTTTGTTTAGAAGTTGGCTTTTTTTAAGTGCACATATGGGAGATGACTACATTGAACCTAATTTCCAAACTATAGGGCACCACCGCAAAACAAACTGTCATTTGAAGGTCATAATCTGAAGGAGTCTGATCATCTCAGCTCTTCAATTAACTTTGTTTCAACTCTTTGTTTGGCTTTTGTCGGGTTTGGGTCTTGTGCAAGTACATGTAAGGACACTAAATCTTTTACCTCCTAAAAGGACTGACAGTATTGCAGCACTGTCAAAGCAAACAAAACCAGTCTGCCGCCTTCTCCATCTTAACAGCCCTGGTATGTGACTTTGTTTTTTAAGCCACTTATACAGAGCTGATAGAAGATAAAAAAAACATGGAGGCTAATCTCAGAATATAACTCACATTTCTACGATAGGAAGCTAATCGATTGCCATTATAAAGATAACATGAACCAGAAAACAATTATTAGATGGTAATAGTGTTTAGTCATGGTTACAAATATTTATAGTGCTCTGTTTTCTGTAATTTAACACAACATCTCTCAGGTAGATGGATACTTGCAACAGTGATCTAGCACGTTAATCAAAAAATTGATTGGGTGTGAATGCAAAAGATGCAGCTGATGTCAGCAGCTCTAGCCTGCCTTTTAAATTCTCTCAGAAATTGAATCTACCAGAGATTACATTCATTCCTCAAAACAAACAAACAAACAAAAGGACTCATAAAATGTGAGCTAATTATAAAATTGCCCTTGGGAACAAGAAAGAGAGGAGACATAGAAAACAAAGTATTAAGCATATGCTAGAAGTATAGAGGATGACATTTTATTTTAGAACCTTGAAAAAGTTTTATTAGAAAAGATGTCCATTTGGGGATTTCAAAATAGAAGCTCATCCTCTGAATTCTACAAACTTGTAATACTGTAGAGGCTGGTATGAGAGATTTAAAGTAGGACCTCATCATAAGGCTATACAGTGCTTCCAAAGTGTTTACAAGTGACTAGAAGCAAACTTCAGAATAATCACCCAAATAAATATTTTTGTCCATTTTGGCAAAGTTCATAACTTTATGAGCTACTTATTCAATTTTACTGTAGAAGCCAAATGTAAATCTGGACTCCTTTTTCTCTTCTTGCTACAGATTACATGTATAAACTGTATGCCTCATCCCTGATCTTCCCTAAATGGCCACTGTTAAATTATGTTTATGCAGAAGTGTGCATTTGCTAAGCACTATGAGAGAAAACCTCAAAAGACGACAATAACAACCCAACAAACGAGCAAAAGCCCAACCAAACCCCCTTTTGTTTCCACTAGGATTTTATCTGATGCTAATTTAATCAGGTTAAGATCACTTTTAGCTACTGAGAACAAAGTCAAACTGAGTTTTGGTAAGTGAGTGAATTTTGCCTTATCTTCTCTTTTTTTTTTTTCTTTTGGTCTGTCTAATATTTCCACTTAAATAAATCTTAGAAAATGTAATTAAACTCAAAAAAAAGTTGAAGATGAAACAGATTAAATGCTCCTAAACAGACCAAAACTGAACTCGCATCAGACTAAAGGAAACCAAATCCACAGGGTATTCATTAAATGGTTTCAGAATATGACAGAACCAAGGGGAAAACTACTGTTAAATCAAAGTGAATCTAAAGCTCAGTCATCAGCTTTGTGCTTATTAGCAAATTAATTCTGTGTGCTTCCCGGATAAGTTCCTTAAGAATGTGCTGCTCATGCACTTAATTCATGGAAGAATGAGCATGTACCGAGCTCCTTAAAGGTCCGCATTGAAGGTGTATTGTGTATGAGTAAGTAGTACTCAACTGCTACATGGAACTAGCTGTTAATTGTTGTGGAGATGTTGCTTCCAGCCATGTGTTTGAGGGTTTAGGTTGGTTCCTTTTGAAATGTGTCTTGATGCCACTTTCATGCTTCATTGGAAATGTATGACACAGGAGCTATTAATAGGGATCATAAAATAATGTAGGTCAGTAAATCGGTGGCTTTAGCCAGATCCCATCAAATGACATTTTTTATAAGTACCTCTGTCCTGTTTAAACAGCACAGTGTCAGACATGTAATCTGTCTTTCAGGAGAGCAACAGAAACAGTTCAAAAATGAGTGTAAATGCCTCTGTTTATTTTCTTTTAAGAAAAATAAATCAACTGATCTTTTTGCCCTTTCTTTTTATCTTCTTTTTCCCATCACACAAACTTCAGCTGTGGGTGGTTTGAGCAGTAATACAAATAAAAGTGACTGCAAGCACCAAAATGTTAAGGAAGTTTAAAAAAGTCATCTAATTTTAGGCTTCTAAATTTATCTTCTCTGGCTCCTAGCTGCATGTCACCTTCTACTCCACTGGCTTTCAGCATCTGACTGGCTCTGACACTTCTTGGTCCCATCTGTGAGGCAATTCTGCTCACTGAGCTGGCAAGAAACAATACTTTTGTGGAGGTTAGCTTTTAGTATCGTAATCACAGAAGTACAAGTGGGGAGTAAGCTAGGATCAAGGAGAGAATGAAGAGGAGGAATTAGAGGAAAACATCCCCTTAAGGGCCAGAAACTGTGGGATGGCTCCGTCTTGTCCAGCTATACTCATTTAAATACTCAGAAGAAATACACTGAGCCTTCTTTTATGGAAAACTTGGCTTCTCTATATTGCAGGTTTTAAAAATGGATTGCGAAATAAGCTTTAACATCCCATCTTTTAATTTGCTTTTTCCTATCTGGTTCTGTTGCCTTTCAGGTAATTTTTCCTTTTCACCGTCTCATCTACTCTTATCAAAACTTATTATTTGCTTGTAGAGATCTTTGCTGCATATGATTACAAGCTCTTCTTGTTCAGCACTGTCCTTGCTGCAAAGCAGAAGTTGGAGTTGATATCTTCTAAAGAGTGGACAAGTTTTCAAATGTTATCAATAAAACTTCACCAGGAGAGCAAAGAAATAACAGCCAAAATTTTCAGATAAATTTCAAAAGACTCCAGTGGGTTTTTTTAGCATTTAGCATTTAGCACTTTCTATTTTAATTTTACTGTTGGATTGGGGTTTTGGTTTTTTTTTTTTCTATTTTAATCTTCTCTGTTATGAGTGGGATATGCTTTTCTCAGTCAGTTGTGGAGGTTTTTTTGGAAAACAATCTTTTGTAGTTATATCTATTTTTGAAGATTATTTGACTTAATTTTTTAGGAAGTAAATCATTCAACTCTGACACCCCACCCGTTGATGATTCAAATTTTCTTATCTGTGTTGAATTAACTTCATAAGCATCTGGCTATTTATTAATGAGTGGATGAATCACTGGCTTCCTTTTCTTGGAAAACAACACAGGAGTTACAATAGTTGTTCCACCAAGGTTCAGAAAGCAGCAGGGAACTTTAAAGATAATGCTCCTTGTTAGTGTCTGTTGTGAAGGCTAATAAAAGTGATTATGCATAAAAACAAGCTAAGGAGGACTTCTAGCTGTGAAAAATAGCTTCTTAGGAATAATTTTTTCCTTTCTTGTGTCAGGTCCCACATTATTATGTGGGAATGCACAGATTATTAAGTCCTTAGTGGTAGTGCTTTTATCCCACTTTCACAGTATTTGGATGAATTTCTTTTGGTCTAGACAGTTTGAAGACATCTGTTGGTAGTTTGGGGTTTTTTGTTTGTTTTAGTTTTGTTGTTTGTTTTAGTTTTGTTTGGTTTTTTTTCTGGGTTTGTCTTGGTTTGTTTTTTATATTACGCAACTCTCAGCCTTCTAATATGACTGCTCATCTTTTCTTCAAAACAACAAAGTTCCTTTCTGTTACAGATTCTGCTGTGTTACTTGTTTTTTGGTGTTGGGGTTTTTTTTGGATACACATTCTTCACTGGTGGTATCTCTCTGATGAAAAGCAGGAGTATGGCAGATTACAAGATGATGATGATACTCAGCAGTAGTTACACTGATACCCTATTTGCAAGCAGCTAGTTACTAGAGGCTGAAGCCAATGTCATCATGTTGTTTGTGTTATCATGCTGAGTCCAAACTTTGCAATGTAAATTCAACCAGATGTTCCTTAGCAGAGCTACTTTGAATTCAACATGCTACAGCACAACCCACGGGTGCTGACCCCACTGATGTATCTTTGCTTTTAGTGCACTCTTGTTACCTTTCTCCTAATTACTGAACTACTCTGAAATGTTTGTACCATACAAATCAATCTGCACCTTTTATAAAAGAACTCTCTCCATTTTGTTTAGAGAATTTACAACAGCACAATGTTTTACAGTGGTGGGGATGATAGTTGGGTGAAGAGATGGTAAGGACAACCTTTATTCCCCAAACTTTCAGACTTCTGCAGGATTCCATAGTCATGTTTGCTCCAAATTTAGACTGTCTTTAAAAGTGAAGTTTTCCAACACATAAACCCACAGACCTTTCTGAATAGATGCCCACACAATGTTTGAAAATGACATCTGCCTGTGCATGCTGACCTTGATTAATACATTTTGCCTGTAAAGTGAACAGATTTATGTGTAGTCCTTGAAACATGGAAATAGGGACAATTAAAACTTGAATTCTTAAGTTTATATAGCATAGAAATTCCTTGCAAAATAAACTGTGTTGTTTAACAAATACGAGATCAGACACCCCCTTGAAGGTTTTGCAGAGTACTTCCTGCAAAGTCTGCATGTCCCATGAGTAAGATTTTCAGAAGGTCTCAATGATTCAAATTGAGATGTGAAATGTTTTAACATTAAGAGAGTTTTGAAGATTAGGGAAATTGCATTTTATTGAAACATAAGAGGATTTTTTGCCAGCCCATTTGGCTTTGCAGTAAATGGGATAGCCCTATTAATGGTTTTAGTCTTTTGCCTGCCAGCACTGTTCCAATTTCTAATCCATTCTTTGCTGATATTAGAAGGTATTCAGCCCTAAAATTAAAATGATCGCTGGCTCTGCTAACTTTTCAGAACCAATTTCTCAGCAGTCTATTTGTGTGTGTTTTGCACTTTGCTCCTTGTTCCACATTTGGCTCTTGATTACTTGGTGCATACAATGTCCCACAGAGCAAATTGTAGTGGAGTAATTAAAAGAGTTTCCCAAGTTATGCAAGATCCCTACAACTATGAAAAGCATTTTCAGCTTCCCAGTCACATACTGTGAAGTGCCATAAATCAAACTTTGAAAACACTCAAAACTGTACTGTGCATACTTGCAGGTGTATTTTAGTTCCAGAGGAAAGTAGTTACTTCTGTTAAAGTTTGCTGCTTTTCTTTACCTACATCTGACAAACAGAGCATTTTGATTACCAATAATGTTGATTTAACAAGGCATGATCACTTAGGCAGATTGGTGTTGTTATTGTCTTTACTTGTCACTTGAACCTGGAAGGGTAAGTGAAGTGAGAGCAAGCACTTGGGCTTCTTTTGTTAGAGCTCAGGTGGTATGATAAAGGAAACTTAACCTCATGGTTATGAGTCTCATATTACTGCTTAGGGAGGTCAGGGAGATATTTTTACTAGTCAGGGAAAACTTGAATGACCTCAGCCTATTTTGAAACTCTAGGAGATGGCCAAGTAAATTGTTGAGATGGGTCCTCAGTGTCATCTCATGCAACAAGCTTTATTGTTGGAGTCCAGTAAGCGTCCTCACCTCACACTTAAATTGGCTGATCATGGAGGTTGCTCAGTGTCATATTACAGGAACGAGTCTGTATTTGTTCTTACTGCAAAGGACAAGTTTTATTGCTAAAATGTTGTATGACTGGAGAAATTGTTCATTTGGGTTATTCTAGGCTTATAACATATATTCTAGGTTATAACATATATTCTAGTTGCCCATAACGTTTTGTCATTAAAACAGATTTACATTAGGTGGTACTGAGGCAAGCAGAAGACAACTGCATTGCATGCTCTTGGAGGTAAATCCAGTATATACTGTACAGTGACATTACAAGTGTGATATCCTGATAATTGTGTTTTGTTTTGTTCTTTAAAGTCTTCCTTTGACCAAGAAAAGAAATCTGTGTTTAATAGCTGTAAAAACAGACAAGAAAAATACTCTTTACATGCCAAGCATGCCTTAAAATAACAAATCCAAAGTGAACCTTTACCTCTGCAGTTGTCACTGTGCAGTAATTAGTGCAGTTAATTGGCACTGTTATAACCAGGAGAGGCCTGGCCACAGTGTGTGCACCTTCTCTTGCTACCAAAGATGAACGTAAGGAACACTGAACAAGAATGACAACTTTCACTGCTAGGGGCTAGAAACTGAGATTTGCCATCAGATTGTAAAACAACTTGTCTCAGACTTGGGCTTAATTATCTTAAAGGTCTTTTCAAACTAAATGATTTTCTGATTCTGAGAACTAAGTTGCTATATTGATATACTAGTGACAGAATAGCAAAAACCATTCCTACTAACACATTAAAATAAAATGCAACAGCTGAGAAGCTAAACCCTTTTATTTATCTTGTAGAAAATTAAATCAATGACTGCAAATATTAGGTTTGAAAGACATGATAATATAAACCAGCACCCAAGTCTCTCTCTTGAATATTTAATTAGTTCTATACCTAAAGGAGAGATTTCTGTAAAACAAATAGAATGTAGCATTGAATACCAGCACTCAATTGATTTTAATGGAGAGAACAGGTTTTAGCCAGAGATACCAGACTCTGTTTGAACCAGCTCTGCAGAAGTCAGAGCAGAAGGAAGGAGACAGGAGTATTGGCTTGTTTTGCAGAAAGCTTCCCTACGTTGAAATATTTCTTTGGCTGTAAATCTTTTTGTGTCATACAGGGTTTTGTAAAACTTGTCTGAGACGTGCAGTCTATCAGAAAACCAGTCCAATTTCTGTGGAAGGTCATGCCAGTTCAGCACAAGTAACACTCTGTCTTTTTTTCTATGGTTTTGTTTGCATTTTAGCATTGTATGTTATATTCCTGTGGTTTCATGCCAAAAGAGGGAGAAAAATATATTAATGCAAAGAAAATCCCATTGTAAAAATAGACCAAGTAGACAAGAGAAGGCTCAGAGTAATAAAAAAAAATCTTAAATAGTTCATAATA
This sequence comes from Indicator indicator, assembly GCF_027791375.1. NCBI lineage: Eukaryota > Metazoa > Chordata > Aves > Piciformes > Indicatoridae > Indicator > Indicator indicator. The sequence goes on from NC_072028.1 coordinate 18,896,919, forward strand.
GCTTATAATATATTTTTTTAATTATTAAAAAGATCATAATTTAGAGGCTTTCACAGGAAACATTTAAAGTATTGACAGAAATCTTTTTTGATAAAGATTGCCCTGTAATAAAGATGGAAAAGAGAAGATGACCAATCTTGATCTGCAGGGAAACAAAAACATAGGAGCACCTTCTTTTCTATTTAGAATTCACAGAGAGACTGTAGAGGGTGGAAAAGACCCTCCAAGGCTCTTTAATTCAGGTTTTCTCATTTCCGTCTTCCTGATAGCTGGCTTGCTAATGGGCACATGACTTCACAGGTAGATTTTAGAGAAATACATACTCCTTGAGTTAAAGGACAGGTATGAATATTCATGCTAATGTGGCAGTTTAGGCTGGGTGCCCCCTGCCACTGCCGCATGAGATACACCTCTGGTGTCCTGGGTGCCCACCCACAGGGGTGGACACAGGAAACGACGTATTTCTACCCATAAGTCCTGCACCTGGTAGCAGAGGATGGTTTCGATCCATCCACCAAAAATCTGTCCTGGTTTGGGGCCAGATACAGACCCTCTCTTGCCCTGAAAGGGACAAAAGAACGAGACTCACACAAACGGATTGGAGAGTGATGGAAAGTTTAAATGGAAAAGCAATTGGTGAAGCTACAGAGAACTACAAACTACAAAGCATAGTGGCAAAGAGTATCCCAAAACGTACAGAACCCCTCACAGAATTCCCAAAGCTTCCCAATCCTTCCCTTCTTCCCACCTGAGGGTAAACCCAAACCCCCCAGGGCTCTTTCTTCCCCCTCCCGCTGCTAGGCAAGTCTCAGGCTGGCCAGGTCTGAGACTGCCCCCCCTCCATCCTCCTCCTGGCATTAGGCCTAGACAGGCCTAAGAGGCCTTGAGGATACTCCCCCGGCATTACCCGATAAGAGAGGACATCTCCCAGGGGAGCAGAGAGGGAAGAAAGAGGAAGAGAATGACTTTGCAGATGGCCTTATAGGGTGCAGGACTTATGGGTAGAAATACGTCGTTTCCTGTGTCCACCCCTCTGGGTGGGCACCCAGGACACCAGAGGTGCATCTCATGCAGCAGTGGCAGGGGGCACCCAGCCTAAACTGCCACACTATGTAACTCCCAGCAAAAAAAAAAAAAAACAAACCCAAACCCAAACAAACCACAACCAAACCAAAACATTGATTTCTCCCTTAATCACTTTAAACATTTGCCTTTTGTATACATATTGAACAGGCTGAGGAAAAAGGCTTAGCGACACGTTGTTTATTTTGTCAACTACAGCGCTCTTCAGGTAAAAGACAAAAAACTTCTGTGAATATTGCTAATTGCTCTAGATGTGGGAAAGGGGAAGACTATCTTCATAATGTCCTTTAAATCTTTTTGAGCACCTGTGATTGAAAGCCACTCCAGAATCATAAAACTCTAACTGGTTAGTATCAGGTTCACTTCATGTTCACTACCTCTGCTCCAGATGCTTATATATTCCCTTCACCTTCTGTTTGCTAGACCAAACAAACAGTTTTATCAACTTGTCCTTACACGTCAGGTTTCCTCACTCCTTCTCAACCTTCCTCTCTCTTCTGGGCTCTCCTCAGTCCCTGCTTGGAACGGAATACTGTTTTCCAGCTAAAACGTTGCCAGTATGGAATGAAAAACAATGGTTACTTCAACACCTTGCACACACACAAGTGAACATGGCAGGCATTCACCTCACTGTTTTTCTTTTAGTTTCCTGTTCTTTTGTGACAGAACTCTCACATGTAAGTGGTATAAAACCAGTTTCCTTAGGCACATATTTTGCAGCTATTTGAAGGTCAGAAATCTCATAACATTTACATTTTTTTCCCAGGTGTATTAGTCACGTCTCAGTTTGGGTTTTTTTGCCCTAGGCAGCATCCTAATGTGATGAAAAAAAGGCTTTGAGCCCTTTTTGGTCAAAGGAAGACAAATATAATGCTGGTAGTCCTTCTGTTAGCATTTTTCCTTGAAGTTTAAAGAACTTTCTGGTAAGTAGCCAGGTTGCTTCTGTAAAGGTGAAATTCGGCACTATGCCTTCGGCTTGTATGGATATCACTGTTGCTATGTGGAAAGTTCAAGACCAATAGTTGGAAGTAGATGTTGAAATACTTTGGAATGTTATCACATTTCAAGGGGTGAAGAAGCTTCTATTCTGAGTCACTTCCATTTAATTCAGCCTGGTTGAAGGAATCAATAGTTTCTTCAACTGATGGATTTCTCACTCTCTGGAAGAGGAAAGGTCAAGCTTAAAGCCCAGCAAAGATGGCAGTTTGAAGCTATAGATCTCTACAATTCTTACTTGGGATGCATTCTTGGCAAAAAAAATAAAGGCAGAAAATAACAAAATGCTGATCACAAATTTCTATGATGTCAGCATAAGAGCTGGAAATAGTACATTTGAGCTTCTGGTCTGCCACTTCTGTTGGGATTAAGCTAAATGAAATGCTGCCACTACCAGCAGCCTTTCTGCAACACACACTGAACTTAACTGTACAAAGTAATATGTTCTTGCAGCTACACTAAGTTCAATGTAACACAAATTACTCATTAAATATGGTATTTTCAGACCTTGTCATGTAGTTTAATTTATGGTGGACTTAGCATCTAAATTGAGGGGGTTTGTTTAACTCAGCTGCCATGCAGAGTTTGTATGTCAAGTCAAGTCAACCATGCACTTAGTAAAGGAAATTTAGTACCAGGCAGAGCAAGCAAGGGATTACTTCCTCCGATAAAGAACAAAGTCAGATCTGTGCTAAGGCCTTTTGGGCTCCAGTATCATATTTTGCAAAGGAGGCAGGAAAAAAATGAAAGGGAATATAGAGTAAGACAAGATTTCTTCATGCATAAAAACCCCCAGTAGCCTTGGAGACAACGCATGTTACTGGAGAAGAACATAGTTAATAGCTGTATCATCAATAAATAGCAGTAAAGAATCATGTATTCTCTATGCCACACCCAATGATACTTGGGTCCTTCCCTAATGTACCAGTCCCACAAGCATTTATATATGCACTTCACCTTCCTTAGAACTCTTCACACAAATAGCTCGTGACTAAACCTGTGCAAGCATGAAAGTGTTTACAAGGTTCTGTAGAATTCAGCCTTGAAGAAATAAAATTGGAACCCTTGAGATTTAGTGTGTTTTGCTTAGTGCTTTAGTTTTTGCACATTTTAGACCAGCTACCTGGTGTAAAATTCTTCTGTGTACATTACTCTAGCAGATTGGTGTTTTATGGATATGCAGTTGTCTTCCTCTGCTGTTCTCTGGAGCTGTTTTTAACAGGCACTGATGACAACTATTGAGTTGTATTTATAGCTTTGTTTTGTTCTCTCCTAGAAGGACTTATCCCTTAGACATTGCATTCCAGTACCTCAGATTAATTTTCCACAAATTAACCTTAAACAAATGCTAATGCAGATGTTCTTGCATTGCAGGAAGTATCCCAGCTAAGATAAAGGGGTTGTATAGATAGCAGAAAGGGCAAGGGACAGTCATTTTTTTACAAGTCAGCATCAAGAAAAAAGGTACATTACAATGAAGTCAGGAAAATAACCATCTGCTGACTGCATTTACTGTTTTTTTAAGAAACCTGAATAGTTTCATAGAATTTGAACATGGCTTACCCTTTTTAACATCTATTAATTCTAGTTTTGTCTTACCTGAGTACAAGAGAGAGTTTTACTTATCATTTTGTATGGTCAGTCTCAATGTGACTTCTTTCTATTCCCTTTGCTGTTTTCTTGAGTTATCTGTGCTTTATATTTCCTTCCTGGGACTCTTGACATTTTTCACGTTCAAGCCTTGTTTCTTCCTATAGATAATAAAGAACAATTTGATTTTTCTGTCTTTACTCTTGTTCAGTGCCATTTATGATATACTGTTTTGTGCTGTCCAGAGAACTGCAGAGCACAGGGGCAAGAACAACAGAAATCTTAGCTAAGGAACTATCTTGGGTGCAAGAAGAATTCTATAAGCTTTAAGCAGTTGGATATTTCACATCAATGACCAGTTACATTAATGCCTTTCTTGACATATCCAACACCTTACAGGCTTTATAAAAGTAGGTATTTTTGGTGAGACAAAATGATGCTAGTCTCAGGCCACTATATTCTAGCTGTGTCAAAGCTTTTCACATCAATAGCAGTTTAATTTCAATACATTTGTAGCATCCCTTCAAAAATACCACACTTAAAGACTCCAAACAGCTGCAACTGTCAACAAACCTCCAAATGTAAATGCTTGTATTACATAAGGGAGTTATGAGGAAGTCTCTGCTTTTGGCTATGTCAACTCAAGCACACTTATAACAAGGTTTAGCCAAAGTATCAACACAAATCACCTCTACCTCATGCATTGATTTCAGCTGAGCAAGGTGGCAAAAATGGTATTGTGGATAGAGTTATTTATTAAATCATATATTTAAAGAATTCTATTCAGGGTTTTTTGAAGAGAAAATTTGCCTTTGGTTTATAATTGGATATAAACTGTCTTCTTGGCTTATTGTTTAAAACATTTGGGTAAGCATAACAGTAATAGAATCATAGAATTGTTAGGGTTGGAAGGGACCTCAAGGATTATCTAGTTCCAACCCCCCTTCCATGGGCAGGGACACCTCACACTAGATCAGGTTGCCCAGAGCCCCATACATCCTGGCATTAAAAGACCTCTGGGGATGGGGCTTCCACCACCTCCCGGGGTAGCCTGTTCCAGTGTCTCACCACCCTCATGGTGTAAAACTTCTTCCTAACATCCAATCTGAATCTGCCCACTTCTAGTTTTGCTGTTTCCTCTAGTCCTATCATTACCTGACATCCTAAAAAGTCCCTCCCCAGCTTTCTTGTAGGCCCCCATAAGATACTGGAAGGCCACAATAAGGTCTCCTCAGAGCCTTCTCTTCTCCAGAATAAACAGCCCCAACTCTTTCAATCTGTCCTCACAGGAGAGGTGCTCCAGCCCTCTGATCATCCTCGTGGGCCTTCTAAGTCTAAGGTCACATCCTATTACAAATACTTAAATTGCAAGGCTAAACATGAGTAGAACAAAAATCTGTCTGTAAAAACAGATAATTTGTGTTCCCACTGGTTTGATGCCAGTTCAGCAATTAAGTCTAGGGTCAGGTCTGGTATCAGATGATATTCTCAAGTAGGCAGCTGTTTGAAGAACAAAGCCAAAACTGTTTCTATATCAAAAACATAATGACAAAAACATCAGCATAGCCTGCCAGCTGGCACAAGTTTCCCAGAAATTTAAAGTGCCCAGCAGAACAACTGAATGGAATTAATTTATGAAAGCTGATAATTAAGTTTCAACAATATCGCCAATTAAGTTGCAGTAATGTTGTCAGTTTTTCTTAGAAGTCTGTGCATTTTTCACACAGGGGAATAATTATTTGTTTTACTCTGATTATTTTATGCCTTCTAAGCAGGCAAAATACTATGACAGCAGTTCTTTTCCTCACAAGCAGGACATCCTTTTTTAGCATAGACTGTTGAAATTTCCCCTTTAAAGTACAAACTGAAAAAAAAAAAATCAGCTGTGAGGTTTAACTCCTTTAATAAACAAAACTATTGTCAACACATTTTGATAATACATTGTTACAATTAAAAGCAATGTCTATCTACAGACAGTCTTAAATGAATTTATGTAAACAAAATTGTTTATGGTTCCAGCAGCATTTGTAGTATGTGATGTAACAAATTTCTCTCTTAAATGTTCCTAGAAAACATATCACTGTACAAATGTACTAAACTGCAGCCAGCCAAACTACCGAGTTCAACACACAGTTTTAAACTGCAGAGAGAACATCAGAGGGAAACAGAGTAACACGGTTTTATGTTTGATACTTGTAGATTTTATAACAAGTTCTCATCCAAGTGTTTATAACAAGTTCAATCCAGTGCTGTGAAGCTTGAAGGAATCCCACAAGTGCCTTCAAAAAACCCAGTCTTACATAATCTCATTTTCATTATAATTAAAATAATATTCCTCCTTTCCTTTGCAGTTCATCAGAACCACCATTTCCAGATGGTCAGCTTGGCTCCTCTTCTTCCTGGTTTAATTTTACATTTGAACTGCAGACATACTTGGACACATATAAGGTATTAACATTTTTCCATTTAATACATACTTTAAGCCCCATCTCTCCATAGTGTTGCTATCAGTGCTTGGGAAAGAGTGGCTGGAAAGCAGCCCAGTGGAAAAGGATCTGGGGGTGCTGGTGGATGTCCAGCTGAACATGAGCCAGCAATGTGCCCAGGTGGCCAAGAAGGCCAATAGCATCCTGGCCTGTGTCAAAACCAGTGTGTCCAGCAGCAATAGGGAAGTGATTGTGCCCCTGTACTTGGCCCTGGTGAGGCCACAGCTTGAGTACTGTGCTCAGTTCTGGGTGCCACAGAACAAGGAAAGACATTGAGGTCCTGGAGTCTGTCCAGAGAAGAGCAATGAGGCTGGGGAGGGGTTTGAAGGGTGTCATGTGAGGAGTGGCTGAGGGAGCTGGGTTTTTTTCATCTGGAGAAGAGAAAGCTAAGGGGGGATCTTATTGCTCTCTACAAGGAAAGGAGGCTGGAGTGAGGCTGGTGTTGGTTTCTTCTCTCAAGTAACTGGATGAGAGGAAATGAGTTTAAGTTGTGCCAGGGAGGATTTAGACTGGACGTTAGGAAAAAATTCTTTACTGAGACAGCGGTAAGGCTGGAACAGGCTGCCCAGGGAGGTGGAGGAGTCACCATCCCTGGAGGTGTTCAGGAAGTGTGTATATGTGGTGTTTCAGGATATGGTTTAGTGGTCATGGTAGTTGGGTTATGGTTGGTCTCAGTGATCTTAGAGGTCTTTTTCAGCCGTAGCAATTCTACGATTCTATGTTTCCAGAGCATGTAAGCATTTGTGAGAACAAAACAATTTCTATAAAAATTACTTAAGGTCCTGTTGAAGAAATATTTCTTGCTTCTCTTAAGACTTTCACTCTAACGGCTGGCTCAGATATGAGGTCACTTTTTTCTCTTTGTCCAGTAACTGTTGTTTACTATCCTTATTTGGAAGGATTTAGTAACAGCTGTTTTTCCAGAGTGTGACCTCCCAAAAGTCATGGTCTTTTTCTCTCTGTTGTACAAATTTAAGGAAATAAGGCATCATCTGACTTGGACTGCATTTGCTCTGGCACATACTGCACTCCTCCCATCTCTGAGGGATAATTTCCAAATTAAGAATTTGTTACACCAGTCGTGGTAGTTTCTGCAGGCAGTCATTGACTTGATCTTTTAATCCAGCCTACTACTTCCAGTCGAAGACTAAAATCCTGGGATGTAGGAAGAATTGACTTCAGGCAGTGGGTTATGAGAAGTTAATGTGAATCATCGACATTCCCAATTGCCAGAGCTCTAATGCATGTAGCAAACTGCAAGCAAATGACAGCCAGCAGCTGGTTTACCTTAGGACAGCTGGACAATGGCTGCCTTGTACCAGAGGACTACATTTGCTTGCTGAAAGGACAGTCACTACAACCTGTGCTGCCTTCTCTCCAAGGCAAAGGCAAGTGTCCAGCAAAGCCCGGGCACGGCCAGTCACTGTTGGACAAGAGGAAATTGTTTCATAATCCATTCGGGACAACGTTTGCTGTGAGCGAAGGACATCGAGGATGTGGTTGAGGCGTCCTTCTGTCATGCAGTTCAGTATGGTCTGTCTCTGGCAGGCTAGTATGTGACAGCAGCTGCCTTTGCAGCACGGATCTTGAGTGAAAAGGAAACAAAAGGAGATAAACTAAGTCCTCTTTTCTTCCAGAAGTTGTCAGCAAGAAATATAACACCAGAAATATAAATTTAGTAGAGGAAAGGAGTAGAAGGAGTTACTTTATTTGCATTATTTGGTCAAATTGGTCAAAATTAGTCCAAAGATCAGATGAGAGAAAACAGGCATTTCAAATGATTCTTTAAAGGGAGGAGGCTTTCAGGTCTCACACTGTTCATCCAGCATCTTTATCAAACTTTATGCAAAGCAGCTTGGCTCAACACAGATGAGAATACTTTGTTCTGTGGAAAGTGGAAGAACACATAGTTCAGGATAGTAGGATTGTTTGGAAAATGTAGTGTGGAACTTGGAATTTGAATGTAAGTCAAAGCCAAGATAGTTACAAAAGTAAAATTTTTAGCAAAATGGTCAAGAGCTTTGGGTTCTGTCTCTTTTCACAAACTGCTTAGAACATTTAGTTCTGACATTAGTGTTTTTAGCCTACAGCAAATACCATATACCAAGAGAAAAATCAATAACCAAAAGCTGTTGCTCCTTTGAAGAACTTGCCTTTGTCATTCTGATTTCTGATTGTGGCCCATAGATTTCTGTGGTGAATTTTTCTGCATGAGCTAGTCTGTTGATTTATCCAGAAATTACATCATCACACAGAAGTAAATTGAAGTAGGGAAAGACAGCCAGCTAGACATGAGAACTATCCTTGACCAACTTGCAAAAAGCTAGCAAAAAAAGCTCCCAAAGCATCACCTCCAGGCAGAGTCAGGCTTCACAAACCAGAAACTGGCCTGTTCTGCCTCTGTTCAGTAGGAAGATCTGAGACCATGTAAATAAGGAAATGAATGGTCTCTCCTCCTTCTAGTCACCTGTTTCTGTGGTCAGCAACTACTTTTGTAGAGTTATAGGATACACATCTTAAAATAAAATGAAAATATTTCCAGAGGTAAACAACAATTTATTTAACATTCAATGTGTGCTATTTAAGTAAAAAGAAATTATTACAGTCTTTTCAGAACTGTGACCCTGGAAAAGAACAAGCCAATGTTCTCAGTGGCCAGTGCCTGACCTTTTGAGAATATAGCAGCAGCTACACACATATAAACATGAGACATTTGTATCAAATTTGGAGGACTTATTACACTAAATACCTGAAAATGTGCAAAAAGTTTCGTGAGATTTGTGCCCTCCAGACTTTAAACAATTCAGTCACTGAGATGGCCAAGGAGAATATTGCCAGCTCAAATTGCATGTAATGTGTTACCTGTCACTGCTTGATAAGGATGTGGAGGTTGTGGTCCGTGCTTAAGAGCCAGTGGTAGGTCCTTATGCTGACTGCTTTCTTTGCCTGCAGCTGAACAAGGTAAAGGAATTGTGCAAAAAGAAGTGGATTTTCTACTGTCCAAGCCTGGGTGATCTAGAAAAAGTTTAAGATAAGCAAGATGAGACCCTTGAATTGAATAACAACAGAACATTATACGTAGAAAAAGCTTTTAAAGAAGTACGTCTCTCTCTGTGTGACACAAGTTTAAACACTCTGATAGGACAAATTTACATTGGAAAAGCCTAAGAAATTATTTATATAGGAATGGTGATTACCAGGGATCATTCAACATGTTCCTAGCAATAGAGCCTTTTTGAAACCTATCCTTTTTTTTTACTGTCAAATTACAAAAAACCCCACATTTTTTCCTGGTGGCACAAGGAATTGCAGTTCCAGGAAGGGCTTGTTCTGTCAAAAGCCATAGAGCAGGGTTCTAAAATCAGTTTTATCCAAAAAAACTTTTTGGTCCATACAATTAATCAGAAAGTATCATGATGTCTCTAGTTTTCTGCAGTGAACTTAGGCTTCAGATGACACCCGTAGAAGGCACAGCTATATGCTGAGAAGGGACAACTTTACATGGAAAATGACATTTGATATGGAACAACTGGTAATATTTATCCTTCTCTTAGAGTAGATGGAGCTGAACATGGTTCAATGTAGAGACCTTTCTTTGTTGTCGAGTTCTGTGGGACAATATTTTCTCTTCCTGAATTATGTGCACTGCTTTCAGGTAGAATAGTTGGCAGGCTTGGCACTGTGAAAGGAATTTTCTTGCTGATTAAGTGCTTGGGTTTTTGTGGACAGATAACCTGAAAAAGATCAAAATAGAGAAGAATTATTCTTGGATTCTTGGAATCCTTGGAATTATTCTCAAAAATCTTGGAAATTTTAATTCCAAAATCTTTTTGAAGTAGTTTTCTCTTGAAATATCCAGCATAGGGCAGGGTAGGTATGCAGCTGTGGGGCCTACAAACACACTTTGTTCAACTTTAGCTGGTTACCTCTGGTCAGTGTGGCAGCACAGATCCATGCATAGGCTAAGTGTCCTGGGATTTCCTGCAGCCCAAGATTGCTTCTGCAGCCTGTGCTGCCAGCAGCGATGGGTCGCTAGAGGGCTGTTTAAAGCTAGCTCTGATCCAGACATCTGAGCTTCAGTTCTATCACTGTTCTATCACCTTTTGGTATCATCAGGCCTGCCACAAGTGCCAAACCACTTTGAAAATGAGAGTTAATTGTGTTTTGGAGTTATCACAGAGCAGTTGGCCTTGCTCTAAGAAAGCTGGTTGAAAATCCCAGGATTCAGCTTAGGGCTTTCTCCAGCCTCCATTGAACACACTACAAGAAAGTTTAGGTTTTTGTTATTTCATTAGGACCTCTTCAAGAAAGAAAGGTTCAGAGCAACTCTTGAGTGGAGGAGGTTGTTTTTGCAAGAGCAACATCAGTGCCAGCTGCTTGAAAGATGGCAAAGCAGGGGGTTTGTTGGTCAACTGTATGGAGTTATCCTGGCTAGGGACAAAAAGGGCTAGGAACCCTTTGCCCCACTGTGAAGCTTGCAGAAGAAACAAACATCTTAATGAAGTAATCTTGTAAGACTCATGCCAAGTACTCACCTCTGAATTGCACATGCCTGTCTGCAACGTGTATATTGCTGAACCTTTGCATGCATTAAGTGCTGTCTCCTGGAAAAAAACAGCACAGTAACTTTAGTAAGTGTACAAGGGGTTTGTTCAATTCACACTTGTTGGGAGCAAGTATTTATATGGGCACTAACAATTTATACTGACTGTACACTATACTGCAAGGTACACTGGTAGGTAGTAGCATGGAATTGCACAGAGCAATCCTATTTTAACAGATGTCAGTGGGCAGAGAATCTGACACAACTCTACCCTGTTACTGTTTTTTCTGTTCAAATTTATTTTAAACCCCAGTTTTGATTAATACAGGGGATGGTGAAAATAGCCCTATATTGAGAGAGGGAGAGATTGAGCAAGCTATAACATGTTTAGGTATCCAAGCAGCAAGGCTATCCTGTGTTTAGTGTGCCAAACTGTCTGCAATAAGGACGTGTCAATACTTGTCACTTCTTTGCATTTGTACATCTGCGGTGGATTTGTGAAACTGTTTTTTTTCCCAGTTTCTATACTTCAACATTTGTGAATTGATCCATTTTCAAGAAGCATCAGTAGCATATTCAGTCATTTTGAACACACTATCAGTTTAGTTGTTTGAAAAATAAACAGTGCTTTTTGCTAATTTAGCAAATACAAAGATAAAACCTTGCTCAAGGGAGAGTGAAGTATGAGATTATGGAATATTTGACAGCACAATCCTAAATAAACTCCAACAGTAGTAAAAAAGACTTGGACTATAATTCTACCATCTATTAAAATATTGATCAAGTCTGCTCTGTAGTCCCAGAATGTGGTTGCAACATGGAGAAATGATCCAGCATGCATTAACATAAACAACTGACATAAATACAGCAACAAAACTGACAGCACATCATGGGTTGTGTAAATCCAGATGGAGTCAGGACACTTGTTCAAAGGCTGAAGTGTCTGTCACTAGCTTCCTGACTCTTAAGTTAACCAGATAGGATACAGCTATATTTGTGGCAGTCAGATTTGTGCCAGATTTCCCATGGCAGCATAGACATATATGGAGTTAGCTGTATGCCTCAACCCTTGGCTGTTGTCCCATCCATTCCTGTGGTATCAAAGAACCCTCTTAGACCCTAAGACAAGCAGTGTCCTGTGTCTGAAGCACATCAATTTAGCAGCAGTGAAGCATGCAGAAAAATGCCAATACTGGTATTGCTACAACAGCTCCAAACACTGCCTAAGTTTTGGACTAAATATCTTCTAACCAGTATATACAATAGAAATTGTCCTCAGTTCTAGCCCTAATCGATTTGCTTGAGGCTGATATTTGTTCTCACTCACATGGGCTTACCAGTCTGACTACAGCTGGTGACTGGAAAGAAGCTGTCACATTTTTATAATTGCAGGTGGCAACTTACAGAGTTTCTGGGGAACCTCACAATATTTGTTTTCTACAATTCCTGAATGAACCTGAAGTGCAAAAGAGCACCCTCCAGGTCTCTGCCATGTCTGATAAAACAAGGAAAACAAAACCTTTCCTAGGTTTGGACTTCAAAGATTGCAATTGAAATAATCAATTAATGTCTGTGTAGGAGAAAAAATTTGAATTTGCACTAACCTTTGCATCCATCAGATTGTAGATTGCTGTGGAAATTGCCTCCTTATTCATACCAGCCACAATTCCAGTTAGAAGGTCTGCGCATTCTGCAGGAGTAGTAAAGCATCTTAAATACCACATTGTGTATGAAAGCATGTATTATATTTAGGAATTAGCATATTACAACCAACTTTACTATTATGTTCTTAAATGTTCATACAGATGGAACGAACTTATTTGGAAAAGGGTTACACATGACTTGTGTAACTATCACAATACAGCTGTGTGGAGATTGCTTCCTCAGCACTTCAGCTTTGAAAATTTGTTCAGCTTTGGGCCCCTCATGACAAGAAGGTGCACTAAGGTGCTGGAGCAGTCCTAGAGAAGGGCAATGATGGGTCTGGAGAAGGGTGAAGGGTCTGAAGAGCAGGTCTTAGGAGGAGCAGCTGAGGGAACTGGGGTTGTTTAGCCTGGAGAAGAGCAGGCTCAGAGGAGACCTTCTCAGTCTCTACCACTCCCTTGATGGACATTGTAGCGAGTTGGGTGTCAGTCTCTTCACCTTAGTAACATCAGATAGAATGAGAGGAAGTGGCCTCAGCTTGCACTGGGAGAGATTTAGGTTGGACATTAGAAGAAATTTCTGTACTGAAAGGATTCTCAAACACTGGAATAGGCTCCCCAGAGCGGTGGTTAAATCCCCATCCCTGGAGGTATTTAAAAGAGGCAGAGATGTGCTGAGGGACATGGTTTAGCACCAGACTTAGTAATTACAGAATGGTTGGACTCAATGATCTTAAAGGTCTCTTCTAACCAAAATGACTCTAGCATTCTAAATTTTAACATTTTTTTGCTACCTTTTTAGAAACATGATAAACATAATTCCACTGAAGTAAGCAATGACAACACACTTCAAAAGGAACTGGTTATGTATTGGAATCAAGAAATGCTGAAGATAGGTTGATCTTTGTTAAACTAGTATATATAGCTGATAATATCCTTTCTTTTATTTGTACTCTATGTTACTAAACACAGTTTTGGAGATAAGGAAGCCATTTCTGGCAGGAAGCTTGAGTTAGAAAATACATCTACAGCATTTTTGTGAACTAAAGTACTGCCACTTCAGTTATTCTGTCATTGATTTAGAGTGCTAGAACAATGTTCCCAGCAAGACCATCTCTGTTACAAATCTTCCAAAGAAAGCAAATCCCGAATGTTACCTGCACTACATGGTCTACAATTTGGTTCTTGATGCCAGCACAGAGCAATGAGGTGCAACAATTTGTTCCTCTCAGGCAAATCACTTGGTATAAACTTTTCTGAAACGCCAGGCCGCAAACTGCTGCAGATTCTGGTCAAAACTTCCAGCAGGGTTGTTTGACCTGCAATTTATAGGGAAATGTCAGTGCAGAAAACATGAAAGTCTTCAGAACTCTCTTAAATTATATTCAGTGTAAGTTATTTGGTGTATTTTAAAAGACAGACTGCTATTTCTAAAGCAAAAGTACATTAACACTCTTGTGTATGCAAGCCCTTAACACCTACAGGCTAGCATCTAGCCTGTAACAGTAATTCTAGCTACTTACTGCAGCAGGGCATCTCACAATAGAGAACTCTGTCCAAATAACTCACAAACAGATATGTAAACATACACTGTGAGCTACATGCACAGACACCTCAGGAATACATGTCATTATTAGGGGTATATTCTAAGCACACAATTTTATCTAAAGTCTGACATCTGAATTTTATGAATATAACTCGTTGTACCAAAAAAAAAAAAAAAAAAAAAAATCTCCCTTGGTGCTTTGGGCAGCCACAAGATGGCAGCTGTAAGTTGTATGAATATTGAGGTTCTTTTCTACACGATATTTCTGAAAGGTGCCCAAACTATAAAATACAGGAGTGCCTCAATCACTTTTGCCATGTAGAATGGAGCCTGTGGCAAAGCAGCCTTTAACTGATCTCCACTTCCAGGCTTGAAGGCGTTCTGGGCAACCTGATCTAGTTGAGGATGTCTCTGCTGACTGCAGAGGGGGTTGGACTAGATGACCTTTGGAGGTCCCTTCCAACCCATATCATTCTATGATTCTATGAAACAGGGATTGTTCCTAGGCTCTGGCATTTATTACACAATGCTTTGCAAGCTAAGTTCTTTAAACCTGAATTCACTTTCATCTAAGAAAATAAGATTCCCCGTTTACTGAACAGAATTCAGCATGAATTGGCATTTCTCGACTAGGACTTGAAACTCATGGCAGCTTTAAAAAGGAGCATTCTGCTCACCTAGTTAGCTGCTTGTCACTACAATGTTCCCTGACTTCAAAATGACAATTGTCAAATACAAAGTTGTATTCTTCCTCACTAAAGGCAAGCACAAAACACAACTTAATAGCAAAGTGTAGTACAGAGTGTAGCAAAGGAAGTACAGAGAGATGATACAAGTGGGGTAAGAAGCTATGCCTTTCTCCTTCAGAGATCAACTTCTTTGGAAACCCTGAGGATTTGTTAAGGAATTCTAATCTTTACATCCCAGAATGTGAAGCTTTGTGATGTAACAGTAATAGAAGGCAAAGAGACGTCTGAAAAGACAGTGCTGTTTATATCATAATTTCCTTACAGTAAGGGAATTTGTGGAAAAGATCAGGGTAACACAGTCTGCCATGAGCAACTGAGATAAATACCTTCAAAAGGTTTCCGTCTGCTTAGGCTCTCCCAACACAGCATTCCAAAACTGAAAGAAAAGGACAAAAGAGCAGCCATTAGTCATTAGTTTGCAATCCGTGTCTATGTTCTTGTTTCCAAGAGCAAGGTTACTGGCTTAAGTGAAAGGAATTTTTCAAGACAAAGGCTACCCAAGTCTCTCCCAACTTGGAAAGATCCTTTTCCCTGCATTATAAAGTCTCAGTTTTCAAATGAACTGTTCTTATCAATCAGTAAGAATTACTTTCTAATTTTTTTTAAAAAACATAAGATCAGTTAGAATAACATTTCAGGTAACCCTTCTGTCTCTATTTGCTCTTGTCAGTTGCAGAAGTTCCTGTTCTCCTTTATAATTTTTTTGTTTTGTTTTCAAGTAATTTAAGTTCTCCAGAGGGTTGGAGCACCTCTTCTATGAGGACAGGCTGAGAGAGTTAGGGTTGTTCAGTTTGGAGAAGAGAAGGCTCCAAGGAGACCTTATTATGGCCTTCCAGTATCTGAAGGGGGCCTACAAGAAAGCTGGGGAGGGACATTTGAGGTAGTGATAGGACTAGGTGTAAATGGATCCAAGCTAGAGGAGGGGAGGTTCAGATTAGATGTTAGGAAGAAGTTCTTCACCGTAAGAGTGGTGAGACACTGGAACAGGCTCACCAGGGAGGTGATAGAAGCCCCATCCCTGGATGTTTTTAAGGCCAGGCTGGATGGGGCTCTGGGCAACCTGATCTACTGTGAGGTGTCCCTGCCCATGGCAGGGGGGTTGGAACTAGATGACCCTTGAGGTCCCTTCCAACTCTAACAATTCTGTGATTCTGTGAATTAGCAGCTGAAAGAGTTGGACTCTTCATCATGTACCAGCTTAGCAAAAATTTAATTCTCATCCACTGCCTGTCTCACTTCTTCAGCAAATTTGGATGGGGCTCCAAATTCCTTTTTCCTTATCTAACACCCTAGGAAGTATTCCAATGGTATCATAGATCTACATATACAACTCACAACCCACATGGTATATAATATGTGGTTGTTTGATAACAAACTCCATTTGTAAAATCAGAGTTAGAAGCAAGGAGGCTGATGGAAAAGAGAAAGCAGGTATGAGCTGGAAGCAAAGCAATCTAAAGGGGAAGAAGCAGTTCTACAATAGACCCGTCTGCTTGCTTGTATATCTTGCTGTAGTGCCGAATTACAATGTTGGAAATAACTCCATCTTCTGTCATATTTCCCTGGAAAATCTGAAAGTGCTTTTCCTTAAATGCGTTCCAGGAAAATATTAATGTCATGTGGACATACATGTAACTTACATGTACTTAATATTTCATATGACACATACTTTTGTTTTCTGTAGCACCACTATCTAGACATGCACCTGTCTCATGTACTGAGTGAGTCACATCTGAGAATCTAAAATTATAGAAGAATGGCATGTTGCAAAATGAATTATGCAACCTGAAAGTAAGCCTCCACTCTTCCTGTCCAAAAAAACTTGTGTGTGTGAACACCATCAAATTAGTCACATCATTTATAGTTCTCTCAAGTGTATGCATTATTTCACTCATCTTAGAAACCAATAACTAAGGCTGAGAGACCTGGGGCTGTTTAGCCTGAAGAAAAACAGACTGAGAGGAGATCTTCTCAATGCTGATCAGTATAATGGTAGCAGAGTGAGAAGATGAGGTCAGACTCTTGTCAGTGGTGATCAGCAACAGGACAAGGGGCAATGGGCACAAACTGGAACATGGTAAGTTCCACCTAAACACAAAGGAAAACTTTTTACTTTGAGGGTGTCAGAGCCCTGGAGCAGGCTGCCCAGAGAGGTTGTGGAGTCTCCTACTCTGGAGAGATTCCAAACCCACATGGACACAATCCCAGGCAACCCAGGTGATCCTGCTTTAGCAGGGGGTTTGGACTAGGTGATCTCCAGAAGTCCTTTCCAACCTCCACCATTCTGTAATTCTGTGAGCCTGCCTCTATGACAGTAAAGTAGGAGTTTAAATTTGTTGCTTCCATAAAAGATCTGAAAGCAGAAATGTGATCATGCTTAAAAGTCATTCCTGATGTTAATCCACAGGCTCTATATGTTTGCTCTAGAGGTGTATGTCCACACAGACAACAGTTGCAATTTGAGGTTGCCTCATTTATTGAAGAATCTAATGTCCAAAAGGGACATGTGGCCTTACATAATCATTCTCCTTTGGACAAATCACTTTATTAAAAAATATGAATGTTCAGTGGCTGAGGAGGTCATTTCAGCAGAGTCTTAACAGGACACTACTGAGAGAAAGGTCCTAGTTTAACCAGGGGCTCCTCTAGGTATAAACAATTCTTCCCAAAATTAAGCCAACACCAGGTCACGCTTAGAATCTATGTAAAGTAGTTATTAGGTTTCTAAATACATCTGAAAGTTTTGGCATCTGTATTACACTTTTTAAACATTTATGTCCATTATATAAATATTTATATGGCAAACTTTGAGAACAGTTCTTAACCTTGGTAGTTTATTCTCCAAATATGGGGACCTTTGAATGTAATTCACTGCCATAATTGGCCTCATGTGGAAAGCTATTGTCCTGCATTATGTAGAGCTGGCATTTTTTACTGTAGTGTCTTTGAAAGTAAGCACTTCAGCAACACTGTAGAACATAGCAAGGACTAGGTATGACCTGCTCTTAGAAATCCCATTCACCTGTAAACGTCAGCTTCCTGGGAAGGAAGGCCTCCTTCAAGTATTTCAGGAGGCAGATACACTAAGTCATGGCAGTTTCTTTGATTGCAGTTCTGCAAGTCTGACCTCAGTTTCTGCTTCCTCCAGTTGGTTAGACCATAATCTGATATCTACAGATGGGAGTAAAAGTAAATTTTAGTAACAATAGCTCAGAGTCTCTGTATTAAATGTTGACTATTAGGATAAATATATGCAACAATAGGACAATCTCTGGATTTTACATTAACAGGCTAAAAGTAGAAGCTCCTACCTTGGCTCTGTACTGTGTGTCCAAAAGCACGTTAGAAGGTTTCAGGCTGCCATGGCAGCAAGCAGGTTCGAGGTTGTGAAGGTGATGCAGCCCTTCAGCCACATCTGACAGGATCCTTATAAGCAAGGGAAATGG